>NC_059387.1:15970365-16607031 GCF_019703515.2 Myxocyprinus asiaticus
TACACAAAATGTAATATGATCAAAATTTTATATAAATCTATATTTTGCAATAATTTGCTGATTAAATTAATATTAGTGGAGAATGGGGTGTTAAATGGATGTCAAAATGGTCTAGAAAGTTCATAAATCCACATCCTAACATATCCTTTACAATATCTTCATTGTAAAAGCCCTGTACTTATAAATAGCATGTTTCCAATAATAATAACAAATGTGTTTTTTAGAACTAAGTCTGGATAACAAGGTCAACATATTTATGCTATATGGCAGTATTTCTGTGAATATGCCATTTGTTGCACATTAGTGTAATTCTGTATAATTGAACAGTGAAAAAGGTTTCAGCGGAAGGCTAAGAAAATTATGAAAAGGATGGTTCATATTCCACAAATACAGGAATAATTATGATCAATTCAAAGAAATATATTTTTTTTTACTGCAAGGGCAATTCAGAGCTTCACACTCAAATATACAGCCAGAATTTCAAGGAATAGCCACAAAATGATACACAAATAATAGACAAAGTAAACCATAAACTAATTCCTTGACACAGGTTAGTAAAACAAAGCAAAGCCAAGTGCTCCACTGAGCATTTGCTTGGCTAACTGAATCTAGCAATTTATATTATTGTAAAAAAAAAATCCTATAATCCTATAATCAATCTGACTGGCTTTCACAAGAGTGGAAGGCCTCCTGGGAGTGGGGCATTAGATACTTAGGATGAGGACCAGGTGCTATGACTGAGTAACAGTCATGGTCATCTTGTTTCTCTGTTCATCAGGAAGTGACATCACAGCACTCTCAAATTCATGTGAGTGATGCTGGGCTATGTTTTGGAGCAGCACGAGCAGGGTATTTTGTGTTTCTGAGAAGAGTAAAAGATTGGATATAAACATTCTGAACTCTGTCATCCTTAAAGGGATAGTTCACCCAAAAATGAAAATTCTCTCATCATTTACTCACCCTCATGCCATCCTGGATGTGTATGACTTTCTTTCTTCTGCAGAACACAAATGAAGATTTTAGAAGAATATTTCAGCTCTGTTGGTCCTCACAATGCAAGTGAATGGTGATCAGAACTCAGAAGTTCCAAAAAGGACATAAAGGCAGAATAAAAGTAATCCAGAAGACTTCAGTGGTTAAATCCATGTCTTCTGAAGCAATATGATTGGTGTGGGTGAAAAAGAGATCAATATTTAAGTCTTTCTCTTTTGACCAGCTCGACCAGTAGGTGGCTAAATGTGAAAGCAAAAGTCACTTCCACACCAGAATTTGGAAGTGAAAGAAAGTGTAAAGTTTCAGTAAAAAAAAGGACTTAAATATTAATCTGTTTCTCACCCACACCTATCATATCACTTCAGAAGACATGGATTTAACCACTGAAGTCTTATGGATTACTTCTATACTGCCTTTATCTCCCTTTTGGACCTTCATTTTGCAAACTGCATTGTGAGGACCAACAGAGCTGATATATTCTTCTAAAAATCTTCATTTGTGTTCTGCAGAAGAAAGAAAGTCATACACATCTGGAATGGCATGAGGGTGAGTAATTGATGAGAAAATTGTCATGTTTGGGTGAACCATCCCTTGAAATGTAAAAAATAAATATTCAAATCATGTAAATTCAAACAGTCTTACCATTATCAATATCCTTCGTACCCAGTACATGAGCGGCAGCAGATATAATTGGCCTGAGCTGACTAACAACCTAGAGGGAGAAATAAATAAAAGTTACACCTCTGACAGGACACATTTAACAGGGAGCTGTGAGTGGAGCATGCTGTGAGTGAAGGCTTTTACCAGCATTGGGTTATGTGAGTAGAGGAAGGCCAGGCAGTTGTAGATGGTCTTGTTCTCTTCCATGTCCTCCTTCAGAGGGAGATGAGCCACCAAAACAGGAAACACCTGAGAGAGAGAGAGAGAGAGAGAGAGAGAGAGAGAGAGAGAGAGAGAGAGAGAGAGAGAGAGTAAAGAGCGGGCAAAAACCAAGGTTACAGTAAGACACTTACAATGGAGGTGAATTGGGCCAGTACATAAACATTAAATACACATTGATTTAAATCCCTGATTTTATCAAACTAAAATCATGTTAACATGTATAATGTTTACGTCTAGTGGCTATCCTTCTGAAACTGTGTATATTTATATTTATGTACTGGCCCCATTCACTGCTATTGTAAGCATCTTACTGTAACCACAATTTTATTTATTAAACAAACAAGACAAAATTACTTTTGTGGTAATCAACATTATGCCACAAATGCTGTTAATTGAGCTTAACTTGCCTTGAGCATTCCTTAATTATAGCATAAAATAAAAATGGAAATAACTAATTCAAGTTATGTATTATGTGCAAAGTTAATTGTCTAACCTGCTCGAGTGGGACCCCCTCCACATGGCTCATGATCATCCTGCTGAGGGCAGCACACAGGTTATCGATCACTCTCAAGTCGAACTCTTTTGAGAGCAGGTTAGAGAAGAGAGAGAGCATCATGGGGTAGTCACTGAAGCAAAGTGGTTAAAGCTTAGCCAGAGACACAGAGATCAGAGAACACACACACAGTCACACACACAAGGGATCTGTGAAGGATACGAGGCAATGATGGGTCCAGCAGCCTGTGTGAGAGCTCCCAGACCAAAGACACTGTTATTACGCACCTCTGGGTCACTGTCTTTTACTCCGGCTACAAGTACCGGCAGCAGCCGATTGGACAGCCGTCCAGCCACGGCCCTGCCTCCAGCCACACCCACCAATGAGTGCAGGGTTTCACTAATCGTACCAACCGAGAAGGAGCGGTCTGCCTCAGTGCATGAGGATTTCTTTAGAAAAGGATAGAGAATCATGTGCAAAAAAAATTTCAAAGACAGGTATTTACAGGTATTTTTACTACCAAAAAATTAGAATGCAGCACAGCATGCAACTATTCCATCTTTGTGACAATAGAGGGAGAGACTCACAGCTTTGCTCATGATAAGAGGCAGCAGGTCATTGAGGTAAGGGTAGAATGTCTCAGCAGGTACAGCTGATGCTAAAACAGGAATCCCCTCACCAGCAAACTCCTGCAGCATGGCATCATACTCCGCCTGAGACACACAAACACTCAATAATTCCACACTGCATTTGTCACAGTTAATTGCGTCATTACTGAATGGAACTATGGCTACATCATAAAAATTGTGTGATTATTTTAACCACCTGCTGGTCGTCATCGTCTGCTTCATCCCCACCTACATCCTGACACACGGTCTGCGCAAGACGGAGAGAGTGAATATGAGATTATAAGCAAAAGAAACAAACATCCACCCACTTACGACTGGAGACTTATGTAACAATTTTAACAAATGAGAATAAGATGCCATTTGAAGCCAGTATGTGTCAGCACAGTCATGCAATTGGATTACTTAAAGCCCATTTTCCTTGACACAGATTAAGGTTTGTTCTTGATTTAAAAGGCTTTTTTTCCAAAGGCAAATTTTTCCTGTGATATACTATTGTCTTCATCTGTCTGCTGTAGATGTCATACATAAAATCTTATCTAACAACCACCAAATACCAAGGCACGTTCTGAAAGGAAAACCCTTAAAGGAACAGTTCACCCAAAAATGGAAATTCTCTCATCATTTACTCACCCTCACACCGTCCCAGATGTGTATTACTTTTTTTCCTGCAGAACAAAATGAAGATTTTTAAGAAAATATCTCAGCTCTGTAGGTCCATACAATGCAAGTGAATGGGGATCAAAACTTTGAAGCTGCAGAAAGCACATAAATGCAGCATAAAAGTAATCTATAAGACTCCAGTGTTTAAATCCATATCTTCTGAAGCAATCTAATTGATTTTGGATGAGAACAGACCAAAATATAACTCCTTTTCACTGTAAATCTAAACATCAGCAGTCTCCTTGGCAATCCTGATTTCAAGCTTGATTACACTTCCTATAGCACCATCTAGCACTCTGCATATGCGTTAAGCCCTAGGAAGTGTAATTGAGCTTGAAATTATAATATTAGGGACTGCAAGGGCAAGATGTATGGTGAAAAGAAAAAGTGTTATATTTTGGTCTGCTCTCACCCAAAATCAATTAGATCGCTTCAGAAGACATGGATTTAACCACTGGAGTCGTATGGATTACTTTTAAGCTGCCTTTATGTGTTTTTTGGATTTTCAAAGTTTTGGTAATCATTCACTTGCATTGTATGGACCTACAGAGCTGAGATATTCTTCAAAAAATCTTTGTTTGTTCTGCAGAAGAAAAAGTCATACACATCTGGGATATCATGAGGGAGAGTTAATGATGACAGAATTTTCCTTTTTGGGTAAACTATTCCTTTAAAGCAATAGTTCACAAATATTTTTACAATGTCTGTCGTTTCAAACCTATATGACTTAATTTCTTCTGCGGAAAACAAAATGAGTTATTTTGCAAAATGGTGATGGGCTGTCAAGGTCCAAAATTAAAGGCATAAGGCATAAGTAAAAGACATAGTCACCTTAAGCTATACAATAGCTTTGTAGGTAGAAAGTTCTGGGCTTAAAATTGAATCCTAAACCTGGTGAGCCCTGACCTTCTTCTTGAGAACATCTGTGATGGTGTTGCTGATCTCAGCTAGTCGCCCTGCAACCTGCAACGCCTCCCCCTGGCAGGATTTGATCACAGCATTCATAGACTCCAGAATGGCCATCACCACCTGCCTCTCCCTGTCCTGCCTCACTGCCTCCAGAAAACAAGGCAAAACCATGTCCAACAACTTATGCAGTGCTGTAGAGAAAAAGAGAGACAGAGATACCCAGAAGTTAATCAAAGGTTTCTGAATAATTGAAACTTACAAGATTCTTCCCCTTCACATTGACTGAAGCTAATTTGACTAAAAGAGTGGAAGGAAAGGAACGATAAGGGCTGTGAGGCCCGAGTTAAAAGTTAATCCTCTTGTCAAGAGAAGTTCCTCCTAATTATTTGCCTGGGAGATGTCAATAATGAACCAAAGACAGAGAGTTGATTAAAAGAAGCAGAGATAGTGATGTGAATATCAAAAGGTGTGCAAATGAAAGAGTCAGAGAGGAGTAGAGGTGGGTGTGTGTGTGTGTGTGTGTGTGTGTGTGTGTGTGTGTGTGTGTGCACACCCTGGTGGTTGGCCTCTGTTTGGTTTTCCTGCCATACTTTATGCTGAGCTCGGCAGAACTGGCCCATTGCACTAAAGGCAGCTCTCCTCACGTCCTGATGTGGGAACTGATGGATGCACATACACAAAGGTCACAAACATTACTAACACAAAGGATCAAACCCAAAGGGAAGCAATTTTACACACAAACACTCATGAAACACAAGAGCCACTTACATCACGGAGCTCATACACCTGCTGAAAGCTGGACTCCAGGAAGGGCTGAAACGCAGCTCTATGACACAGAAAACAACCACATTAGAGGTAGTACTGTGCATGATATACTGTATGTAATACTGGAATAATTATATTTGGACCTGTCTGCTGGCATGAAGCTTTCTGCATATTTAATAACATTTAGGTAGTTGATGCATAACATGTTCAAGATTTTTTTTAATCGACATCAGGATTTTAGGTTACAATTTATATGAAAGAATAAGAGAAAATGTGTCCTTAAGGTGCTGTGACTGGCCACCATTTCTCTTAAGTTTTTCACCATTTTTAATCCCCCTTTTGCTTTCATTAGTGAATTTTTTTTAAGTCTAAATATTCAATTTAGTTTCTCTATGAATATGGTAATATAATTGTAAAAGAATTAGCAAAATGCTGCTTGAAATCCTGATAAAATTACATCGCATCCTACATTTTCCCCATTGAACATCCTGTTTCACTCGGAAATACGGCATTTTTTAAGTTAAATGTGTCGCGAATGCCGTTTCAATGCAGTCAAATCCCAAAGCAAAAGGAATTGAGCTGTATGCACATCCAATGTAAGCCTCTATGTTGTAAAAGGAAATGCATAAATTGTGTGCTTGTTTTTTATAAAACATGACTCATTACCCCATGTTGAAGGCAATTTCACCCAAAGCATCACAAGCATCTTCCTTCTCATCAATGTAAGCATTTTCTACACTGAACCTGAGAAGATGGAGAGAACATTGATGAGCGCTCTTAAATAAGACAAAACTAAACCTAGAGAGTCAGAGAGACATACCCTGCAACATCTGTGTCATCAACCTCTCCATCATTCTCTCCATCCAAAACAGCATCACCCTCTTCACCTTCATCAACATCATCGTCGTCCAGGAGAACAAACTGTTTGTCCTCCTCTAAATGAGCCTGCGAGGTAGACAGATTATAACAGTGTGGACACAAAAAAAAAAAAAAAACTCCACTGTATGTGTAACATATTCCAATAAGTAACATTTAATATTATTGGGTCAAAATATGAATCTGGCACTTTTACATACTGAAAAATAATTAAGGCAAATAGGATCAGATTATATTTATTAAGATAAAATGCCCACTGCTGCCCTAAGAACACCTTAGATTGAGTAAAACCCCCAAGTCCCATGTTTGTGTAATTATGTCTCTGCTACATACATGTTTGAGAAAGTTTCTGTACTGACCGTCACTCCCTCAGTGGATCTCAGTGACAGCAGCATCACTGTGGTGATAGGGGTTAAGTGAGGGGTTAGACAATCCGGGCTCACTTCAGATACAGCAGAGAGTAAGCTATACCTGGAAAGAACAAAAACAGAGATATTGAGTGGATGTTTGTGTCTGTTATGAGAAGGTGTGATTTTTTTAGAGCAGAGGTGGAGGACTCTTGAGATCATACGTGCAGCGGCGCAGGTCCGGGTCATCCACTGCATCAGTGAAGTTCAGACTTAACTGCACACACTCTGCAGCCAAAGGACTGAAGACTTCCTTACCAACAGTGCGAGCCAACACAGAGAGTGTGTCTGAACGATAAAAAATTCAGTGATGAAAGGAAAATTAATGATGTTGTAGTGGGGACCAAAAGTCTGAGACCACTAGTGAAAATGATTCCATTTTGCATTTCTCTTCTATACATATTTTTTCATTCAAACTATATTATCAGCATAAAAGTTTGAGATTTGGAAGGGTGAATTGCAAAAATTTACAGAACTTAACACCAATGCACAATTTCTAAGTATTTGAGTGCATGCACTTGAGCTGGTATGGACTCCACAAGTTTGTACAAAACATGATCCATGTTATCCAGCATGATTTGAGAATGCTCCAATGAGCGTTTTTGTTCTTCAGTGGAAGTAAGGAAATCTGACCTTTTGCACAAAAGAGTTAACATGTTCGGTGTGAAAAATTTGCAAATTTTATTAGTGACCTAAAAAACAGTGCATAATCTTAAATATTTCTTATTTATTTTAAGTCATAACGTTTCTTTGTTTCAGTTTATTCAAAATCCTAAAACTTAGTCTATTTACAGATTTAAATGAGATTTTCAACCCTAGACTTATGAGATCTACAACACAAGACAGTATGTTGCATGCCTAACATTAAAGGGGTCATGACATGAGGAATCAAATTTTCCTTGATCTTTTGACATATAAGAGGTCATTGTACTATGTATACATACCATGAGTTTCAGAACTGAAAACTTCCTACTTGTTAGAAAAATAGCATTTATTAAACCAGGCTGTAGAAACGGGCCGTTTGGAACTTGTGACGTCACAAGGACCAAATACATCTGCATATTTCTGCCTCCAGCAAGACATTAACACCAATTTTTCATCATTGCACCCTTGGCCCCACCCACTGGTGCTAATAGTCAGTCACAGGTGAAAAGGAGAGGGGGAAATGGGACTTACACAGGACACCTTCACCTGGATTTAAATGTTTTTCTACACTAGATGAACAGCTTTGACCCTTATCATGCATCTTGCACCGCTTTTAAAAGACACAATATCAAGTTCGAACTCTACATAGGAGAACTTCATTGTGTTTCATTCAGCTGCGCTGTTTCCTGTTTTGAAGGCGTTCTGGACCGTTTTTGCACCCATCTGTGCTATATTTAACTTTTGAAAGCATGCACTATATAGACGTCTTTGATTGTTTTGATGCATTTCCGGTGATGTGTGCCATGTTTTATTAGTGGTACAAGCGCAACTTCTCATTCTGCTGCAGCCACTGACTGGGACATTAAGTCCTATGTGTAAACAAACACGGAAGATGTGAGATATTGCTCCTGTGAAGACCAGCATCTCTGCTTTGGCCTGTTGAAGCACCCAACAACACCATGGACTATATTACGCATGTATATTCAGAACATATCAGCTTGGATTGTATGTGTTTTCAGCTCATTTCTGAGTGGAATGTTTGTGAATCAGTCACAATATTATTCAAGCTTTGCAAAGGAACTGTTATGAAAGATGCAGCAGTTAAACACTACAAGACCTGGGAGTACACAGTTTAATTCACAAATGTTTCAAATGACATGACTGTTTGATAGTTCCTGTGCTTGAGTGAACATTTTGATACATTCACATGAAATGTGTTGGGTATATGTTATGTGTTAACTGAAATGTAGTCAGGGTTCCCACTCTTTTCAAGGCACAATTTTCAAGACATTGTATGTGCCCGACAAGGGTAATATTTAAGCAAAAACACATGCATCCATTTAAATCGAGCTTTTATTTTGGCGTTTCTGTGTGTTTTTGATGGTAGTTTCTCACCTCCAGATAAGCAGATTGCTCCATGGCCCAGTATGATTATTAATCCCCGTAAAGCTGTGAATCAATTAAATAAATATATAGTCTGTATGTGCTGTGCACTTCAGAATGCTCTCTGTCATCTCACACACACAAGAGTGCATATGATGATCATGATGAGGTGTTTTCAGTGTATTAGCGGCTGGCTCTACACATTCGTTTTGAAGCGTGCAACACTTGCACATAATTTATTTATTCAATTAAATATGAGACTTTTTTCGTTTAATTATCACACTAGGACATATCCAATTTTAATTTGATTAATTGTACATTCAAACATTCATTTTCGTCCAAATGTCATATTCCACGACATTCTGCCTTTTATTGCTTATGCCATTTTTACGACCAGATTCTGTGTTTTCCACATACTACATGTGGTAAACGCGGTATAAGCTGACTCTGATCATTATTACTGAAAATTAATTCACATCCCAAGGTATTAAGGCTGGATCACCATGCTACCAACCCAGTGTGAATTCATTAAAAAACAATCAGTGGTCTGACTGTCATCATTGTCTAAAGTTTATAACTCACAGGGATGCAAACTCATGAGGGGCGAAAACGGTGAGTTTAATTTTTTTTAAAGATTAAGCTAAAAGCACCAATTTAAGCTATTTAAATTATTCCAGTATAGCAAATTATCTGCACAATTGTGCAGAACTAGCAGAAAAAATAAAGGCTACTTTGTTGTGGCTTGCTTCTGCTTCACAAATTTTTTCCGTTTCATTAATTGATTCGTTTAGTGACCACTTCTGGAGATGCCACTAGGTGGCAACAAATGAGCGTCTTATGTGCAATGAGTGAGTCATTGAATAATTTTGAGATGTTCACGACCACAATCTGCCAAGAGACTTTATAGTATTTAAGCATTGTAAGAAAAAAGCAGATCTATAATTTCCGTTCAGTTTATGAACTGCCGAACATGACTTTTCATCCAAAAAGACAACAAAAATAGTCTAATATTAATGATTAATGAGTATCAATATCGTCCTTACCTTCTCCTTTATTTAAATTTGCATGTCAAATCTACTTACTTTAGTAGAATGTTTAAGCATTATAAGAACAAAGCACATGTACTGCATCATTTTCCAACAGCATTTAAACTGCTGAGCATGACTTTTATCAGAAAAGACAACAATAATAGCCTAGTAATAATAATAATAATTTTGAGTTTCAATAATGTCCTTTGTCAAAGTGCATTTCACATGAGTTGAGTCATCAACACTCCGTTCACATTTTTTGCGTGAATGTAATCACTGTACAAGGGCGGATCTAGAATATTTTTAATGGGGTGGCAAGGTGGTGGCATGCAGACTATGAGGGGTGGCAACACCAAAGCAAGCGCCCATTCGCAGTTCTTATGGATAAAGGTACCAAGCATCATTGCAGGGCTCAACATTAACGTTTGTCCACTTGTCCGGGATTTTTGAAGGGGCAAGTGAAAGAGAATTTTACTTGCACGACCGGACAAGTAGCCTGATTAAAATGTCAATAACGAAAAAAATAACTGGCTATAATTGTGCCTAGGCCTGTGTCTGTTGAAAATAATCCAGAGCATGTAATTTTGTCATTCGCAAGCTTTCTTGCTGTACGCTGTTTGACTGACAGGTGGCTTGTGTGCTTTACATGGGCGTGTGCTCCGAGAGATCTCACGCTAATGCAGATACGCACCTAAACGGTCAAATACACTTCAAAATTCCACCAAAATGCCCGTCTTGGTGAGTAATTCCACCAAAATGCCCATCTTGGTGAGATATACATGTAAACACAGTTAGTTATGTCTAAAGTAAACGTATACAGTGGGGAAAAGGTGGATTTGTATCAAAACGTCAGACTTGTAAGTGTTAAAACCTAATGAACCTGTTGCTGTCTCTGTGTTAATATTAATCAAACAACCATAACAAGAAAACACTCACTGCTCTTGGCTGGATAACTTTAGTAGCTAAAAAAAGTATTCATTTCATTCTGAATGTTTACTTGAATATTTGATACTGCTGTTAAAATTTGTAAAGCTGTTAAAAAAGCAATTGTTCATAATTAGTATTTTGTTCTAGTGTTTTTTTTTCTATACTTAACTGTTCTATTGTTACTTTAATATTGACAGTTTACTACTGTTGAATAATAACTTGAGAACTTAATTCTTAACAAATCATCATATTTCACTAAAGACAACAAATATTTTGGTATTGTGACAATGTATATATTGTGCATGGTTGATCTTGCTGCAATAACATGATGAAAAAGTAGATCTCATTACACAGAAGTGTGAGCACCCCTGCTGTAAATGATGGCGATGGAGGCTTTCCTTTATTTGACTACTGTACATAAAATAATTGAACTACCATTTGAGAATAACCTCCTCCCCTACCCAGCGCGTTTACATTTCTGCCACCGAGAATCGAGTAAATTGCATAATACTGTTAGGTGGGGCATCTGTCATAATTTTAGAAAACATACAACATAAACTTTGGCATGTTATTACTTGTACTATAATAACAAATACTTAAATTACCTTTTTCTCTCGGGGCAAGTAACTTTTTTACTGGGACAAGAGAATGACCAATTAGTACTAGGGCTGTCAATTAAAAATTTGAATATGCATAGAATTTAAGAAAAATACGCACATTCGAATGCTAAAACTGCGCATTAGAATTTTTTATGTGTGCCAAGCACTGGCGATGATTTCAGACCGATAGCATTCTTACATTAAAAAAGGCTAGATGAAGCGCAACAAAATACAGTTTAACAGAAACCAGGTGTCTCGAGATGCGTTTTAAAGTTCTTTTTAACTTGACACGGCATCTAAAAAAAACAGTGCTCCTGCATGAGACGCTGAATAAACAAAAACAAAGAGAAACAAAGACGTTCGTCTAGCGCATTTACATAGAAAAATCACATGGTAAACTGGATGGTTACAAAAGCGTTCGGTGTGAACAGCCCCTTACAGTAGGTGGAGGTCTTTGGTTGTTGCGTCTTGCTCTCTTATCAGCATTTATCAGATTAAGCAAAGAGTTTGTCCAGTGAAGTGCACAGACCTTAGCAGGGACAGGGGCAGAAGGATAAAAAAAAATTTTTTTTTAATGAGTAGTAATATATAATAAAAAGCGCCCTTGAACAAGATTACACAGATCATGAGCAACCCTCTCATAGGACAACCCAACCATGAAACACTCAGTTTATATAGGGAGGAAACACACTGCGCACCAGTGCGCCCCATCAACAATCAGCTCACCTGGTTACCACACACCTGAGAGTGATTAAGAGAGAGGGAGTGAAAGAGAAAAAGACAACACACACAAACAAAATGATCAAGAATGCCATCACAATGGGGGACACGGTAAAGAGAGCGAGCTGCGGCAAAACTGCTGACGCTAAACAACACATAACAGCCGCAACGAACACTTATTATAACATTCATAATAACACATTCCAGTGCCAGATTGTCAGTCAAAACACACACAGATTAAATATTAACTCCTACTCAAGAACTGGAGATGTTTCATCTGGATTATACACATACCTGATGACAGCTATTTCAAAAAGTGGTCAGGACATGTCTCACCCATCTCAACCCATAACTGAAAGCGATGTATCTAATAATCATTCAATGAATACTTGGAAAATTCACCACATATTTGTCAATGTGGTCATTGTTGTTGAGGAAATAAGCTCATCAACCCGTGAGAGCCCAAACACTGTACATGCATTGCAATCGTAGATAGGCGATTGCTCGATGTTGTGATTGGCTGCTGCTATAAACAATTATGGGATTGGTTGCTGCTGTAATTAATCACCCTATGGGTCTGTAGTCATTTGTGCGTTCAGTGAGAGTTTAGGCAGTTTGACATGAATAAACCCCTGCACAATGTCAAAATCAACGATAATATACTTAAATTTATATTTGATACATTTGGATACTTATTCTGGGGTGGCAGATGGGGTGGCATTGTCACCCTGGTAGATCTGCCCGTTACTGTAGTTCAATAACTGGGGTCTCTGGATACTCAAACGATAAGGTAATAGTTTATTTAAATAAATTATGAGACATTCAGTATCTCTTCATAAATTTGGACAGTTTTAAAATATTTCTTGTAGCTTTGTACTCTCAAAGACTTTTTGTGTGAGGCAAAAGCGTGTGGGAAAAACACTCTGGTGTGAAGTTGGAGCCGAGGTTGCACTGACGCGTCACTTCATAGACTTCATGACGCGAGTCGTGTGAAAGCCCCTCAACATGTATAAACATCAGTCACTTTTACGCATTAATAGCTCTTCCGCCCTTTTCTCTCCATGATGAACAAGGTAGACTCACATGGCGATACGCAAGTAAATAAACAACATGCCCCTTCAGTCAGTCAGTCGGTACATGCACCAAGTCATTCAGTTTGTTTATGAATGAGAAGTTTCACGAGTGCCTCTTCTCACTATGCACACACTGCTGTAACCAATCAAACGATATGCCTCGGTTGGACCACGACTGAAATCAATCATGAGGGTGTAAGTGCCCTTAACCGTTGATGTTGTTTCACAATGTGCAGCCGCCTGCAGTGACAAAACAATACGAATGTGTATTTAACTACTATTCTGAGTCCCGATCATAATCATATTTTTGTACATGTAATGAAAACCTTGCTAGCACTGTCAAACAAGCTTTTTATTATACTAAAATATTTTAGATTTGTTTTAATTTTTAGGTATTTTTCTAAATTTCCATTACTTTTCCATGGAAAACTGCACTGCATAATTCCAGGTTTTCCAGGACGTGTGGGAACCCTGGTAGTTTTATAAATTATAATGTGAAGCTTGTTCATTTTCTTCCGATTGAGTTTCAAATATGGCTGTATTTGAGGGACTGCATGAAGTTAGCCAATCAGAACAGTGACAGTTCCATTTAAGTCTTATTTTATTTTTTATCCCCTTTTCTCCCAATTTGGAATGCCCAGTTCCCACTACTTAGTAGGTCCTCATGGTGGCGTGGTTACTCACCTCAATCCGGGTGTCGGAGGACAAGTCTCAGTTGCCTCCGCTTCTGAGACAATCAATCCACGCATCTTATCACGTGGCTTGCTGTGCATGACACCGCGGGGACTCACAGTATGTAGAGGCTCATGCTACTCTCCACGATCCACACACAACTTACCATGCACTCCATTGAGAGCGAGAACCCCTAATCGCAACCACGAGGTGGTTACCCCATGTGACTCTACCCTCCCTAGCAACCGGGCCAATTTGGTTATTTAGGAGACCTGGCTGGAGTCACTCAGCACGCCCTGGATTTGAACTTGGTACTCAGCGTCAATACTCGCTGAGCTACCCAGGCACCTACATTGAAGTCTTAGGGGGCTTTCACACTGGGCACATTTGCTGTGGTCCGATTCAGAGTGCGATTGTTCCCAGTGCCCCCCGCAGCCTTGGTCTGGTTTTACTCTCACTTGATTCTATCGAACTATCGAATTCTATCTGTCCATTTACGTTCATCTTACGTCATCACAAACACGCATGGAGAACACAACGCGACTCATTATACTTTGTTTTTTTGTTATTTTGGTGCCATTATGCACAGCAGAGTGAACGACAACTGCGTATAGGTGCGCTTCATGGTGTAACTCATCAGATGACCAGGGGAAGGCGGCTTGCAGCTGCTCGCAAATGGAGTTTTTTGAGGAGACAGCTGATTGCAAGAAATTCATTTGAATCACTGTTTACACTGCACGCTTACACTCGTGTCCAGTGTTAAGTTATCGCCACTGTCATCTCCTATTATACCCTGTATTTATAACCTATAATAGTATTTATAAGGTGTATAGATAGATAGATAGACAGACAGACAGACAGACAGAATTTATAGTGTTGCATGTCATTGTGGTGTCATTAATTTTTTGGGACTTTCAGAAATGTGTGGATCCTCGTGTGTTGTCGAAAGCAATGATGTCGTCATCGGCTAAAACGCATGCGCAGGTTACTTTACTTCCTGAACGAGTGCGCACCCAAGTCCAAGCTGCTTTCACATTCACGTGAATCGCGTTACAGTTCCATTGCAACCGAACTCAGACCACCTCCTACAGGTAGTCTTGGGTTCGATACCACGGTGCACTCCCTGGTCCTTATGACAGCTTTCACATTATCAATTTTTAATGCGAACCGTGCTCTGTTTCGAACTAAACTCCCAGTGTGAAAGCACCCTTAAAGGGTCAGATAGCTTTAAACTGAGTTTTCAGACAGAGGGCCAGAGACAGGGTGGAAAAAGATCATATATTATTAAATTATGACTGTTTAAGTGCAACAAAAAAAATTTATCTTCAGGGAAGATAATAAAATTATAAAAAAAATAAAAAAAAATAAATAGTATGTCATGACCCATTTAAAAGAATAGTTCACCCAAAAATGAAAATTTGCAGATATTTTACTCACCCTCAGGCCATCCAACATGTATCTGTTTCTTTCTTCATCTTTCAAAAAAAGATTTTTAGGATTTCATTTCAGGCCTCCTCCTTTAAACAATGCAAGTGAATGTACTCCATTTTTTGTTGGTCCAAAATGCATATTTAGGGTGCATCAAAATAATCCACATGACTCCAGTCGACAAATAAAGTTCTTCTGAACCCAAACGATTGATTATTTTTAGAAACAAAACAATACTTATTTACTTTTTAACTACAAATGTTCGCTTCCGTACACCTCTGTAATGCACGCTCATGAAAGGGATGACGTAAGCTCGTTGGTAAGGTCACGCGTCACATGGAGGAGGAGGCAGGAAGCATGTCATTGTTTACAAGAGGAGTGGACTTTAAACCCTGTGAATCCCTCTTCAGTTTGTGAAGCTTCTCTTCTGTGTGATATCACCTGTACCCTTGATTTCACTGTGTAAACCCTGTAAATCCTGTGAATCTCAGTAAACACTCTCGCACTTGGTTTCACTAACTACAACTTGTGTTTCTTGAATTCCTGACAGTCATATAGCCTATATATTTCTGCAAAAGAAAAAGCACGAGTAGATAATGCAATGGCATTGCTCCGAAATAAAGGATGGTTATTTATTGCAGTAATAAATGTACTTTTTTTATATATTGTTTGAAATTGTTTTGGACTGTTTTGGTTTGTGAACAGCGCTTGGTCTGTGGTCTGTGCAAGTTTCTCTTGTAAACAATGATGCACTTCCTGCCTCCTCCTCCACGTGACGTGTGACCGAGCTTACGTCATCCATCTCATGAGCACGCGTCACAGAGATAAACGTAAGTGAACATTTGTAGTTAAAAATATATATATGTATTGTTTTGTTTCTAAAAATAATCAATCATTTGAGTTCAGAAGAACTTTATTTGCCGACTGGAGTCATGTGGATTATTTTGATGCATTTTGGACCATTTTGGACCATCAAAAAATGGAGTACATTCACTTGCATTGTTTAGAGGTGGAGGCCTGAAATGAAATCCTAAAAATCTTAAATTCTGTTTTGATGAAGAAAGAAACTCAGATACATCTGGGATGGCCTGAGGGTGAGTAAATTATCAGCAAATTTTCATTTTTGGGTGAACTATTCCTTTAACTAAGCATTCAGATGCACTGGTAACAAAACACTGAAATGTGGCAGTTCCATTAGTTGTTGTATCATTGCTTTTACCCAGAGCCTGTGTCTGCAGAGCCCTCATCTCCACTCTCGTGTCCGTCAGGAATCCCTTCAGACTGTCAATCACTGGTGGGAAGTAAGGCATGAGCAGCTCTTTGGCTGCATTTGCTGAGTGAGAGAAAGAGATTGTGTAAGATTGTATTCCACCCTATCAAACGCATTCTCGGCGTCAAGTGAGATGGCAGCAGTCAGGGTCTGATCATTCACAACTGGCCACATAATATTTATAAAACTAATATTATCAGAAGAACTACAACCATGAATAAACCCCACTTGATCTATATGTATAATAGATGTAATTACTCTGCTTAATCGATTAGCCAGAATTTTAGACAATATTTTTACATCTAACTGGATCAGGGAAATTGGACGATAACATTTACATTCATTTGGGTCCTTATCTTTTTTAAGAATGAGACTGATCAGGTCTTGCATCATGGTTGGCAGTAGTTCACCTTTCTTTACTGACTCTGTGTAAACTTCTAACATAAGTGGAACCAGTTCTGTGACATAAGATCTGGCCCCAGTGCCTTACCTGCTGGCAAGGCTTTAATTACCCCAACAAGCTCCTCCAAAGTAATATCTGAGTAAAGAAAGTATTTTTGATCACTCGTCAATTTAGGAAGTTCTAATGGCTCTACGAAGTTGCTAATATCCTTATCGGTAGACAAAGACGTGAAGCTATAAAGATTCAAATAGAATTCTTTAAAGGCCTTAATAATATATGTGGCAGAATAAATATATTGCCTCCAGAAGACTTCACTGAAGGAATGGTGGAAAAAACTCTCTCTGTTTTATGTATATGGCAAACAGTTTCCCTGCTTTGTCCCACAACTCAAAATATGTCTGTCTTGCCCTGAATAACCAAAACTCAACCTTCTGTGACTGAATAGTATTGTACCTATATTTTAGCTGGGTCAACTCTCTAAGACCACTGGATGACAGTTGGTGCTTCAGCTCTGTTTCAGCACTTTTAATACTCTTCTATTTCTATGAATTCTTGTGCTTCGATCTTTTTAATGAATGAGGCATATTATATGATACGCTCCCTAAGAACTGCCTTAAGTGCCTCCCATGCCACACCCACAGAGGACATTGAGGACCAGTTGGTTTCTACATAAACACTGACTTCTTTCTTCAACATTTGTTGAAATGATGGGTCCTATAGAAGAGATGTATTAAAGAGCCATCTATATGATTTTCTTTTCTCTATATGTGGCAACATCTCTAAAAACACAAAAGCATGATCTAAAACTAATATGCACCCAATTGAGCAGTCAGTGGTAGATGGAATAAGTGACTTAGATATATATAAAAAAAAATCTAGAGTAAATCTTATGAACTGATGAAAAAAAAAGTGTAGTGCCTCCCAGATGGATACAGAAGTCTCCAAATGTCTGTAAGACCAAGATTTTTACACATCCTCTGAAGTGTCAACGTTTTTCTAAAGGGTCTACACACCTTTGCATCACCATGAACATGGACTGGATCCATTAAAAGATTAAAATCTCCACCCAAAACCATATAATGGAGGATCCCAGCTGCTTGTAACGTTCCCTCAAAATCTATAAAAAAAAAGTTCTAATCATCAGCATTGGGTGCATAAATATTAGCCAAAATAAGGTTTTGCCACTGTATTTCAGCCCTCTATTTCAGACTCTTCCTAAATTATCTTTGATCTGTTTGAGACTTTTGAATTGTAAATGCTTACTTATCAATGTGATGACTCCCCTGCTCTTACTCAAACCAGCACTGCAAAAAAAAATGCCCACCACCCCATGCCCTACCAAGTTTTTCAGCTTCCTGTGAAGAAAGGTGTATTTCTTGAAGGAACACTATATAATATTTTTAAGCTTAAGGAAAGATGCAACCTTACTTTTTTTATAGGGTGCCCCAGCCCATTAACATTCCACGTGGAGAGAAACATTTTACCTATGTTAAAGTGTGACATATTGACATGTAAAATAAATTGTGTACCCAAGGCAAAATTACACAGACCACTTTCCAACATTGATGAAACAATCAAATCCTGAACAACCTACAGAATAAAAATGCACTTCAACCCCGTGCACAACAGTCCCAACTGGCATCCATCCCCCAAGAATCCGACAGTCCATGCACGCTCACAAGATTTTCCGCAACTCTCTGATTGCTCAAGTCCGTTTTTTTTCCCCTTGTGTTTTTACACAAACCATGCCATTAAATTGCCCAAAAATGTATTCCATAAAATAAGCCCCAGTAAATAATCACATCGAACCCACAAAATTAACTAATTAACTCAATGATAAGTCAATAAAGGGAGAAAGAGAGAGAAAAAAAAAAAAAAAAAGAGTAGCGCGAGAGTCAGTGGGCAGCCAACAGAATAATATACCCTCTCAGGCTGCATCAGTAAAATGCACGATGTGTAGTCTGTATTGTTGACCGAGTGCAGGCAAAATTAACCACTCGCACCATTGATTTAATGAAGGCGATAGCTTGTCGTGGGCATGTAAATGTCTTGCGACCACCCTTGGCGTCAATTCTTAGCTTAACAGGAAAAAGCAGTGCGAAGCCCACCTTCTGTTGGTGAAACAATTTTTTACACTCTTTGAATCCGTTGCACTTCGCATGTATCACACAAGCAAAGTCTGGAAAAACCATGATGTTGGGGGGCCTGGGTAGCACAGTGGAAAAAGACGCTGGCTACCACTCCTGGAGTTCGCGCTAGTTTGCTAGGTCCAAACTCCAGCCAGTTCTCCTAAGCAACCAAATTGCCCAGTTGCTAGGGAGGGTAGAGTCACATGGGGTAACCTCCTCGTGGTCGCTATAATGTGGTACGTTCTCAGTGGGGCGTGTGGTGAGTTGAGCGCGGATGCCGCGGTGGATGGCGTGAAGCCTCCACACGCACTATATCTCCGTGGCAACGCACTCAACAAGCCACGTGATAAGATGTGTGGGTTGATGGTCTCAGACGCGGAGGCAACTGGGATTCATCCTCCGCCACCCGGATTCATAGAATCACTACACGACCACGAGGACTTAAAAAGCGCACTGGGAATTGGGCATTCCAAATTGGGTGAAAAAGGGGAAAAATAAAAAAAATAATAAACATGATGTTGTGGTCCTCCCAGCACAACTTGCCTTTATTCCTCGCCACTCATAGAACAAAGTCTTTGTCAGCCGACCGCAATAATCTTGCCAGGATAGATCGGGGTCTGTCACCCGCCGCGGGAAGGGGCGCTTTATTTCGAGCTGGCAGTCCGTTATGTCGATCAAATTCGGAATGAGCCTGTCCAAAAACTTCACCATATCTTGACCTTCCTTTCCCTCAAGGATTTCAACGAAACAAACATTATTACGCCTGCTCTGATTTCCCATACCCTCTAGTTTTTCCAACACGCATTCCACATCAGCCCTGGTAGCAGGTGGGTTAGCATGTAGCACTCTTTCGGCCGACTCCAGAAACTCGACCCATTTTTCAACATCGTCCTTTCTTGTGATCAGGGTGGAAAGTTTCATCTCCACAGAAGTGATCGCTCTAAGTATTTCTGCGAGGCCCTCCAAGTCGGTCGAGATTTTTATCAGCACTGCATAAATGTTCGAGATCTCCTGACCTACTTCACGAAGCTGGCTGCCACCATCGACTGGACCTCCTCCATCCTGATCCTGCTAGGTGTCTGACGGGTAAAACGCAAGTGCTTTTTAATGTCCCCACAGGCCGACAATTTCAGATTTTTCGACATCCTGCCCTCCCAGCAAAGTTAGCAAACAAAAGTTACAGTTCTCACCGGTTAATATTGCTTAAAAGGATAATTGTAGCAAAGTTTAAGCGGAGCTCGCCTCTAAGCGACCAACCTTTGCATAGCATCACGTGACTCCCCATAAAATGTAGTTTTAATGGAAAGGAGGAGTTACCTATCGCCCCTATTGCACTGACCGCCAGCTCTTTCAGTTTGAGGTTTTCTGCATTGTTTAGGGCTGACAGCATGGTTTCCATTAGAGTGGGCAGGTATGGCTCAATAGCTTGACCTGATCAAGTACAAAAGAGAGAAAAAACAGAGACAGAGAGAGTTGGATGCATGCAGGCCCATTATGAATTATTAATAATACAATATGTTAGTAGTGGGGAAAACATCTTGAATGATCCACTGTATTCTAACCCAAGTTCTCCAAAAAGTTCTCCAGAGCATAGAAAGCCTTGGTCATGTGTCCCATTTTTGTCTGGTTCACTGCAGACAAGTATCCATGCAACAATGGCATCAGCTCAGCATGGAATTTACTGATATCCGGCTATGAGACAAAATCAATCAATTAAATTCAGAAGCTTTTTAAAAGCAAAGAAAACTAGGCCATCACATGTATAACATTTCAATCCAACCTGCAGGTGTTCAGAAAACTGTCCAAGGGCAAAGAGCCCTGCACTGCGGACCATTTGGTTACTGTCAGATAGACTTCGACACACCATTTGAAGCAAGGATGACAACATCCTAACACACACACACACACACACACACACACACACACACAAATAAAAAGCAGGGCACTGAACAGCTTGTTTTATCATGGATTAAGATGCATGTATGGATGTAAAGGAAGGTTTACTTGGTGCGGATATGATCTGCACAGCCCTCTGCCAACACAGCCAAACACATGAGCCCTCCCTTACGCTCGTACGGATTCTCACTGGCCAGACAGGCTTGAGTAAAAGGCATCTGCAGCATACCAAACACAAACATTTCTTTAGATTAAGACAGTCAGCTGTAAGAGCAAGCTCCTTTCCTGTCTCTATACTGACCAGCTGGTTGAAGAGTTTTTCGGGTGGCATATGAAGAGCCATGGTGTCAATAACCTGCAGTAGAAACAGGCATTTGAGCGAATAAGAGATAGGTGAGGTGGGAGAATGAGGAAGAGAGATAAAGCAGGTGAAGAGACCGACCTGAACAGCAAAGTGTTTGGGGTTCTCACTGTCGCCCTCAGTGTCATTCTCCATATCCTCTGGGTCCTCCTCTCCAGGAGGGGGCACAGCACTCAGTATAGGAAACACAACCTGCAATATCGGTTGTAAAAGCTTATGCTTTAATACAGCCTGGAAAATAGAGAGAGAAGTTGTTACTGATGAGAATTTAAATCATTTTATATCATCACGGACAAAGCACTGCTGACGTAATGAACTAGGATATGAAAAGCAAAACACGTCCATTAATCAATTATGAGAAATATATATAAACAAAACATAAAATATTAGCTTGCCAAATGCTTTAAACCTTTGCAATAATTAACACCAAATCATTATATCAAATGTCCATGTGTAATACACACCCAAAGTTTATTCAGTTTATTGCTTTAGAAAAAACACAGAAGCCAAAAAATTGGGGTTACCTTGCTTTTTAATCTGATGAGAAAAGCAATACATGACAGAGCCTTTACACGAAGAGAATCACTTAGGGACACGTCTGCACCGATCTAGAAAGAAAAAAAAACTTTATATTGAAATGTTTGTGTGTTGATGAGAACTCAACCAAATTTTGGTTTTGAAGACTTCACTGCAAACATAAACTGCTGTATAAATATGTGGACAAACCTCCAGACAAAACTGGACAATCTCAGCAATGTACGGGACAACGATGGACACTTCGCTCTCCATAAGTTCATCAAATACTTCCATTGCCTCACTGGCCTGATCCTTAATAGAATAAAATCCCATTTTATAAGATTAAAAAGGAAAGTCTGAAGAATGGCCAAAGCCACTGAGCCACATAACGGTTATTCTGCAAACAAACCAACCAGGTATTGCAGCTCTCACAGTGCTTAGCACATAATTTAGGAGCATAAAGTAAGCAATGATTCGAGCATTACCATACAAACACAATCAGAGTGGATCAAAGCATTCTCACCTGATCTGCCTGAATGAGGTGTTTAAGAGCAATGAGCAGTTTGGGGATCAGAGATCGCATCAAGTTCTGAATGAGACAAAAACAACATTCTCAACTTGATAGCTTGATTTCATTCTGCGGTACTCTATATGCTTAACTAATTCTTTAAAGGGATATTCCGGGTTCATTTCAAGTGAAACTCAATCAACAGCATTTGTTGCATGATGTTGATTACCACAAAAATAATGTAAACTTTTCCCTTCTTTTCTTAAAAAAAAAAAAAAAAAAGAAAAAAGCAATAAGGCACTTACAATTAAAGTGAATGGGGCCAATCCGTAAACAATAAAATACTCACTGTTTTAAAGGTTTAGCCACAAGACATAAACAGTATGCATGTTAACATGATTTTAGTGTGATAAAATTGCTTACTAACCCTTTCTGTGTGAAGTTATAGCCAATTTTACAACATTATTGACATGACAACATAATATTGTAAAGCCTAAAACAACAATTTAAACAACTTTACTGCTCAATAACACAGTTTTAAGAGAAAAAAATATTTTAAGCTTCATATTACTTTTAATCCCTCCAAAAATATGCCCCATTCACTTACCTTAATTTAAAGAGAGAGAGTGATGAGGCGAAATATTTTTTTGTGGTAATCAACATTGTGCCATGTTGTCTTGTCATATTGTATATGTCTTGTATTGAACCCCAAATATTTCTTTAATTCTAGTAAAAATTGCAGTAGACAGACAAAGCAGAACAGACCATCTCCTCTGTGCCAGTGTAGGCTGTGATGGCAGTGAGGGTGAGAATGCAGTAGTAGAGAATCGTAGGGTTGTTCAGGTCTTGTAATACAGTCTCAAACAGTTGTAGTAGCTGCTTGTAGTGGGGCTTAAAGGGCTCCGGGTTTGATCCCACCACCTTGCTGAGCAGTAATAGACCCACCTGGACAGGACAACATAAAGACCATGTTAATATAAGGGAACAGACCATTATGTGCCAACACATTCACAGGGTTCTGTTTATGCACCAAAGATTACAGCATTGTCATGATTAAAACTTCATTATTGGCATTTTTACTAACTAATAAAGAATCAAAAATTAAGGTGCTACCATGTTTTGTTTTGTTTTTGGAAATAGTACTATGGTAATACCATGTTTTGGACATGTCTCATGGCAGTACAAAGGTATTCTTTGAAATTCCTTGGAATAATATACCATGGTAATCACTCAACACCAAGACATGCATCAAATGGTATTACCGTTGTATCCCATCACTGTGTCATAGCACCATCACGCTACATTTTTGAAACAGGTTGATTGTTAACTGGGTTTACCCGTCTGTCCTGTGGGTTGTTGCTTTTAGTGGACTGGTTCAATAGGGACAGAAGAGCAGGCCAGCGGTCGGGGGTCTCGTGTTTCACCAGGACTGCACTCAACTGAGAGAGAGAGTGAAGAACTGTGTGCCTGCACATTGAAAGACAATCATAATATAACAGGAAAAAAAGTTTAAAAGCATAAGGCATGGTTTTGCTTGCTATTTCTGATTTATATTGAGTGTTTCAGTGCAACTGATTACAGACTTACTCTGTTTCTTGTTGGAAAGCTTGCAGCACCACTGCTTTCAGACTGAAAACAACAAGTCACAATGTAAATGTACAGTGCAACACAGAAGAAATACTTATCTTAGTTTCTTGGTTTAAATGAGAAGTCTCTGACCTCTCCCTGTGGTCTGGGCTGATTTTTTTCCAGTGTTTTCTCACTCTCATTCTGAGCATCACTGCTGCCGACTGACGAATCTGAGGCAAAAATCAAAGGCATTAAATGCTGACCAAGACAACAGCACGTGGCTCATTATATCTTCAATAGTGTGTAACGTTAGAGCTGACACTGAATTACAGTTAACCGTGTGTTTACCTGTGGGGTTTGGGACCCTGTCATGACTGCACATAATGCAGGGATGATGGCTGGATCTTTAAATGCCTGTTTTAACTGAGCTGTTGCCTGATAAGGAAATGATAAATCAATATCAACCATAACAAAATATTCCATGAATATTTCCCAACTTGGCTAATGGATATGCGAAACTTAAGAAGGGGCACGTTTGTCTGAGTGATTTTACGAAACCAAATAAAACAGTCTGGAGCTAAAAACGACATTATAGAAAGTTATGCCACATATATCAAGACTTTGGCACAGGATAACAGCTTAATTTAAGTATCTACCTGCTGAATGACAGCATTATCCGGCTGTGTCAGCTGCTCCAGGATTCGCTCGAGCTCCTCTGACATGATTTTAATGGCGTTTTAACCGTTAAATACGTTTATTGAAAAATTAATACCCCAAATAGACCAAATACGATGACAGGTACTGACACTATTCAGAAACAGATTTGACCATATAACATTAATGAAAATATCAGATGTTATTATTTTCTAAATTAACTGTCATGAGGAAAACGTTGTGTATCAGCTCGAGGACATTTGCACCTTGAGTGAGTTCCCAAAAGGAGCACGCGGGATAAAAGGAGTGAACGTCGCGTGAGTTTGATGTTAAAGGGACAGCGGCACTAAACACGTTTGAGA
Organism: Myxocyprinus asiaticus; assembly: GCF_019703515.2. Taxonomy (NCBI): domain Eukaryota; kingdom Metazoa; phylum Chordata; class Actinopteri; order Cypriniformes; family Catostomidae; genus Myxocyprinus; species Myxocyprinus asiaticus. The sequence continues at coordinate 15,995,123 of NC_059387.1, forward strand.
AATGATACAGCGAGACCCTATGAATAGTACTAGTGCAACAGCGCCGACTGTACTAATGGAGGACGAAATCCAATTTATCCTGCTGACAAGCTGTACAGAAACTGATAGACGGAGCATAAATCCTATGCAAACTTTTCTTACGTGTTTCTGTGCCATTCAAACCATAAAGTCAATAAAAATAAAGTAAAAGTAAAATAAAGTAAAACAATAAAGCTGTTTTCGTTTCTCCTTGTTTTTAAATGGATCAAGTTGAAGCAGATGCTCACTAGAGATGATGAGGTGCTAACTAGTTATTTGCATTTGAATCTCCATTGGAAACAGATTCACTGCACAGATGAAAAACAACCATTATCATCATCATCATCATTGAAAATCAACAACGCACTACTGAAAAATAAGCCAAAAAGTACACACTTCTACTTCCTTTTTAAAGTTCATTTTCCTTATTAAAAAGTTTTACTTCTAAAGAAAAGAACTGTAATTTTGAAACATACAGTATATATAAAATCATGAGTGCTCACATGAGATAAAGACTCCAGGCAGTCATATCATTAACCTTACAAAATCTGTTTTATTCTACATGGAGAGGGTCCCCTCATGGGGGCTGCCATGTTAGTATCACATGACCAGCCGGAAATGTACTGCTTAACCTCAGTAACCACACTGTTATTGGATACATTCACTTAAAGATTAAATGAATCCTGACTGACTGTGAAGAGTGAATTTCTACAGAAGCATTAGTAACTAAAAACTATTGCGTTTAAATGATGCTGGGTCTATGACCCTCTGTGTCAGTGCAAATTCAAGACGACTTATGAAAAAAAAATACTGAGCACACTTTTAACAATTAAAGTCCTTAAATTTGTCTTTTTTGCATTTAATAAAATAAAACATTACATGGTAAATAGTAATAACACTAAGATAAATCACTTAATAAATAAAAAATAAATGAAGCATAATGCTGTAATTAAACTTGATTTAAAACACCATCATGGCAAAGTACAGGCACATGGAAAATGTAACAATTGGACATGCAAATTAAATTCAAGGAGCAACATATTTTTTTACATTTTCATTGGTGATTTGAAAACAAGGCCAAAAGATGTAATGCTGCGACCACCTCCCCACCCTTTCACACCTCTGTCCCATAAACACATAAACTCTGTCCCATAAAATCACCTCATAGGCATATCATTATCTCGTTTACACCTCATACAGAAATATTTCCATTTTAATACAGCAGACAGGGTGGACTAAAACACACCCATTGAGATGGTAATTCTAAGGCAGCCCTGCTTAAGGCATTTAAACATTAGCCCAATCAGTAAAAAAAAAAAAAAAATCACAAACACAAACATTTTAAAAGTTACATAGGTTTAGATTGGAGCACTTTTGAGTGAACTTGTCCACATGGGATTTTGCTTTACTTTTGTAGGATTGATCATGCTAGTCTGAAGAAATGATTGGTGAGCTTTTTCCTCCTCTGAAAGAAACTTTGCAAAACATATTAAGACACAGTAGTTTATAGGGGTAAAAAGGATCTGTAAAAATTTAGCCTATTTAAGGTTGTAAAATTTAAATAATCGTTCAATAATCTAAACCTTACTGTATATTGTCACCAACACGTAAATATCATGGGTTAAATCAAATGACTAATTAATATTATTAATTCATACTTTTGAACCCCCCCACATACAACTTGTCTTAAAATATGTAATTACATACACTGCTGACTCATTAAACTGCTATGACAGTTACCAGATGTTAAGCTCTAATATGTAGCTGATATTGGATGTAAAAATTAATTCGTTCACTGTTTTTATATAATTAAATGATCCACTTTTAACCCAAGTCTTTTGATTTTGAATTTTATGTTTTAATTTTTCCCTTTAATTTAATTTTCATTAGCCTTATTATTTATTTGATTCTTCATCAAATTTTTACATTTTCTTTAATATAAAAGTATTCCTGAAAACAGTAGGTACCTGGCTCAGGTAAATGTGGAATGAGGGTGTAGTTCCCATCAGCCCCAATGAGCGTCTTCCACTTTCAAAAGATGCATCTGATTGGTCCGAGCATCTCGTTCCAGCTCCACCCAACCCACACCCACTCACCTGGCTTCATAAATCAGGTTCCCCACTCACCCCTTTTTAGGTCATGTTACGGGGGTCTGACTATGTAATTATGAGTTGAAGAGCGTTTGCTGAAAGCTTGTTTGGAGCGTAGTGGAGCCCTTTGGGTGTTTTGTCACAGGGTGTGCTGAATTAGGTCAGTAAAGTCCAAGATATATGCAAGTTTATCAACTTTCTGTTCAGCGCTCACCAGACACATCAAACGAGGGTATGGCGGATTGGAAAATGCCAGTAAATTACAATTTAAACCCTTCTTATCATGCGTATGCATACGGGTTCGTGTACCCGCAGGGGTCTGAACACGGCCAGCCGAATCTGAGCTGGACCGAGGCCGCATACACTCACGCCGGCGGGGTCACAGCGAGCTTCTACTCCGCTCAAGCCGCACAGCAGTCGCCACCCTGGAGTCCGGAGAACACCGCTGCCAGCAATTATGGGCACTACCCGAGCCACACGCAGAACGGGCGATTGTTCCTGTCCTATAACAAGACTGAGGTCGACCCGAAGGCGAAAGATGCAGAGCAGGCCGGGAGCGATACACCAAGCGATTCAGAGGCCCATACGCCAGGTAGGCTAATCCTCATCTAACAACAAGCGTACACTATTAGTGAAAATTGGACCTCGTAGAAATGATTTTGTTTTCGCGAGTGGTTTGACTTAAAGAATAAATGTAGCTTGCATTACAAGATGTGCTGGAACACGTATGCATACAGTTGAAGTCAGAAGTTTACATACACCATAGCCAAATACATTTAAACTCAATTCCTGACATTTAATTGTAGAAAACATTCCCTGTCTTAGGTCAGTTAGGATCACTACTTTAAGAATGTGAAATGTCAGAATATGAATAAGAATGTCTCATCACATTCCCAGTGAGGCAGATGTTTACATACACTTTGTTAGTATTTGGTAGCATTGCCTTTTATATTGTTTAACTTGGGCCAAACGTTTTGGGTAGCCTTCCACAAGCTTCTCACAATAAGTTGCTGGAATTTTGGCCCATTCCTCCAGACAGAACTGGTGTAACCGAGTCAGGTTTGAAGGCCTCCTTGCTCGCACATGCTTTTCAGTTCTTCAGCTTGAAGTAAGGGCTTTGTGATGGCCACTCCAATACATTGACTTTGTTGTCCTTAAGCCATTTTGCCACAACTTTGGATGTATGCTTAGGGTCATTGTCCATTTGGAAGACCCATTTGTGACCAAGCTTTAACTTCATGGCTGACGTCTTGATGTTGCTTCAGTATGTACACATTTTCCTTCCTCATGATGCCATCTATTTTGTGAAGTGCACCAATCCCTCCTGCAGCAAAACACCTCACAACATTATGCTGCCACCCCCATACTTCATGGTTGGGATAGTGTTCTTCAGCTTGCAAGCCTCACCCCTTTTCCTCCAAACATTACAATGGTCAATATGGCCAAAAAGTTCAATTTTTGTTTCATCAGACCAGAGGACATTTCTCCAAAAAGTAAGATCTTTGTCCCTATGTGCACTTGCAGACTGTAGTCTGGATTTTTTATGGTGGTTTTGGAGCAGTGTCTTCCTTGCTGAGCAGCCTTTCAGGTTATGTCGATATAGGACTCGTTTTACTGTTGATATAGATACTTGTCTACCTGTTTCCTCCAGCATCTTCACAAGGTCCTTTGCTGGTGTTCTGGGATTGATTTGCACTTTTCGCACCAAACTATGTTCATCTCCAGGAGACGGAATGCATCTCCTTCCTGAGTGGTATGATGGCAGTGTGGTCCCATGGTGTATATACTTGCGTACTATTGTTTGTACAGATGTACCTTCAGGCATTTGGAAATTGCTCACAAGTCTGGTTCATCATTGGGGAGATCCCACAATTTTGTTTTGAGGTCTTGGCTGATTTCTTTTCACTTTCCCATGATGTCAAGCAAAGAGGCACGGAGTTTGAAGGTAGGCCTTAAAATACATCCACAGTTACACCTCCAATTCAGTACACCTCCTATCAGAAGCTAATTGTCTAAAGGCATGACCTCATTTTCTGGAATTTTCCAAGCTGCTTAAAGGCACAGTTAACTTGATGTAAACTTCTGACCCACTGGAATTGTGATAGTCAATTAAAAGTGAAACAATCTGTCTATAAACAATTGTTGGATAAATTACTCATGTCATGCACAAAGTAGATGTCCTAAACGACTTTCCAAAACTGTAGTTTGCTAATATGAAATCTGTGGATGGTTAAATGAGTTTTAATGATTTCAACCTAAGTGTATGTAAACTTCTGACTTCAACTGTAATTTTTTTTAAATAATATATTTCATAATTATAAACAAAAGGTGCTATAATATAAATGGTTCTACTCTCTGATGTACAAACTGGAAATATCAGGGAATTGTATTGAATTTATTTTCAGGGCTGGAAAATATTGCTGGCTATCAATACAGATATCCCGGTGCGATTTTTGATTCTTGTTAACAAGCTCTCTAGTCGATACAATTTGAATTCCGATATGGTTTAATTTCTTTTTTTTTTAAATTCGTTCTGCTTGCGTATACTTTTTTTTTTTTTTTTTTTAAGCTAATGCTGTAAATTATACAAGGAACCTTTTTAACTTTAGTACATTAAAAAACATTGATTAAAAACATAAATTGAGCCATATTACATTTATTTCAAATGTGATTTATCAGATATAGGCTAATCAATACAACCGAAACTGTAAACGTTAAGAGTAAAAGTCTGATCTTGGGATATTTGGAATTGTGAAAGGGATTGTTCAAATGAAAATCGTGACTTGGGGAATCACATTTTACCTAGCCCTACTGAATGAAGAATTTTAAGTCAAACATTTTTATAGTGATTTTTATCTTATTTTTTTTTCTCTCTGTTCAGCTCTAAAATATAATTGGCTACAAATTGTTCCAGTGGGGAACTGGAATTGTCATGGAAATTCACTGGTCGAACAATGTGGGAACCCTGACTATATAATTAGAAGGTATAACTAGATTGGAAAGAGCTACTGGGACACTTGTGTGTTTTGATTGATTCCTAATATAAGCAGATATAAAAATGTAGTATTTTGTAGGAGCTGTAAAAGTTGCTGAGGTACAGATTTGCTAAACCTACCAAATGTGGAATAGGAGTTTTGCTTGTTACTCATTCTTTCCTCACCAGAGCTTCTGTCGTGATTTATGTAGATTCTTGGAGTTCTGGGAGCAGTCGAGAAGGGGCCACTCTGACCAACCTGAATCTCCCTTCCTGGAGGGATCAGGACTACGAAACTGACAGCGGCAGTCCTGATGGGAGAGAACTTGTCTCAAACTCTCAGTCTGTGGTGGGAGAGAAGCCAGCAAGTTTGAATCTGGGTATGGATGGTTTACCTCCAGTGTCTGTGGTGAGTACATCTTCAACGCAACCTTCAATCCAACCCCGCAAGACCCGCGCTGCCTTTTCTGAGGAGCAAATGAATGCTCTTGTCCACCGGTTCAATGCCCAGAGATACCTGACTCCTGCAGAGATGAAAACTCTTGCTGGATCGACAGGACTAACATACAAACAGGTTGGCAAAAATTAATCTGTAGAAAAATCTAAAGCATTAAACACTCAATGAAATGAAAAACTTGAGGCGTTTTGTGAGTTTTAATCCATGTCTGTTTGCTTTAAAACCACCTGTATGCTAGTATAATTTATTTTCTTCAAAGGTGAAAACTTGGTTCCAGAACCGCAGGATGAAACTCAAGAGGCACCAAAGAGATGGCAGTTGGATGACCGAGAGATACGTCAATGGCATGCCCAACACACCAGCTCCTCACTCTCTGGTAAGCATGGGATCATTCTTTTGATCTATTATGGTTCATAACATCCACACTGTTGCTTGTTCTTTCTTGTTGGTAGCAAGGACTAATCAGTTTGGACACAGAGCATAATTGTCACCTACAGAGGAGGCATTTCAATAGTTTAATGTCTTAAAGGCACAATGATACAATAGACAAATGGTGAACTTTAACTTACCTGGTATGTCATTGGCACATTCTCACACACATTTCTCTAGTTTCAGAGTGATACCCCCCTACCAAACCAAGATCACTACAGTAACCCTCAGTTGAGAGAGGCCATTTTTAAGAGTCCTCCAAAAACGCCCTTCTACCCCAGCTATCCACAGCCACGCTCTCCTTCCCAGGTCACCACGAGACCCCCAGGAAACTGGCCTCTGCCCCCAGCTGTGACGCACAATGAGTTCCCCAACCCTACTAGCTACATGCAGGCCTGTGTCAACGGCAGCATCAATGATGGCAGCAATACAGTGAGCAAAGGAAGTCGTTCTACTCCAATGCCAGCCGTCCCTAGCACCACCCACTGGTCAACGTAAGGAATGACTTTGCTGTGTGGTTCTGGCTGATTGTGTACATTTCTGTTCTTCAGCCACACAGCATATGATGTTAACCATACTTGTAAATATTTTTTTTTTAGCAAACTGTTAGCCAATGGATTTTTTTAGGCAGTGATGTCATAAGTTGGTACATGGTGGCCAAGTGAGACATGTTTCAACTTACCGGAGATCTATTTTTATAACTTCAATGTACCTTTCAGAGTATTTAATATCTAGCTCCCTTGTTCTTCCAGGTGCTTTTACCTTTTTTTGATTAGCCAAGACAAGTTGATTTTGTCAATTGAGTTCCATGAATTTGTATGCAAGGCACTGGTCTGCATCTGATGTGTACTGGATAAGGTTATCTGTACTGCACTGTGTTTTGTTCTATTTCATTCCCTGTTTTCACTGCTTAATGTGATCAATGCTACATTTGTGTATTTGCTTGTATGTAGGAGTCTTCACTTGCCTGTACATGGTCTGTCCTAATGGAACAACAATTTCCAAGTTGTTATTTCCACTCAAAGTACTCTTGCCCACACAAACTAGTCTTTGAGACATGGGGTTGAGAAATAAATGTTTTATCTGATGTTCCTAAACTTATGCCTGATGTGGGTAATTCTTTGCATACTGCTTTCAGATGATTTAGTTTCATTTGGGATTTATTGCCATAAATGTAACTAGAATTTAAACTGGTTAACTATGGGCAAGATTTGAAAGGATGCATTATCTACAACATTAGCCTAAACTGCTATTCAGCTTTCTCTTTCATGAATAGCATAGGTGTTGAGAGACAAAAAGCTCATTTTAAGAGCGGAATACCTGTATGTGACGCATTTAATTTAAAAATACCAAGTGAAACTTTAGACATTATTCTGCAATAAATGTTTCAAACTATGTGGTACGGTGTTCCACATTGTAATCTCTTTGAATGTTAATTTTGCTGAATCTAGGTCATGTGGAACTTGTATGGATACAATGAATTTGCACACTGCATAGTACATGCTACTGTAGATACTGCATATACTCCAATAGTAAGAGCAGTATGCTTGTATGCTGTCCTGAACAGACCCAAACAGTTCTTTAAGGATAGTTAATACCAAATCACACTCTTGTTCTTCCAGCTCCTGTTCTTCCAAACCCTGTATAGCTTCTTTTTTTTTTAATTTATTTATTTTTTTTTTAAAGATCTTGGGCAGAATGTTGGGGACTGACTGCCTCAGTCACCATTCACTTTCATTGTATCTTTTTCCATACAATGAAAGTGAGACTGCGGCTGTCATTCTGCCTAGCATCTCCTGTGTTGGCAGAGAGACATATGGGTTTGGAACCACATGAGGGATATTAAATGACAGAATTTACACTTGGTTGAATATACAAAGTATATGAGAATATGGGGCCAAAAAGCATGGTGCGCATGACCATGAACTTTGAATTATCATTTTGCCATTTTAGGTTTCACACATTGATAATATAAACAACCATTGTTGCTTTTCACCCACATTTATTTCTCTTACTGTAATAAAATGACTATTGAAAACATATATTTACAATTTAACTGATCACAGTTTGAGACTTTGAAAACGAATCTTAATTTCTTTAGCTGCTCGCTCATTAAAATTGTCCTTCAGTATGCTCTTATGGTCAAAAATGTGTACATTGCACACAATGACATCTTTACCCCAAATATATTTCCCTTCCATAATCCGACATCGACCTATATTCATCTTCAGTAAATTCGCCCTGCAGTATAAGTGCTTTGTGTCCTCAATGATCTGGTGAACAAGACTACTTATTAAGGCCTCTGATTCCTGCCCTTCCCCCACAATTAAAGGTCGACCAATAGTAGATTTTGCCAATACCGATAACTAAGGTGGTGGGAAAGGCCGATAACCTATTAATTGGCCGATAGTTATTAAAACTGATTTATAGAATGTCAAAAAAAAAAAAATCTTACTATGGCAGGCACAGAAAAAGAGTCCAAAATGAATAAAATCCCAGATACGGTTTATTGTTTTGATTTGGTTAAATTTGGTGCATAACGCGGGACTTAAGTATAAACAAGCCTGAAACACACCGGTGACTCTTATTTTGAAATGACGAAAAAACTATCAGCAACTATCGTCATAGATTTTTGCAGATAATGATAGTTCCAAAAAGCAACTATCAGCACCGATTAATCGGTAAAACTGATATATCATCTACCTCTACCCTAAATATTTGAATTTTACATGTAATCGTTTTTGGATTCACAATATTCTTGAACAAAATCTAAGAAGATCCAAGTCTTTTTGGGCTTGGATACATTGTAGGCAACATATTTAAAGAATGCAATGGTTTCCAGCTCAGGAAATCCATTCATATGAGTCTCAAATACTCAGGTATTTTATCTGGCAACTATATATATGTGTGCATTTTAAGTATTAGGGTGATGGTGAGGAAAATAAAATATTAAATTAGTCTTTTGTCAGTCACTGTTCCCTGTTCCCTATTAAAGGGATAGTGCACTCAACTATGAAAATGCTGTCATCATTTACTCACCCTCATGTCATTCTAAACCTGTATAACTTTCTATTGTAACATACAAAGGTAGTTCCCAGCAGAATTCCAAGCCACTGTTCCTCATCCACTTTTATTGTACTGTATGAAAAAGAGACATTGGAAGTGTCTTCTTTTGTGCTCTATGCAAGAAAGCAAGCCATATGGGTTGGAACAACATATGGTGAGTAAATTATGACAGAATTATCATTCTGGGTGAACTCGCCCTTTAAATTGGCATCAGAAACAGTTTGATAGTTTAATATAAGTCATCACAAAACCTGCACATGCAGGGCTCCGTGAGTACTTGGTCCATGAGTCTCTTGATCTTTCCCATTTGGGGCAGTTGAGAGGAAGTGATCAGCTTCCACCCATTAGTCCATCTTAAGGCTACGGTAGATATAACAGATAAAAGCCAGAGAAGCCCAGAAGGAGACCGTTCCCATCATGAGTGAGAAAACAAACGCGGTAAGCAAGGAATATCCGAAGAATTCCACGCTCTGTACAAGGCCGCTCATGTTAGAGCGATTGTGGTAGTAGAAGACAGAGTAAACCATTATAAAGATGCCGGTGGAGCCGGTGCTCAGAACACTTCGCCACCACCAGCGATAGTCCTCGCCTGAGAGCAGGAAGTAGGTGAGGGCCACAGAGATGCAGGCGCCCACGGAGAGCAGGATGGCAAAGACACACAGCAGGATGCCATAGAGAGTGTAGTGCTCACGACCCCACACGGTGGCAAAGATGTAGTAAAGTTCTACTGAGATGGCACTGCAAAGATGAGATGAGAAGATTAGATGGGGAGGGAGATAAAGAGTGATAATTCTAGACAATGGAGAAATGTCTGGCTCCAACGGCACAGTCACACCCACCACTGCTGCCAATCATTTGCATTATTCTAGACTTTGTATAATATCATGTTTCCCACATTGGGCCTTATTCATGAAACATGAGCAGAGCAAATACCTGTGTACATCGTACAAAAAACTATTCTTAAATGAATCATCACATTCAATTCAGTGAGACAATCTACATACAAATATATATGAATGACTTGCACAATAATTCGTTCTGCTTGTGTTTCATGAAGAACGGCCATTAAATGCGTTTACACGCACAAGTTAACACAATTATGCTTCATAAGCCAACAGCATGTAAAGTTATGAATTAATGAATTAACGTTACATTTATATAACGCTTTTCTGACACTACACTCAAAGTGAATAGGGGACTCTCCTCAACCACAACAAGTGTGCAGCATCCACCTGGACGATGCAACGGCAGCCATAGTGTGCCAGTACCCTCACCACAAACCAGCTATTTGTGGAGAGGAGAGAGCGGAGTGATAGAGTCAATTCATGGATTGGGATTATTAGGAGGCCATGAATGATGAGGGCCAATGGGGGGAATTTGGCCAGGACACCAGGGTTACCCCACTACTCTTTATGAGAAGTGCCCTGGGATTTTTTAATGTCAGGACTTCAGTTTAACATCCCATCCAAAGGATGATGCCTTTTTACAGTATAGAGTACCCGTCATCACACTGGGGCGTTAGGACCAACACAGACCGCAGTGTGAGCACCCCCTGCTGGCCTCACTAATACCTCTTCCAGCAGCAACCTTAGTTTTCCCCAAGAGGTCTCCCATCCAGGTACTGACCAGGCTCAAGCCTGTTTAGCTTCAGTGGGCAACCGGTCTTGAGCTACAGGGTGATACTGCTGCTGGCAATGTGTAAACACCTTAAAACCTTTAAAGCAAAAAACACCTTTACCAGCACTCTGGAAGCTTATCGAATGTGCATATGTAGCTATATTAAAGGAATAGGTCACCCAAAAATGAAAATTCATTCAGCAGTTACTCACCCTCATGTCATCCCAGATGGGTGTGACTTTCTTCTGCTAAACACAACGGAAGATTTATAGAAGAATATCTCAGCTCTGTCAGTCCATTCAATGCAAGTCAACAGGGTCCAAAACTCTGAAGCTCAAACAAGCACAAAGGCAGCATAAAAGTAATCCATAAGACTCCAGTGGTTACATCCATATCTTCAGAAGCAATATGATAGGTGTGGGTGAGAAACAGATCAATATTTAAGTCCTTTTTTACAATTAATTTTCCTCCCTGCCCAGTAGGCAGCAAGATGCATGAAGAATGTAAATCGCCAAAAATAAAATAAATACAACTCTTAGCAGAGAAAGTAGACTTACATTTTATTCTGTTTCTCACCCACACCTATCATATCACTTCAGAACACATGGATTTAACCACTGGAGTCTTATGGATTACTTCTATGCTGCCTTTATGTGCTTTAGGAGCTTCAAAGTATTGGACCCAGTTGACTTGCATTGAATGGACCTACAGAGCTGAGAGATTCTTGTAAAAAAAAAATAATTTGTATTCTGCAGATGAAAGAAAGTCATACACATCTGGAATGGCTTGAGAGTGAGCAAATGATGAGAGAACTATCATTTTCATGTGAACTGTTCCTTTAAATCTAGCTGAGAGTAACACATATTCAACAACACACTCGTATTGATAGCTGAAGCATGGTCAAATTAGCAAAAATTAATTCAAAATATCCATTTGTAAATATTAAAAAAATATTTAATATATACAAATATGCAACAGGTGCGAGATGTGTACAATTGTGTACAATCACCTGAACGGCAGGAACCCTCCGATGGCCATGTGCACGGCCGTATGTTTGTACCAGGGCTGCTTGGGGATCTGGCGGGGTATGTTGCGCGTGCGACACGGGGCCTGGAAGTTGCCTACTCTGTTCTTTCCAACGATTCCACCGATGACAGTGAGGGGGAAGCCCACCAGCACCCAGGCTCCTAGCAACAGAAGCACCGTAGTGGCAGGCAGGGCTTGAGTCGATCCGCTCCACCAATGAACAGAGTTCACCACACTCCAGGTGAAAAAGAGAGGAGCTAGAAGGGTGAAGGAAGAGAAATGTCAGTTAATCATATTTGTTTCAATACTTTGTATTCATAACTATGACAGGGGCTTTATCTGGAATGGAATATAAGCGTACTGCATTGTATATGCTGCATATATACAGTCTACCGTTTTCTAAAAATAGTATGTGAAACAGTATGCAGTAAGCAACTATAAACGTTTCAAACAATAGAATGTTACAATGTTGTCACATGACTTATGTTTAAGTCAGTGAGTGGCCATCCAGTTATCATTTTGGAAATAAATTAGGTAATTTTACATTTTTAATTCATTTTAGTGTAAAAATGTCTTAAAGGAATATTCCGGGTTCAATACAAGTTAAGCTCAATTGACAGCATTTGTGGCATAATATTTATTACCACAAAAATGAATTTTGACTTGCCCCTCTATTTCTTTAAAATAAGTAAAAATCTGGGTTACAGTGTGGCACTTACAACTGAAGTGAATGGGGCCAATCCGTAAACATACAAATACTCACTGTTTCAAAAGTATAGCCACAAGATGTAAACAATATGTGTTAACATGATTTTAATGTGATAACATCGATTAATAACTTTTAAATCGATTAAAACAACCTTACAGCTCAAATAATACATACGTTTTAACAGAACAATTAATGTAAGTGCTTTTATAAAATTATAAGCTTCACATTTCTGCGTTTAAACCCTCCAGAAATGGGCCCTATTCACTTCCATTGTAAGTGCCTCACTGCAACCTCACTCTTTCCTTTTTTTAAAAGAAAATGCAAATAATTTTTTGTGGTAATCAGCATTGTGCCACAAATGCTGTCGATTGAGCTTAACTTGGATTGAAACCGGAATATTCCTTTAACTTCTGGCAGTCCAATCAAATCACGAGTCATATGAGTCAAAAAAATTGTGGTTGATATTGCTTCCAGGTCATTTGTCAGACTGGAAAGGAGCAGATGCAGTAGGTCGGACACGTATTCCGTGCATAGAGAAAATGTCACATCCTATACACACTATTTATTCAGAATAGGCAATTCTGAAAATATGCATGGTATATACACTCGCTATATGTACAGATATACTTTCCCAATAGAAGACTGTAGCGTCTCACCAGAGAATAGCACAGAAGTGAGGATAATGTTCCAGACCCAGCGCTGGCCCTGAATCTGTGTGTAGAAGCTGCAGGAACAGTAACCTGACACACAGCTGGTCAGAGCGTACAATACAATCGCTGCCGAGTTTATGGCACCATGACGATGGACATTAAACATTCCCAGAAGTGCCATGATGATGATTCCTAAAGCAACAAGAAAAGATCCAATGGACCAAGGGTTAAGAGTAATCTGAAGGCCAAATTCTTACTATCGGCAACTCTATTCTTCAACCCTGTTCTCAGCTACTTCTCTTTCTCTTTTCAATTTGGCATGGTTGGTTTACTTGCAATATTGACAAATCAACAACAAAAACAAAACAAGAAACAAACCGAAAAGAAAACGAAACAAAACAAAACGAAACTAAAACAGAAACCGCAAACAAAACAAAATAAAAAGCGAAACACTCTCGTGCCTTGTTCTTTTGAATTTTCAAAAAATTTGTCTTTAATGCAGATTTTCGCACCTGTGGCCAGAGTCAAAAACTGCGCACCGACCCCTAATATCGCACACAGCAGGCTCTTATATGGTGGGAAGCGAAATACATCTGTGTGGATGATTTTCCAGCCATTATCCCCCTGATCTAGGTCATCACAGCCCCCATCCTCCTCCACATTATACCTGCAGGAACAGACAGTGGCAGCATTCAGTCAGTTCACCTTTCATTCTGTTCATGATTTCGGTGTAACAGATGCTGACTCTGATGGTATTGATCATGAATGTGGGTCAAATACCATCAGTTTCATTGCTTTCACCTGAAATGCTATGAGAGCCTTGCATGACATATAAAATCAACAGAGAAGAAAGGGCAAGCGTTATACACAAGTGTCATAAATCATTTAACTCTGTTCACCGTTTACATTTTTCTTCAGTCCTAGAGACTCCATTATCTTGTTCAATGAAAACTGCTTGCAAATGAAAGCAAAAGTCAGGCATCTAATGCAATGTTTAAACACAGCACACTCCATTCAGCTACAGAATCCCAGACTCATTAAATGACGTCTCCTGGTGACTTGTTTTTGTGCAGTTGTTGCTCAGAGAACAACAAAAACACATGTTACAGATGACGAATGCAAACATGTGCACCCAGGTGTACCACCTGGGCTGCTAACTGTATGTTCATTAAACATGACATTTATTTCAGAATATAATTAAATTACAATTTAATTAAGCATACAGTATTTTTATTCACCATGAGTAAATGAAAACCTGCCAAAAATTCCACCTTTAATTGATTCTCTCCAGGTCATTATGCAGAGACAACTATAAGTAAGCCATTTGTAGGTTGATTCCCTCGAAAAGTGTAACACTGTTGTGCTTTCGAAACATTGCTCTGTTTGTATAAGCATCCCAACCAGCTTGATAAACATGCATTACAATTATATGAATTATTTGTTCATTAATTGCAATTATTTAATCATCCAACTTACTTGTGAGAATTACCATACAAGTGAGCAACCACCAAAAGATCACTCTCAAAAATGTCACTTCTGAATGCTCCTCACCTGGCAAAATCATTCTTCAGCACCCTCATGAGAATGATGATGACGAAGCCCAGCAGAAGCACCACCAGCACCAGAGAGTTAATGATGGACAGCCAATGGATCTCCAGAGTCTTAGGAAAAAAGGAATAGTCTCTAAGGCGTACCGCCCGGCGTGAGTGGGGCAACGAGGTCTCAAACCAGCGCACACTGTAGGTGTGGGTGACCGATAATCCACCACTGCCACCAACAGCACCATGGCCTGCCCCTGCCCCACCTTCCTCTAATGGCACTGGTTTCACGTCCTTCACAGACACATTGGCAAAGATCACAGAGTCACCGTTGTACTCTATGTTGAAGTCCAAGTGGGTCCACAACCCCACCTGAAGTGCAAACAGTTTGAGTGAAGATAACTGTGACTCAGACACATTTTTCAACATTTTAGGACACATAGACAAATACTATAAAGTAGTCAAACAGTATAAAGCAACCTGCATTCATGTTAAACTAAAAAAGGCCAGGACTAAGGAGCTACACAGTAGCCCCAAAAAGTACTCACCCTGATGCCATCCCAGATGTGTATGACTTACTTTCTTTGCAGAACACAAATGAAGATTTTGAGAAGAATATCTCAGCTCTGTAGGTCCATACAATGCAACTGGCCAAAATTTTGAAGGTTCAAAAATCCCATAGTCAGCATAAAAGTAATCCATAAGACTGTAGTGTTTAAATCCATGTCTTCAGAAGCGATATGATAGAGGTGGGTGAGAAACAGATCAATATTTAAGTCCTTTATTTACTATAAATCTTCACCTTTGACTATCCCCAACCAGTAGGTGGCGATATGCATGAAGAAAGCGAATCGCCAAAAAACAAAAGAAGCAGAACGTGGAAGTGAAAGTGGACAGAAGCTGTGTCTCGTTTCGAAGGCTGTGTCCTTCAGAGCTCGCATTTGTTGGCTGCATATGTCATCGAGGCTGTCTCGTTTCAGAAAAGCGAGTAGGACACTTTGAATGCGACCTTCTTTCACGGGAATTCGGAGGATGCATGAGGTGTATCCTTCGTGGACACACAACCCGCAATTCTTTGCTTCAACGGAAATGTCTAAAAAAAAATGACGCCAATTTGCCCATAAATATGATGTTCAAACGCAAGTAATGTTAATTCCCAAGCTGAAGAACCTCAGTAGATGGGTGCAGAGTATATAATATGTATAATTATAGTAATATATAATGAAAATGAAGTATTATAAACTAAAAGTACACCTGTAAAATCTATTTTCTTTTCTATCTACATCATTATAACTCTCCAAAAATGTACCTCATACCCTCCTTTCCAAAGGGACTTTGTTCCCTTCTCACTCAAAGCACTCGTGCCTGTTAAAGAGTGGCGTGCTGTCATTGCAACCATGATAAGTTCTGTTTCCGTTTGTCCTACGAAAGCCGTCTCGTTTAAACGAGGCTTGTTTTAAGGAGGACGCTCGGTATACCGCTGCCTTCAAAGGACGCGTCCTAGCTAGCATGCAGCCTTCGAAACAAGACACAGCAATTGATAGTAAAAAAAAAAAAAAAAGATTAAATATTGATCTGTTTCACACCCACACCTATTATGTCACTTCAGAAGACATGGATTTAACCACTGGAATTTTATGGATCACTTTTATACTGAATTTATGGGATTTTTGGACCTTCAAAGTTCTGGCCACCATTCACTTGCATACTATGGACCTACAAAGGTGAAATATTCTTCTACAAATCTTTGTTTGTGTTCAGCAGAAGAAAGAAGTCATACACATCTGGGATGGCATGAGGGTGAGCAAATGATGAGAGAATTTGTTTATCCCTATCTCTTTAATTGATAACATTCACGGATTAGGTAACAAAATTTAAAACTAAGTAGCATCTAAGCTCTTTTTGCAATGATTTTTAACCAGCTGTTACCAATGTTGTTTTTAGTGGATGCCTGAGTAAATTTCTCCTCAAGTACACACAGGTTTCCATGCAGAGTAACCACAGGTGTAGTAGTTCATCACATTAACTGTGGGCCTGTTCCACTGATGTTTAACAACTAGAAAGTGTTTAAATACTTAGTCTTCATTTTGAACAGATTATCTATCATTTTAAAATGTAAAACCCAGCAAAAACTATTTTTGTTTTGCTTGAAAAGTGTGCTTGTGCTCCATTTCATTTATATACATGCCAATGACATTAATTCATTTTGAAAAGTGGCTTAAGCATCCAAATACTTTTTAGGGCCCACTATATTTAAGTTATAAATATATATTTAAGAGATAATATATATTTAAGTTTGAAATAATTTTGAAAGTGCAAAAACAAAAAGGGGTTCATGTAAATTTGTGTGTGACAGAGGCATAGAAAAAGACCTTGTGGCTATGAGGCAGGAATCCACTCTCTTCCATGTATCCTACGAAACCCCAGATGGGAATGTCATCTAGGACGAACTCAAAGTAATACAGCTCCTCAACCGCCTCTCGTAACTGGTCCACCTGTAATTTCACAGATAAAATAGAAGACTTCTGAAGTAATTCCATTTCCCCTGCAATGGCATGACATTCAACTAATCCTACTACTGAAGATCAGCCTTCCTGCAGTTTACTTGCAACACTGCTGGATCACACCCATCACTGTTATTTTCAATTGAACCTGAAAACCATGACTAGCTGGTTCAGATATGTTTGATTAGAGTTGGAACTGAACTCCACAGGATGGTATCTCTGCCGGAGCAAGATGGATTATGTCTGCCACAGAGTGTGACAAATAATTCACTGACTCAAACAAACTGCACCGCAAAACATCTTTCAGGCCCTAAGCAAGTTTACAATTTATTTCCCAATTGTATACCTTGAATATGATTGCACTAGTGAAACAGTACCTCTTTCTCAGAGAGAGTGAGCTTGCACAGTGTCCGTCGCTCAGCGTTTTCCCCGAAGCGGATGTTATAAAGAGATTCTGCCATACGATCTCCATCCAACACCTCTCCCAGACTCAAGGGTTTATGACGGACCTGCAAACACATCAAAACTCAGGTCATAAACTCAGAACATATAAGAACATAAGCATTTTACACTAATATGTCAACATACCACTGACATACAATTGAAAACTTAGAGAGATAGTTCACCCAAAAATTAAAATACTCTCATGTTGTTCCAAACCCATTTGATTTTCTTTCTTGCATGGAACACAAATGGTGGCTAAGATTTTCTTTCTAACATTTGTGTGTGTGTGTGTGTGTGTGTGTGTGTGTGTGTGTGTGTGTGTGTGTGTTCGTCAGAAGATAGAATGTCATATGAGTTTGAAACATCATCATGCTGGGTAAACAATGGCAGAATTTTCATTTCTGTTTAAACCATCACTTTAATACAACATATCATTCATAGTATTTTAATCTTGTAAAGCACACTCACCTCTTTAGGTCTACATACTGGCAGAGTGTAATAGTGATAGGTTTCCTGGGGGTTGTGATATGGACCAACTTTATTAACATAAAGGATCACTGGATCTCCTTGTTTGTAACTGACTGCCCATCCAAAGTGAGGCAGCAAGCATAGAACCAGCACACAGAGACTCATGGATCGACCAGCGACACGCGGGCCTGAACATTCCAGTCTCGTTGTCATGACAACACCTGTAGGACAGCAAATCAAGATAGTTAAAGGGAAACTTAAAGGGTTAGTTCACATAAAAAATGTAATTCTCTTATTCTCAGATGTGAAAGTGAAACTAAACAGGCGCCACATGTGACTTTCAGAAGTAAAAGTGAAAGTGGAGATTTAGAGTAAAAAAGGACTTAAATATTGTTCTGTTTCTCACCCACACCTATTATATCGCTTCTGTAGATATGGATTTAAACACTGGAGTATTATGGATTACTTTTATGTTTCCTTTATGTGATTTTTGGAGTTACAAAGGTCTGATCATCATTCACTTGCATTGTGAGGAGCTACAGAGCTGAGATATTCTTCAAGAAATCTTGATTTGTGTTCTGCTGAAGAAAGAAAGTCATACACAATTGGGATTGCATGAGGGTGAGTAAATGATTAGAGAATTGTCATTTTTGGGTGAACTATCCCTTCTGTTTGTGTATTGCACTAGTCAACAACTGTGCAAACAACTTTAACATTCACATAATTATTATTAATGGCTTGGGTAGTTACATTTTGATAAGTTGACATGTCTTGCGTTTTGACTTGGTACACTCCATTTAAACCTATTTTAAACAGCTTTTTGCTAATTGTTTTTGAAATGATACATTCTGTTGTTATGATCATATTAATTAAGAGACTACATGGACAATTTGTACTTTTAAAAATGCATTTGTTACACCGCAAGACCATTTAAAAACTAGTGAAGGCAAAATGGTGAAATACATTTCTGAAATAAGCACTAACACATTCATATACATTTTTTACTAAAATCTCTATGTTTTGAATTACTCGCATTCATAATGCACGACTTTAATACAGAAACAAAACATCTACATATTTATTGTAACTGGATAATGATATCGATATGTAAATGAATGAACTATAATTCAAAGCTATGCGACAAAACAAAATGACTGGAACCAATTCAGATCTTCTGGACAGTCCAAATCTCAAGACTGCACCAATATTCCTTCTGTCCTCCCCTAGATTCATTCAGATCAGTTTAGACAGGGTCAACAGACTGATCCCGCGTTCATATCGCAAGCACAAATGAGAAACAAATCGAGGTACTTTGAAGTCTTGCTTCGAATACTTCCGCATCAGAGAAATGCACCAAACCTGTTTCATATGCTTTCCTCGGATTCCTCAGAATCGCTGCCTTCTTTTCAAAATCCAGTCAACAACACGCGCGCATGTGTGTGTAGTATCATATCTGGACATTGCTGGGAAGGATGCGCAGGGAGAATCCGATCTTTGTTTTTAAGCGAAGAAACTGAGGAAGGTGGCGAGCAGCAGCACTACAGACGAATCCACGTCACCTTAAAAACAAAAATATCTTCATTTGGACTTTTCCGGGGTGGGCGGGACTACAACATAACATCTGCGCCTGCTTCAGCTTTTTACCCTTCTTATATATGTAATGCACATCTTTAAGTTCAGGTTCAATCAAATAAAATATTTTGCATCCGTTCGAAGTCCTAGAAAACAGCACCAGCCAATCTGTCATTCACTCGCTTTCACTGAGGTCTCTCCAGCCTTGACTAATCGCTTCTAATCGATCGATATGAGAATATCACAAAAAGCCTTTATATTTTCTTATAATGGCCTTAAGATTTACATGGAAACTATTTTAACATATTTTAGAACTGAACCATAAAACCGTAAAAAACTGTAAAATGGCTTACGTTTTTCAAAATATATTTATTTTTTATATATTTTTTTATTCATTTTATATATATTCTCGTTATTATTGCGTTTTTTATTTGCTCTTTCCACTCATAATTTGTACATTCATACAAATAAAAATTTAAAGGAGAAAAAAAATCGATCCGATCGACATGCATTTCTGTTTTTCTTCCTCGCGAAGACTAAACTGAACGATTTGAGAAATCGATTCGGTCGCCTTCCATAGGTCGCCTTGATGAATACGATTATTAACGCCTGTTTTTGGATTTCGCGCGAAACAAGCGCTGTCCCTCGCGCATGCGAACACCAGTGTATCACTAAACAGATAAACACATTTTCATTGGTAAGGTTTCTTTTATTTCAATTTATTAGATATCGCACGACGTTAAAGCAGAAATGCGACATGTGGATAACCCGCATTATGAGGAACTTTATAGGTTTAAAAGCTTTATAATAACTGTTGGTCTATTATTATTTAAGCCGGTGCGTGATTTGTGGTTCGTATTGGTCGCAGTTTCAAATGTCGGGTCTTATCGATTAACAACGCTTTCATGTGTCATATTGACTACGAGTTGTTGTTCTTATATTATTTAGGTGTTTGGTAGTCACACAGTTAATCGCTATGGGAATTCACGGGCTTGCGAAGCTGATTGCAGATCACGCGCCTTCAGCCATCAAGGAACAAGACATCAAAAACTATTTTGGTGAGCCATTCTCTTTGTGTGTTTTCTGGGTGAATCTCATGAAGACGAGGTCATATTTCACCCCAAACTTAAAGTACATCTCCGCAAAATATAAATTTAGAATGTTTGATTTGTGACGTCATTTTCATAACAATTAAGCACATTATAATTTCTGATATATTTGGATATTTTGCTTTTGAGTGTAATAACTATTCACATTTCTGCTAATTTGATATAAATATTACATTTTTATTTAATTAAATTTAGTATACATTTAAGGAAGTGCCCTATGATTATTTGTTTTGTTTTGTTATTTTAAATTAAAACAAATTAAAACCATTTTAGATTTTTTTTCTTTTAATTGTTAAAAATACATTTAAAGTAAATCACTTTTAGTTTCTTTTTATTTGTATTACATTGACAGTAATATGGCCATGCAAAAAATAATAAAAATAAAATAGGCCTCATTTGAAACTTCATCAAATGAAAGCAAAATGTAGTTTATTATTTCTTTTGATTTTGGTGTGAAATATGTTCTTGCCATTCTATTTATATGGGTAGTATTTTTTTAAAACACTGAATGTTCTTATTTTGATATGAATATAGGAAGGAAAATCGCCATTGATGCATCCATGTGCATCTACCAGTTTTTGATTGCAGTCAGACAGGATGGTAATGTTTTGCAGAATGAAGATGGAGAGACCACCAGGTGTGTCGAGTTGTCTTCAACCACCTGTCCATGTTTAGAAGTTAGAATGACACATTACATACCTGCGATAAAACATGTTGTTTAGGTCAAAGCTGTTGTGCTGAGAGTAGTGGATGTGATCATAACATAAAACTGTTTCCTCATGGTGGGCCCTGGTTCAGGTCTAGCCTGTGTCTTATCCCAATCCAATTCCTAAACAACTTCCACCCCTCACTCTGTCCTCTACCTCTACTATCCTATAAATAAAAAGGGCTAAAAGATGTATATATTTTTTTTAACTTCTAATGTTTCATAAATCACATGCCAATTTACATTATAACATTAAGTGCATATTTGCCTGCTTGTCCCCCTAGCCACCTCATGGGCATGTTCTACAGGACCATCCGAATGCTGGAAAGTGGCATCAAGCCAGTATATGTGTTTGATGGGAAACCTCCTCAGCTTAAGTCAGGAGAGGTGCTTAAGAGTTTCACAATCACTTTAACAATAAAACACTGGGGAGTGACGAATGGTATAGGTATGTTAATTATGCAGGACAGCATTCAAATGTTTTAAGTTGTTCCCTTTTTTCCCCATGCAGCTGGAGAAGAGAGGAGAAAGAAGAGTGGAGGCTGAGAAACTTTTAGCTCAGGCTCAAGAAGCAGGTACAGACACTCTCAAAACAGCACTTTAAAAAAATAAATAATAATAATCTGGGATCTTTTGTCCTGACAAGATGCTCCTTTCTCACAGGTGAACAGGAGAACATTGAAAAGTTTAGCAAGCGCTTAGTAAAGGTCACCAAACAACACAACGAGGAATGCAAGAAGCTTCTCACTCTAATGGGAGTGCCGTACATTGAGGTACCTCTTCAGCTGCCTGTGGTCATTGATATACAACAAAAAAACACTACACATACTTCAAGCTCATTTGATGCATAGCTCCTCTTTACACAGTAATACAGTAAATGAGATCTACTTGTAATTGTTTATGTTTGAGAAATGTGTGCACTCACATCAGAGCTAAATGTGATGTTTCATTTTAAGGCTCCATGTGAGGCTGAGGCTAGCTGCGCTGCTCTGGTAAAAGCGGGCAAGGTGTTCGGAACAGCAACGGAAGATATGGATGGTCTGACATTTGGAACATCAGTCCTGTTGAGGCATTTAACTGCCAGTGAAGCAAAGTATGAACGTATGCACATTAAATTTGATGCAGATGCAAATATGTTATTTATCTGCCTTGATATGGAGCCATTTAGACATGCACAGTCAGATTTAAAATCTGAGACTATTATGTAACTGCTTTTTTCTTTTCTTCCAAATTTAAGAAAGCTCCCTATTCAGGAGTTTCATTTTAGTCGTATTCTGCAAGAAATGGGTCTGACACACCAGCAGGTAAGACATGCCTTATTTCAATTACTACTGCGGCAGTTCTTCTCTTATCTTCTGTTCATGAATAGATCTGCCCTGTGTAGATATTACAATTTGATCTAATTGCTGGTTTGTTTCAATGTCTTCCTCAGTTCATAGACCTATGTATCCTGCTGGGCTGTGACTACTGTGGCACTATAAAAGGAATTGGACCCAAGAGAGCCATTGACCTCATTAAACAGCATGGTTCTATTGAAGAGATTCTTGAGAACATTGACCCCAGTGTAAGTGTATTTGCACAGTTAAAGGCACTGGCTAGATTTAAATCACTGCATTCTCAATGT
The DNA here is from genome assembly GCF_019703515.2 of Myxocyprinus asiaticus. NCBI lineage: Eukaryota > Metazoa > Chordata > Actinopteri > Cypriniformes > Catostomidae > Myxocyprinus > Myxocyprinus asiaticus. Next base: position 16,018,124 of record NC_059387.1, read on the forward strand.
AGCATTTGCATTTAATAGTGATGCCCTTTCAAATCACATATCCAGGAATTTTGTTTTTATAGTGTCCTCTAGTGGCTGTCTGTGTGCTAGTTTTTTACCCTAAAAACAGCAAGCATATGAGGGTACATCTGAAATTAATTAATTGCTGTATTTCAACACAATTCATTGCTATTACCATGTTTGTTTTGTTTTTTCAAAAGTATTGCTTTTGTTTTCAATTTTATAGCTTGATGAATTCATGAAAATAACATTGAAAATATAGGAGCTTTTGCCTCGAGGTCAGCTGCCTTCTCAATTTTTTGCCTTTTTACTTCTAGATGAAGATTGCAGGGTTCCCGTGGATCCTTAAAAAATCTTAAAACGTCTTGAATTCAGTTTCCCAAAATTTTATGTTATCTTATTTATCTTTTAAAGAGGTCTTAAATTTGGAGGCGGAAAGACAGGAATAGTGATATGACCTAATATGATTATCAAACTTCAAAAGAATATGATGTAATTAAATGCATGCGCTGCATCCTTCAGAGTGAAAACGTGGCAATGTTGTATTTTCTCCAAGCACGCGGGGGCTTGTGAGTGTTTCCAGCCATTGTAGAGTAGTTCACAATCATTAAGCCATATCGTATGTGCGAGGAATGGCAGCCGGTGGAGTTTCTGGTGCCCCCGTAGGGAGTAGGTGCACTATGCAGACTGCGTAATATGCGTATAGGGAGCAACGGTACCATAATACTACAGTAACTGTAGTAATACCTCATTGAAGATGAATAATACCAAGAAACTGACTGTGTATTCAGATGGTTCCTTACCACAGCCTTCACAGTTTTAGCAATATATGCTTTTTGAATTATAAATAATAAAAAGTGCATATCCTTTCTTATATGCTGAGAACTTTCCCGACCCATGACACACAAAAAATATAATACATTTTATTTCTTCGAATATTTATATATATGTTTACATCTGTGTTGGTTTATATGGATTTTTATGTTTTTTTTTTCATTATTTACTTTATTTTAATTTATTTTCTTCCTTCACCTGTACTTGTATATGACTCAGTTTCTGTATTCGTACATTGCTGGATCTGTGTAATTTTGTACATCTTATCAAACATTTATATTGAACCGTCTGTTTTTCAATAACACAACAACTTTTGGCACCCTAGATAAACCACTACTACCTCCAGTCTTCATCTTTTAACAAGGCTGGGTGTCTTTAAAATATTGTGTGTCTTTGGTTTGTCCTGCAGAAACACCCAGCTCCAGAGGATTGGCTGTATAAAGAGGCTCGGGGACTCTTCTTGGAGCCTGAGGTCGTAGACGGCAGCTCTGTCGAGCTCAAGTGGAATGAACCTGACGAGGAGGGACTGATTCAGTTCATGTGTGCTGAAAAACAGTTCAGGTATGTATTGTATTAAACATCTCTAATCTTCACAAAGAAGCCTGTTGTGCAGACAGACATAGATATTTCCCTTCTATTTGTAAACAACGACTGTATTATTGCCAACTTAAAGGGGAGTCACACAGGTAATGTAATAAAAATACATTTGTTGAAATAAAGCAAATTAACCTGTATTAAGAGAAACAACGATCTCTATGGGTTGTAAAACAAAACAAACCAATAATTTCACATGGCGGTGCAATGCTAGTAATCACAAAGGGGAGAAAAGTAGAGGTGAAGTTACTTCAGAGAGAGCAGTAAAGCAAAGAAAACATGCTACTTTTTATAACACACCCCCAAAAATATCAATTAAACTATCCTTTCAACTGATCAAAATGGTCCTATACTGCCACTAGAGGACAGGGAGAGAAAAAGGGGTTGTAATGTGATGTCTGTAATAAATGTTTGAAAAAAGTTCTCCCAGATGTGTAAAGTGTTGAACTTGTTTGTTGTCAGTGAGGACCGGATCCGTAATGGCTGCAAGAAGATTATGAAGAGTAGACAAGGAAGCACCCAGGGCAGGCTCGACACATTCTTTTCTGTTACCGGATCAATCTCCTCCAAACGCAAGGTAAGTGGACAATGTCTGCTGTTAAAGATTGTGTAGAGCCAGGCTCAGCAACTTTGTGTGCCACTATCAGCAAATGCAAGATGCATTGGTATGCAAGCAAAAGCAAAATGGCACAATACTATATGTAAAGTTTAAATTTATTCAAAATAAAGTTTCTCGGGAGTCGCGTTGCGCCATGCGAGGGTCGGACGTGTGAACGATGAGCTCTGCACACTTTTCTAGTTTTTAATTCTTTTTGTATCATAAACCAGTGAGATTCCATACACCCTGTTATATAACTGTTCTAAGAAGTCAACATGTCAATGAATTCAAAGTCCTCGGGCTCTGGAGATATTAAAAAACACTTACGTGCTCAAGCTGATACCTCAGGCCCGCAGACCAGGGACTCAGTTTGGACGGTGCGGCAAGAGAAATTCAGCGACAATTGGCGAGCATGTCTGTGGTGCTGATGAAAGTCGTAGCGGACCTGGAGGATCTTGTTGTAATATGACAATCGATTACGGCGATGGAGGCGGAATTCTCTGAGTTTGTTACATGGATCGGGGACGTCGAGAGACGGATCGATTATCTGGAGTCATCGGAGAGGGAATTAGCTGCTAATCCGCTAGCAACCAAGATAGACTTGGAACATGTTTGGGAAAAACTGAAGGATTTGGAGAATCGTAATCGGCGAAACAACGTCCGAATTGTTGGAATTCCTGAGCATGAAGAAGGTCGAGGTATGGTGAAATTCCTAGACGAGCTCTTTCCGAGTCTGGTCGATATAAAAGGCCATAAGCTGGAAATCGAGCGAGCTCACAGAGTCCCGGCTCGCAGATCCGCTGAGGGAGACAGGCCCCGATCAATTCTGGCCAAATTTCTAAGATCATCCAATAAAGATCTTGTGTTATGCGAGGCGAGGAGTAAAGGAAGGCTTTCTTGGAAAAACCACAGCATTTTCTTGTTCCCAGACTTGCGAATTCGACGAGAGAAAAGCGACCTTCTGTTGATTTAAGAGTTTCTTGCATTTCTTGAATCGATCATCAAGGAATGCAAGAAACTCTTAAATCAACGGAAGGTCGCTTTTGCACTGATGTTTCCGGCCAAACTGAGAATAGATACTAAGTATGGCCGCAAAGTATTTACATGCCCACAGCAAGCGATGTCTTTCATAGAGACAGTGGGGTGAGTAAGCCATTTGGTGATGATTTTTTTTTGTTTGTTTTTTTTTTTTTTTCCATGGCGCTCCCAAGTGAGCTTGACTCGCTGAGCATACACTTGACTGTCTGAAGAAGCTGGGTGCCTTTTTGTTTCTTTTTGTGTTGGTTCCGCCTAGCGGCTGAAGTTTGTTTTGTGGAGTGACACTCTTTCGGGACAGTTGTGGATGAATCTGCACGTGCCTCGTGTTTATGCCTCCTATTGGTTGGAGTTTGTTTTGTGGAGTATTTTTTTGCAGAACATTGGAAGGATTAGGTCATCTGCTTCATTCATGAACAGCTGGCGTTTGACTGTCTGAGGAAACTGAACGGATTTTTTTTGTGTGTGTGTGTGTGAGTGCTGGTTTTGCTAGAGGCTGGAGTTTGTTTTGTGGAGGAACACCCCTTCGATACAGTTTTGTAAATGAATCTACACGTTCTTTGTTTATTCTGCCTATTGGCTGGAGTTTATAGATTATTTTCTGTCTCACAAAATTTGTACAGAAGCACCAGACTTGAGCAACCTGACAGCAAAGTTGTTGCGGGGTCTCTCGTAGGCGTACATGGACTGTTTGTGTTTAGAGGGATGGACGCCGGTTGGCGCTGTCGTGCACGGGGTTAATGCGCACGTTTGTTTTGTTCTGGGGGAAGTTCAGGGGTTGATTGTTGCACCAATGTGGAATGTGGGCTTTATAATTTTATTTTTGGCACAATCTAATTTTTCTAATGACAAATGTTAATATGAGTGGACTGCCTCTCTCCACGTGGAATGTGAATGGGTTGGGGCACCCCATAAAAAGAAGGAAAGTTATTTATTTTCTTAAACAAAGAAATGTGATATAGCGTTTCTTCAAGAAACGCATCTTTCCCTGCAGGAAGCTGAAATTTGTGAAGATATAGGGTGGACATGTTTTCTTTAGTGCTGGCTCAAGTAAGAGCAGGGGAGTCATTACAATGATAAGTAAGCATCTACAATTCAAATGTCTCACAGATTAAAGATAAATTAGGAAGAGTCATTATTGTTTTAGCAGAAATTCAGGGGCAAAGGTTGATTTTGGCTAATATTTAGGCACCTAACGTTGATGATCAGGGCTTTTTTATAGATCTTGAAGGGATGTTGCAAGCCGTTGGCACCCCTCATGATATAACACTGGGAGGAGACTTTAATCTTTTGATGGACTCAGTCCTTGATCATAATGAAGCAAAAAGTGTGTAAGCCCCCTAGAGCAACATTGACGCTTCACAGGATGTGTAAAAATCTTGGTGTTACAGATATTTGGAGACTTTCGAACCCATCTGGTAGTTTTTTTTTCATCAGTCCATAAGATCTATTCTAGAATAGATTTTTTAATATCCAAGTCCCTCATTACATCTGTTGTGGATTGCTCAATTGGAAACATTTTAGTCTCAGATCACACCCTGGTGAGTTTAGAGGTGTTGCCACATATGGAGAAAAATAAATAATATAGTTGGTGCTTTAATGTATCCCTATTGCAAAATCTAGAATTCCAACTAATGTTAAAGGCTGAAATTAATGTTTATATGGAGACTAACTGGTCCTCGGTATCCTCTGTGGGCATGGCTTGGGAGGCACTTAAGGCGGTTATTAGGGGCCGGATCATACATTATGCCTCATTTATCAAAAAGTCCAAAACACGAGAACTCGTGGAGTTGGAAGGGAATAATAAAGGTGCCGAGGCAGAGCTGAAAGGCTGAGTGTAATCTGATGGCCTCAGAGAATTGACCCGATTGAGATACAGATATAATACTATTTTGTCGCGAAAGGTGGGGTTTTGGCTATTCAGTGCAAGACAGTCATACTTTGAGTCTGGGGCAAAGCGGGGAAGCTTTTGGCTAGATATATAAAGCAGAGAAAGTCTTTTTCTACCATTCCCTCAGTGAAATCTGCTGGTGGTGAAATTTTTATCTCAGCCATTGATGTTAATAATGCTTTTAAAGAATTCTATCTTAATCTTTATAGTTACACATCTTCGTCTACTGATGAAGATATTAGAAACTTTGTGGAACCATTAGAACTCCCTAAATTGACGACTGAGCAAAAAAAATTTCTTGATTCTGAGATAACCTTGGAGGAACTTGATGAGGTAATTAAGGCCTTACCTACAGGCAAGGCTCCGGGGCCAGATGGCTTTGCCGCTGAGTTTTTTAAATCTTATGCTACAGAATTGGCTCCACTTTTGTTAGAAGTTTATACAGAATCATTAAAGAATGGAAAGCTTCTGCCAACCATGACGCAAGCCCGGATCAGCCTGAGACTTAAAAAGGACAAAGATCCAAGCAAGTGTAAAAGTTACCGTCCAATTTCCCTGATCCAGCTAGATGTTAAAATATTGTCAAAAACGTTGACTAACCGATTGAGTAGTTATGACATCTCTTATACATATAGATCAGGTGGGGTTTATTCGGGGCCGTAGCTCTTCTGATAACATTAGATGTTTCATCAATATCATGTGGTCAGTAGCGAATGATCAGACTCCGGTCGCTGCCATCTCACTTGATGCCGAAAAGGCATTTGATATGGTAGGATGGGATTATCTTTTTAAGATTTTGGAAATTGTGAGGGTTAAATGCCGATTCTGTTTGTATGCATTTTGTTTTTAATTGTTTAATAGTTGAATCAATAAATTTTAATCGCACACACAAAAAAGAAATGCAATAACTATAGATGTATTTGTCAGACCATGATTAATTGCGCAAGTGAAAAAGGATAATAAAATAGTTTCTTAACAAAAAAATAAAGTTTCTCACCTCTGCATGTCAAACTTGTATGCTTTGCACATGTATTGTTTAGATCATTACATACTTGCAATTACAGAATTGTGAATACTTTTAGGACTGTGACATTAGATTTTGACATGCCTATTTTTGAAATTTAATCTGTGAATTATTTCATTATAAAAATGGCTATTTACTCATTATTTAAGCTAATTTTGTCATGTTCCCTATTTGCACAGGAGCCAGAAATAAAGGGTTCTGCCAAGAAGAAGCAGAAGACAGGTGCAACACCAGGCAAATTCAAAAAGGGCAAATAAAAAAGATTTCAGTCAGATGAGAAGTTCAGAGTCATACTGAGAAACAAAACATAACATTGCCTTTGAAAATATTTAATGAACTTTTAGGATTTTTTTTTTTTTTAAATACTCTGTTTTCTGTTTACATTATATCTTGAATAAAGAAAACTAATTAATGACAGTGTGTTCGGTTGATTTGGTTTGTTTGGCATACATGCAGCCTCATTTGGAGAGCACACTGTTACAGTTTTAAGAACACAAATTATTTTCTTTTTTTTTCTTTTGGGGTTTGAACTCTGATCGAGATAATGTCTGTGCTACAATGCCACATTATTCTAGTGGTAATAATCATTAACTCCATGGCAGTCACTTTGCTGTTAGGATGAAAAGCAGGTTTGCAAATGAGGAAGGAAACAGGCTACTCTTCTTTATGTACAATAAACAGTGCTACATGATATTTAATTATACCTGTCATTTTAACTAATTTTATTTAGATGCATAAATTGAAGAATGTTTTACACATTATAGACTTGTTGGGTGGTTCATTTAATTTTTTTTATTTGTTGATGTTAACTGATTTACTTGAAACCACAGTCCAGGAAAGGGTTAACCTCCAATATTACTGTGTCAGAAAACATTTGCTTAATAGTAAAGGTGCACGAGATCATTCTAGACTTCTGCTTTTCTTTGAGTGACAGACTGTACTGCTGTAGGTAAGTCTTCTCTGTCAAATAGTTTTGTATTCAGTTTATGAGTTATTAAAAAATGCTCACCTTGTAGGTAATAGATGAGAATGCATATAAAAAATTCAAATTAGGGGACATAAACACATTTTAAGTGTCTAAAAATTTGTAGCATCCATGTGTCACTCTAGAATGCATTCACAGATTGAGAACTCAAGTGTTTTTATGTGTTCTTAGAACATTTGAGATGTCTGTCTTTAGATTTGTGCCTTTTCTGTTCTTCACATCTAAGCTGTTAGATTCATCCTCAGGTGAGTTCCTAGTGTCAAACTGAAACTAAAGTGATCAGAAAGCTTAAGGCTTTTAAGAATTCTTATTGCATGATTTGCATTACATCACAGTAATTTAGTAAAAATAAATGTTGGTGTTGTAAAAGGTGCCTTACAATTATGTGTGCATTATTTTCTGTTTTCAGAAATGCCTACATATAATGCAGTATTGCCCAAGAATATAACAGCACTGAGCCGTTCTTGTGTGCAGATACCTTGTAAATTCAGCGTGTCTGATTTTGAAAACAAATTGAAGAAGGCAGACAGTACATTTGCTTGCTGGCTAATGAAGACACAACATTTTGACCTAGACAAACCAGACAACATAGTTTTCAATGGTAGTCAAAAAATCATCAGAGGATTTAGTCATATAGAGATGCTTGGAAATGTTAGTCGGCATGAATGCACCACTGTTTTCTATGACATCAGGAAGAATCATTCAGACAAGTACTACTTCAGACTGCAAATGGAGCCAAATAATGTTTTCAGAGCAACATTTGCAGACAGTCCAGTCAACATTGTTGTCTCAGGTAAAACTCAAATGAAAAATATATTTTGCTTTTATGATATCTTAAAAACTAATCTCTAACCATGTTTGTAGAACAGACGAGGATGCTGAATATTTCATGAAATTCATCACAAATATAAGAAATATATTCTTGAAATGAAATCTGGATAAATGTTGTAATTTGTTTTCTTTGCATTATTGGTTATCTGTGTTACATGCCTGGAAATTTTATTAACCCTGACCTTGTTTACACTGTAAACATTGTTAAATTAAATGACTGGGGAAAGGATATTATTATTATTATTAATTTTTTTAAACAGTGAATTGGATTATCACTGGCAATTTACTGTGAAAACTTTATTATATTTAAATTTTAATTTAAATTAAAAATGTACATTTTATTTGTTATTATTTCCACATGAAATAGGCTATGAAGAACTATATGACAATTCTAGATGTACCTGTTTGACCCATTTGCTATTTACGCTTAAGATTTTAATTTAAAATAATTGTTTCTTAATTTCATTATCAGTTATGTGCATACATCAGATCATTGTTTGTGTTTTAAGTGTTGTGTGTGATTCCTTTAATAGTACATTTTTACAGTGTTCTCTTTGTTCTGTAGATGTGCCAATGCCACCTGAACTTAAACCCAAAGATTTACAGGAAGTGATGGAGGGCACAACAGTCAATGTTAGCTGCTCTGCTGAAGCCCCCTGTCCCAAACAACCTCCTACACTATCCTGGTCAAACATCACCAAATCTGCCATCATTACAACACAGTTACAGGAGAAACCTTATAAAACCCAGTCAGTGTTTTCCCAAATGACCTTCAATGCTTCTTACGTGGATCACAGAAAGAACATCTCCTGCACTGTTACATATCCAAGAAATACATCTAATGACACAACTGTGGAGACCAACATGATGCTGCGAGTTCTGTGTAAGAGATTTGAAGTAATTTTGCTCTTTCATAATCATTATCATCACCGGATCTGTAATGTTACATGTATGATGTTATTTAGTCAAAAGATTTATGTATGAATGACCTACAAAGAAACGTTTCTTCTTTTGCCCCCAAAGTTCCTCCAAAGGAAACTCATATCATCATCAAGCCATCTGCTTCAGTCTCTGTTGGCACTAATGTGACTTTGACCTGCAGAAGCAAAGCCAGTCCATCAAATGACATGAACTACACCTGGTACAAACGTGGAGAGCAGAAACATCTAGATTTTGGAGAGCAAATGACCTGAAATGCAAGTATAACCAGTGGAGGCTGGTATTTCTGCATGGCAAAGAACAAACATGGATCCCAGAAGTCACAAGAGGTCCAGCTGATCATGGAAGGTCAGTTTAAAAAAGACATTTGACACTTAGTTTTAATGGTTGGTATGTAGATGAGGGCTGCTGATTGCTGTCATATTACTGAATTTAAAAAAACACACCACTTTTATTGTATTGTTTGCTAAACATTAAATAAGGATTATGAGTAGCCCCAATTTTAAGATTGGACCTCATCTGACATTGTTTGCAATGGCTACTGAACCAAGCTAACTCATTTATAATAATTATTTCAACTGGTTCATTTTAGGACCATCCGAAACGTTCATACCTTTGATCGCAGGCTGTGTCGGAGGAGTTTCAGCTTTACTCATGTTGTTTTTACTGGCAATGATTTTCAGAAGGTATGTACAGTTAGAGACTGCCACATTGTTTCAATAGTGATTGTTTGGTTTACTGTCATTTTTAGAGTGTAAAGAAAAGGCAAATCTTAAAGGAGTTGTTCATTTCCTACAAAAATCTTTGGACAATCGGAGCTATCAAGTTTGACTTTCCAACAAAAATACATTTGTCCATTGTAGTATTATATGGATTTCTTATTGACACAGATTACTTCGAGCAAAGGCATCCAATAAATCCATTGTTTTGGAATCTGACCTCTCAAATCAGGTATATTCAACACTCTTTCAGCAGATTGCATTTTTGCCATTACTACAGTAGTAGTAACTGTCATTAGCAGATATCAAAACGCTAATGTGCATTTTGTACTATTAGAGGAACACAGTGTATTATTTACAGAAAGTGAAAAGTGAGAACAGTGGATCCACAGTAATGATCATGTGACTTTGCTTTTTCAGGACCAGAAAAAAAAATTGCAGATCAGCTCGATTTATGCCAATAGTGCTTTCATGACAAGTGAGGAGCGAGAGATGCCAAAAGATGAGAATGATGAAATCCACTATGTAGAGATTGACTTTCCAAACCTCAAAACCAACTGCACCCCAGAGAAAAGCTCAGATGAAGAGACTGTATATGCCTTGGTTTACAGCACAGAGAAAAAGATTAACCAGAATTAGTCTGCATCAGATAAACATAGGTTATGAATGAACAGTAGTATGTTCTGTCAGATTACAATTGTCTAATATGAATTTTGTGCAAGTGTATTGTAGGAAGATAATTTTTAGCAACTTTAGTTTCATTTGTATAAAAATCTGAATTTAAATAGGATTTTCAGTGTATAGCACAAAACATTTATACTGTATTTCCTATCTGTGTAATATTGTTTGTTGTATGTCTCACTGGGCTGATATATTCATTATATCCTTCTCTAGACAGATTGTCACATATTTTGTGAAGCTAGTCTGTGAAGGCATAATGTTTGTCATTTGGAACGCAGTGCCTGTCAAAAACAAAATTCTTCCCGTTCAACATTAAGGCACACTACAGACTTAAAGTGTGCATTGATATATGGCAGTCCTTAAAATCACTCCTGATATAACACTTCTTGCTGAAACAAATGCGCTCCCAGTAAAGACATGACATGTAATTTGATTTGTTTAAAAATAATCTTTCCATGAATGCAGGGGTGTACTTCTGTGCGATTCAAGTTTATTTACACGTGCAGTATATGTATGTTTTATATCTACACAGGATGCTGGATACTATTAGAGATGTAAAATGCATAAAGCTTGTTTTAAGCCTTCGCCACTTATCCTGTCATTTTCCTTCTCTAATTTGTTCTTAATTTATTCCACTGCTACTGTATTTCCTGACACAGTCAGCATCTGAGTGATGAGGCCCTGCATGTCTTTTAAATGTAATTGTATAACTGTTTTGACCAATGTCAGCATTATAGAAAATATTGTGTAGATTAGTTTTATATAAATGTGGCTATTTAAATATGATTGATTAATTTTATTTTTCACATTACATTGGAGCCAGAAAAGAAGGGCTCTGGCAGAAAAAAAGAAAAGGGCTAATGGAAGAGATTTCAGCCAGAGCTTATAGTGCCCTTAAACAGTGAAGTTATTTGAAATTGAGGAACACAAAATGTGAACAATATTACCCTTGTAATTAACTTGCTTCAAAGTTTTTAATAGTATATATTGTATTTGCTGCACTGTCTTAAATAAAGACCATTATCTCATAAAAGCAGAGTGTGTTTTGTTTTTGTTGGTTTGTTTTGCTCATGTGCTGCTTTGATTTTTCAGAACACTGTAGATATTAGAATTCAGTTTTTTTTTTTTTTTTTTTTTTTTTTTGTATAGTCTGTTGTGGTATGGAATTGTCCTGGTGTTGTCATTTGATATTTATATTGATATTAAATGGCTAATTATTATTTTAGGTGATGCTTTGGAAGTGACAGACCCTAGGTTTTAGTCATAATAATCAGTGCTACCTGATATTCTTATACTGAAATTTTGAATTATTGATGTATATTTTACATTAAATATAGATGTATGCATTGAAGTTTTTTTTTTTTTTTTTGACTAGTGGTTTGTTAATTTTATTTGTTAATATGAATTGCTTTACCTGCGTAAACTACACGGGAACTGCTGGAAAAAGTTAATCTCCACTCCACTTCTGTGTCTGAAAATATTTGCATACTGATTGTAAAAGGTACAAGAAGTTTGTGACAAAACCATTCTGCACTTCTGCTTTCCCTTGAGTGACAGACCATACTGCTGTAGGTAAGACTCTGCTATCAAATGGACATTTTATAGTCTTTGATAACATTTCAAATTAAAAATATTCATGTTGTATAATGAACTCAGCCAAAAAAAATAAAATAAACATCCTCTCACTTTCAACTGCTTTTATTTTCAGCAAACTTAACATGTGTAAATACTTGTATAAACAAAAAGATTCAACAACTAAGACATAAAATGAAAAAGTTTCACAGACATGTGACTAACAGAAATGGAATAATGTGTTCCTGAACAAAGCGGGGGTCAAAATCAAAAGTAACAGTCAGTATCTGGTGTGGCCACCAGCTGCATTAAGTACAGCAGTGCATCTCCTCCTCATGGACTGCACCAGATTTGCCAGTTCTTGCTGTGAGATGTTACCCCACTCTTCCACCAAGGCCCTTGCAAGTTCCTGGATATTTCTGGGAGGAATGGCCCTAGCCCTAGCCCTCACCCTCCGATCCAACAGGTCCCAGACATGCTAAATGGGTTTGAGATCCAGGCTCTTCGCTGGCCATGGCAGAACACTGACATTCCTGTCTTGCAGGAAATCACGCACAGAATGAGCAGTATGGCTGGTGGTATTGTCATGCTGGATGGTCATGTCAGGATGAGCCTGCAGGAAGGGTACCACATGAGGGAGGAGGATGTCTTCCCTGTAACGCACAGTGATGAGATTGCCTGCAGTGACAACAAGCTCAGTCCGATGATGCTGTGACACATCGCCCCAGACCATGACGGACCCTCCATCTCCAAATCGATCCCACTCCAGAGTACAGGTCTCGGTGTAACGCTCATTCTTTCGACGATAAATGTAAGTCCGACCATCACCCCTGGTGAGACAAAACCGCGACTCGTCAGTGAAGAGCACTTTTTGCCAGTCCTGTCTGGTCCAGCGAAGGTGGGTTTGTGCCCATAGGCGACGTTGTTGCCGGTGATGACTGGTAAGGATCTGCCTTACAACAGGCCTACAAGACCTCAGTCCAGCCTCTCTCAGCCTATTGCAGACAGTCTGAGCACTGATGGAGGGATTGTGTGTTCCTGGTGTAACTCAGGCAGTTGTTGTCGCCATCCTGTACCTGTCCCGCAGGTGTGATGTTCAGATGTACCGATCCTGTGCAGGTGGTCTGTCACTGCGAGGACAATCAGCTGTCCTTCCTGTCTCCCTGTAGCACTGTCTTAGGTGTCTCACAGTATGGACATTGCAATTTATTGCTCTGGACACATCTGCAGTCCTCATGCCTCCTTGCAACATGCCTAAGGCACATCCAACGCAGATGAGCAGGGACCCTGGTCATCTTTCTTTTGGTGTTTTTCAGAGTCAGTAGAAAGGTCTCTTTAGTGTCCTAAGTTGTTATAACTGTGACCTTAATTGCCTACCATCTATAAGCTGTTAGTGTCTTAATGACCGTTCCACAGGTGCATGTTCATTAATTGTTTATGGCTCATTGAACAAGCATGGAAAACATTGTTTAAACCCTTTACAATAAAGTTCTGTAAAGTTATTTAGATTTTTACAAAATTCTCTTTAAAATACAGTGTCCTGAAAAAGGGATGTTTCTTTTTTTTTTACTGAGTTTAGATAGTAATAAAAATGCTTAATAAAAAGTAGTAATTATTTAAAAAAATAAAATGACATGGGACATGTTACGAACAGAAAATGGAAGCTTTTTTAGAGGTGCAAATAAAAAATATGGCATCCATGTGTCACTCTAGAATGCATTCACAGATTGAGAATTGAAGTGTTTTTATGTGTTCTTAGAACATTTGAGATGTCTGTCTTTTAATTTGTGCCTTTTCTGTTCTTCACATCTAAGCTGCTAGATTCATCCTCAGGTGAGTTCCTAGTGTTAAAAGAAATTTAAGTGATGACTAAAGTTTTAAGAGAACCAATTTAGCATTTCCTTTGAATTTTTGTATTGTGTGTGTGAGAGAGAGATTTGTAACTTTTTATTTTCAAGAATTAAATGTAATGAAGTATTTCCCAAGAGTATAACAGATAATATATAATACATATTACTTTTTGTATGTGAATTGCTTCTCTGTTTTCAGAAATGCCTACATATAATGCAGTATTGCCCAAGAATATAACAGCACTGAGCCGTTCTTGTGTGCAGATACCTTGTAAATTCAGCGTGTCTGATTTTGAAAACAAATTGAAGAAGGCAGACAGTACATTTGCTTGCTGGCTAATGAAGACACAACATTTTGACCTAGACAAACCAGACAACATAGTTTTCAATGGTAGTCAAAAAATCATCAGAGGATTTAGTCATATAGAGATGTTTGGAAATGTTAGTCGGCGTGAATGCACCACTGTTTTCTATGACATCAGGAAGAATCATTCAGACAAGTACTACTTCAGACTGCAAATGGAGCCAAATAATGTTTTCAGAGCAACATTTGCAGACAGTCCATTCAACATTGTTGTCTCAGGTAAGTGGGATCTTAACTGGAACAATCCTGTGTATGACATCAATGATTCATTCACCATGACTGAAAAAGAGATGAAAAAAAGCCACTGAATGGTTTCATTATTTCATATTATTTTTACAGTGTTCTCTTTGTTCTGTAGATGTGCCAATGCCACCTGAACATAAACCCAAAGATTTACAGGAAGAGGAGAGGTCCATGAGATTTAGCAGTTCATTTCCTTTGACATAACGTTTTTGTACACAAAAATGTCTCGTACACAGGTTTTAATTTTATTTATCTGAGTTTTCTATCAAAGTTCCTCCAAAAGAAACTTATATCATCACTGAGCCATCTGCAGTCTCTGTTAGCACTAATGTGACTTTGATCTGCAAAAGCAAAGCCAGTCCATCAGATGACATGAACTACACCTGGTACAAACAAGGACAGGACTCACCACTAGCTTGGAAAAAGAGGATTTCCTTCATTGCAACACACACTGGGCAGTATTTCTGTGTGGCACAGAATAAACATGGCAACCAGTCCTCAAAAGTGGTCAAGCTGGAAATTAAATATAAGTTTGGGACAGGCATGACATTGTTTTGTTTCTGTTCAGGTTGATATAGATGCAAATAAGGCCGATATGTAAATTAACTGAGTTTTTGTATGCCAACGTCAATTCAGAGTATTTGAAGCACCAACTTTCTGTACTGCTCCATATTACAGGTCTACATGAGATGGCATATTTTTGATTGCTCGTTGTGTGGGAGGAATTTTGGTTTTACTTCTGGTTCCTCCGCTTCTTTCATCATGAGGTACAAAAAAAAAAAAAAAAACAACAACAAACAGCCTGCTTTATTTGCCTAGTATTTCATGTCATTTTAAAAATCGGATTTTATTTTTCTCCCTTTTTTCTCCCCAATTTCAAATGCTCAATTCCCAATGCCTCATGGTGGTGTAGTGACTCGCCTCAATCTGGGTGGCGGGGGATGAATCTCAGTTGCCTCTGCATCTGAGACTGTCAATCCGCGTATTTTATCACGTGGCTTGTTGAGCACGTAACCATCCACACACAACTCACCACACACCCCACCGAGAGTGAACCACATTATAGTGACCAGGAGGAGGTTACCCCAGGTGACTCTACCCTCCCTAGCATCTGGGCCAATTTGGCTGCTTAGGAGACCTTGCTGGAGTCACTCAGCATGCCCTGGATTAGAGCTCACGACTCCAGGGGTGGTAGTCAGTGTCTTTACTCGCTGAGCTACCCAGGCCCCCCAAAATGGGATTTTTTAAAGTTTTACTGTGTTGAGTTTGATTTCAATTTGAACAACATTTTCATGGTAGAATGGTCCAAAGCACTGTTGGCAGAAGCATTTTTCAAAGTTCAACAATGGAGACTTGTGCATTCTAAAATGTGGTAGATTTCATTTGGTGGTCAAGTGAACTGTTTTCATATTTAGCAAATCTAAATCTAGTTTCCTTTCTTTTTCATTGATACATCAGGGGGAAAACCTCCAGAGTTGTTAATGTCATTCAACATAGAGCCTTTAATCAGGTAAGTCCATCCATCCATCAATCCATTTTCTTCTTGCTTGTGCTTTTATCTGCATTGTTTCTCTCAGTGGAACTACCCAATGTGGAAATGACTATGAAACAGTATTAAGATGTTTAATTTTACCAAACAGTACATTCTAAGACCATTTACAATCTACCTGTACATTAATGTTGTCTGTTTTATTCATGTTTGGAATAAAAATGTAGACCTGGTTCCTGTACATTCTGACACTGCCGATGTGATCAACCAGGACAGCAACATATTTGATTATGAAAAGGAGAAAATCCCCTATGTAGAGATTGACTTCTCTAACCTTCAGGCCAGCTACAACACAAGGAAATATTTAAAGTGCAGCATGGGCCCAATGTATACTGAAATCCAAGTCAGACAATAAGCCACGTGTGTCATCAAAGTAACGTTTTTTTCCAAAGTTAGAATTTAAAAAAATCTATTATGCTGTTCTATAACCTAGTCTTACTGTCTACTGCCTACATAGGTTGCTGGCTTCTAAGGTAGCATCCTAACTCAAACTCTGTGTGTCACTGTCATGACTGTTATCACTGTCATGAATGCTATGTTGCTCGGAACTGCACCCAAGACTTTCACCCACTATTGCACTTGTGTATATGGTTGTGTGACAATAAAAGTGATTTGATTTTAAATAAATAGTGCTTCTCTTGCAAAATGCACAAGGATCGACTAAACTGAGTTTGCCATTGGCATCATACATAGTATTTGGCAAAAAGAACATATCCTAGAAAGAAGTGGAAGCGTTAGCGGCCTCATAATATTACATCATCCATTCACTTCATGTATTTCATCCAATCAAAATCCAGCCTCTGCTTTATAAGCTTAGCCAGGTGTTCTTCATTGCTCGTTAAGCCGGCGCTTGTTTTCAACTCCCCACTACCCCATCACCACCAGTTTAGGTCCTGTACTGCTATAGACCCCATTCACAGCAGCGCCATCTTTGATTTTTAATAGGAATGACAATGAGGCTGTGAGGGATAGACGTACAATCTCTTCAATGGGCTGTACTGCAGTTTAAAGTGTTTTTGGATTGTTCCGACAACAAAACATTGAAAAAATATCTTTTCAAGAACACCCAGTAGACGAAAAACTCCAGACAACATGGAGTTGTGGAAAATCAGATGTGATCTAGTAGCTTTTTACAGCTTTATACCGAGCGTGCGGTTGAAGAGGTTCTTAGTCTGTCCCTCACAGCCTCGTTGTTTTTCCCATTAAAAATAAATGATGGTGCTACTGTGAATAAGGTCTATAGGGGGTAAGTTCCTCTCCCCTGCCATCATCATCTTCTGGTAGGATCTGACAGTTTGAGCGAGAATCTCAAATCAAATAAAATCAAATCACTTTTATTGTCACACAGCCATATACACAAGTGCAATGGTGTGTGAAATTCTTGGGTGCAGTTCCGATCAACATAGCAGTCGTGACAGTGATGAGACATATACCAATTTACAATAACATCAAATTAACACAACACAATTTAAAGTCTAATATACACATAATTACACACAACACAATATACAAATAATAACATACACTGTACAGTATACAATACACACAATATAGATACACATTATTCAATAAAAAAAGTATATATAGTATATATAAAATGTACAGTATGTTGTATTGTACTGTATTGACATTCAGGCTGTCGGTTGATAGTAAGTAATAAAGTGCAGTGCTGATGTATTTTGATCGTGGGAGATGAAGAGTTCAAAAGTCTGATTGCTTGGAGAATCTATCATGGAGTCGGCTGGTGCGGGTCCTGATGCTGCGATACCACCTGCCTGATGGTAGCAGTGAGAACAGCCCATGGCTCGGGTGGCTGGAGTCTCTGATGATCCTCCGAGCTTTTTTCACACACCGCCTTGTATATATTTCCTGGAGGGAGGGAAGCTCACCTCCGATGATGTGTCTGGGAGTTCGCACCACCCTTTGCAGTGCTTTGCGGTTGTGGGCTGTGCTATTGCCATACCAGGCGGAGATACAGCCAGTCAGGATGCTCTCTACAGTGCAGGTGTAGAACCGTGTGAGGATGTGGCGGTTCATTCCAAACTTCCTGAGCCGTCTCAGGAAGAAGAGGCGCTGATGAGCCTTCTTCACAACGGCTTCAGTGTGGATGGACCATGTGAGTTCCTCAGTGATGTGGACACCCAGAACTTGAAGCTGCTGACTCTCTCCACTGGTGCTCCATTGATGGTGATGGGACTGTGTTCTCTGTCTTTTCTCCTAAAGTCAACCACAAGCTCCTTTGTCTTACTGACGTTGAGGGAGAGGTTGTGCTCCTGACACCCGTGTGTCAGAGTGTGAACCTCCTCTCTGTAGGCTGTTTCATCATTGTCAGTGATCAGACCTACCACCGTCATGTCATCAGCAAACTTAATGATGGCATCTGAACACTGAACCATAGTACAGGGCTTACGCCATTGGAAACTATTCTATCACTATATTCACATTAATTCTGATTCATTCAAATTCATTGTGGAAGAAGAATAATTACGCTACTACTTTTGGTTCAGCTTTCAGGTCAGGAATGCAGCTTTGATATTTTTAAATTCTGCCTACGTAGGCAACTCACTAGGTTTTGGTAGCACATGTGTTTTTTTTTGTAGCTGATGAATGCCGCTGTGTTGACCCGTTTACACCTATTTTTCTGACACCATAAAGGCATCATAGCTTTTCTATTATATTCCATTCTTTAAATGAGGTGAACACAGAGTGCTTTAAACACTCTGTAAATAATTTTGGACCATCACTTCAAACTACATTTCCAAAAGACTGCCACCTTTGTGAGAAAGACCAATCTTTCACTATAAAGGAATTTGTGGCCCAGTTTTCTTTGCAGAATTGCTGTAATCCAGTGACACTGGAGGGTTTTCTGTCATGAACTGCTCAATTAAGATCCTGCCACAGCATGTCAAAGGGGTTCAAGTCAGGACTGTGACTTCTTTCTCTCTGATGGGACTTAAAGGAATATTCCAGGTTCAATACAAGTTAAGCTCAGTCGGCATGCATTTGATGCATAATGTTGATTACCACAAAAAAGAATTTCAATTATCAAAATATGGTGACAAAATGTGTCCCTTGAATTTACAGTAATGTAAGAAGATTTAAAAAAATAAAGAAACCCTATTTAAAAGGCATCATTCTTTGATCTATCCTTTTATTACATAATATGAAATGGTTTTGGCTCTATATTGTTATATACATTTTTTAGAAAATATATTTTAATTTGTCAGTTTCCTGAAAAAAACCCTTATACCTTTCAGCGGGTACACCACTTCTATGACATTTTCAGTTATTTATACATGTGTTTCTTTTTTACTTATTTTGCTTTCTCAGGTCAAGCAATAGTGCAAAGCCTAACAAGTGTGCAAAAAAGCAAAACAAAAGTAATTAATAATTTAAATAATTTAAAAAGAACATTGCTTTCATATCAATGTTAAGGACTTTTATTTTGAAAATACAAACAGTTGTGGAAAAGAACTTCCAAGATCAAGGTTTAAAGGAAAAAAGTGGCTTTTCAAATGTGCATACAGTGATTTTCCCACCACGTTGAAAAAGTTATTAATTTACGTTTTCATTTTAATTTTTTCACATGGTTCATTTAAATATGTAATTGGTATTACATTGTTTAATGTTCATGTGAAAGATTTTTATCCAAAAAAATGTAAATTAAAATAAAATAATAATTTAATGATTTATTGATTTAAGTCTGGTCAGTGGTGTAAGTTTTATGATGCTATTGACAACATCTTAGAAAATATCTTTTAAAATAATTTGTCACTGGTGTTATCGCCTTGCTTCATTTGTGGAAAAAAACAAACAAACAAACTGAAGAACAACAGTCAAATTGTCCTTTATGAATAAAAATAATGTAAAGATGTTAAAAATGTGTACCCTCAGCTTCTATTTTATTGAAAAGTTAATTTGTAAGTAGGCAAGTCAACATTTTTTGAGAAAAAAAAATCTGGGTTGCAGTGATGCACTTACAATGGAAGTGAACAAGAAACCTGCATGATCATTTATTTGTGGAAAGGAACAGGTTTCTGTGTCCATTATGAATCTATTTGGAGTTTTGGCTTTAGTTTTTTTTTTTTATTCTGGCGTACATCTTCACACCATGAGATCAATACAATTAGCCACAGTTTCCTTGTTTTAACGGTCTAAAAATGCTGTCTTCACAGTGTTGTGTGGTTGTGGGTTTGAAGTGCTTCAACCGTTTCGCACATCAGCCAATATGAGACAGTGGCTCTTTGCAGAAAATAACTTTAGATTTTTCTTGAATGATTTCTTCATTATAACCGGAAAATATATTTCTGCAAATTCTATTAAGATGAATACTTGAAAAAACCCTCCAGCATTTAAATATAGTATAAATATAAACTCAGATTAAAAACAGATAAAGCATGCAGAATAAGTTTTTGTACTGTGTTGACTTCATTAGGTATATACTGTAGGTATGTGTTATGACTTTCCAAAAACAGTTTGGTGACTTTATTTGGAAATTAAATAAGAAGTGCAAAATTATGTTTATGATTAACATAAACTATACAAAACTAATCCCTAAACTAATAACTAATGAAATACGCACACTTCCAAAAGGTTTAAACATAGTGTGCTGCTTCCCAGCCAGCATGATCACAATCCGGGTTTTATGAAGTCACCTGTACTGTAGAGGTGCAAACTCGGTAAAAATATATAAATAAAACAGCAATTGCACAATATAATTTGAGAAACAAATAAATGGTTCCTGCGATGTTTTTTTGTTTGTTTTTTTGGTAACAAGACATTCATTTGAGTTATAGCCTAATCATACACAAAAACACATACTGATAAATGGACAGAAATAACCAATTGTTAATTTCATGATTACTAACAATCCACAATAAGAGAGAGAATGAACAAAGCACATTTGTAATAGGCCTATGTCTTTCTCATCCACATTTAAGGGGTAGTCAGTGCTTCATAACGTCATGCTCATCAAATGATGAGATGCAAAGGAAAGGACATCTGCTTTTATGAATTTTATTATTATTATTATTACTGTCCTTGTGTTTCAAAAATGTAATAAATTTTTGTTAAAGTAAATCTCTGTTGTAAACAGTTTGATGCCCAAGTTTACACCTATCCTTCATTCTGTTGTGAAAGAGGTATCTGCTTGTTGGTATCATGCCCCCGTCGGTCTCCACTACTCCAGCCATCAACTGCTCTAGTTCAACCACACTCTAATCAGACAAACTTGTTCCCAGTCACCTCATCAAGGACTCTATATAAACTCACCTCTTTCACTCAGTGTTTATCGAGTCTCAGATCACCATTCCTCATTGCACTGCTAATGTCCCTTATATGTTAGTTGTTGTAGCTGTTCTTCTTAGTTTTGCCTTCCAGTGTTATTCTTTTTTTTTTTGTTTTGCCTTTTATAGTGCTCAGTGTTTTCTTTGAAGTTTTGTACATAGTTTTGTTTGTCATTAAACACACTGCAATTGGGTTCACTCCAACTCCCGTCTTCATCTCTCCTTCCATCCAAAGCATGACAGAAGGCTCATCACCAACATGAACCCAGTGCCTTTTTTATTTGGACCAAGGGAATCATTCTCTGGAGGAGTACGTGGTTGACTTTTGCTAGTTAGCTAATGAGGTTGATTTTAATGATGGGGCCCTTAAGGACCTTTTTTGCTGTGGACTAAACAAGCCCGTCAAATCCCTTATGCCTCATGGCCAAATCATATGGACTCTGGTCCAGTTCATTGATTTTGCGCTGTTGATGAGCGGTTCATCTTTCACAGTGGGTGTGGCTGAGGACCTTGGCACTCCTACAGTGAACACAGCCAGAGTCCACCGCCACGTTCTCCACCTCAGAGACCACGTCCACGCCTGCCACAGTCCACGAGCCAGCGCCCACGCCTGCCACGGTCCATGAGCCAGCACCAAGGCCTGCCACAAGCCTGCGCCCACGCCTGCCATGGTCTACGAGCCAGTGCTTGGAGCCCCGTCCATTCCAGAGCCAGCGCTTGAAGGCCCATCTGTCCCAGAGCCAGTGCTTGGAGGCCTGTCCGTCCCAGAGCCAGCACTTGGAGGCCCGTCCGTCCCAGAGCCAGTGCTTGGAGCTAGCCCAGAGCTAGCACCTGAGATTTCTGCATCCCCAGCTGCCCTGATCTCTGATCCTCGACCTCCTGTGGCCCCGCCCTCTGGTACTGTCACGCCTGCCTGCTCCTATCTACTTGAATGGGGAAAGACCGAAACCTCCAAAACGGTTGGTCGAGATTACGATCAAAGAACATATTTCAAATCAGCAGTAAAATCTGACAATAATGGTTAGAATAATTTTGTGCTTCTATAGCTCAAATCATGTTAAAAACGCTATTTATCGATATGGTCTAGCTAGTGCACGTTCTTGAGTTAACTGACAGGCGATGTTTGTATCTGAAATGTGATTAGTCTCCTTTACCTGTAATGCCGGACTTCCTTTTTAACACCCCCCATATTGGGTGTTCCAATTCTTTCCATTCACTTTTATACAAGTGCTCTGTCTCTGAATAAACAGTCTCTGTCAAGAGCTTGTATGTGAGAAGTTGGGGGTATTTAAAAATTCTAACGGTCTGTTCAGAAAACCAAAATGGGCACAGGTAAAACTATAGGCAACCTAAATCAGAATTTTGTGTTCTAGGATGATCCCTCTTTACTGTGTCTTTGGCCAGCCAGTGTGTATGTATAATACTTTTGATTTAGTTCTGTTTAATTCCCTTAGTTCTTTCACATCAGAAAGTAAAGTAAATACAGTTAGAAACAACTTCATTGTTTAAGAGATCTTTATTCGGTCTTTACTGTTGATGTGGAGTAAGACAGGTTTTCTTAACATCTACTCTTCTTTGAAAGCAAGACTGCACTGTTCAGACTTCAGAGGTAAGGATTTTCCCTTGCAGACTCTTTAAAAATCATTAAAACAGTGTGAACATACGATAATTTATCTCAGTTTTCATAGTCTTTTTATTGTAGTAACAGTTTCCTGTGAACGTTTACAGTTACTAACTCTGCAGTGGAGTAGAAGGTTCTCTACACAGTAATTTAGCACACAAACTAAAAATACATTTATAAGCTTACAGTTTAGAACACAAGAATGGTAAAATTTTATTTAAACAAATGTATATGTAATATGTACTGTATGTAATACATTTAAACATTTCAGAAAAAACTCTAAAGCTCAAACTGATTCCGTCTTAAAATCTTTTTTTAGGACTCTGGAGATGTCTGTGCTTAAGATCACTTCACTCATTATCATCAGCTCTATGTTAGTACATACTACACACAGGTAATCTAGCACTCCATTTACTATAATTTATGAAGAGTAGAGTATTACTGATATAACAAAAGTACAAAACTGGGTGTTAAGCAGGGTAGACAATTGATATATTTGTTCTATCACTGTGTGTGTGTGTGTGTGTGTGTGTGTGTGTTTTGTGTTTAATGTTTCAGCAGATGATTTCTACTTTGCTGTGATGCCTCAAAGAGTAACAGCTCTGACAGGCTCTTGTATGCTGATACCTTGCACATTCAATATCTCCAATTTTGAGGACAAATGTAAGAAAGCAAAATATATTTATGGAATCTGGCTGAAAAAGAAACCACAGTTTGGTCAAAAAGACAGTTTTATAGCTTTTAATATCAGTCAAAATCATTTAAAGGATTCAATCGCATTCAGATTATTGGAAATCTTACTGAGGGAAACTGCACCACTGTCTTCGATGACATCATGAAGAATCATTCAGACCCCTACTACTTCAGACTGGAAATGGAGCCAGATGTATTCAGAGCAACATTTATGCAAATCTAACAGATTTAACTGATTCAAGTAAGACTGTGAGGATCAATGTAAAAGGTAAAATACCACCTCACTGAACAGACCATCTGCAAGCTAAATTAATTTTATTGCGAGAGCTAAGCAGCTTAGCTGGGACGCCAGCATTAGTAAAGAAGTTTAAAACAATCATTAATGTGTAATATTGTATCTTTAATGGAGAGCAGTTACTAGTCTTTAACATAGTGATTTCTCATGTACAATGTTACAATGTAATCTACAATAAGATACATCAAAGAATTGGATGTATCCCTTAATCAATAACTGCCTGCAATCATTTACCTTGCAGACTCACCACAGCCTCCTGAACTTAAACCTGATGATCTACAGGAAGTGATGGAGGGCACAACAGTCAGTGTTAGCTGCTCTGCTGAAGCCCCCTGTCCCAAACAACCTCCTACATTATCCTGGTCAAACATCCCCAGATCTGCCATCATTACAACACAGTTACAGGAGAAACCTGATAAAACCCAGTCAGTGTTTTCCCAAATGACCTTCAATGCTTCTTACATGGATCACAGAAGAACATCTCCTGCACTGTTACATATCCAAGAAATGCATCAAATACACAACCGTGGAGACAAACATGAAGCTGCGAGTTCTGTGTAAGTTAATTTCCTCTTAATAGTATTGATGTTGTCAAATGTAATGGGTTATGGTATTATTTTGTCACATATAAATAATAAATTATAGAATATACAGTATATCCAGAGATCTCATATAGTATGTACGTAGATATTTAACTTTTTATGAATGTGCTTCTGTTTTCTATCAAAGTTCCTCCAAAAGAAACTTGTCTCATTATTGAGCCATCTGCTTCAGTCTCTGTTAGCACTAATGTGACTTTGATCTGCAAAAGCAAAGCCAGTCCATCAGATGACATGAATTACACCTGGTACAAACGTGGAGTAAAATTACCTCTAACTTTGGGAAAGAAGATTACCTTGATTGTATCTCACAGTAATGAAGGATGGTATGTCTGCACATCACAGAATAAACTTGGTCAACAGACTTCACCAGAGGTCCAGCTCTCAATTAAAGGTGAATTTGGAGAAAGCATGTAGTATTTTAGTTTGTTGGTGCTGTCTGTAAGAGCTGCAGGCTCAGATGTTAAACAAATATTATTTTCATGAAAGAAACAATATTACCTTCACTGTAACTCACTATCATTTATTTGGATTCAACTAATTTTTGCTATTTTCTGGATTTTGATTTGTGTTTGCCTCTTCATGATGTGTATATACTGTATACTAAGTGTAAGCTGCAAGGTCATATACATACAGAACATTGAAATTCCCAACATTCTGGTCTAATTACATGCATTCCACATGATACAGGACAGGACGGGCACTCAAAGCTTATGATTGCAGGTTGTGTGGCAGGAATTATGGCTCTTTGTGCTCATCTCTCTTGGTTTTTGTACCAGGTATATTTAGTTGCATTCACTTTCATTGATTTTGTGTCATTTTGAAGCCATCTGTTTTAAGTGTTATTCAGTTTTGTGCTTGGGTTAATTTAAGCACCAGCCATTGTTAGATCATATGAAACTGAGCTACTTGTGTTTGACTTCATGCAGTGATCAGCTGAACCACTGCAAATGTGTGTATCATTTCAAACCAAGTCGTTCTGCGTTTCAATTAAATTATTTATTTCCCCACTTACCTGCTAGGACAAAAACATGCAGGGAAGACGATGTTGAAAAAGATTCTCCAAATCAGGTAGGAACTCTGCTTGCCATATTTTGTGTATGGATGAATGCTATTTTGAATATACAGCCATTGCAAGAATAAGAGAGAGAGAGAGAGAAAAAAAAAACCCTCTATTTATACAGTATCTATAAAAACTAATATAGATTGTTCTAAACTGCTGGATGTTTAGTGAATTTGATTGTTTAGGAAACAGTCAAATATTTTTAATAGTAAACAAATCTAAATCACAGCTAAATTTCATGCCATAAATAGTCATTTAACACCAGTGAGGAACAACTACATGTTTTTGTAGTTCAGGGCTCATCTGTAAAAATTCTGGACTCTGTCTACAGCAGGAAAAAGCTCATTCCAATCTGATTTTCAGTAGTCAAAGATGTTTGCATATGATTTGGTTTCAAAAAGTTCAAATAAACATCTACCTTTCAAATATGTTATTGGTTGCAGTTTGATTACCCGTTATAAGAGAAAGTTCCAAGCAGCTATTTTTATGACATCACTAATTAAGCCAGTAAGGCCACGTCAACACTAAAATGTTTTCTGTAGAAAATACATTGATTTTGCTACGTTCACACCTCTCATACACACTGTAACAGGGTTTTACTCCACTGAAAATATTTTATAATGTATGTCCCATGAACTACAAAAACTTGAAGACAGCCTATTCTTAACTGTTTCAATTCCACGTAGTGTGTACGGAATCGAACTGAACAACTAGATGTTAATAACAGCATTAATAGTGCATGTGAGATGTGTCCTGGTGCAAATCACACAAACAGAGGTATGTGTCTTCATTTATATATTCCATACTCGCTCTCCACTGTAGTTTCTCTCATCAGCCCTGCGGTCTTGGGGTTACTCATACATCACAGTTCAGCAAGAGCGAGAAGGATAACTGCAGGCAGACCTCCAAAAAGGGGCGGGAGTTACAAACCGGCAGGAAAAATACAGTATAGAAAGCCCCTAACCTAACCCATTCCACTTCCCTAACCCAGTAACACTTTAGAATACTCTTCTGTTATTAATGGGTAACTACATTAGAACAGATTATTAGCACAAGATTGACATTTTAGCTACTACTATTCACTAACAAGAAACTGTGATTAACTAATTAGTAAGTAATAGAACACATATGAATGCGGTAGTTCGTTATTAGCTAATCAATAACAAATTTTATTTCATACCTCCTGGAAAACTTGTAGGCTATTGTTTCATAATTAATGCAATAAAAAATCTAACTAATGCAGGAAAAATGAATAATATTACATTGACATTTTAATCACAACTGCTAACTAGTACACATGATTGTTTACCTAATCAATAAGTAATAGCAGACTTATGATTGGGGTTACCAATTAATAACTAGTAAATGTTACGCTTCCTAGAGAACTATTTACTAAGGGGACATTTGAAATAAATGGCTTTCTTAATTCGAGTTGGAGTTTACCTCAATCCTGAGTCAATACTTTCAGCATTCCTCCATTGAAGTTTACATTATTTCTATTCATTTTTTCCAGCGTCATTTATGTAGTCCAGTTGGGGATTCAGAGCTCAAGTCGAGTCTCGTGCTGGAGTCTGTATGTACGGCAAGTCTGGTAAACAAATCTGTTTACCTTTTAACTCATGGATTATTTTAACATGTGAACTTGTGAATTAATTGACTATGTCAAACAGGTCATTACTCATGGCCCTGTTTATTATTATTATTATTACATTTCATAAAGATATCACAACCTAGGTCAGCACTTGGTGTAATCACTGGAGGGTCAAGCAGGAGTATGGGCAAAAAGGACTCATCAGCCAACATTACCACAAATGCCATATAAATTGTAGCCTACGGTGATTTTATTTATTTTTGGATTATTGTTTTCTTCAGGGAGTGGGGGCAAATTCTTCATGATGTCACCAATTCCAGCCCTGGAATGACTACATTTAAATTATTATATTCTATTTAGTGACAAGAATAAAATACATCTTTACAGAAGAAGGACTGTGTCCCTCTTGTGCTCTTTAACCAGAAATGAACTCCTGAAAGGAATAACCCCTCTAAATTACTACATTGCCTGGTAGAATATCATTACTGGCCAACTTACCTCACAGAAAAATCTTGTTCTGCTGGATATCTCTCAATCATTACTAATGAGTACGCTGTTTCTGTATGTTAGTTGATTTTTGGGTTAGGTTTCTATTAATAACAACTTTTGAAAAGAATGGTAACTTGCTAATAATGACTCAAGTATTACCACATCCTTTTAAAGAAATTACTTAACATTTGGTAGAGTATTCTAAAGTGAAGATCATGGTAACCCACAAGAAATAATTTGTGTTACCACATCCTTCTGAAGGGATTACTAATGATCTTGAACAGTGTTCTAAAGTGAAAACGCAATGTAACCCATTAAAAGTAGGTGTTACTTGTCTGTTAATATTGAATACACAAGTATTTGGTTCTACATTATTAATTCAGTCAGATACATAAATCAGTTACATAAACATTCAAAACATCTATCTTCAATCCTATAGCAGGATGTAATTATTTTAAAGGCTGGTTCTCACAGTTGCAGCCTACAACACAGTAGTGCTGGTGGCCTTTCTCAAGTATAATATGCGGCAATTAGTGTAAACATTCATTCCAAAATCGGCTTTCAATGCATTGCCTTTCAACGTAAAAAAAATCAAGATGAATATAAAAATAAAGTGTCTACAGACGAGTGCGCTGATCTCAAAGTCTTTACCACACAATGACACTTCTCTGAGGCTGATTCCATCTGTCTGTGAATGCCCACTGAAGTGCTTCTAAAATAAATTGTCCATGTGTCCTTTGCCTATTTTTGATCTGAACAAAACTAAACAGATTTTAAAGGGATAGTTCACCCAAAAACGAAAATTCTGTCATTGTTTACTCACCCCTGTGCTTTTGTAACCCAGTATGACTTTCTTTTTCTTAATACAAAGGGAGCACTTGTGAAAAAAAATTGTGCTCATTGATGTCATACAATGGCAGTTTATGGTGACCACCTCTTCAAGCGTCAAAGGGAGACAAAAGTATATTTCAGAAGTCTAATAAATTATTCCATGAGGACTCATGGTTGTTTAGAAAGCATACAATAAGATTTGGTGAGAAACAAACCAAAATCGAATGTATTATTTAGTGATACCGTTGACTGACAGTTGATCTGCAAATGTGAGAATCTTTTTCAAGTTCATGACAGGGCATGAGAGCAACAGTACACACAACCCCTGGTTTGCGAGACTGGATGTTCAATCAAAATCTTGTTTATCTAAAAACAGGTCCACCACAGCATAATAACAACAGAACACAAAACAGCTGCACACAAACCAGAGAACCGAACTTATTAAATATGTCTGAGTTTGCAGTCAGAGAATATATGCATTTCTATGCCCAGCCTTATTTGTTTGAAACTGAGTACTCAATCAAACCGAGAGAGACAGGAGTCACCTCTTCTCCATTCTACCTGAACAGAGCGATACCTCAGCGAAAACATTCGGCAGGTGTAACATTCTCAGCCCAAATATTTTTTTTTTAACTGGCTAGTGAGATCTGGCTTCAATATACTGCTATGAGAACCGTTTTTGGACTGGTGTCAGATCACAGCAGATGGAGTTCCTCAGCGCAATTCCCAAAATAGAAAACAAGGGATCGACGGAATGTCCCATTGTTCGTCACGGCTGGTTAGGACAAAAACGAATTAACATAGAAAAGATCCTACCTTTAATCGCATGTCGTTTGTTATCAGGTTAGGACACAGGTTGACTCTGGCTTTCTCAACCTCCTCTATCTATCTCTTAGACAAACTCCATTTCAAACAAAAAAGGCTGGGCAAAGAAATGCATCTATTCTCTGACTACTCATCAGAAATATTTAGTAAGTTCGGTTCTCTGGTTTGTGTGCAGCTGTGATGTGTTCTGTTGTTAGTATCACTGTGGTAGACTTGTTTTAGATTTCGATTTTTCACCTGAACGCCCCATCTTGTGAGTGAAGGCAAAGTGAAGCGTTGATCTTGTGCAGTCTCATGTAAACACGCACAGGAGAGCAACAGTCAGTCAACAATTTCACTAAATAATACATTAGATTTCAGTTTGTTTCTCACCAAACCTTATCGTATGCTTTCAGAACAATCGTGAGTCTCATGAGATTATTTATTAGCCTTCTGAAATTTTGAAGCTTGTAGAGGTGGTCACCATAAACTGCCATTGTATGACATCAATGAGCACAATTTTTTTTCACAAGTGCTCCCTTCGTGTTAAGAAAAAGAAAGTCATACTGGATTACAAAAGCACAGGGCTGAGAATCACCAACAAGCCTCCATGAGCAAGGAAAAGCAACCTTGTAAAAGCAAAAATGTTTTCCCTGTGGGATACCATGGTCTGGAATGCCGCGAACATAGATAAGCAGAGTTATACAAACTGTGTAGCATCCCAGTGATGTTATACCAAATATAAATACTCATGGAATGCCGCTTGGCCAATCAGATTTGAGGACCGGAGCTAACCGTTGTATAAAAGAATTTAAAACAGAATACATATTTAGCTGCCTCTCTAACATTTGAATCACTGATGTGTGTTTTAAGTTCCAGGTGATTTCTACTTTACCAGAATGCCTCACAGAGTAACAGCTCTGACAGGCTCTTGTGAGCAGATACCTTGCACAGTCAGTATCTCCATATTTCAAAAGAAACTTTAGAAGGCAAAATCTATTTATGGTATCTGGCTAAAAAAGATTCCCTCCCTCTGACAAACAGCACCTATAGGAAGTTTTTAATAGCAACCAAAACATCATTAAATGATTCAGAAGCATACAGGTAATTGGAAATCTTTCTGAGAGTAACTGCACCACTGTCTTCTATGACATCATGATGAATCATTCAGGCACTTACTACTACAAGCTGGAAATGAAGTCAGAGAAACATTTAACAATAAACCAGTGAACATCCATGTCACAGGTAAATGCCATCTCTACTGAACAGAACATGTGCATGCCAGGTTAATTTTATTGTGAGAGCTGCAGTTTAGCTGTGGTACTGTATCATCATCAGTTTAGAGTTTGGAGCAATCAGAATCGTGTATGCTAACCAAAGCCTTAACACAAAGTAGAGTTCAAAAATCTTTAAAAATAAACAGTATTTGTGAAATGAAAACATTAGTTTAAGGCAGGCGTCTGCAACCAAGGGCACAGAGGGTTAATTACTGGCACAATCTCGATTTAACTAAGAAATAAATTGAAAACATAACTTTTATACAAAATGTTGGATTTTCTTGTTTTTAGATGGTAATATATATAGTGTAATCATGCTAAATAAAATGATCATCGTATTTTGTTCATGCCAGCTCGAGGATATGCTGTCAGAATGAGCTTTAATGCAAAGTGTGCTTACATACACAAGGAATTTTTTTTGATGATAGGAGAAACAAGCAAGTGCACACAGAACATTACAGTGAGACACAGAATATAAAACAAGGTAAGAGTATAAATGGACATAAAAAAATAGGACATATAACATAGAGTGGCATATGTACATGTGCAAGTGGTAATATATGTGCAAGGTAGGGGTATCTACAGTTGTACAAAAATTAGGTAAATGCCGAAACTCCGGGTTATGATTGGTAGGACAGCACATATTTACGTCACCAGATTCTGAGAGTTTTGCCACATAATTCATGAGAGGGAGTACTTCCGTCCAATCACAGTGCTGCCTCATGCATGAGCTGGAATTACAGCCACACCAGAGAATTCAAACTCATGGATGTAATGAACGAGACTTCAACAGCTCTCGGGGAACAAACATGAGAATGAACTTTTACACTAAACACTGTTGTCAGATCGAAATCTCTCCACAAAATGCACCGCAGTCCATCACCGGACCAGTTTAAGTATTTCTTGGCTGCGGTTGTGCTAGTCACGCTCCAAAACACACTGTTTGTGAGGGAGAACTGATGCGAGCACTGATTCCATTGCTTCATCTCCGTGTCGGATAATGGACATGATAGCATTGAAATCACACGTCAGAATGGACAGTCCACAGTCCATAACCGCACCGAAGCGAGTATGTTTGTTGGCCAGCTGCTGTTGTGCTACAAGCATGAAGCTGCGGTGTATTCCAGGTGTATTTGTGGAGGCTGTTCTGTTTAGATGGTGCCATTGCGTCTTCTCGCCGTGCGTCTGATCATAAACAGGATAACATGACGAGTTGTTCAAAAACAGAAGACGATGTAAACCTAAAACTCAATGTCATGTCAACACTATTTTGTATCTACTTTACATAAGGATTTACACCCATTGTTTACCGGTGTTACGTCGTCATGACAATGTAAGTTGAAATACTGGATAACTTTACAGATACAAGGTTAGTAAGTGATTTTATCACACTATAGTCCTGTTAAAACACAGAGTCCCCCAGCCACTGCGGGTTGCGTCAGAAGGGCATCCGGTGTCAAATACAGTATGTGGATCACAGATAGTCTGCTGTGGCGACCCCTAATGGGAGCAGCCGAAAGAAGAAGAAGAAGAGTCATGTTAAAACATATTATGCTTAAGTATTGTGGCTATGTTTTTAAAACAGTGTGTATGTTTTGTGTATCAGACGTGTTTACTTTCATTGAATGCGCCTTACTGCACACGATTTGTGCTTTTAGAATAATAGGGATGAGTCTAAATTATGTTCTGTGGCAATCAGCATTATGCCACAAACACTGTCAATAGAGTTTAACTTGTATTAAACCCGAAACACTCCTTATAAGAGTAAATATCTATGAATTATTGTAAAGTCTTAAAGCAGTGCTGGTTTTGATGGTAATATCTGCTCTATGTGCTGTTCTCACTTCATTCTCCAAAGTTTGAACAAAATATCCAAACCCAATTTCCTTTTTGCAGATTTGCAAACGGTTCTATTGCATTATAGGCCTCAATATGCTTCCGGAGAACTTCCTTTTCGTTCTTCGTTCAGGGGTAAAAAGAAGTTCTAAACAGCCAAGCAACGGTATACTGTTTCCGAACATTCAGACACCCGCCACACCATTGTGGGAGGCGTTTAGACTTACATTTAAATATGAGGACGCTACATGTAAAACCTTAACCAATGTGTTAAATTAAAATGTGTTATCAATGACTTTATGCCTCAGTCTATGATTAGACTTCATATGAGGTCAAAAAAAGAAGCCATTTTAATCACTCGATGATGATTTTAAGTAATGCGTATGCAGTAGAAAATGTTTAATTTGTCTTTCTGAATTCATGACGCTAATGCGCTAAAACGCTAAATGCAGCCATTATATTCGCCGGATACACTGTTATTGTGATTTATAATGACACTGATACAGTTGCAAAGATAAGTGTATAAAAGTGATATTGTTCAGAATAAAGACGAAAGAATAATACGTTAGACATGTGTAAAGTGCTTTCTCTGCAGAAGGCACAGGAGTGAATGGGCACTTGAGAGTATCTGAGAAGATTTTATTCCTTTAGTGGAATAATTAAACAAAAATAAATCACATGGTCTTGGAAAACATCTCTAAGCAAACGATCATACAGATGTAGGTAAGTTGCACCAGGTCGCTAATAACTCTACACGCCAATGTGTTCATGTTGACTGATTTTGATTCACTAAACAACATAAACAGAATTTGTTGTTGGCATCAAGGTAGGTGGAGCTCCAGGTCACACCAACCGTTGACGTGGACCAAGAGCTGTAAGGTGTTTTGTTGTCGAATAGAACTTTTCCTAACACTTTGCCCCCGCAAACTGTAACAAACCACTGAAAGGACCTGTCACACCCGTTCGTTCTTCGATTTTGTAGGAAGTATATTGAGGCATTAACTCTTCACACTTTTGTCCCATGATTAATATACAGCCCCAAACTCTCTTGTTTTCATCTCCACCAGGGGTGTAAAGTAACTTATTACAAATACTCACATTACTGTAATTAAGTAGCTTTTCCCAGAAATTTTACTTTAAGTAGTTTAACATTTTTATACTTTTACTTGAGTACATTTTAAGTGCTGTAACTGTACTTTTACTGTGCTATTTTCCCTCCGTCTGTGTTCGCTACTTCCCTGTCCTGATTTTATCCATCAACGTGATTGGCTACGAGATTCTCGTGACTCGTCAAATCAAAACACACATAGAAAACTTGAACGGCAGCTGTAGATTGGGCAACAACTGTTATGGATGTGGACTATGGCTCAAACAGCAGTTCAACACCTGAAAGGTGTTTTCACTTTTCGCAGTGAAAAAGGCCAATTGCTTGATCCTATCATGTGAGTTTAGCTTGCTCAAGCCAGATTTCAGCATTAATTCTGCCTCTAATTTGAAAAAACATATCAAGGTAAATTTCATATTTCTGCTTACTAAATTCTATGTGCCTATAACGTAGCATGTCATTTAGCTATCTATCACTGAGATTATCGGGTTGCTGTGAGAGACTAATGCAATATTATCAACAGGACTGGGTGATGAAACGATCTTGATGTTTATTGGAAAAAAAGAGATGTCCTTGATATCGTGTCTCAAACTTTTGTGCAATTTTCTATACTTAGCCTATGTTCTACATCTAGACCAGGGGTATTCTTTACATCGATAGCAAGACCACCACTGGTTAGTTGATCTAGATAAAATAGAAAAGTTTAACTTTTCACTTCCTCGCATCTGTAGCTGCACGCTGTTTGATTGACAGGCGGCTTATGTTTGTGTGCTGTGCTTTACATGTGCGTGTGTTCCAAGAGCACTATTACTGGTACGCGCCTAAACGATCAATTACACTTTATAATTCCGCCAATGCCGGTCTTGGTGACGCATTTAGGTAAATGCAGTCAGTTATGTCTAAAGTGAACGTAAACAGTGGGACAAAAAATAATTGTATCAAAATGTCAGACTTAAAGTGTACATGTAACCGAATAGACCACTGTCTAGTACAGGGGATCTCAACGGGGTGGTACCGCCCCCCAGGGGGCATTCAAAAGATGCCAGGGGCCGCTGAGAGCAAATTAGTGGGGGTGGGGGTGGGGGGGGGTTTAGGTTACAAATGGGGGGCATTTATCAGTCATAATAATCAAATTTATCATCAAGTTCCTCTTTACATTTAAAACGTTTATCTAGACTTGGAGTATATTGGTTGGTTCTCAATTATGCGGGTTGGTACGCATTTGAACAGCGGTTCATATGATTTTGAAGTGTAGTGACGCATCTGAAGTATCTGGTTTAGCAGTGTCAAATACACAGGTGGAGGCACAACCTCGGCTAATGCACCTGTATGGCTCTGTAGATGGATACGGCTCAATGGACAGAGCAAAGCTCTTAAAGCTCGAGCTCTTAAGGCCCAAACATACTCTACGCAAGTATGTGAACGCAGACGCATCGATTTCACGCGTCGTTGCATTGTGAAATGTGTCAGCGCTCAATTCATAACCCAACGTAAGTACGCGCTGCATTCTAAGTGTTGCCGCAAGGGGTGCTAGAGCAGATTTTCTTCTTTCAATCAACAACTGCTATGGTGGACTCGGGCAGCAATTTGAGTTGAACCTTTTCGAAAAATATATACGAATTTTTATCTCCAGTACATACAAATGAACTTGTTTTTTTCTCTGTGTCTCTCCCCACTCCTCAACTATCGACTCATCTTCCACATCCGGGCTGCATCCGAAAACGTAGGCAGCTGACTTGCTGCCTAATCAGTTAATGGCTTAATTGACAGATGTTTTGAATGAATAGAACTCTTATGGAAACTGGTCTCCAAACAGTTTGAAAAGCACCTTATTTTCATCCTGCCTCTGTATACAGCCTCTGAAGACAGCATTTTCCTGGTTTTGGATACAGCACTGGTTTTGTGAACCATTTTCAAAAAGGCAAATGTAAGATATATTAACTATCACTTAATATAAAAATACAAAACTCCAGACCTACCACATGACAAAGAAAGACAATAGCAAAGGCCCAGAGACGGAGTATGCTGAGGTGTCAGAGAAAAAAAGGCAAATCAACAGTTCCAGAAAAAGGGATTTTTGCTCCTGTTAAATCTATTTTATGTGTGAGGTGGCACTTGTCAGCTTTTCACAAATGCCATACTGACATCTCTGATGTGCAACGTTACATTTTACAAAAAAAAAGAAAAAAGAGAAATAATGTCTTGTGGATGAATGAACACCATCTGACATGCAACAATGACCTGGATGAATGAAAAAACTTCACAGACATTCTGACCTAATATTTACTGAAGGGGGAGCAATGTTTAATATAAAACTTTGGATATGGATCTGCATACACTTTGGAAATACCAGAATTTGGAATAGACCCTTTTCACAGACTGTGATGACTTAATGGTTTCCACCTTATTTAGCTGTATAAATCTAGCAAACAGAATATTTTAAATATTCCAATTATTTTGTGTACATTTTATAACAGTATGCTTTGTTTTATATTACCCTGGAAAATATTCAAGGTCGAACTTGTTTGCCATTGGTCGAGTCATGACATTGTGTTTGACAGTTTGCTTTTTTCATTGCATCACAAAGTCCTTACAGATTTTGATCAAATGTACCTATGAATGGCTTACCAACAGTTGTCTCTGCATATTAATTTTGGATAGGAGAAAGTATTTTAACACAGAAAAATTTACATCATCTTTAAACAGCTGCTGAGGAAATGAAAGTAAATTTGACATCTCTCTTCTGAGTGTTATCCAGCAAGCTTTTGAAGTAGCTTATTAGAAAATTCACTTGACATTGTTCATGAAAATGATCCCACTGACACCTATCTTCACCTCTACCGTATTTCAACAAGATCAAAACTTCCATTTCATTCCGACTTTATGACCCAGCAGAAGCCTCTGCCAGCTGGTTGCTTGGGCAGTGGGCGGGACTGAGTCAAAGGCGGCAATCCCATTGGCTAGCGCTCACAGTCCATGTTTTGATTCAGCAAATCAGTTCGAGTGAACGCAGATAATGTGATTAATATTAATGAGTACAACAGCCTGCCAGCAGTGACAGACACTGAGCTGCAATCTACAGAGAAGTCGTCTTTGATTATTGTAATTTTGATGTTGTTAGATGAAAACATTTAACATTTTGGTAACTTTCAGTGAGTTTTAAGTCTTTGACCTCTTTATTGTTAGTCTTTTTCACTGAAACACTGAATGACCAATAATGTCTCATGTACAACCACCTGCCAAAAAACTGAAGAGGACCAACATGATCACACGTGAAGTCGGTATGATGTTTCAGATAGTTTCGGTACCAAAGTACATCAGTTGTAATTGATTACATGTAATCTGGATTGCGTAATCAGATTACGAAAATCAAGTACTTGTAATTGGATTATATTACATTTGTAAATACTCGTTATCGAACTACAGTTACCTTCTTATGGATTACATGATTGTATGTTTATTAGGCAACGGCAGTAAATTGTTCATTATATGGAATTTTTTCCAACAGATGCTTCCAGTGTAAACAGCACCATCGATTATAATGGGTCCTATTGCTTTTGACGCAACAAGCTGCTCATATCTGGCATAGACAGGGTGTTAGAATGTGTCCCCCTCCCCAGTTTTCAGATCGTTCCTTCGCCCCTGAGTATGTCCTTGTCAGGTCTGTTCTCAAAAACTGAGCCTCCAGTTAAAGGAGTTCACCTAAAAATGGAAAATTTACTTTTACTCACTCATTTACTCACCCTTATGTTATTCAAACCCCATATGCTGTTACTTTGTCTAGGAAAATAAAAATAGATCTTTTAAGCAGCTCTATTCAATAGAATAACAGTTTATAGTGAGCAGGAGCTGTCAAGCTTCAAAATGGACAAATGCTATAAAGCACTAGTAAAGGTTCAGTATAAAGACATCATAAAAGTGTCCATATGAGTTGTGCACTATATTCCAAGCTTTCTGGGGCCATACAACAGCTTTGTGTTGTATGGACTACTTTTATGGTATTTTTATATTGATTTATTTTCCCTCTTTGGACCTTGACAGGAGTGGTCAATATGTCAATATGCTTTTGTGGGGAAAGAGCAGCATTAGGGTTCTTGAAGAAAAGATTGTGTTACAATTCTTCTGGGGGGAAAAACAATAAGGAACAACTTGAGGGCAGTAAATAATTCTGTGTATTTTCTTTTTGCTAACCAGCTGACACAATCATGTCATTTTACAGATACATCAATAATGAAAAGAAATTCAAATTATATTCGTCTTTTCTTTGAGACAGCACAAAAAAGAAATAAATGATGACCGAAACAAGGCAAATTGTTAGCAATGCAGACACAGTGTTTGTCTTGTACTGTGTGAACTTAAAAAAACATGTCTCTTTCAAAACCAAAAATGATCAAATTTTGGGCCTTCATCACAATTAAAGCCTTTATTCCAAAAAGTATTGCATTCAGCGCCTTTATTAGTTTAAAGGACCAAAGAGGACCATTATATTTGTGACCTCAACACCCCGCGACCCCCCCCCCCCCCCCAAAAATGCTTTTTGTGTATGTGCTTGTTTTCTATCAAAGTTCTTCCAAAAGAAACTTACAGTATATCATCATTGAGCCATCTGCTTCAGTCTCTGTTGGCTGACTTTGTGACTATGACCTGCAAAAGCAAAGCCAGTCCATTAAAGGACTTGATCTACACCAGGTACGAACATGGACAGGGCTCACCACTAGCTGCAGAAAAGAAGATTTCCTTCATTGTGACTCAGAATAATAAAGTGTTAATAATAAAATAAGTTCTGCACCACACAGAATAAACATGGCAGCCAGTCATCAGCAGAGATTCAGCTGATAATTAAAGGTGATTTTTGCACAAACATGTTAACAAACATTTTACTTAGTTGTTATTTAGATCATTTGCAGTTGCAGACAGTCCATTTATGATTTGGAAACATTTTAAATATGATTACATTTATTAGGCTAATATTTTATTGCATTTCAAGACAGTTCGGACACTTTAATCGTTTGATTGCTGGTGTGTGGGAGGAATTGTGGCTGTGCATTATTTTCTGCTCTTGCTTTATGTTTAAGGTAAATGTAGCTATACAGTCTACTCTTTCATTGCCTCAGCACATAACAACACTAACACAGAAGCTTCTCTTCTTTGGTTATTATATTAATCGTAATTTTCCGCTCTGCTAACATGAGAATTCTTTTGAAGTTCATTAGGTACAGTATCTCACATTGTTTTGCGACATACTGTATCTCTCATGTCTTTGCTGATTTAGACATTATTAGTGTGAATACTATTTATTATGCCACCTATTTTCTACAAAAAATGTAAATGTCCTGAACAAAGATCACACATTCTGACCTTAATCATCCTGACCATTCTTATAGGAAAATGACTTTCAGTAAACACACTACCAATGAAAGGGATCCCCCTGGTGATGCAAGTTTCTCATTTATATGGTTTTGTGTGTAATTCTTCTATAACCGGCCAGACAATGCACTGTAGAAAGTGGTAACTTGTGACTGTTACCTGAAGGAGCTATTTTTTACCAGATCTAAACCTTGAAAGTCGTTTTGTTGGTGTAACCTAATGCATTCAGGTTGATACAATGATGTTAAATAATATTTTGATTTGAATCGAACCAGTTACAGTCATTTAGATTATTAAGATTTAGATTATTTTTAGGTTATTTTTTATTGTGCATTGAAATGTTAGACTTTATTTATTTACTCACCAGCATATTCACATATTTGAGTCCTTTATTAAAATGATTCCTTTTGATCCCATTGATTATGAGAAATATACTACTTTTGAAATTATAATGCAAATAAAACATGTCCCTATCCCATTTTCATTGGGTACAGGATATAAACAGATGTGTATTATGTAAACACTGCCGCTGACATCATGAGTAATGAACAGAGGAATATTTCTGATGATGAAACACTGATCATCTACTATGGAGAAACTGCCATCTCAAAACTGCAGAACTACTGCATCACAAGAACAAACTTCAGATATGATGAATTCACAGAAATAGAATATATTCAGTTGTGTTAGGAATTACAGGTTCAAAAAGATATTTTAAGATACACTATTTTGTATCACGGTCAATGGTAAATTAAAGTATTTCTAGGAACGCTGTGCCTAAAAACTGCATTCTAAATTTAATATTGATTCAATAAATCAATAAACAGCTGTATTAATTTAGTAAATGTAATAGCTGCTTTGCTTATGAGAACTAGTGTTGATAAAATGCATTTTTATTATTACTGAAAATGTATTTCCATGTTTTTGAAACCTATGCTTTGACTTTATAAAGCATATTTTTTTTTTTTTTTTTTTTGACTGGGTATTAATTAAAAGGCCTAAATTTAAGATTTAACATACAACGCAATATTCAAATGAGAGTAATAAAAAATAAAATAAAATAAAAAATAAATAAAATAAAATAAATGATCAATTATTTTGTCCAGGATTTTCACAGATAAAAAGTGACCTAAGACCTGTTTTAATATATCTTTGCATTGATCTTTTTTATTGTGTCTTAAATTATATAATTATGAGAGCTTTAGTGACTCCAGCCATGTCTCCTAAGCAACCAAATTGGCATGGTTGCTAAGGAGGGTAGAGTCGCATGGGGTAACCTCCTCGTGGTCGCCATAATGTGGTTTGTTCTCGGTGGGGCGCGTGGTGAATTGAGCGTGGTTGCCGCAGTGGATGGCGTGAAGCCTCCACACGCGCTATGTCTCCGTGGCAACGCGCTCAACAAACCACGTGATAAAATGCGCGGGTTGACTGTCTCAGACGCGGAGGCAACTGGGATTCATCCTCCGCCACCCGGATTGAGGCGAATCACTATACGACCACGAGGACTTAGAGCGCATCGGGAATTGGGCATTCCAAATTGGGAGAAAAAGGGGAAAAATTCATTGTATAAAATGCTTGTTATATTTTGCACTGTAAGATACTGACCATTTTATGTTTTTTGTACACATTTAGCTCTTAAAAAGACATGATAGAATATAAAAATCAGCTTGCAGCATCAGAATAAATTTGGCTTAAGCTGTTGTTACAACCACTGTGATGTAATAAATAAATAAATAAATAAATAACCTTACACATAAAGATTTAGAATTATTTTTTAATTCAGTCAGCTCAAGTAACAACATACAGTACATTCAGTGACTGAGACTCATCAGTACTCTTTGGTCCAGATCCCTCAACATTGGTTCAAGTGTAAGATTGTCAATCATTCCAATGATAAAAGGCCATTTTGTTTAGGAAATTATAAATTTAAAAAAATCAGCTTTCATTAAGTCACCAGCAAACATTTAAAAAACACATGTGGTATTGGTGCTTTCTTTAAAGACATGTCTGATAATTTTGCTCAAAACTATTTTTTCCTAAAATGAAAGTGAATGGTGACTGAGTGTGTCAGTCCATAACATTCTGCAAAACACCTCATTTTGTGTTCCACAGAAGAAAGAGAGGGGTTGGAACAATATGAAACTGAGTAAATGATGGCAGCATTTTTATATTTTATTGTTTTGTTTTTTTCATATTGGTTGAACTATCCCTTTAAATATTACATAGTGTACTCATATGCTGCATTTTTTTGCCAGAAGGATTTGCTATGTATGTATCTTGTAAATTCATAAAGTTGTAAAAATATACATTTTGGCAGACAACTTGTAAACATTAAATAGATTTTTTTATCTTCTATTGTAAAATATAATAAGGCACTTTTGTATTGATATCACTGATAGTGATATACACTTTGTGGCTTTCTCCAGTGCAGTGTTCACTGCAGTGCAACAGTCATTCACAATAACACAGTTAGCTCCACCTCAGCCCATTTCTATACCTTATGTTTACTCAGCATAAATGTAATGTAATATAGTCTCAATTTAATCCCTCACTCTCTCCTCCAGCGCTCTCAGCTCTCCCTCCACCTGTGCAGGTAGATCAGCCCCAACCTGCTGGGTGAAGTAGGTTCTGAGCTCCTGTGTTTCTTTCTGCCAGAAGGGTTTGGGCAGGTCAAAGAGGGCACCCATATCTATATTCCCATCCAGGCCTTCTGTGTGTATGGCACCATTTTGTGGAATCCAACCAATAATGCTCTTGGAGGCAGCCTCATCTTCGCTGGTTCGGCCACATCGCTTGAAGATCCACTCGAGGACGCGAGCGTTCTCTCCAAACCCTGGCCACAGGAAGGAACCGGTCTTCGGATCTTTTCGGAACCAGTTAACGTGGAAGATCTTAGGGAGCTGGGTCGGTGCTTTCCGTGTCTCCATACTCAACCAGTGGGCCAGGTAGTCGCCAAAGTTGTAGCCGAAGAAAGGACGCATGGCAAAGGGGTCATGCATTATAACTTTACCTAAATAGTATGAGTGAAAAAAATGATATGTTATTAAAGAGTGTCAGTAACTTTCTGATCACAATGTGAGTCACAATTTAAAGTAGCTAAATATTATATGTAAGGGATAATATACAGTCAGCATTATCACAAAAAAAACCCACAAAAAGGAAACTGATGCGGAGTAGAGGGGTCTTGTATCACCCTGAAGGGGTTCATTTTGCAGTAAAGACTAATTGCACATTATTACATGCTTATTAACCGCTTATTACATGGTTATCTACCAAATACCCTGTAAATAAATAAATGGACAAGAAATATTGATTTGAGTTGAAATTATGTTATTATGTGAGAAGAAAGAGACTGTGGAATCTCCAGAAAAATGGAATTCTATCTACGGTTTGCATCAGAGTTTGGATGAACCTGTTGGGGTTTATTTTGCGACAATTACTGTCTGACTGCTTGTTATCCCACTTATTACATGACTATTTCCCAAATAAATAAATAAATGGACATGTAATACTGATATGAGATTAAATAATTTTATTAGTTTACTTGTAGAGATCA
The DNA here is from genome assembly GCF_019703515.2 of Myxocyprinus asiaticus. Classification (NCBI taxonomy): domain Eukaryota; kingdom Metazoa; phylum Chordata; class Actinopteri; order Cypriniformes; family Catostomidae; genus Myxocyprinus; species Myxocyprinus asiaticus. The sequence continues at coordinate 16,060,245 of NC_059387.1, forward strand.
CAGAGTGATACAAGAAGTACGAAAGATGACTGGCAATACCCGAATGACCGGTGAAATATCACTCTAAGAAATATTCTGGGTTCAATACAAGTTAAGCTCAGTTGACAGCATTTGTGGCATAATTTTGATTACCACAAAAAAATTATTTCAACTCATGTCTCCTTTAAAAAAAAAAAAGAAGCAAAAATCGAGGTTACAGTGAGGCACTTACAAAGGAAGTACATGGGGCCAATATTTGGAGGGTTTAAAGGCAGAAATGTGAAGCTTATAGTTTTTTAAAAGTACTTATACTAATTTTTCTTTTAAAACTTCAGTATTATTTGAGGTGTAAAGTTGTTTAAATCAGCTTTTTTTATGGTTGTTTTAGGGTTTTAAGGTTTACGGCGTTATGTTGTCATGGCAACAAAGTTGTAAAACTGGATATAACTCTACACAGAAAAGGTTAGTAAGTGATTTTATCCCACTAAAATCATGTTAACACACATATTGTTTACATCTTGTGGCTATACTTTTGAAACAGTGAGTATTTTAATGTTTACGGATTGGCCCCCATTCACTTCCATTGTAATTGAATCACTGTAACCCAGATTTTTGTTATTTAAAGAAAAGGAGGGACAAGTTGAAATAATTTTTTATGGTAATCAACATTACGCCACAAATGCTGCTGATTGAGCTTAACTTGCATTCAACTCAGAATTGTCCTTTAATCCCCAGATGTGCAGGCATTATTCAGAAATATCAGTGGATGGTGTGATTCACCAATCAGATTCAAGTACTTCAGAGAGCTGGGTAATAATACTGTATATAACTGAATTTTACATTTATCATATGGGGGATTGAAGGTCAGATTGTACCTTTATGTTCAGCAGCAGCTGTAGATTCAGATCTCATGGAAGCGCCAACAAACACACCATGACGCCAGTTAAATGACTCGTACACCAGAGGCACACCTGGGAAACAGACACAGGTACATTTAGAGAAAATGTAATCTGTATTATCTTTGACTTTTTTAAAGGATGTAATACATGAATAATACTAATACAAATAACTACTTGAGATAGTGTTAATAATGTGCAAATTGTGCTGAATTTGATTCAGTGACACTGACCCTCAGGTCTTCTACCACCAAATATGATGGCATCGATTGGGACACCCTCATCACCCTCCCAGCATGGGTCTATAATGGGGCACTGGCCAGCTGGGGCGCAAAACCTGGAGTTCGGATGGGCACACAGTGTAGAATCACCTGAGAAAAAAAAGAAAGACAGACATGTTTATTGCTGTTTATTGAAAATGGAAGCCAACAGATTAAGCACATACCAGCAGGTTCAATCTTATGGTCATTATAAGACCACAAATAGAACTATAATTATGTACAGTGCTATTAAGTAAAAATTTAGTAGGACCAATTGATCTTTTGATTGCAACCAAACCAAACTTCCATCAGCATTTGAAATATTTGTAAGTTGAAAAGGAACAGGTAGATCTCCCTCTAATTCATTACATAAAAAGTGAGACTCTGTTTCTCAAATGAAATCCTCATTAATATTGATTGTTATTTATTTTTCTTGTGATCTTGATGTAGCAAACATTAGCTCAAGAAAACAATATAGAGAATATGCTTTTATCTACCATACATACCGTACTTCCAGGATTTTCCATGCCAGTCGGTCAGCTTGATCCCAGGTGCAGGTGGTTTCAGACCCTCCCACCATACGCCCCCATCACTGGTCTCTCCCACATTAGTGAACACTGTGTTCCTGGAGATGGTTGCCATGGCATGAGGGTTGGTCTTTAGGGACGTCCCGGGGGCAACTCCAAAGAAACCATTCTCTGGGTTTATAGCTCTAAGCTTACCTGATGTAGATATCCAAAATACACATTCTGTATTAAAAACATATATTTATAACCACAGAAAACAGTCGGTTAAACATTACACCCTCTAATACAGTGTTTCCCAACTTTTTTCTGCCACGGCACACTTTTTACGACTAAACAATTCTACGGCACACCACTACCCCACACAGGTTAACCATCGTCAATATTTTTCCTTTTCAAGAACTTGTCCATGTTTTCTGTCCGTCTTAGTAGCGTGTTTACTTGTAACGTTTGAAAAAAAAAAAACAAGGCACATAGGTAGGCTACGCTGTGTGAGGTCACAGGTGGCAAGAGCGCTAAATGCGTAATGAAAAAACAACAAATTTGTTTCTTTTCTAATTTGTAGATGTTTTGTTTAGTTTAGATATAAGGCTAATTTTATGAGTGTTTTGCATGCTGAGTTGTGCACTAATTTTGGTTTTAATTACTTCTCTCTCTGTTACCCAATAAAACTACAAAATTATTGATTTGGTGGCCTCCCTGTATACCCAGCCATGTTTCAGTGTGATAATAATTGCATAGGTTGTGTAAGACAAGTCATGTTTCTCACCCTGACTGTCAAATTTCATCCAGGCAATGTCATCGCCCACACACTCAACTTTCCAGCCTGGCATTGTCGGCTTCATCATGGCCAGGTTGGTTTTTCCACAAGCACTGGGAAAAGCTGCTGCAATGTAGCGCTTCACTCCCTGAGGATTCGTAATTCCAAGAATCTAGAAGAAAGAGAAACAGATATCTCTATCAATTTCATGTTTATAAATAATGCCATTTCCCTAGCTAATAGTATAGATGGATGAATAGTATAGATGAATAATTCAAGGTGCATGATTGTTACTTGAATTTCATACAGTAGACATTATGCAGTAAAAAGAAAAGATCCTGGGGCCTGATTTTTAAACAACAGGTTCCATGGAACCTACATTAAAATTTATGGAACCCCCCACCCAAAAAAATATATATAACGTGTATAACATTTTTCTTTTTTTTTAAAGAATGTGAGAATTACTGAATTAATGAATTTATGACCACATTTAAATCTGTTTTGTCGGGGCCTGGGTAGCTCAGTGGTAAAATACGCTGGCTACCACCCCTGGAGTTCACTAGTTCGCTAGTTTGAATCCCAGGGCCTGCTGAGTGACTCCAGCCAGGTCTCCTAAGCAACCAAATTGGCCCGGTGGCTAGGGAGGGAAGAGTCACATGGGGTAACCTCCTCATGGTCGCTATAATGTGGTTCGTTCTCGAAAGGGCGTGTGGTGAGTTGAGCGTGGATGCTGCGGTGGATTGCGTGAAGCCTCCACACGCGCTATGTCTCCGTGGCAACGCGCTCAACAAGCCACGTGATAAGATGCACGGGTTGATGGTCACAGAGGCAACTGGGATTCATCCTCCGCCACCCGGACTGAGGCAAATCACTACGCGACCACGAGGACTTAAAAGTGCACTGGGAATTGGGCATCCAAATTGGGTGAAAAAAATAATAATAATCTGTTTTGTCATATTTACATTATAAATGCATCATATATTTAGAATATAAATTATAATATTAATGTACGCATAATTTTAAGATTATTTGTGTGCATTAATTGATTTGGGAAAAAAAAATTGAGCATGGATGTCTTATTAATTGTTTGCAGGAACATTTAGGAAATTACTGAACATTCACATTTAGGACGATTCTACACACGTCTTTATAAATGAGGCCTCTGGATTGTTTCTGAGGTCCTTTACCAGCATGTGTTCAGCCAACCAGCCCTCATCTTTGGCAATACGAGAGGCAATACGAAGAGCAAAGCACTTCTTTCCGAGCAGTGAGTTTCCACCATAACCGCTTCCAAAGGACAGGATCTGTCTGGTGTCTGGGAGATGTGAGATCAATACTTTCTCTGGATTACAAGGCCAGCTGTTTACTAAAGGAGCTGAAAGGGAAGAGTAGAGGACAAGAGGGTAGTTGTATAGACAAGAAAGGCAAGAATATTAGCCAAATAAAACAATTTACTCAATGGATAATTTGGAGGAAATGGACCTGGAAATTCATGCTGGTCTAAGGGGATCTTTCCAGCAGGGTTGAAGCATTAATTACATTTAACATTAATGTGAACTAGTTGAGCTACCTTTGAGTGGTAGAGGTCTGCCCACAGAGTGTTGGCAACGCACAAACTCTGCTCCCTCTGCCAGTTTCTCCAGGACTGGAGTTCCCATGCGTGTCATGATACCCATGCTAGCCACCACATATGGAGAATCTGTCACCTGAACACCAAACTTAGCAAGACTAGAGTTCACCGGGCCCATACTGAAGGGGATCACATACATTGTACGTCCTATGAGGGACAGACAGAAAAAATATTTTAACTTTTAAACACTTCAAATAGTTTTTATTCTATCTATGTTTTTGCAGACATTTTTAATCAAAGTGACTTACATTCAAGGTAAATTTTTAATCAGTTTGTCTGTTCCCTGGGAACTGAACCCATTACCATGGCGTTACCATTACCATGCTCTAAGTTACTGACATTTCTTGCTTACAGGACTGTAAAATTAACTTGTGGCTGTCTTAATACATACAATGCTGATTGAATACAACCAAGTCTTGAATATAGTCAAGTCAAGATAATCATTAAAAAACCAACACATTCTATATTCTACAACTGACCCTTTAATGCATACTTGGGTCTTTAGTGACCCAGTACCTCATTCCACCCCCTGTGCCTCATACATTTTTTGGAGCCCATACCTCTTTAGTTTTCCTCAATCTTTGTCTTATGAATAGCGCTATATTAATTTTATAACTGCTTAATTACCAAAAGTGTATAGAGTCATTAAAGACCCGAGATATGTAATCGTGTCGCTTTTTTTGTGCTTCCATAAATCATATTTTCATGATTTCTATATCTATATAAGTTTACTATCACAGGATATATATTTCTTTGTTTATTACAAGACAAATGAGTACTATATTCATACAAATGACTACTATATCACATTGATTTTCTGTGGGACAATAGTGAATTATCAGTATTCCATATGCATGTACACATACATATTATACATGCTATTTCTTACTCAAGGGTGGTGCTGATGTTTCAGTGATTGACTTAATTTACATTTGACATTGCTTTTTGTTGAAGAAGCAACGTGGAAGTAAACTATAGCAAGTGTAACAAATGAACAATATGATATGACTATTGTCATTTAAGTGTGCTTCTAAAATTCTGTTGTAGCAAGTTGTGCATCTATTTAGACTCAAAAAGTGCTTGAGAAAATACACATGTGTAGCTTATGTATTATGTGTAACTCAAAAAGTGTTTGTCAGCCAGTTGCAACTAGATTTAGCGACTTTTCAGACCCCTTTAGTGACTTTTTTTCTAAAAAGCACCTAGCGACAAATCTAGCGACTTTTTGGACAAACCTTATCTACTTTCCGTAGAAGAGTCGCCAGTATTGCCGCAGGAGTGCGAGGTCTTGCTTTCCCGCCGCAGGCACACCTCTCTGCATCTACTCTATTCAGTTAGTGGCAGACAGAGGAGCAGCACATTCAGTTGACCGCATGGCAGCTGACACAGACGTGAATGAGCTGCGCATGTGCAAACAGAGTTGCCAAGGACCAATCAATAATCTGTATGGTTTGCTCCTCCACCGTTTTAATTTGACCATTATTTTTCTTGCTTATCACTCACTGTTACCCAGACGGAGGCTGTGCGAGAGAAAAAATAAGACATTCTGACACTTCTAACTTTCTCTCCGAGTGATCGTTTACATGTAAATATAGCCGAAATCACAGCACAGCCATTGTCTTTAACTTATGTTATAAAATCAGGATTTTAGCAGTACAGAGCAGCAGCTTGGAAATTGCTTGGAAGTGACTACTTGTTAACATGTAGTCTCAATGGGTGGCATTTCAGTCACTATTTCATACTCGTTCCGTTGTCTGACAACAGAAACAGAACAAATATTTAAAAGAGAACAGCTTTATTGGGAATTTGGCTGTATTAAAATACAGTATGTGAGCACAGAAAGTAGGAGAGAAGCAAACAGATGTAAAAGGCTGACATAAGGCAGAATGCAAATACGACACGCTGATGTCATGAATATGCTAATTAACACATGACGTCATCTGGCTACATTTAGTGACTTTTTGAGCAGGCTTTAGCTACTTTTCATTGAAAGTAGTTGGCAACACTGGTGAAAGTATTGGATCCTGTTCTATATTTGCTGCATCATCTCTTTGATATATGAAAAAGTAAAACTATTGTTTTCTAATAGTCTTGAAAATGTTTGAAAATTGTACATTATTTGGCCATTTTGTAGATCGCTAAAGACCCAAGGTTTGTAATAATGTTTGGTGAAACACCCATGCATTTAAGGGTTAATTAGAAGCAAATTATCTATAAAACCTACAATATCTTTTATCATATTAAATACATTTTGCAGTATTCAGTAGTTTCAGATAGCACACACACACCTGCCATGCAGCCAGGAAAGCGATCCTCTCGGGCCTTCTGGAAGTCTCCTTCACTCATCCAGCTGCCCAGCTGGGACTTAGCGCCTCCAGTGGGGATGGGGATAGTGTCTCTCTGATTCTTAGTCACGATCACTGTCTTACTCTCCACACGAGCCACATCTTTAGGGTCAGTTCGTGCCAGCCAGCTATACAAAGCAATCAACAATTATTAAAGATCAAAACAGATCTACATCAAGATTGGTACAATGTAAAATCATTCATGTTGTAATTAGTATTAGGTTAAATGGTTCCAATATGAAAAGACACTTTGAGAAATAGTGGGAAAAACATACTGTATGCCAAACACACAAGATCAAGGACTTAGCAAAGAAGTGGCAAAACCAGCCCTGAAGCCATCAGTAGCGACTCACCAGTTTTCATATTTGGTGAGTTTTTTCACCATGCCATCTTTCTCCAGGTTGGCCAGGATATCTGCCGTCTCCCCTGGTGTGCCTGTGACCACGTGCACTTTAGCAGGTTTACACTCAGCCGCGGCCCCTGAAACAAACTCAGCCACAGATGGAGGTAGAGAGGGGATGGAGGCGAGGGACCGGGCCCCCACTGAAGCTGTACTGAAGGCATTTCGCCTGCAAGGACAAAATTCAATACACTTCATTGCATTTTCATGCATCAAACAAATGTAAAAAACATACCATAAAAACAACTCTTCATCATTCTTAGTTAGTTTACATGTGAACAATGAAAAGGACACACACACAACACATACTGAACAGAGTAACATTTCATTATTGTCAGATCATCTAACTGTTAAACAGTCTTTCCTTTACACACAATAAACCACTGTCTAGCATTTATCACACCGTAAAGTGATAGATGACAGATGGTGACCATGTTTGTAGGACATGTTCCTGGATCGACATCATTGTTGGTCATGGAACAACATTCCTGTCAACCAATCAGATTTTAGGTTCAGGCTTAGAGTTCCCTTTGATTTCAGGAAATGAAAATGGTTAATGTTAAATTTAATGGATATGGTTAGGACTATGCTTGCTTGACAGGATCAACAAAAGATGTTAACAGTCACCAATGATAGACGTAATTTCTTGAAAGTCTTGTGACCGAAGTTTGGGAATGATGTTTCAAAGATTTTAGTTTAAAGTGAGTCCCTGATTAAAAAATGTACTTCACAAGTTCACTGGTTTGTATAGTCCTGGAGCGCATTAAGGTAAATGGATTTGCCGTGCTGTCCATAATGGAGGGACTGGGCTTGAGCTCTGAGTAAAGCAAGAAAAAGAAAGACAAAATTGAAAGACAGTTTTGAAATATTAATTGTTATAGGCATTATGAAATATAAAGGTTGAGATAGGGAGATGGAGGAATGCCAGAAGAATTGTCACAGGTGCGAGGGAAGCAGCTGCTAATACAGTAAATGATAGACAGGCCTAGATAAACAATCTCCTCCCGGACTTACGTTTGGAACTTCATTGAGAAACCAAATCAAATAAATCCATCAGGCAGAGGCAGACTGGCCATCGGGAGAACCGGGAGTTTTCCTGGTGGGCCGGCCGTGAAACAGGGCCACGATATGCCAAAACGGGCCACGATATGCTGAAGGGGGCCGCGAAAAGGTGCCGTTGACAAATTGACAATACCCTAACCCCCCCCCGAAATAATGCAGGGCCGATCAGCAACTATTCATAGCCGATCAACAACATTTCATGTCAGTGGTAAAGGTGTAGGAGTGACTAGTGACTAAAAAGAATGTCAACCACAGGGATGGTAGAATATGAGATTTATTACCTCACAACTACCAGGTCAAACCAGATCTGATGAATGATACACCAGCCTAACTTCTAATGTTGTATCCGCACACTTATTCACACACATGTAAACACAATTATAATTTCATAGGAAGGGCTTGACAGAGGTTCTTCAGGTTTGCAAACTGGTTTGGCCTGACATTCCACCAAAGGTAAAAATCATCCTCTGCAGGCACTGTCAATGGAATAAGGTACAAAGTTTCAGTGAAGGTAACATGGACATAAATAGTGACAAAGCCTTTTCTCCAGGTGGGACATATCTACAGTAAAGTCAAGTTATTTTAGCCCAAGTCTAGTCTATAGACTTCAGCAGCACATGGATGGATCTACATGATCCATGACGCATAAGATGAATCACTGAATATTCAATTGATAGTAACATGTTGCATCTCAAGTGTGTTACTCATCTGCTGTGATTACTTTATCACAGATTTTAGACAAGTTGAAAAAATTTGAATTTAGAAACTGATTTAGAAACTGTAAAACTGATTTTTGGTGTTTGATTGGTCTACACTACCAGTCAAATATTTGGACAAACTTGACTGAATTTATGTTTTCATGATCTTAAAATCATTAAAAAAAAAATAAACAAACAAATAAATAAACAAATATAAAGGCTTATCCACCTTTTTCCTGAACATTTTTACTCCAAATAACACTTAAATGGCTGTTGTTCTCCATCTGTATCGCTCGTTTCTGTAGTTTTTACATTCTGTCTCAAGATCAGAAACAGAAAACAGACAATAAGAATCATCATGGAGCCCAGTGGTTGTTCAGGAAAACTGGGGATACCTCAATGTTTGAAATACGTTTTGTTGAGAAATATAAATTGTTCCAAAGAAACATTGCAAAACTACAAAATTATAAAAATTGTACGTTTAATTTCTTTAGAGGATATATTGAACTCGGGAGTAAAGAAAAAGCCACCAACAAGTGGACAGCATTTATGGGAAAGCATCCCATCCTCATAAAGTTGGTTGAGAGAATGACAATAGTGTGCAAAGTTTGTATCAAGGCAAAAGGAGAAACTAAAATATAAGACAGTTTTGATTTGTTTATCCCAATTAAATATGCAGCGACAACTATAACTAAGGCATTTATAGGTTGATTTCCATTAAAACACTGTGTCTCAGTGGTGCTATCAAAACATTGCTCAATTTGTTTGAGTATAACGACCATCCAACATTGACTAATGCTCCCTTCAATTTGACCTGGGAAGCTCCGACCTCCAAATCAGACATTCATTATTACGACATGTCATACACTGAAGTGAAATAAAATACAGAAGATGGCAAACTTAAACAAATGCACAATGAACAACGGTAAAATGGTACTCTTTTTTTGTTATACCTCTAAATAGGCGTAACTGAACACATCTGTATCACTTTTACATGACCTATTTAATTTATTAATGTATGGTATTGCATTAAAACAAACAGTCATTAGCTGAGTGTCATATACTGTAACATATTAATATTATTGAAATAAAGCACTGAAATTGAAATAACTTTGCAAAATCATTGCTTGCCATCATCTTTCATGTTGATGCCCCTTTCAATATCACAGCTTGGCAACTCAGGTATCAACTAGAATTGTAGAGCTCATAATTACAACATTTCCGACTCCACTTGAAGAGTGCTTTAACCAGTGGGCAGCAGCCATTATTTTTGCACTTCCATTTGGTGGCACTATTGGTGCAGAAATGACATGCTTCACCTTTAACTATTTTTTTGTCCATGCATACTTCCCATTTCTCTGTGCTATTCCATCGTTTGGATGACTTTACTGTTGAATGAGTGAATGACTTTATTACACTAAAATATGGAAAATAGTAATAACAAAGAACAAGTAGGTGTATCCAAACTTTTGAATGGTTTTATACTACAAATGTACATTGCCTGGCATCACCATTGCATAAGCGCACAGGATAAACAAAAGAAACAGAAGACAGAGACACAAAAATGGGAGGAAAGAATATCCTTTCTCTGCAACCCTTGTCCACAAGCAAGCACAGAAAGAATCCAGGAGAAAGCAAAAGAGAGAAAATTGGCATTTTCAGTGAACAAACAAAAAAACAAAAACAGAACAAAGGTTACATGCCAGAGGATGGCTGAATTTTGTCCTTGCCATTCAATTCTTGGCTTTCTGAGCCTTTAGACAGGTCAAGATTCATTTGAGACTAGCCTTCCTTGTCATTCTTTAACAACGTTAGCTGATCGCCGAAAGCATTTTCAATTGACTCGTGACTGGAAAGCCTGGTGACTAAAATTAGGAGGATATCAGAAGGGTAGCAAGAAATGGTCAGTTCTCTGACTTTTAAACTTTTCTTTTGTTTAGCTCAAGTCCCAACCCCCACTCCAACACTTTGTACTCCAAACTCTCAATCTATTGTTTTCTAAGGTCATAAAATGTATACAAGCTTTGCTAGAACAAAGATAAGTCTCTCAGTCTATCATCATTTTGACCCCCTTGATCTCTTTCGCTCTCAGTAATTGCTAAGCTTTGCACCATCAATTATCGTAGGTAGTTAGTCACACCCGCACATGAACTGACCAATTGGACAGGCTCCCTTGCATTCACTCCCCTCCCCTCAGAGCCTGGTTGAACTGGTCATGGACTCTAACACAAGCACAGCACACTATGTTCATGTATGCACACATAACACACTTTTATAAAAAAAAAAAAAACGATAGCAGCCATTAAATGTAGCCAAAAAAAAAAAAAGATCTTTTCCATTCTGAAACATATGCATGCATTAGAGTAGCAGCAGCCATACTCCTTGCATGGGCACTTCAGTGAAAATTGATCTTGTTAAACAAGTTAGTAGACTATTTAACTAAAAATAAGCACACACGTACACCAACAGTACGTGCAACAATCTGTCCTGGTATCATGCATGCATAGGGTAAAGTTTAGCTAGTATGTTCACACTCTGCATATTTACTTTAAGTCTTCCATTGATGTAATCACTCAGTCTGGTGAGAGAGTGACAGAGCAGATATTGATGCAATAAAATAACATTTTTAACAGGGATATGCAATGATATCTGCCAAGACTTTCTTTAACCCAAAATCTACATTCTTGCTCTATCTATCTCTCTCTCTCTCTGTACAGCAAATTCTTGCTTTGAATGGCAAAAAGAGTGTCTGTTATGTGTGACTGCTCATTCATAACACACCTTTCTTGGTTATGAGAAATTATCTAAATTAACCAGTTTTTCAGATGCATTGTGGTATTGCAGATTCCAATTCACAGTAAAGGTGGTTTATCTCTGTATGTTAAAACCTGCCTATAACCTCTAAAGAGGAAAAATTATTAAAATTATTATCTTTGTGACTTATGTTTCTGCATTCGTTAGTATATACAGTAGAGTACAAACAATGACATGTATATACTATGTGGCAAAAGTCCTTATTTGGGAGTACCAGAGCTGTAACGCTTTGGGGAATTATTATTTGCTTTTTATCCCAATATAACTCCATCAAGATCATTCTGTTTTGTAATATACAATTCTCTACCCCCTCAAAAAGGGAGTTGACCCTGTAATTCCACAGGGTGGTGGCAACTGTGCCTTTCTGTTTCTCATCAAGAAACTATACAACAAGGATGTTTACTTTGGAGTACAGCCAAATGCAATGTACTGAATGGGACTACCAGTAAATAAATTCATGCAAGGCATACCTTTAATTCCTAAGGTTCCACAGATCTTTGGCCATTGGTACCACATTGTATGGACATTCAATGAACCATTTCTAACTATTTCTTATTTCACACAATTGAGTCACCAGCTAGTTAATCATAGAGATATGAAACACCATGCAAGATGAAGTGCGACAGGCAGAGATTTAGAAATTATAACCATGTTATAAGGTTTTTGATACAATACAATCATAATAATAAAGATATCTCAACAGAAAAGACACTTACCTCCTTAGTACTCCTAGAAACAAGCAGGACATCTTAGGTGCAAAAAGAAACTCAAATTATGGCTTTTGAGAAAAAATAAATAAATAAAGTAATATGAGACGGGTGACTTGGTCCTCTGCGATCCTGGGCACCTCTCATATCAGACTGTGATAAAGTCCAGCTCTTGAGGTAGTGAAGAGTAAGGTACTTGCACTTTAACACGTATAACTTATCATCAGCTGATCCACCCACAGATCCTACTCTAATGACACGCTCTTCCCCCGAGTGCAAGCAAACCTGCGATCATCGTATGTGTCAGTACTAAATAAAGTCTGTTGTATTCGCAAACTTCCTAGTCTATTAACATATTTTAAAAGTCCAGCATTTCAACAGAGTAGGCGCGCGCTTTCGATCAGATGTGCACAGACACTGTGCTGAATCACGGCCGAACGAGGACTTCAGTGTCTGCCGGCTGATGTAAGCACACTAGTTCCTGTGTTTTCGATTCCGTAACGACTTAATGCGCTCGTGCAGCACGTCCCGCGCTGCTGCTTCACTATGGCTGTGAAAACACAATTGAGCAAAGTTCTGTAGAGGTGAATCTTATATATCAAGCTTCCCTGAGGTCGTGCTCGTGCCGATTCAGCAGATGTTGATAAAAGTTGACGGTGTGTGAATTATGACCCGCGGAATCTCGTTGGCTCGGTGTGACGTCATTCCATTCATCATCACAGCTGTATAGGGCTCGAGACACCTTTAAATTGAGAGGTAAATTATACTGGAACTTTATTATTGACAATATACACCGATCAGCCACAACATTAAAACCACCTGCCCAATATTGTGTAGGTCCCCCTCGTGCCACCAAAATAGCGCCAACCCGCATCTCAGAATATTCTGTGATGTTATTCTTCTCACCACAGTTGTACAGAGCGGATATCTGAGTTACCACTGACGTTGTTAGTTTGGACCAGTCTGGCCATTCTCTGTTGACCTCTCTCATCAGCATTTCTGATGTTTTTTGTTTTTGGCACCATTCAGAGTAAATTCTAGAGACTGTTGTGTGTGAAAATCCCAGGAGATCAGCAGTTACAGAAATACTCAAACCAGCCCATCTGTCACCAACAATCATGCCATGGTCCAAATCACTGAGATCACATTTTTTCCCCATTCTGATGTTTGATGTGAACATTAACTGAAGCTCCTGACCCGTATCTGAATGATTTTATACACTGCACTACTGCCACACGATTGGCTGATTAGATCAGGGTTCGTACAAGGTGCTTGAAGTGCTTGAATTTGGCTTTTTCAAATTGAAGTCCTGGAAAACCCTTGAAAATAGCAATTTTTACCAAGAGGTGCTTAAAAAGTTCTTGAATTATAGAAAATCTTAAAATGCTTAAATCATTTAATAAATGAAATGTATTTATTTATTTTCGGAAAAACACGACGACTGACCACTAGACCCCTGCTGAAGTAGGCAGCGCATAGACGGCGCTGTCACGTGGCACCTGTTACTTTTGGCAGCGCTGTTCAGAATCGGCCAATCACAATCAAATGTTACTGGAGGATTAAAAAATATATATATATTATAGATACTGCTGTTGCAGATTTAACAAGTATGAATCCTTGCAACTATCAGTTTTGTGAAAAAATTAGATGAGATGTAAAATGTTCTGAGATTTGAATGCAGATCAATGGAGGATTCAGTTTTGTGAGCCGTCTAGCACACCCTTATGTAAAGAAAGCTTTGTGTCTCACAAAATAGGTTATTTCTGACAACATGTGGGTCAATATCAAAATATGTTGATAAACATGTCCCTTGACTTTTTTAGTCATGAAAAAGCTTTCAAATAGCGAAGTTTCTATTTTATTTTATTTTTTAAATAATTTTATAACCTAACCTTTAATGATATGAAATGGCTTGACTCTGATTTGCTAATTTTTTTGAAAATATATTTGAAATTGTTAATTGCCTGAAAAAAATCCTTGTCCCCTTCATCTGGTACACTACTTCTATGATATGTAAAGTTATTTGTGTATTTATTTTGTACTTATTTTTAATAAAAGCATTAGTGTAAGGCCGAACAAGTGTGTAAAAAATAAAACAAAATTATTATTAATAATTTTAATAATTTAAAAAGAATGTTTGTCCCTTGATTTCATGTTATTGGTTTTATCAATGTTAAAACCTTTTTTTTTAATTTTTTTTAAAATGTTTTAACATTTTTTAAATACAAAACGTTGTAGAAAATAATTTTTAAGGTCAAAGTTCAGAGGCTGCTTAAATATGCATATAGTGATTTTTCCCAGCATGTTAAAAAGTTATTAATTCACATTTCAACTAATATTTTCACACACAAATATTTGGTGTTGTACCCCATTGAACCCTCAAAATGTGGTGTTGAAACCCATTTAACCCTCATTAGTGTTAACTTGCTTAATTTGTGAAACAAAATTAAATAATAAAAGAAAGAATAAGAATAAAAATTTATGTCAACATGTTACAAAATGTTTACCCTCAGCGTTTATAGGTAAAAACTGAACTAAATGGAAAATTTAAAAAAAGTTGTAAAGTCAACATTTCTTGACAATGACCCATTTGCAGTTTGGGTCAGTTCCTCACATAAATCTGTTGTGTGACTTTAGAAAACATGAAACACAGCACATGTCATATGGACTACTGTTTACGGACCCACTTATTCACTTTTGTTGGAAAGCAAAGTGTGTTTTAAGGGAGCACACTACAATTGCAAATCAGTTTCGTCATGAATGAACCAAGAATTGTTACTGTGAGAATATGTAGTTAAAGATGCTCATTGTTGTACTTGTAATAAGTGGTGTTTTATAAAAATAAATCAAATGAATGGTTAAAATATTTGTATTTAAAATTAATAAAAATAATTTGTTTTAATGACATCTCGAGTCCTTTAAAACTAATAAAAATGTGCTTGAAAAGTCCTTGAATTTAACTTTGAAGCATCTGTTCGAACCCTGTCACATGGATGATTGTTGGTGCCTGACGGGCTGGTTTGAGTATTTCTGTAACTGTTGATCTCCTGGGATTTTCATGCACAACAGTCTCTAGAATTACTCAGAATGGTGCCAAAAACACAAAACATCCAGTGAGTGGCTATTCTGTGGATGGAAACGCCTTGTTGATGAGAGAGTGACTAGTGACTAGTTTACTAGTGTGAACTGAGTCATTATTGTCTCTCCAATTTAAAGTTAAGTTATAATTTTTGGGACATTATCTGTTATTATGAAAACAAAACAAGTCTCTGGAAATTGCTATCAAAATTTCATTCTTGCAGGAAAATGTTATATTCACAAACAGAAATCTCTTCAAAAATTGCCTAGATTTGCAGAATTCTTGTTAGAAGTCCACTACTTTATACATGCTTTGAGAACCATAAATAACAAAAAAATTTACATCCTTTCTTATATGCTATAATGAGATCTTTCCTGATGACGACTTATAAAACATTTTTTTTGTATTTATTTTATTTATTTATTTATTTATTTAATTAATTATTTATTATTATTTCTCTCTCTCTCTCTCTCTCTCTCTCTCTCTCTCTCTATATATATATATATACACACACACACACACACACACACACACACACATATATATACATATATATATATATATATATATATATATATATATATATATATATATATACCTCCCTTTTTCAGGACACTGTATTTTAAAAATAATTTTGTAAAAATCCAAATAACTTTAAAGATCTTTATTGTAAAGGGTTTAAACAATGTTTTCCATGCTTGTTCAATGAGCCATAAACAATTAATGAACATGCGCCTGTGGAACGGTCGTTAAGACACTAACAGCTTATAGATGGTAGGCAATTAAGGTCACAGTTATAAAAACTTAGGACACTAAAGAGACCTTTCTACTGACTCTGAAAAACACCAAAAGAAAGATGCCCAGGGTCCCTGCTCATCTGCGTAAACGTGCCTTAGGCATGCTGCATGGAGGCATGAGGACTGCAGATGTGTCCAGAGCAATAAATTGCAATGTCTGTATTGTGAGACACCTAAGACAGCACTACAGGGAGATAGGAAGGACAGCTGATCATCCTCACAATGGCAGACCATGTGTAACAACACCTGCACAGGATCGGTACATCTGAATATCACATCTGCAGGACAGGTACAGGATGGCAACAACAACTGCCCGAGTTACACCAGGAATGCACAATCCCTCCATCAGTGCTCAGACTGTCCGCAATAGGCTGAGAGAGGCTGGACTGAGGTCTTGCAGGCCTGTTGTAAGGCAGGTCCTTACCAGACATCACCGGCAACAACGTCGCCTATGGGCACAAACCCACCTTCGCTGGACCAGACAGGACTGGCAAAAATTCCTCTTCAGTGACGAGTTGCGGTTTTGTCTCACCAGGGGTGATGGTCAGACTCGCGTTTATCGTCGAAGGAATGAGCGTTACACCGAGGCCTGGAGCGGGATTGATTTGGAGGTGGACGGTCCGTCATGGTCTGGGGCAATGTGTCACAGCATCGTCGGACTGAGCTTGTTGTCATTGCAGGCAATCTCAATGCTGTGCGTTACAGGGAAGACATCCTCTTCCCTCATGTGGTACCCTTCCTGCAGGCTCATCCTGACATGACCATCCAGCATGATATGCCATCAGCCATACTGCTCGTTCTGTGCGTGATTTCCTGCAAGACAGGAATGTCAGTGTTCTGCCATGGCCAGCGAAGAGCCCGGATCTCAAACCCATTGAGCACGTCTTGGATCTGTTGGATCGGAGGGTGAGGGCTAGGGCCATTCCCCCCAGAAATGTCCGGGAACTTGCAAGTGCCTTGGTGGAAGAGTTACACCTACACCTACTTCTTGCCTTTGTGACTCAGTAAATGCATTCATACATTGTTTGATCTGTTACTTTGTACATCTTATTATATTGGCTTGAGAAAGCCAGCATACCGTTATTCTATTTAAAGGTGCAATATGTAACAATTTTCATGTAATATTCGCCTTTTTTTTTTTGCCAATGTGTGAACGGCTTGTAACGCAACTTAAAAAATGAGCCCTTCCCGGACTTCCTAGGTTGCCTATTAAAGCCTGTAGACTGATTTTCATGTGAAGGGAGCGAGTCGCTTTTGCCGGGAAAATCCAAAGGATGTGACATTTATGCGCGCTACCGAGAGCCTTGTGTGATACTCCTGTTCTACCCGCTCCGTACGGGACTCGAACCGACATCTCTGGCATGGGAGGCGGGTGCGCTAACAAGAAGGCTAAAGGCTACAGCCTCTAGCATCAGTCGCTAGTGCACCTCTTGAGGTGAGGAGAGTGAGGTTTATACACATTGCACAGCTATCTATCAGCTGGCTCCCGTTACACTTGCCTCAGACAGTAATAGCTTCTCTTCCGCTATTTAACAGCGACAACAAACTGTAACACTAGCTAATGTTATCTTAGAGACGGAATCCAGCATATGTCCGGCTCCCAGCACAACACCGACTCCTACACAAACTCCGAGTAAGCCAAAAAAAAAAAAAAAAAAAAAAGTTTATCTACTGATCCAGTCTGGCTAAGCGGGAACGTGATCGTGGTCGAGTGAAAACTAGAGTGAACATCGGCAGGGCATCTGATTCCTGGATGGACCTTCGTTCAGTTTTGGGAATCAAAACCGACCCTGAATTGGCATTCTTCTTATTGGACAGGTAAGCTTACATAACCGCAAAGCATGTGAAATATAGTGTCATAAGGACTGATCTGTGTAATTTTAGCTAACTTGATCTTGCCTGCTAACGCTTACAAATTGCAAGCTACCTTGCTTCGTAACTTTCAAATAATTTCAACGATCTTCTCATTATACTAAATGTCAGGTATACAGGATAAACTTAAGCAAATACACTGGTTTCTTATTCGTAGTACAACATATGACATATAAAACATACAATAGTGCAACATAGTGCAGTGCAACAGTAAACTGTCTGGTATAGTTCGGTAGTATGTAGCTGTATGTGTGTATCAGTATGCTATGTTAGCTGATAAGTAGTTTTAGTTTAGTCTCAAAGTTTGTAGTAAAACAATCCTAACTGTGTAATTTTAATTATGCTACCTCATCTGTCAGCATGATGCCAGTCTCTTTGTACGTAACTTCATTGTTTTGGTCGATGCTCGCGTCCCTGTGGAGTGTGTGCACGAGCGCGATCATGAGCAACAGGTAGCTGGCTGCAGTTCACTTAATGGCCACAGTTGTCATTAATAACAAGGCTTTCTGAATCTTACATACTGCACCTTTAAGCTAATTATTATTATTGTTATTATTATTAGACTCAACATTTCTGACTGTATCTCCTCCTAGAGCTTTCGAGCTACATCCACCAAACTATGCTCAGACTTTCTAACTGTTCCGACTCGGTATGCTTATATTTTTCTAACGGATCGGAACGACTGAATTCCCGTAGCGGACTTCCAAACATGCCCAAATTTCCATTGACGTCCATTCAAGGTGTGAAAACTTTTTAACTTTTTCCTACAATAGTGAAAATTTTTCCTACAATAACTCCACAATAACTTCTGCCTTATTGTATACGATAGACAAACACTTTTGGACATTGGTTCTGCAATTGCACACCATAAACCAGACTTCAAATTCTTCAACGCCGACCCGCTGTTTACAAACACAGCCACATCCTCACATGGTTCTACACCAGCACTGTAGAGAGCATCCTGACTGGCTACATCACTGCCTGGTACGGCAATAGCACCGCCCACAACCGCAAAGCCCTGCAAAGGGTGGTGCGAACTGCCAGACACATCATTGGAGGTGAGCTTCCCTCCCTCCAGGACATATTCACCAGGCGGTGTGTGAAAAAAGCTCGGAGGATCAACAGAGACTCCAGCCACCTGAGCCATGGGCTGTTCTCACTGCTACCATCAGGCAGGCGGTATCGAAGCATCAGGACCCGCACCAGCCGACTCCATGATAGCTTCTTCCCCCAAGCGATCAGACTTTTGAACTCTTGATCTCTCACAATCAATATACATCAGCACTGCACTTTATTAATCTTATTATCTCACACTGGACTGTCATAAATTATATTCTCTCTTAACAACACACTGGCAACTGACTATCAACCGACAGCCTGAATGTCAATACAGTACAATACAACATACTGTACATTTTATATATACTATATATACTATTTTTATTGTATAATGTGTATTCTATATTGTGTGTATTGTATACTGTACATTGTATATTATTATTTGTATACTGTGTTGTGTGTAATTATGTGTATATTAGATATGTAAATTGTGTTGTAAATCTGATGTTTATTGTAGATTGGTATATGTCTCATCACTGTCACAACTGCTATGTTGCTCGGAATTTACCCAAGACTTTCACCCACTATTGCACTTGTGTATATGGCTGTGTGACAATAAAAGTGATTTAATTTGATTTTAGAGGATTCAAGCTACATCCACCAAGTTCATCACACACCTTCAGACTGTTCTGACTTATGCTGTTAAGAAATACTAACATGCCTAGCAACATGCTAAGACATGCTGGCAACATACTAACAACACCTAGGAACATGCTAGCAACATGCTAAATCATGCTAGAAACATACTAGCAACATGCTAAAACATGATAACAACACTTAGCTAAGAGCAAAAACATGCTAACAACATGATAGCAACATGCTAAAACATGTTAGCAATGCCTAGATAAGTGCTAAAACATGCTAGTAATGCCAAGTTAAGTGTTAAAACATGCTAGCAAAATGCTAGCAACTTGCTAACACATGTTAATAACACCTAGCAAAGTGCTAAAACATTCTGTTTATTCATGTATGATAATGTTTCTTAGACAGATAGACCATGAAAATTATCCAGCCAAGCACATTAGGACATAGAGTAACATTTATAAACAATTCATATCTGACAACACATATTTTATTAGATATTCTTATAGCAATACTTGCTATTTGTATGCCTCAGGTAAATATATTTAATTAAAAATCATAAAGTTTGTACATGAATTGTATAAATTATGCTTATGATGCCAAAGATGATTTACACACACATGCACACACACACACACACACACACACACACACACTTGTATACTTTTGATGACAAAAAAGGACATTACAGTTTGGACTATGCAGTAAGGCAAAAACAAAAACTCTTCCATACGTCATGTCAACCAAAAATAACTCCCCTTAGAGTTTTAACCCATTCGCAAATAGGTATTGTTTGATCCTAGATTAATTTTAAATTACTTTGTACATGTATGCACATAAAAATATCATTCTTTAGTTCAATTTGACAACATCAAGGAGATGAGTTGGATGTTGAATAATCTTCTTTGATATGTAAACCACCCATGTAACATTGTAAACAGAGGTATTCTGTTTCATCAATAGATATCTAACAGTGGATCGAAAGAGAGTAAACTGTTCAGAGGATGAAAGGAAAGTCAAAGAATAAACAACTTCTCTATTCTTGTCTCTTTTAATCTTGATTTTATTAATTAGATCTGTTTGGCTGCACACAATTGCAGTGTACTCTGATATTTGTATAGTGGGAAATTAGCACACAGTTTTATCTATATTTCCTTATACAGAATATATTTATGTGTGGTCTGTGTCCTTTATTGGTAGCAATACAAGTAACTTGTAGCAATATATCAGGGATATTAGATTCTCTTGCATAACAAAGTACAGCACACATTGTAGTACTGTTTTCCTTTGTCTGTCAGTTATTAACAAATGAAGTGGTGTTGACCTTGTCTCCATAGGCCTTTTAAAGACATGTGAAGTGTCTGACCAGAATGCAATACATGTTGTAAGCCTTTGTTTTTGTATATTATACCACGTGTGCATGATGAGCTCACTATATCTATATTTCATATGTACAGTATATATAAATGATGAACATATTTAAATTATACCCTTGAGCAACACCAGGTTGTGTGTACTGTTGCTTTGGATAAAAGCATCTCCAAAATGACTACTTCCAAATTTGGTACACATTTTGGTAAAAATGTACTACCCAACTCACCAACCAGTTGAATGTGATTTGATCTAGAATCACACTATTGCTCAATCCAGTTGAACAAAAGTTGCACAATTTGCATCAGTATGTTTGACTTTTTGTTGTAGAATATTTGATAAATTAATGGATGCTCTGTACACAAAACAAAATGTTTTTTTTTTTTTTTTTTTTAATGATGTTCCAGGGGTGCACAACACAACAAATTAGAAAAGCAAACAAAAGTTGAAAACACAATGGAAATAAACCACAGCACAACAAAATTAAGCCACAACACAATGGAAATAAGCCACAATAAAATAGAAATAAGCAACAACACAACAGAAAAGCCACAGTACAATGGAAATAAGCCACAACACAACAGAAATAAGCCACAACACAACCAAATTAACAGAAAAAAAATATCTAAAAAAAATTATTAAACACAGATTTTTAATTTGTGTGGCAGTTCTGACAGGTGAGATCATGATTTCATTAGATCTTAATTCTGTTGTGGCTTAATTCTGTTGTGTTGTGGCTTATTTCCATTGTACTGTGGCTTTTCTGTTGTGTTGTTGCTTATTTCTATTGTATTGTGGCTTATTTCCATTGTGTTGTGGATTTTTTTCAGTTGTGCTGTGGCTTTTCTGTTGTGTTGTTGCTTATTTTCATTGTATTGTGGCTTATTTCCATTGTGTTGGGGCTTTTCAGCTGTTGTGGCTTAATTTGTTGTGCTGTGGCTTTCTGTTGTGTTGTGGCTTATTTTTTGTTGTGGCTTATTTCCGTTGTGCTGTGGCTTTTCTATTGTGTTGTTGCTTATTTCCATTGTGTTGGGGCTTTTCAGATGTGTTGTGGCTTAATTTCGCTGTGCTGTGGCTTTTCTGTTGTGTTGTGGCTTATTTTCATTGTGTTGTGGTTTATTTCCATTCTGTTGCAGCTTGTCTCTTGTGTTATGGCTTGTTTTCGTTGTGTTGTGGCTTATTTCTGTTGTTTTGTGGCTTAATTTCATTGCGTCGTGTCTTATTTCAGTTGTGTTGGGGCTTTTCAGATGTGTTGTGGCTTAATTTCGCTGTGCTGTGGCTTTTCTGTTGTGTTGTGGCTTGTTTTCGTTGTGTTGTGGCTTATTTCTGTTGTTTTGTGGCTTAATTCATTGTGTTGTGGCTCCATTTCATTGTGTTGTGTCATATTTCAGTTGTGTTGTGGCTTTCGTTGTGTTTTCAGCTTTCATTTGCTTTGCTAATTTTGTTGTGTTACCAACCCCTGGGCCACTACTGTAATTTTTTTATACTGTTGTATACTTTATTGTGTTAATAATAATAATAATAATAATAAAAACAG
Source organism: Myxocyprinus asiaticus (assembly GCF_019703515.2). NCBI lineage: Eukaryota > Metazoa > Chordata > Actinopteri > Cypriniformes > Catostomidae > Myxocyprinus > Myxocyprinus asiaticus. Next base: position 16,082,677 of record NC_059387.1, read on the forward strand.
TTCAAACCTCAAAACAAACAAACAACCAAAATCACCCTGTTACCCATTTTTCTAGTTGGCAAAATAGTAGGACTTTTATTCTAGTTAACAAACAAAGCCTGCTTCCGTTGTAATGTTGTCGCCCCCTTCTGGTCATATCGCCAAATATTTATTTAACACTAAATTCACTTTCATTTTCATTCTCTGTGTTGAGTAGAAGTGGCTTCTCGTCGTGTTGTCGATAATAACTGCATATTTACTTTTCTGTCGTATTTAGATCCCACGTCATCTAGTGGGATAAATACATTAAATAAGCGTTTATTTGCATAGAGGTTTTATAAATTTTGCACTAAGGTAAATCGACTCGATTATTCTGCAGCAATGACTTCCTTAGACATGAGTCCCGCGTCCAAAAAACAGGTAATCCACGCATTAAAGGCCCGAAAACTGCTTTATAATTATTTCTGACTGTCATTTGGGCGAGAATATTTGATTGTGAGTCGACCATCTGTCAACATATAATGGACCTTGTGGTGCTTGTGTTTTAAGTGTGTGTGATAAGTTTGACCAACACGTCTTATCTAATTTGCAGGTGGATGGATTTGCCCTAAAAATTACCAAGGAGGTAAATACAGATTTCTTCAGTTACCTCTCTCATACTTTGGAAAACATTTACCATGGTAATCATAATTTCTTCAAAAATACCATAGTTATTTATTATTACTTCAGTTAAAGTTTAAACTTGGCATTAGCCACCACTGTCATGTCATCAATAAACAAACAAACAAACAGAATGGCAGGCTTTCACATTGTTTTGAAGGAAACTCCATATTAATTAATTATGGTTTTACAATAACTATGGTATTTTAGTGGAAACTATGGTTACTGTGGTAAATCATTTTAAGGGGTGTCAGTGTCATGGTTATTGTTTGTATTGTTGTTCTGGTAATGACACATTTTCAATCCCTTTCAACAGGCCGAACAGATGGTCTCAAGCCTCTTCCCAGAGAAGATTGCAGAGATGGACAACCTGTTGCAGGTGAAGTCATCACTGTCAGCGTTCAGTCACAATGACTTTACAGAGACAGATTATAATGGAGCTGAGAGGAAAATGCTGTTGGTGTTTGTATTTATGTGTTATATATATATATATATTCTCTAGGATTCCTTTAGTCTGAAGGATCTGTCTGTCATCAAGGCTCCTCTGGATATCCCAATCCCAGACCCTGCCAAAGAAGAGCTCAAGAGGAAGAAGAAAGAAGAGGCATTCATAAGACTTTATTATTGACAAAGCTGTATTATTCACCTTAAAAACATTATGAGTTCATTGATTCTTGATTTACTGTATTGTGCATCAATACCTGTCTGTGGTTTGATGAAGTTACAGACTACACTTTAGCTCATTAATGACATATTATTCACACAGAAAAAGGCCAAAGAGGGAAAGAAGGATGAGGCTAAAGAAGAAGAGGATGAAGGTAAATAAATCCTCCACCCATGATGTGTAGAATGAATATGGAAAATGAAACTGAAAATGTAACTTGCTCTGTTCTTTTTATCCTTGGTAGAGAATTCCCCTAAATATAAATTCTCTAATGTTGTATTGTATTCATCTCTGTCCTAAGAAAATAAAGTGATTTGCAATGTAAGATGATGCTGGAGCACAAATTAAAAGTAATGGTGTTAATTCTGATCTGAAAGGCCCTCCCTGTGGTCCCATCGCCTGCAATGAGACAGTAGAGAAACTCATCAAACAGATCAAGCCTGAAATTCAGACTGTACAGGAGTGTCTTAACACGGTGAGGTTTAAACACTATAACTGGAACATTTCAACATTAGTGTCACCTACTGGACGCAAGGATTTAGATGGCTCAGTTTCAAACAGCAAGTATGTTATTTGTGATGCTGCAAGAAAAAAAAATTGTTTTTAAAACTATATATAGTCTATTTTTAAGATGTACACATTTGAGTTGTGACATTTTTATCAAACCAACTTGAGTTATTTTTAACATCATGTGCATGTTATGAATTGAACATAATGTAAAGCATTTAATTAAAGTTAATTACTTAACATTTATGTTTAATTTATTAAATAATGTAGATTATTTAAAGATTACTCAATTTGGGAAGCTTGGGTAGCTCAGCGAGTATTGACGCTGACTACCACCTCTGGAGTCGCGAGTTTGAATCCAGGGTGTGCTTTGAATCCTCGTGGTCGCTATAATGTGGTTCTCGCTCTTGGTAGGGTGCGTGGTGAATTGTGCGTGGATGCCGCGGAGAATAGCGTGAAGCCTCCACTCGCGCTATGTCTCCACGGTAACACACTCAACAAGCCACGTGATAAGATGCACGGATTGACGGTCTCAGACGCGGAGGCAACTGAGATTCGTCCTCCGCCACCCGGATTGAGGCGAGTCACTACGCCACCACTAGGACTTAGAGCACATTGGGAATTGGGCATTCCAAATTGAAAAAAAAAAAAAAAAAAAGATTACTCAGTTTAGTTTGTCATACAACAGAAATGTGTAAATCTTAAAAATAGACTGAAGTAATTTTTTTTAAGTGCACAACCTGGAAGCAATTTTATTTATGTACATTTTAATAGTTAAACTAAACAAACTATTGATTTTCTTTGTTCTTAGAAACCCCTGTGACAGGTGCATGTTTAAGACTTTTAGAGTGTTGTGAGAATTTTTTAGCATAGTTTAATATTGTGCTCAACCTACGTGCAGGTGTCGATGTGGATACAGTTACAGATCCCCAAAATTGAAGATGGGAACAATTTTGGAGTTGCTGTACAGGTCAGTCAGTAGTAGCTGATGTTAAGGACATTTGTGAAAAAAAGATTTTACAGTAAATTTAGATTAAATTAGAGATAATCTTATTTTATACCATCTTATACTTTAAAAATATATATAATGTTTCCACAGGAAAAAGTTTTTGAATTGCTTACCAATACTCGTACCAAGATCGAGGGATTCCAGACACAGATTTCTAAGTAAGAGACCAGACAGCATCACAACCCTTAAAGGGATAGTTCACCCAACAATGAAAATTCTCTCATTATTTACTCACCCTCATTATATCCCTGGTGTGTGACTTTCTTCACCAGAACACATTTGAAGAAAAATAGAAAAATATCTTAGCTCAGTAGTTCCTTAAAATGCAAGTGTATGGAGATTTCTCTTTAAACGTCATCTATATGACTCCAGCCATTAAATTAATGTCTTCTAAAGCGTTTTGATTGCTTTTGGTGCGAAAAAGATCAATATTGAAGTATTTTTTTTAACTCTAAATCATGCTTCCAGTCGGCAGTGGTACGCGTGTTTGACGTAATTGCATTGGCATTTGAAACACGAGAACTGAGGCACGTGCGTCACAGCCAGAAGAGCAGCGCTGTTTACAAGTGAGGAGGAAGGCTGTATAGTAGCTTGGTTGATTTTGGTTTAGATCTGTTATTATTTGTTTCTTTACTCACAATGATGTGTTTGTGTGCTTATCATGGATGTCTCAACCGAGTGGAGAACATGAGATTACCTCTGTATCCATGGCAACACGAATACATCACACGAGAGACCGCTTGGACTCAACCCTCTCGTGAAGCGTTGTATTAGTTAAAAAGTACTAAAACTTTTTTCACACCAAAAGCAATCGTGACGCTTTAGAAGACATTCATTTAACTTCTGGTGTCGAATGGATGAAGTTTAAGCTGACTGTCTGTGATTTTGGAGCTTAAAAAGAGAAATCTCCATTCACTTGCATTTTAAGGACCTACTGAGCTATTTGTCTGTTTTTCTTCAAATGTGTTCTGGTGAAGAACGTACGTCATACACACCTGGGATATTATGAGGGTGAGTAAATAATCAGATAATAAAGCAATAAGCCCTGTGAAGCCGTGTTTTACAGTGAATTTAGAACAGCTAAGGGGTGTTGTTAGGCACGACGCGGAGCTGGCAAATGACAGCATGACTACAGAAAGGTGTGCACAATATGCTACAAATAAAAAAGTAAACTAAAGTTTAACTTACCATCTTTGGTGTAGTTTGTCCACTTTGGATGGAGATAAAAAGCCGGTGGATTGGCCGGCAGCAACGAGAGGTATTTCTCCAATGAGGCGACATGACACAGAGGATTCCCTGACTGCTCAAACATAAATCCCCATAAACATTCTTTGTTTCTTTCGCTGGCATCTTTGTGTTTTTTTGTGCATTTGTTGAATGATAGTGTTACATACTTCTAACATTTCTCGTCCTGGCGGATGATAAATGATTCGGGCTTCAGTTGGCGGTTGCCCTCTTTAGCTCAGCGTCCCATATGCAGCTGTACATCAAACCAGACTTTGTTGACAAGACCCTCAGGTGTATTTGGATTCAGTGCTGCAGTCTGCTTGATTTTCTGAAAGTCTGCCTCCATTAACGCAGGATGGTGGGATGTTTTGTCACGTCCTTCTCGGCGAAGATTTTTCACTACTCCAACGAAAACGTTGTTGCCAGTGATAAACTCGGGATCTTTCAACAGACACCAGGATTGGCTGATCGGTGGATCTTTTATGTACCGGTTAAGCCCCGCATGTAGGCTGAGATAACTGCTGAAACTGTAGGGTTCACCTTTCCCATTTTTCACAGTGGCATAAAACTGACAGAGAGCCTGGTTTTGGTCAATTTTGGTTATTGTTTTAAAATCAATAGCCAGATCTTTCTCGGCACACCAATTCTGAAAACAGCGCACAAACCACATAGTCTGTTTAACGGTCCCAGCTTAATTTCTTGACTTTTCCAGTCAAGATGAGTGTCTTCTTTGTTTTCTATCTTCTTTCTCTGTCCTGTCCATCTCTTTCCACCACTCATCCATGCTTAGACCACCCATTATGTCAAAATTTACAACAAAATCTGTCATTTTGAAAATTTCTTTGGCGCAGTAATACTGAATTGTTTTACAGAATCACAAACGGCAGTTGCGCAGTAATACTGATGTAATGTGGTCACAGGTGTATGTTTATTGAGTAATTTACAACGGGTTCGAACTCAGCTCAACCAGTCAGAACTATCCATTTTATAATTTTAATTATTGGGTGAACCATCCCTTTAAAACAACCATTAACAGCCTTGTTTTTATTAAAAAATACTTTTCTGATTTGTTAACCTAATCAACAAGTAAATATGTGGATTGTTGGCAGCGCTGTGATTCATTTGTCACTGTATTTCTGTTATAATCAGGTACTACAGTGAGAGGGGAGATGCTGTAGCCAAGGCTTCCAAACAGCCACATGTGGTCAGTTTATTTTGTGTGTGCAAATAATAATAAGATTTTGCAATTGCTGCCAACCACATGGAAAAAAAAATACTGAAGCCTTTGAACAATACTTATAATAATCATGAAAACACATGGAAATACCATGGAATTTTAAATGGGCCTACACATTTTACATTTAATAGTGTTATCAGATTTGTCAGTGAATCATTCTGTTTAGTCTGATCTTTTAAATGAATTAGTCAAAACTGTTCACAAATTGGTCTAAATGATTCATTAGCAAATTGGTATGAATTCAAATGATTAAAATCTTTTATTATATAAAAATCATCTACGAGTAATTACAAACGACTGGAAATGCCATGGAAATTAATTGGTCAGAAAGGGTGGGAACCCTGTTTGTCAGAATCTACAATTACAGATTTTAGCCTAAAACTAGTGAAAAATATTTAAAATATCTGTAGAATCCATTTGAACAATACTTCTTAAGATTCAGTTGATTAGTGCTTTTAAACCTTTTTTTATTAAAAGTTCTCGGGATATATTTGAATGATGCCTTAGATTCTTCTGATTTGATTCTTTTGATTTATTGGTAATGTGTCGTTTTGCTGCATGACAACAGGGAGATTTCAGGCAGCTTGTCCATGAACTGGATAAGCACCAATACTGTGAATTACGCATCGTAGTCCTGGAGATTCGCAACACTTACGTGAGTTCAGACTCTAGACAATCTTATGGTACAAACTATGGGCTTTTCTATAACTTGAAATTAATTAAAGTTGATACTTATATATCTGGTAAAAGGCCTGAAATTGTAATTTACCTGTAATTTAGTTGAAATTCATTGGCTGTAAGTGTTTGTTCTCAACCATTCTCTTTCCAATTTTAGGCTGTCTTGTATGATGTTATCACCAAGAATCTTGACAAGATTAGGAAACCCAGAGGAGACTTATCATCTAAAGCACTTATCTACTGAGACCCCAGCCAACCTGCACTGAATAGTCACTGACACACATACACACATTTGCTGAAAGTGAAACATGTCATATTGTATTTCACATCTACAGTCACAGTGCATTGACTAGAGCTTCAATTTCATTCATCAGAGAAAAAATCTACTGTATTATAACGTTTTTACACAATAAAGTTGTGATACAGAGTGTAACATCGCTCATGTTTCATGTTGAATCTAACACAGAACATGTCTTTTCATAATCTTAGTCATGCATTAGGGTATTTTACAAGACAGGAGGGTTTTTAATAAGAGAAGAACTCTTAGGGTGTTTGCCAAGACAAAAAAAAAAAAAAAGAGCTAAAATTAAGCCACACTTAAAATGTATGAATATCTTTATAAATATAAAGCAAAATATGAAACCAAGACCCATTAGTGTAAAGAAATACAGCAAAACACTTTTCATAGTAATTGTGATGAACTTTACCTGTTGTAACTGCTAGGATCACTTAAAAAGATAGTTAAACAAAAAATGAAATTTCTGTCATCATTACGTACCCCATCATAGAAGCGTAATTATGACATTTTAAAGACCCCATTATGACATAATACAGGCATAATTATGACATCATGAAAACCCCATTGTGACATCCTAGAGGCCCAATTATGACATGAAAAGACCCTGTTATGACATCATAAAGACTGCATTAAGACATCATAGAGGCCTTGTTATGACATCATAAAGACTCCCATGTTGTTCCAAATGCATATGATTCTCTTGCGTGGAACACCGAAGATGTTAGGCAGAATGTTAGTGACTGACAGCCCCAAAAACACCACTTTAATTGTATGGAAAAAAATATTCAATGAAAGTGAATGGTGACTGGGGTTAACATTCTGCCTAGATCTCCTTTAGTGTTCCACTGAAGAGAGTAATATAGTTTTGGAACAATTTAAGACGGAGTGAAATATGACTGAATTTTAATTTTTTGCTTAACTATTCCTTTTAAGTGTCTAAATACTTTTTAGGCCCACTGTACACCGTCTCTCAAAAGTATCTGAAATGAAGATTATTTTTTATGCAATGTGCCCATTTGATGGAGTATTACATGTGGTGTACACATACAAAGCTCCTGGTCTTCCAAGACACTGGCAGAACCAGTCTGGCTTCAAAGTGTACCAGCCCATAGAAAGTCCCTTCCACCCCAGATACCCTAGAGCTCCCCCAACCAGCTGGGAGGGGAACTGTGGAAAGTGTGCCAGCAAGCAGAGAATCAGGAAAATCCAGAGATTTAACAACAACACACACAACAGGAAGAGTATCCTTAGTGGCGACCCTAGAGGCTTCCCTAGAGCCAAGCATGGTTCAAAAACACCAATTTCCTCTGCAAGAATCAAACAACATAAGCACAGAATCAAGATATCATCAGATACCTCACATCCCTGCCACTGTAGCCCTGCTTTGAGGCAGGCTGCTTTGCCCTTTTCCTGCCTCAGTAGCAACAAAGGGCCTCTAATGTCTGTTTCTGACTCTAGGAGCTTCATGGGGTTCCCATGGACTTCTGTGGTGGTATGGAGTGTCTCAAAGCAGCTTCCTGAGGCATCCACCAGAAAGGAGAGTACACGGCGTAACAGAGACCAGAGAATGCCAGCCACAGCAAGCCGAGAGAGATGACGAATAGATTGAATTAGGGAGTTACTGGTGCAGTATGACAGAAGAAAGACGAAGGAGCCACAAAATACACAGGTCCAGCCCCAGCATGAATGCAGGAATACCCTAAATATCACAACAATCATAATGAACAAGAAATCAATCAGATTTCAAAGGCACATGCACTGAACAAAATGTTATATAAAATAAGATTTTACAATACATTAATGTAACAGTTGATGGAAATAAACAGATCAACTTCACACTCTACAAATGTAATAACATCTTTATAAGAAGCAACTCAGGTATAAAGTTACAATAACTTTTAAAATAAGAGTTGGATCTTGCCTGTACAGGTAGTGGTTCTTGTTGCCAAATATGCTGTACTTGGAGACCCAAAGACTCAGAACAGGTCCAAACAACACTATCACAGAAAGAAGGAAATGAAAATGCTGTCTGAATAACAAATGACCAAGTACTCCAGCTGTGAGATCAGTAACCACCACCAGAGCTGAGAGTAGAAGTTTGATGCTAGAGTTTTGAATCCTCCGTAGTATCTCCATCAGCCCACAAAGATCCATCTGTTTTTGCTCTGGGCAGTACTTCCAATGCATTTCCAACAAATAGACTTAACAGCATAAATTTAGAAAAAGACCAATTTGATTGCTCTGCTCTAGTGGTCTGTTATTGGCACTGTTGTTTTTACAGCTGAGTACGACCTGCTGGATTGTCACACTTTTCATCATTTACCCTCTCACCTAGGGTCCCTGACAACATTTTGGCCCCTAACAGCTCCACACATTCCCTTCTTATCAGCTTGCTCTACCCCATGCCCGTGTGTCTGATATAAAGCAGAGCAGCAGCATTCCCTTTGTGGTTAAAATGGTTTAATTTTAAAATGGTCTCTTAAGATGCATATAAATTATGCGTCTGTATTACAACCAGGTTTTCTTTTAAATAAATCTTGGCTCTTGAAATTAACTCCGAAAACTGACCTGGGAAAGAAAAAAAAAGTAAAAACACACATTTAGAGACCATGGATTTCCACGATTTAGTGAATGCATTGTTGTTTTCAGGTTATGAGAGATTGGCTCTTTTAGTCATGCAGGGGTGTAGATTCCAGGGGAGATGGATACCATGATCAATGAAAACATGTACTTTCACCCCATTTTGACCTACACAGTTACTGTAATAAACATGCTTTTCTCTTTTAGTGTTTTTTTTTTCACGCTTTTATCTTCACAGACTAATTTTAGAACAGTCCATGTAATAAACAAAATGTATATAAACTTTGATCTAGTCATGAATTGCTTGGAAAAAAAAAAAAAAAAAAAAAACAGTGTCAATTGAAATGTTCAATTCACCTTAAAGGAATGTTCTGGGTTCAATACAAGTTAAGCTCAATCGACAGCATTTGTGGCATAATGTTGATTACCACAAAAATGTATTTTGACTTGCTCCTCCTTTTCTTAAAAAAAAAAAGCACTTTCAATGGAAGTGAATGGGGGCCAATTTGTATATGTTAAAATACTCACTGTTTCAAAAGTATAGCCACAAGACATAAACAATATCTGTGTTAACATAATTTTAGAGTGATAAAATCACTTATTAACCTTTTCTGTGTTAAGTTATAGCCAATTCTACAACTTCATTGATATGACGATATGTCAACAAACCCTAAAATGACTGTAAAAATGATGATTTAAACAACTTTACAGCTCAGATAATACATAGATTTAACAGAATTAATGTTAGTGCTTTTATAAAATTATAACCTTCATATTCTGCCTTTAAACCCTCCAAAATATTGGCCCCATTTTCTTTCACTGAAAGTGCCTCACTACAATCCAGATTTGTGCTTTTTTTTAATGAAAAGGAGGGATGAATCGAAATAAATTTTTGTGGTAATCAACATTATGCCACAAATGATGTCGACTGAGCTTAACTTGTATTAAACCTGGAATGTTCCTTTAAAATACAAATAGGGCATATGAGAAATTGACTTTTGAGATATGATTTAGAGCTAAAACAAATATAAAGTTGTGAGCATAAGTTTAATTCTTCTTGTAAAACAATTAAGTATCTTAAAGAATTCTAAATACACAAAGATCACACACAAATCAACTCTGTATCAATAGAAACATATTTGCGAACACTCTCACACGTACACATAAAGAAACTCACTTCTGCACCCATACAACCATGACAAAGTCTCCAGCCACACTTACACCACACATCCAGATTTTTGACAAAGAAAAGATTTTTCTTTACACTGAACTACAAAATCAAATCCTGGACATTAATAGCAATAAAATATCTTACAATATTTAGAATTATTCCTGAAATTTCTGCACTTTTAGAAATTTATCCATCATATCTAAATTGTTTTGCTATATTTACTTAAAGCAAGTACTGCTTTTTTGGTAAAGCAACATTGTTAACATACAGTAAGATTTCAAGCAACGCATTTGTGTCAAGCCTTTCTGAAATAATGCATTCTTATGATTTGTGAAATGTAAATCTTTCACTTCAGCTTAAACCTGCTTTAAACTGTCACCATGGAGCTTAGAAAGAGGTGTGACAGTAGACATAAAAGAGAAATCATAAAACTGCTAGTTTCCATTCCCTGTATGTCACTGCACCTTTATGTTGAAACTTCAATATTTGTATGGTGAATTTTGTTTTAAAGACAGACAGAGCAATGTGGACTCAGACAAAAAACACTTCTGAAAAACCCTGCCTAATACAACATCGATGTGATTTCACAACTCTCTTCACAAAATTTGTTCTCCTTTGTATTTTTTTTTTTCCTTCAGATTTCTCTTCTTAAATCTGCTGAGACAGCACCAAAATCCATCCATCTCTGGCATCGTCAACATTTCGCTGTCATCTCCACCACTTCCACGCTCCTTCGTTCTCTGTCTTTGTCCAGAGGGTGATTCTGTGTGTGTTCCCACAAACGTATGGCACCATCCCACTGAGGACACATGACAGGAAGAAGAAATGTAAAGAAGAGAAAACAGCCAAGGAGAGCTGTAGTTCAGTATCAACAGACCAACTTTTCAAACAATTACAAAGAAAGAAATTAAAATGCGAGATTTTAAGCGCTGAGAACAGACCTAAATTCATCCAGTCTGTTAAAAATACAGATAGTTTATTAGATCTGGATTGAAAAGAATTTAAAAAAAGATGTTTACTCACCGAACTGCTAACCATTTTGACTTGATACGGGTGCCAACTGACATCTCTCACACACGCGTCATGATTAGACAATTTGGTCACAACGCTCCCCGTCAATACATCATAGACTACAGAAGGAGTTGAAGGGAAAAAAAGAAATTAGGCAGATTAAAATTAAACACTTCACCTTTAAGGCATGATACACTTTTGATTCTTCTTTAAATATGTCAATGATATCTCTTCATTGCAAAGCTAATTAAACCACTCCAATGCTCAGGCAGGTTTATGTGGACACACTTACTGACGATTTTGCCTGTTGAACAGCCCGTGTAAATGAACTTTTGTCCAGTGCTGAATTCAGGAGAAAAGCGACACCGAATGAGCGTGTGCAGAACCCCGTGACCCCTGTATGTCATTACAGAGGTGTCACCAGTCAGCTTGTGCCTCTTCAGTGCTGCAGGGCAACAAGAAAAGATGAAATTACAAAATTAAACAGGCGCATTGTGTTCATGTGTAAAAACAAGGTGGAAAATATACCAGTATGTCTGACAGGTTTACTATACATAGACATCCTAAGTAAGCTACACAAACCTCTCTGGGGAACCTGCTGCCAGCGGTAGTCCCAGTTCTGTTGTGTGACGGCAAGTCGTGAAGCAGCAAGTCCCTCTTTGGGGGAGAACTTCCTCACGTCCCACAGCTTAATGGACTGATCTTTGGAGTTACTGATCAAATACCGAGCATCGCCCTTCAGAACAACATACAATTACTGCTTAGTGCATTACATGTTTAGTATGTATCAGTTAACTCAAGTTTTTGAACTAGAGCAACTAATTAATTTTTAAATAATATTTGTGACACCCGATTACCACACCTATATGCGTTTGCGTTGGTATTTTATTTTTTAAAAATTGGCATGACAGTGCCAAGTTGAAAGTCACTGAGCCCTTTGATCCTATATGCCTCATACTAATGAAAATGTTTTTTTTAAAGGATACTGCATAGCTAAATGCTTCAGTTTATGCACCTGCTAGTAAACGGTGGAGCTGAACACGCCAAACCCATAAATAAGAAGGGGTGAAATAGAGGGTGTACTCATACTTTTGGCCATTTAGTGTACCTTATATAAGGTTTTTATTTAGTTACCTAAAAGGCTGTTCTGCTATCTTGGGTGTAAATTTTACCATGGTTATCTAAAATAACCATTTTGCTTATAAAGACATATTATTGTTGTATTATTGTGTGAAAGTTTATTGATGTAAATAATAAGTGATGTAAATCATTGTGTCTTGGCATGATTCCACTATATATATGTGGACAGTACGGATTGTGTTAATATACCTTGCTGTGTATGAAGGTGATTCCATCTCTGTGTCCTGCCAGCTGACCCACAGGCTGTGGTCTGTCTTCTCTGAGTGTACGCCTGTCCCATACCTTACAGACAGCGTCATCACTCCCTGAGAACAGCAGCTGTGATGAACTGTCTGCAAATGCTACAGCATTCACATCATCCTCATGAGCATCAATCTGAGAGAAAGAAAGAGAACAGTTATGCTTCTTTTAAGGGGAATTTCTTCTTGAATTACTGAATAATGTTCTCACTATATATAGCTTATCAATGATCTCAAAGAGCTCATTTAATTCAGAGTGATAGACTTCTGATCTACTGTAACCAGGAAACTGTAATGCAAGAAGGAGTACTCATTTAAAATTCCAAGAGGTCCGGTCTCTACATTTCCTTCCCAGAAAAGGTCCGGATAATAATACGCAGCTTACACGTATTATAACTTGCCACGTTGGCAACAATAGTACTTTGTAAAAAAAATCCTAACCAGTCAAAATAGTCTATTCAAAACTGGGCAGGGATGAGGAAATTGGGGGCCCAGAGACAGCCAAAGTAGTGGGGTCCGAGGGATCTTCTACCAAAAGATTAAACTGTTTCATCAAGACTTCATCAGTTGAGGGCACTTGGATATGAATATTAAGAGAGAAGATCAACAGTTCGTTCTGAAGCTGAATGACAGCAGTCCAGTTTTTGTGTTGAAATATTTTTACATTCAGAATATATATATATGTGTATGGGACATAGGAGACCTGTATGGGTGTTCAGGGGTCCACCTGAGAGAAATTGTTTTCCTTAAAGTGAGAATTTACAAACAAACAATTTAGGTACATAACAACAGTGAAGAATTAAAATACTGTTTGTTTAATTTAAGTGTAAATAGGCTTTTCTTGCCATCCATGCCATGATGACATCTGATTAATTTTCACAAAATTAGAACAATAATCTGTTTGTTACTTATGAAAGGCTCGTAACATGCTGATTAATAAAGCTAAATTTAGACAGGGGAAAAAAAACGTCTACAGACGGCACGTTAACTGGCTAACTGGTTAACAAACCTGGCTTTGCTGAACCGTCTGAATCACACATCAGACAGATGGAGATAGTTTCATTTTTCTTCATTTTTGTTTTCTGCAGTGTGTTTAAGCAAAAGATGCCAGTATCTGTAGCGGTGTCTCCGCTACTGTTGTTAAAATAACAGTGCCTGCAACTACGTACAGTAAATCAGGCTTTGTGGCAACACATGGAGAGCAAGAATAAAAGCGCGTTCAGCGCTAGGGAATAATCACGTAGCGCTGGACGCGCTTTATTCCCGCTCTAGAGAAATATTTTGCTCTAGCGCTGAGCGCGCTTTATTCCAGCTCCATGTGTGTGTACACATATGCTTACACAATCACTTAGCCAGGTGTCAGATAACTAGCACAAAGATTTAGATCTCGGTCCGGATTGAATTGTCCTTCGGTCCGGATCTGGACCGGAGTCCGCCTATTAAGTACCCCTGCTGTAGTGGTAAAAGGGATAGTTTTCTCCTAAATAAAAATGCAGTCATCATTTACTCAACCCCCAGCCTATTTTGTTCCAAACCTGTATGATTTTCTTTCACTCACTGAATACAAAAGGAGATGTTTTGACAGAATGTTAGCCTCACTCACCATTTACTGTCACTGCATCTTTTTCCATTAAATGAAAGTGAATGGTGACTGATGCTGTCACATTCTGCTTAACATCTGCTTTGTGTTCCATGGAAAGTCATATGGGTTTGGTCCGTACTCACATAAGGGTGAGTAAATGATGACAAAATGTTCATTTCTGTTTGACCTATCCCTTTAAAAATGATTATGGTCACAGTATAGAAGAGAATCTAGTTCACACATTCCCCAACATGTGATCCATACCTTTAGAGTTCTCTTGTTTTGTTCACGATCAAACACATACAGGCATCCATCGTTTGCACTGTTTAATAGAGATAAAGGAATTTCAGCATCAGTGAAAAATTATCTTAAACATCCACTTTATTTTACCATACGGCAGTGTCAGAAATGAACTTTTCCATTCATGGTCAATTTGTTTTAAGATTTAATTTAGATTTGATATGGATTTGATTTACAGGGGCATTTTTTTAACTTCATGAGGGAATGTGTTTTCTAATCATATTAAAAATGTTAAATTCTTCAATTTTATCTATTTATTAAGATAAATTCTCTATTTGAGTCATTACATTGTACATTTTATGTAATAATATGTATACCTAGGCCTAGAATAGAATATTTTAAAAAATTCAGATGTTACAAATAAAACATAGAAGAATTCATTATGTGGGCATTTGTTTAACCCACACATTGTGAATTTTGGGGACATTTTTTTCACTTTCAGTGGCATTATTGCCCCAAGCTCCAGTTCATTTCTGACCCTGCCATGTGGGTGATGCTCATGAAACCTGTCAAGAACATTTCCTCTACATATTTAAGCCAAAATCAATACAAAAATATGAAATTATATTTCGTATAATGAAAATGAAACCAACATTTAGGACTATTAAGATATTTTACATTGTGACATTATTTTCAGGACACTTAAGCGCATTTGCCCCCCAATTCTAATTATTGTAAAACATCTGGCTGATTTGCTTTTTCCATTCCCGTTGTTTTCAATGATGATTCTCATTACCTTAACAGTAATTTTTTTTTTACTGTATTACAGTACAAAATTTGCTGTTGTATAATTTTTTACAATTTAAATCAGCAAAAATGAAAAGCAGTACCAAGGGAGTACTACTATGATGTATAAATAATTAACAGTTTAAATGATCATTTGTTTTTCACACTGCACTAATGAGAATATCACAATGACTTCTACACTTTTTGCATTGTGGTTATAACAATTTGGGGTTAAAATGTGCATAACTGTCATGAAAATAATATCACAATATAAAAAAATCTGCATGGCCCTAAAAATAGGCTTAATCTATTTATTTTCAAAATATAATTTCATATATATATATATATATATATATATATATATATATATATATATATATATATATATAAATACTTTTATTTTTATTTTTTTGGGAGTAAAATAAGACAAAAACATTTCTTAACAGGTTTTGTGAGAAGCACTTATGTGTGGTAAGTGGAATTCAACCAATCAAATAGTGTACCGATAATTGGAAACAGAAAAAACTTCCACACACGTTTAAAAAAATCCAAATGTACACAAATGCTGGGTTAGTAAAGGTCTTGGCATGTAGAACACAGAATAAGATACTGACCCGCCTAAAATCTCTTTTCCATCTGTGGATGCAGCCAGTGAGAAAACACAGAACCTCCGTTCATCTGGACTGAAAGAAGGAAAGACAACTGTCAGCATCAGTAACACTCTAAACACAAATGACTACAGTCCATGGTAATTACATTTAAATACTTAAAGCGATAGTTCACCCAAAAATGAGAATTCTCTCATCATTTACTCACCCTCATGATATCCCAGATGTGTATGACTTTCTTTCTTCACCAGAACACATTTGAAGGAAAATAGAAAAATATTTCAGCTCAGTAGGTCCTTAAAATGCAAGTGAATGGTGATCTGACTTTTGAAGCTTCAAAAATCACAGACAGTCACCATAAATGTCATCCATAGGCATCCAGTGGTCAAATTAATGTCTTCTAACTTGATAAGATCGCTTTTGGTGCAAAAATATAAATATTTAAGTACTTTTTAACTATAAAACTTCGCTTCCTTTCAGCAGCAGTAGAGAGCGCTGAGTTCACATGGTCCCTTGTGTGACGTATTCGCGTCTGCAAGTTACAGACGTAATCTCACGTTCTTCTCTCGGTTGAGACATCCAGGATGAGCACACAAATGCACAATTGTGAGTAAAAAAACATAAATACAGATCTAAACCAAAACCAACAAAGCTTCTGTATAGCGTTCTGTCTACTCAGTTGTAAACAGCGCTGCTCTTCCGGGTGTGTCGCACGTGCCTCAGTTCTTCTGAGTGTCTCAAATGCCAATGTGATTACTTCACACGCACATACTGCTGCTGACCAGAGGCGATGATTTATAGTTAAAAAGTACTTAAATATTGATCTTTTTCACACCAAAATTGACTTTATGGCTTTAGAAGACATTAATTTAACTACTGGAGTCGTATGGATGACATTTATGCTTACTGTCTGGGATTTTTGAAGCTTCAAAAGTCTGGTCACCATTCACTTACATTTTAAGGACCTACTGAGCTAAGTTTCTTCAAATGTGTTCTGTTGAAGAAAGAAAGTCATGCACATCTGTGATGGCATGAGGGTGAGTAAATGTTCATTTTTGGGTAATATAAACCTTTGAGCATGAACTAATTTCCATGTACACAGCACTACCTTACTTGTGGATGAACAGAGCAAGAGCAAGACCAAATCTCTAAAAGCATAATATTACTGTTTGTTATCACAATGCAGCATGATCACTAAATATTATGCAATGAAAAGCAGCTGTGAAAACAGTGAAGTGAATTTAATGGGAGAAGCAGCTTGGTCTTGAAAGACACGTTGGCAAAGTCAACTGCTGGCATTTTTAGCATATCTCAGGCAGAAGACAGCAGACAGGAAGTGTTGCTGTCCTAACATATAATAAAAAAAAAACAAATGTTTATTTTTCATATTAACACTTTATTTTTTAAATATATTTTCCTCCCTTTATTTTTTGGGGGGGGGGATTTTTCCCCTTTTTCTCCCAATTTGGAATGCCCAATTCCCAATTCGCTCTAAGTCCTCGTGGTCGCATAGTGATTCGCCTCAGTCCGGGTGGCGGAGGATGAATCCCAGTTGCCTGAGACAGTCAACCCGCGCATCTTATCACATGGCTTGTTGAGCGCGTTGCCACGGAGACATAGCACGTGTGGAGGCTTCACGCCATCCACCGCGGCAACCACGCTCAATTCACCATGCGCCCCACTGAGAACAAACCACATTATAGCGACCACGAGGAGGTTACCCCATGTGACTCTACCCTCCCTAGCAACCAGGCCAATTTGGTTGCTTAGGAGACCTGGCTGGAGTCACTCAGCACACCCTGGGATTCGAACTAGCAAACTAGCGAACTCCAGGGGTGGTAGCCAGCGTATTTTACCACTGAGCTACCCAGGCCCCACTTTTCCTCCCTTTATAATAAATATGGGTTATGTCATAAATTCACCAAAATAAACATAAACCTCACTTTGCCAAAATGTTTCAGCTTGGTTAGCTCACAGTCATGTTATGGATGCAGTAATGAATGGTTGTTATGATGATCTGTTCTACTATCTGTCATCCACATGAGAAAAAAAGCATCCGGGTGATTACCTGAGATGTAATGCTATAATGTACTATGAGGGAAACACTAACTTGAGGTCCAGAGCGGTGTGTGTTTCATTGTCCCCATCTACACTGCACACATGGACTACGGAGAGAAGACACAGACATATGTGCATCAGAAGAATCAGTACTCTCAACAAAACAGTACGGATGAGTTGTCTCTGTCTTACTATAGTCAGACCAGCTGGAGTAGAGCACACAACGAGCATCAGGGGTAAAACACACATCCAGAACGCTCCATCCCACGTCTCTGGCCTTCACAGTCTTCTTCAGAGCAAAACGGCCTCTACTAGTGTCATATAACCTGATATTCTGATCTAAAATAGAGGCAGAAATAACTGATTATCAAACAGTTTCACTTACCGTGATTCAATTATAATGTTTAAGATTGCATTACAAAAAGTATAACATGCATGTGTAATTAAATTATTGCCTAAAATGATAATAACCTTTATACTACATAATTTTAGTGAGACTTGCACTGTACTGATATTACTGACATTCTGGTTAGAGTTTTTTTTCTTTAACTTTAATTCCCGAACCTTAAAGGGATAGTTCACCCGAAAATGAAAATTCTCTCATCATTTACTCACCCTCCTGCCATCCCAGATGTGTATCTCTTTCTTTCTTCAGTAGAACACAATTTAAGATTTTTAAAAGAATATTTCAGCTCTGTAGGTCCATACAATGCAAGTGAATGGTGATCAAAAATGTGAAGGTCCTAAAAGCACAAAATGGCTGCATAAAAGTAATCCATATGACTTCAGTGGTTAAATCAATGTCTTAGAAGCGATATGATAGGTGTGAGTGAGAAACATATCAATATTTGAGTCCTTTTTTACTATAAATTCTCCTGCCTGCCCAGTTGGTGGTGTTATGCAAGAAGAATGTGAATTGCCAAAAACAAAAGGAGTAGTAAACAAAGACTTCAATATTGATCTGTTTCTCACCCACACCTATCATATCTCTTCTGAAGACATGGATTTAACAACTGAAGTCATACAATCAGAGTCGTGGTTTACTTTTATGCTGCTATTTTGTGCTTTTTGGACCTTCTGAGTTCTGGTCACCATTCACTTGCATTGTATGGACCTAAAGAGCAGAGATATTCTTCTAAAAAATCTTCATTTGTATTCAGCAGAAGAAAGAAAGTCATACACGTCTGGGATGGCATGAGGGTGAGTAAATGATGAGAGACTTCCCATTTTTTGTTGAACTATCTCAACTATCTAATTCACCACAAACCACTTAATGTTCATACTCCTTTCAAATGTTGTTTTGTATATAAAAATATTAACATTCTGCACACAGAATTATGATTGGTCTTGTGTTCCCTGCATTTCTTTAACCATATATACTGTAGATGCCTTAACACAGCACAGTGACTTCTGATTCTGTGCCACCGACTGAAAACTAGATGCATGCTGAGTGTCATAATGTCAAAGCAGCTCTGATGTGACATTTAATTTATGTAGAACCCAAGCCTTAAAAAACCAAAGCTTATCAGCATTACAACGTTAACACGATCATTTTGCTGCTTTGCAAGCACTGGCATTTCCTTTAGGAAATGCAAATCTAGCTGTGATAAATCTTTTGTTATACATTTTTGTGTGTGTCTCATGTGGATTTGGAAAATTAGTAAGCAGAGAAAATAAATGGTAAAGGCAAAGCCTTTGATTTACAGTTCAAGAATCTTTGTTTCACCTTGGCATGCAGACAAGAACATGTTTCCATCGTCACTGTAGACTCCACAAAAGACTTTCTGTTGATAAGTGTCCTTGTAAACCACATGATTGGGCAGGAAACTATGAGGAAAAGTTTGTGAATTGTTGTTATGAAACGTATGGAAAAGACTAATTAGTTTAAAAGCAGAAAAATGATACAGCATACAGCTGTATGTGCCCAATATGCATTATTATGGTAACACTTTACAATAAGGTTCCATTTGTTAACAACACTATTTAACATGAATTAACAATGAACAATACTTTTACAGCATTTGTTAATCTTAGTTAATGTTAATTAAAACATATTTCAGCTTGTACATTTGTAAACAATAGTTAATGTACCATGAACTAACATAAACAATGAACAATTGTAATTACTAACATTAACAAAGATTAATAAAAGCTGTAAAAAATATATAGTTAATTGTTAGTTCATGTTAACTAATGTGTTAACTAATGTGTTAACTAATGTTAACAAATGGAACCTTGTTACAAAGTGCTACCTTATTATTATAGCATAGCGTTTGCATGCGTGTGTTACACTCACTGCGAACGAATAAGGCTACACTCTCCATGAGAGAAACTTGATCCTCGACACCGTCCCTGTTCCCGCTTCAGCAAACAATACAAACAGTTAGTTTATAGGAAGTTGCCAAAACACACACTTTTGAATTATCACAATCTCTTTTAATATTTATCATTGCATCCTCTATAAACAGTGGGCTGCATAAATATAGATTCCTTAAACACAAAAAAAAAGATGCAAAGAAAATAACAGAATAAACTGCTATGAGAACGTAAGTATAGACTTATCTTACCTCTGCCAGCATATGTGTGAAACTGTGTCTGCCCTTTAGTCCTGAGGAAGCAGTGGCAAGCAGGATCTGAGTGCGGATCTCACTGCGGTCCACTTCCTGTGTGTCTGGTTGGGCATCCACTGAGAGACAATAAAAAAAGACATATTACACAATGAGTAGAAACACACTCATAATTGCAGTGTTTATTATGTGTTTATAATATTTATTCTTAATGGAACTGTATTGAGTGTCTATGAAATCTTTTCTCAACCTTGAAAAAGACTATAAAGGTCTGCATAATAATCACCAGGAGGGTCATATCGATGTCCTAAACGCCCATCCCAGGCCCCATCACTGTCCTCGTCAGAGTCTGAATACGACTGCACGAGCTGCAGGCCTGTCGCTCCACTTCCATGGACCAGGCGCACCTGGCCCCTATGGCGGATATAATGTAGAACACTTAACAAATTTCATACAAAATGAAATGAAAGAAAAGACAAACAAAAAGGGGGTGTATCTCCCAAATGAATCTCATGTGGGTTATGTATTTCTTTACCTCCGCAATAGGTATGCCAGGACTTGTGCCAAGTCAACGTCCTCTTCTGATCCCGACTGTCTCTCTGACTGCCTCTCTTCCTGTGTGTGGCCCGTCTGGTTGGAATTCTGGTTGGTTTCTGGTTCTGACTGGTCTGGGTTGTCAGAGCCCCGACCGGACATCCCAGAACTGGACTGAGAGCCCATAGACCGATTGTCTGCAAAATAATGCATTCAGCCAAGCAATCACACTCAACATTAGGTCTTTATCATTGTAAAAAGCAAAGTATATTATAAAATCTATAAAACAAATAATCAAAATCTAATTTTAAGCCTTTCCTCAACGACTTTAAACTGTCACAACAACAATCCTTTGGCAGACTAATACTTGTGAATAACATGAAATACAACCAAATATGGAGACATTCTTTTATACATTAACGTCTTATTAAAAATAGTGATAACAGAGAATGTCACTATGCAAAAATCCATAACAGGAAATAAAAATAATCCACACTGAGGTCGTGCATTTAGTGTCGGTGTTATTGACCCCTATATTTACTTGTCTCAGATAAATTATGGGCTCAAACTCAAAGAGATTATTTAAATTAGGTCAGAAAATGTTGACATAAAGCTGACAAAAGGCTGACAAAAGGCTGTGATGATAATGCAGGCGATAATGCTAAAATAACAACTGAAAACTGCAAACGGCACGGGGAAAATTTTCACATAATTGTTTTAGATCTAGAAACTACACGTTTAACATAAAAAAAAAAATGCAACAATCCTATATATTACTTTTCATTTACATCTACACAACCCTGAGTTGGCGCACAAGCTAGGAGATAGCAACCAAGCGACCTACAAAAGAGACACCTACCAGTTATATGGTAACAGTGCTCTGACAGCTCTTTGACTGATTTTTTTGTCTTCCTGCAGATTTCGGTAAATAATCAGGAAACTACGTTCTCAAAAATGACTTTATAAATGTGTTAGTTAAGTTTGCTGTACGCTTCAGTTCACCCCTGAGGTGTTTTCAAGACTCCCCAGGTTCGTGACGCGCCATGCTGTTTACAGTCTTGACTCTCCAGACTCGCCTTCCTCTGGTCACGTGACCCACTACGGTGGCTCAGAAGTGCACAACACAACGAAATTTAAAAAGCAAACAAAAAGTTCACAACAAAAGTAATCAAACCACAACACAAATAAATTAAACCACAACACAAATAAATTAAGACACAACATAAATAAAGCTACATCATAAATTAATTAAACCACAACACAAATAATTTAAGTTACATCACAAATGTATTAAACCACAACACAAATAAATTAAACCACAACACAAATAAATTAAGACACAACATAAATAAATTAAGCTACATCACAAATTAATTAAACCACAACACAAATAAATTAAACTACAACACAAATAAATTAAGCTACAACACAAATAAATTAAACTACAACACAAATACATTAAGCCACAACACAAATAAATTAATATACAATACAAATAAATTAAGCTACAACACAAATAAATTAAACTACAACACAAATAAATTAATTTGTTTGATTTCTTTGTGCTGTGAACTTTTGTTTGCTTTTTAAATTTTACTGTGTTGTGCACCTCTGGGCCACAGTAATAAACCCAAAGAATATTTTTTTAATTCAATTTAATATATATCTATATATATATATATATATATATATATATATATATATATATATATATATATATATATATATATATATATATATATATATTGAATATTTATATTTATTGTAAAAATCACTAGATAAATAAATTAATAAGAGTATACAATTAAGCAATATATATTGTTTTAAAGCAAGTTAACAGAGAACAGTGAATTGCATCCCTTTTTTCTTACAAATAAGATATTTTTATTTCACAATACATTAAATAATATGCCAATGTATTTTTATTTCTGTTTTTATTTCTTACTGTGGCTGTCAATACAATAAAATAATAATGAGAAGGCTAAAGATTTGAGAATGAAATGGTAATAATTTCAAATGATACTTAACAATTTAACTTTTTTTTTTTTCTGAAATCTTTTGTGGACCCCCTAGTGGTCCCCGGACCCCAGTTTGAAAACCCCTGATCTAGGCCACTGACAGTGACGCTGTATATAAATCGTATATATAAATTCCTGCTGTTTTCTAAAAAATGTAAAGGTGCAACCAGTAATTTTTTCCTCAAAAAATTTGTACTCCCCAAGAAATGCATTTTGATTTTGAAACATTAGTTTAAAATAATGAGCTCTCACATGAGATGAAGACTCCAGTCATTAGTAACCTTATAAAAGCTGTTTTATTCTACATGAAGAGGGTCCCCTCTTCATAAATTTTTGAAAAACCTTTATAGTGTTTTCTAAAAAATAAAATAAAATAAAATAAATTTCATAATTATCATGTGGTGTAACCATCAAGAAAAAAGTATTATAATACTTTCTTTGCACTTTCAATACATTAGAGTATAAACAACTTCATCATTAATTTCAAGAATATTTCAAGGTAAAACATATTTGTTTTAAATATTATGAATTTTTTAGTCAAAAATGTCAAGAAGTTTTCACAGGGTTACACCACATAACTTGAACAAAATGTTCCTTTTCATAAAAATGTCAAAATAAATATTGGATTCATGCTCAGTCTTGAGGGTCTAAAGGTGTTATGCTCTGTTTTATGGTTTTTATGGTCAACATAAACAACACAATGGCTACCTGCATGTTGGTTACACCAAATGATTTTGATTTGGTGGTCAAAAGTGCTTTTAAATATGAATCATTTCAGTGGTTTCACTGCTCCTTTTTAAAAAAAAAATAATAACAATAAAAGATAATTCTGCACTAGTATTGCCAACATTAATTTTTTCAGGAATTTCAGCTTTTAATGAGACTATTGCTCTTTTTTATTTTTACTGTCAACATGACTGAAAAAGCAGTATGCTCATCATAGTCAGAAGAGGTGTATTCAAGTGAATGGTTTGTCAATTGCATTTTTTTAATTTATTTTTTTAATGATGTTTTAATGTAATAGATCTGGACAAAAATGAGCATCATTTCACTGACCCTTACACATTGCCATAATATGCACCTGTTACCCTCTGTTATTGTATTCAGTCACAGACACATTTTTTCTACTCCAATAACAGAACTAATGGAAGTTTGGGCTGTTTATATGAAGGGTGCTTAAATAGTGGTGTAAAAAAGTTGTTCAACACACAAAAGTTTACCCTGAAAATTCTTTAAGTTAAAAACATGTACATGTTGTGTACACTTGTCACAGCAATATCTTCCCTTCTGTTCTCTCTTTTTTCTTTTCTTTTTTTAAGAAATAAAAAAAATCTGGGATTATGCAATATCCTATAATGTAATGTCTGTATTTATTTGGATTTAATTTATGTATAATATTTGAATAAATGTTTTAAGAGAATATATTACATATAAACTATAGATATAACTAAATATTAGTTAACCTTTGTTTAGAGCTCATTCTGTGAATTATGCTTTTTAATTTTAAATAAATGTCATCATTTTTATATTTGTTTTATTTTTTATGAAGCTCATTCATCTTTATGTGAAATCTAACTTTCGTATGTGTAGTGTAAACTGTAAAAAGAGATCAGTCAGGTCAGTGATGGGACTGAGAGGACTTACTGAACCAGAAGTATTCGGCTGTATCCAGTACCTGTGTTTCTCAATAAACTTGTTTTGTGGTAAGGTTTTACATTTACTATCGACAAAAAAATAGAATTGGATTTATGATTAACAGATCCATCAAGAGAAGAAAATAGACGATATTGCAGTGTATTACTTTCAAAATACAGTTTGTTAGAGCAGTTTGTTTGTTAGATATTGCTGTCAGTGACATTACCATGACAATGTGCTTTTATAATATGGTTTCAGAAAGTCTCAGAACACAGAATTACATTTTATGATTTTATAAAGAAATTGTTGACGTAGTACAACAAAAAAGAATGAATGCAAATATGAAAAAAAAAAATTGGTAGTGTTTACCTCTCAATTCACGAGTTAAGTGTGTGTCTGTCACATTATTACCTAATATATCTAGCCAGACTGTATTAAAATGACAGTTGTGGTATGTGTCCAAGCTTTCTCTCTATGTCTCTCTCCCTCTCATATGGTGCCCCATAATAATAAATGATTTTCCAAAGCAGTGCACAGTTATATAGCCTAATGTTGTTGTTCTGTTGTTTACAGGAGTAATATAGTGCCTGTGAAACAATGGGTTTGTATTGGACTTATTGATCTGCAAATGGATAATTGGAATGTCTCGATCATCTCTCAAATGCTTTTTGTAAATGCATTTTATCCTTTATGAGACCAGATTGGCATAGAACATAATTGATGTTAAACTCTGGTTCCTTCCTTGTAAATGTAATCAGATGCATAGGACTGTCCGGCTTCTGTTGTGTCTAATTTTCCTGGAGGGGTTCATATGATTCTATATTCCAGCAGATGTTGAAGAGAGGACGTATGGTGGTTGTGAGGGCCCCTATGCTATGTATGTAAACTTAATCTCCTCAGATGGTCTTGAGTTTATTGTGAAGAGAGAACATACTTTAACTTCTGGCACCATCAAAGCTACGTTGAGTGTGATACATGTTCAAAGTCTAGATTTCAAAACATGCATGCCGCTGTCAACACTAAGAGCATGGGTTCAATTCCTAGGGAACACAAACTGATTAAAGGTACACCTTGAATGTATTGCAAGTCACTGGATAAATGTGTCTGCCAAGTGATATTAATTTAACATTTTCATGTTCTAAAGTATTCAGCTATTTTTACTGTTTATGGTGTTTTTAACTATTTTACTCTTAAATGCAAAGTCTATCCCGCTCACTCCATCTCAGTTTTTTTCTTATGATTCAAATCTGATCAACTTTTGTAATTCTATGTTTTTCTTTGTTTGCCTATAGGTCAGTTTGCTGAAAATTAAACCAATGAGGTAAACTTCCGGGAGATACCCTCTCACGTTCTCTCTGAAGTGTGCATGTATTTCACCTACAAAACTCGCTACACCAACAGATCAACAGAAATTCCAGAATTCCCCATTGCTCCTGCGATTGCACTGGAACTGCTCATGGCTGCAAACTTTCTAGACTGTTAGATAGGAATGGAGTATGTGTTTACTGTGACCTGTGTACTTACATGCCATTTATTTGCCATTATATTTGTGTCCATTTCCAGCAATCATCACTCCAACACCTTATCCTTGAGTAATCATGCTAAATTGCTAATTTGGTTCTAGAAAATCACTTGCCATTATATCAAACACAGCTGAAAGTTATTTGGTTTGTTAAATGAAGCTTAACATTGTCTTTGTGTTTGTTTTTGAGTTGCCACATTATGCAATAGACTGGCATGTCTTAAGGTCAATATTAGGTCAAAAGAAGAAACAGCTTTTTATAGAAACTCGTCAGTTAATCATTGTTTTGAGGAATGAAGGCTATACAATGTTTGAAATTGCCAAAAAACTGAAGATTTCATACAAAGGTGTACACTACAGTCTTCAAAGACAAAGGACAACTGGCTCTAACAAGGACAGAAAGAGATGTGGAAGGCCCAGATGTACAACTAAACAAGAGGATAAGTACATCAGAGTCTCTAGTTTGAGAAATAGACGCCTCACATGTCCTCAGCTGACAGCTTCATTGAATTCTACCCGTTCAACACCAGTTTCATGTACACATTTAAAGAGAAGACTCAGGGGTGCAGGCCTTATGGAAAGAATTGCAAAGAAAAAGCCACTTTTGAAACAGAAAAACAAAAAGAAAAGGTTAAGAGTGGGCAAAGAAACACAGACATTGGACAACAGATAATTGGAAAAGAGTGTTATGGATCTTAACCCCATTGAGCTTTTGTGGGATCAGTTAGACATGTAAGGTGCATGAGAAGTGCCCGACAAGACAGCCACATCTATGGCAAGTGCTACAGGAAGTGTGGGGTGAAATGTCACCTGAAGTATCTGGACAAACTGACAGCTAGAATGCCAAGGATCTGCAAAGCTGTCATTGCTGCATGTGGAGGATTTTTTGATGAGAACTCTCTGAAGTAGTTTAAATTTTTTACAAATTGTAATAGTAATTTTTCATGTTATTAATGTCCTGACTATACTTTGTGATCAGTTGAATGCCACTTTGGTGAATAAAAGTACCAATTTCTTTCCATAAGAGCAAAATCTGTACATTATTCCAAACTTTTGTATATAATATAACGTTTGTGCAAATATTACTGTTAATTATAGTTAAATCGTACCTCTTGGTCAGTTCTTTATAAGTTCTTAAATAAGATATTTATACATTAATTTATGATTAAAAAAAAAAATTGGAACAAATAGATCTTAGGAAGCTTTTTATTATTATAATTATTTTTTTTATTGAAGAATAAAAACACAAACCAAAGACATACATATCAAGGCACATTAACATTGGAGTTACAGTTCAAGATATAATAAAAAAATAAAAGCTAAATGAAAAGATAAGAAGCATGCAAATTAAAGACAATACTTTAAGTTAATTCCGCATCTGCAATTATATTTAACTTTATAAAAACAGTAGATCTCGAATTATTGGTATTTACATATATTTTTTAATAATAATAGGCATAATTACAATAATACATTTTATAATAATAACAACATATAAAAATATAAAGCATAAAACAATTCTCTGCACATGCAACAAAGTAAGTTATATGTGCAGGGAAGGGGTGGATATTATGATTTTTATGGTCGTGTTGAGTGTTGACAGATCGCAGTGTACTCGGGTGTCACGTGACGGTGACGTCAGTCGCCCTGCGTTACTGTGCGCCACTGATGCAGGGGGATCCATCATGGCGTCGATGCAGGTGAGATCACAGCTGACATCTAGCTCTGTTCAATCTATAAATCAAGCCTTGATCAGCTACCGAGTGTATCGTCTCTGATAGTGTATATGGTGTTTTATAGATAGGCCTAATAAGGCGATCGAATTGTGGTGTGTTATTTGTTAAGTAATAACTTGTCCTCATCGAGGTGCCTGAGCTGTCAGGGTGAGATTATCGGTGCTTTAAAAGCAACAGCTGGCGATGAAGATTCACAGAAACAGTCAATATAATAGATAGAATAAATATTGCATTTCTCAAAATATTCTTTCTTTTCCCATGGCGTTAAACCTTGATTTCTCCACTTATTTTATACAACATTGCAAGGTTGCTGAGGAAACCATGGGATGTTTGAATTTACATTTTTCGTACCTAATGTTGTACTTTATATATTTAACTGTATCCCCCATAAACGAATGAAATACGTAAGTTTTTTTAGGACTGTAGAAACATGTTAGCTTTTTATATTTGCTTATGAATACAGACTTCAGAAGGAACATTTAGGTTTAAATGGGTCAGTCACAACACAGGTGGTGTCTTAAAACTTAGTGAGATGCCCACAAACAACTTTTTTTTCTGTTATTTATCTATACATTTTTATAATAGAACAATAACATGTTTAGACGTTGCATGTATGGAAAGTTGCACTGTATCTTTAAAAATGACTATATAAAATAATTGTAAAAAATACAAAGTAGCAAAGGTTTTTGAGAAAATGTACTGCAAAAATAAGTATAATAACATATGTAAAAGAAAATGACAGTAGTAGTCACAAATACATAAGGGGCTATTGAGGTAAACAGCTACTTTGACATCATATGGGCAGAATGCAGCCAGTCTTTTAAGGATGCCAGCTGAAATATTTCAGTGCTGTAGTGATTCAAAAACAATGATGAAGACTCTGGTATATATTCTATAGATAGTTCCTAGATATGATTTTCTTTTTCATTTCTTTTCCTTCAATTTGTTCTCTCTTATTCTCAACAGAAGAGATTACAGAAGGAACTGCTAGCCTTGCAGAATGATCCGCCTCCTGGAATGACTTTGAATGAGAAGAGTGTACAGAACACCATCACACAGTAAGAACTTCACTTCCTGACTCAATATTTAATCTTATACCAATGTGTGTAATTACTGTCTACTTACTGACATACTGTTTTTCCACTATTATGAGAAACCTGTGAGAGTGCAATATGGCTCATATTTTCTTCTGTATATATAGTTTGTCATTATATTGTATTTTGTCATATATACTGTGTGTGTGTGTGTGTGTATATATATATATATATATATATATATATATATATATATATATATACACACTGTGTATACAGTACTGTGCAAATGTTTTAGGCACTTTTGAAAAATGTTGCATAGTGAGGATGTCTTAAAAAATAATGAAATAAATAGTTTTCAATTATCAATTAATGTCATACAAAGTCCAGTAAACATAAAAAAGCTAAATCAATATTCGGTGTGACCACCTTTGCCTTTAAAACAGCACCAATTCTCCTAGGTACTCCTGGACCCAGTTTTTCTTGGTTGTTGGCAGATAGGATGTTCCAAGCTTCTTGGAGAATTCGCCACAGATCTTCTGTCTATTTAGGCTGTCTCAATTGCTTCTGTCTCTTTATGCAATCTCAGACAGACACGATGTTCAGTGGGGGGCTTTGTGGGGGCCATGACATCTGTTGCAGGGCTCCCTGTTCTTCTATTCTAATATTTTCTATTTGCAAAAGGAATATTTGGGAGCCTAAAATGTATATATCCTATTGACACCCTAAAGCTGAAGATATAAATAACCATCTTAAGACAAATGCTTTTGTGAAGCATCTTATGTGCCTAAGACTTTTGCACAGTACTGTACATTGACTTGTCATTTGAAGTATGATACATACAATGTCTGACATTGTAAGAATTCATGGGCTGGGTTGTATCGATTGCTCTTACATACATAAATTAATATTTTTAGATTTTTAGATTATGCTAAAAATGTCCTCAGGTCTGAAAAACCTGACAAAAAGTGTTTGTCACAGTTTTCGTTTGTCGTAACTTGTAAGGCTGCCTCAGTTTATCACCTGCCCAATCAATGTATAGTATGTCTGCTCAGTCTAATAAAAAATGAAAGAGTTAAGCTGTCAGCATGATAGGGTAGTATTGCTGTAACATACCTTACTGGCCTATTTTTGGCCTGTGTATGTAAGAATGTGTCTAGAAATATCTGTTTGACTATGGAAAATATCCCTAGAAAAAAACAGGGCAAGAATGTTGTGAATAACTATAAAGGATTATCAACTGAATCTGAATATTCGCTACATTGTATAACCACTCTTATGCTCAGTGTCATGATTGATACATTTTTCATTGACATTACATCAGAAGTTGGAAAACAGAAGTGATTACTATTGTCTTCTCAAATATATTTTTCTCATTCTCTGCATGGCAGTGATGAAAATAAACAGTTGACGTAATTGCTCGGTTTGACAGAGCTGAGTTTTGACAAATCTAGCCTTACGGCCATGTTATAATGGGATAAACTTAAAAGCAAAATTCAGCCAAAATGAAAACTGTCATCATTTATTTACCCTTATGTTGTTCCAAACCTTATAATTTTCTCTGCTCAGTGGAAAACCAAAAGGAGATGTTAGGCAGAATGTCAGGCACAATGTTAGGGACTTACATTCTCAGTCCCCATTCACTTTATATTTGTGGGAAAGAGCAGCCCGATCAACATTTATACATTTCTCTTGTGTTCCACAGAAAGGCATAAGGAAAGAAAGTCATATGTATTTGGAACAACATAAATAAATGATGATACTGATAGAATTACATTTTTGGGGAGAACTGTCCCTTTAAGATGTATCTGAACAGTTCATGCTGTTCTTTTTCACATATTTTAGCGTCTTTTCTGTCATCTGAAGGAATATTATGAAGTAAAGCAGAATAGTCTCACATGCAAACTAAGGCAGAAACATGAGCTCTTCTGCAGACGCAGCACTGATAGTCCAATATTTCCGCTCCATCTCTGGAACATTCTCTATTTTCTGAAAACAAACTGCTGCTGTAGATATGTGATAATGTTGTGGCAGGAAAATGGCATTGCTGATGTCACTTTGTCTAATTGTGGAATGCTGCAAGAGTTGCATATTTGTTTTGTATTCGAGCCAGACTGATTTCTTCACATGAACTGGGAGAACTTTGTGGTAACTTGTATTGTTAGGGCAGAGATTTCACATTTGGGTTTTAGGTTTTAAAATGGAAGTTTTAGTCATTTGCAGACCCAGATGGAATCTGCATTGTCTGCCCTGATTTAGGGGGGGAAATGTGTGTAATTAGCCTACTTGGAATGGATTTAAATATGGTGAAATGTGTGCTACACTCTTTTTGGTATCCAGTATTGGTAGCTGATCAAAATCCAGTTCATCTAAATATTTAAAGCTGAAGTTCTGTATGTAATTTCTGCACCACCAAACGGAATTGCAAAAAAACCTTTGTTTTCACAACAGTTTTCTGAATATGCCCCTTGTCTGCTGTTGGTCAAACAAAGCGATATTAAAATGGCTCTGTTTGTTTTGAGGGACCCGCCCCAACAACGTGACTCAACCAATGGCATGAGTTGGGGCAGGTCCCTCAAAACAAACAGAGCCATTTTCAAAGTGCCAATTTAGAAAATTAACCTATGAATGGCTTACTTATAGTTGTGTCTGCATATTAAGCTGGGATAGGAGAAATTATTATTACACAGAAGAAGTTACATACGTAAGCTTTAATAAATGATAATGCAATTCTGTGTAAATCTCTGGGGTTCTGCAGACACGGAATTAGAGGAGGACACACAAGGACTGGAACACACAAGCACACAGTGACAAATCCCATTGAGTCAATGTATTTCTGTCGAGTCAGGAAAATCACCTCACCTCATTCTTTCTCACTGACTGTTGAGTACTTTTATGCTACTAGGAAAAGGTCAACTTGCTCTCCATTGGTTAGCTGTTCCCCAAATGGCTAAAAATTGACTGGATTATCCCAGAGCGCTCGATTCAGGGATTGGTCATGCTAAAGAGTTTGACCCCTTATGTGGTGCCTCTTCCTATACAAGCTTTATTCATACTTAGTTCTGGAAATGTTATGCTTGTCTTGTCTTTTATCACCATTGCTGTAGTCTTGCCACTTTTTGTCCCTCTCCTTGAATGAAAACGAAACTCTACTGATTGGTTGCGTGGAAATTGTCATAGCAAAGAGAGTGTTCATTGTAAAGCCATGTTTGTACTTTCCAGCCCTCCAAGCTTCATAAAAGTCCAGTTTTTTTTCACTATTGCACTTGTTGGTAATTTTTATGGAGCTTCTAAATAGGAAGGTGGTTAGTTTAAGAGACTATTCAGTCAATCAAAAAGCAACATTAGTAATGGCTTTCTGTTTGTGTTTACAGATGGATTGTGGATATGGAAGGAGCCCCTGGTACTCTCTATGAGGGGGAGAAATTTCAGCTTCTTTTTAAATTTAGTAGTCGTTATCCCTTTGACTCACCTCAGGTAGGTAACAGTGCTTTCTGTGTAGTAGAACTAGAAATTATTTAGTCAATTGAAGCTAAATAATTAAATTAAAGACCCCATGAAATCAAAATGTCTATGTTTGTTAGCTTTGAGGCCATATATATTGTATGTGAATATACCCTTAAAAGGTGACAAAATTAACTTTCAGCATACAGGTGCATCTCAATAAATTAGAATGTCGTGGAAAAGTTCATTTATTTCAGTAATTCAACTCAAATTGTGAAACTTGTTTATTAAATAAATTCAGTGCACACAGACTGAAGTAGTTTAAGTCTTTGGTTCTTTTAATTGTGATGATTTTGGCTCACATTTAACAAAAACCCACCAATTCACTATCTCAAAAAATTAGAATATGGTGACATGCCAATCAGCTAATCAACTCAAAACACCTGCAAAGGTTTCCTGAGCCTTCAAAATGGTCTCTCAGTTTGGTTCACTAGGCTACACAATCATGGGGAAGACTGCTGATCTGACAGTTGTCCAGAAGACAATCATTGACACCCTTCACAAGGAGGGTAAGCCGCAAACATTCATTGCCAAAGAAGCTGGCTGTTCACAGAGTGCTGTATCCAAGCATGTTAACAGAAAGTTGAGTGGAAGGAAAAAGTGTGGAAGAAAAAGATGCACAACCAACTGAGAGAACCGCAGCCTTATGAGGATTGTCAAGCAAAATCGATTCAAGAATTTGGGTGAACTTCACAAGGAATGGACTGAGGCTGGGGTCAAGGCATCAAGAGCCACCACACACAGACGTGTCAAGGAATTTGGCTACAGTTGTCGTATTCCTCTTGTTAAGCCACTCCTGAACCACAGACAACGTCAGAGGCATCTTACCTGGGCTAAGGAGAAGAAGAACTGGACTGTTGCCCAGTGGTCCAAAGTCCTCTTTTCAGATGAGAGCAAGTTTTGTATTTAATTTGGAAACCAAGGTCCTAGAGTCTGGAGGAAGGGTGGAGAAGCTCATAGCCCAAGTTGCTTGAAGTCCAGTGTTAAGTTTCCACAGTCTGTGATGATTTGGGGTGCAATGTCATCTGCTGGTGTTGGTCCATTGTGTTTTTTGAAAACCAAAGTCACTGCACCCGTTTACCAAGAAATTTTGGAGCACTTCATGCTTCCTTCTGCTGATCAGCTTTTTAAAGATGCTGATTTCATTTTCCAGCAGGATTTGGCACCTGCCCACACTGCCAAAAGCACCAAAAGTTGGTTAAATGACCATGGTGTTGGTGTGCTTGACTGGCCAGCAAACTCACCAGACCTGAACCCCATAGAGAATCTATGGGGTATTGTCAAGAGGAAAATGAGAAACAAGAGACCAAAAAATGCAGATGAGCTGAAGGCCACTGTCAAAGAAACCTGGGCTTCCATACCACCTCAGCAGTGCCACAAACTGATCACCTCCATGCCACGCCGAATTGAGGCAGTAATTAAAGCAAAAGGAGCCCCTATCAAGTATTGAGTACATATACAGTAAATGAACATACTTTCCAGAAGGCCAACAATTCACTAAAAATGTTTTTTTTTATTGGTCTTATGATGTATTCTAATTTTTTGAGATAGTGAATTGGTGGGTTTTTGTTAAATGTGAGCCAAAATCATCACAATTGAAAGAACCAAAGACTTAAACTACTTCAGTCTGTGTGCATTGAATTTATTTAATACACGAGTTTCACAATTTGAGTTGAATTGCTGAAGTAAATGAACTTTTCCACGACATTCTAATTTATTGAGATGCACCTGTATATATGCGTTTAAAATGTACAGGCATTCTTTCCGGGGGAACAGACCAAAAATATTGATCTCTCATCTTCTGTGTATACCAATTCTTTTTTTCAATACAATGCTCTCTAGAATTACAAAAAAACACCCCACACCGTCTGCCTATGACTTGCATTTAGCAAATCAAGGTTCTTGGACAAGACATAAACTAAAGTCTATGGGCTATTTAAAATAAATATCAAAAATATTTTATTCTACATATCCCAACCTACACCGATCAGCCACAACATTAAAACCACCTGCCTAATATCGTGTAGGTCCCCCTCGTGCTGCCAGAACAGCTCTGACCCGTCGAAGCATGGACTCCAAAAGACCTCTGAAGGTGTCCTGTGGTATCTCGCACCAAGATGTTAGCAGCAGACTCTTTAAGTCCTGTAAATTGCGAGCTGGGTCCTCCATGGATCGGACTTGTTAGTCCAGCACATCCCATAGATGCTCAATCTGATTGAGGTCAGGGGAATTTGGAGGCCAAGTCAACACCATGAACTCTTTGTCATGTTCCTCAAATCATTCCTGAACAATTTTTGCAGTGTGGCAGGGTGCATTATCCTGCTGAAAGAGGCCACTGCCATCAGGGAATACTGTTGCCATGAAGGGGTGTACGTGGTCTACAACAATCTTTAGGTAGGTTGTACGTGTCAAAGTAACATCCACATGAATGCCAGGACCAAAGGTTTCCCAGCAGAACATTGCCCAGAGCATCACACTGCCTCTGCCGGCCTGCCCTCTTCCCATGGTGCATCCTGCTGCCATCTCTTTCCCAGATAAACTACGCACATGCACACGGCCGACCACATGATCTAAAAGAAAATGTGTTTCATCAGACCAGGCCAACTTCTTCCATTGCTCCATGGTCCAGTTATGATGCTGACATACCCATTGTAGGCGCTTTTGGCGGTGGACAGGGGTCAGCATGGGCACTCTGACCGGTTTGTGGCTACGCATCTCCATATGCAGCAAGCTGCAATGCACCACTGCAGTGTGTTCTGACACCTTTCTATCATGGCCAGCATTAAGTTTTTCAGCAGTTTGTGCTACAGTAGCTCTTCTGTGGGAGTGGACCAGACAGGATAACCTTCGCTCCTCAAGCGCATCAATGAGCCTTGGGCGCCCATGACCCTGTTGCCGGTTCACTGGTTGTCTTTCCTTGGACCACTTTTGGTAGGTACTAACCACTGCACAAGACCTGCTGTTTTGGAGATGCTCTGACCCAGTCGTCTAGCCATCACAATTTGGCCCTTGTCAGAGTCGCTCATATCCTTACGCTTGCCCATTTTTTCCTGCTTCCAACACATGAAACTCAAGAACTGACTGTTCACTTGCTGCCTAATATATCCCACCCCTTGACATGTGCCATTGTAATGAGATAATAAATGTTATTCTCTTCACCTCTCAGTGGTTTTAATGTTATGGCTGATCAGTGTAATTTCCTTTCAACATGTCAACATAGGAAAAGAAAACTGCAGCCATTTCATGGGATCTTTATTAAAATATTATTTATTTATTTATTATGTAATTGTCTCAGACAACATAGACAACCTTTACTAAATGGGGTAAAAAGCTATTTCTTTAATCGCATTAAACAAAAGTGTTTGCTGAATGTTGAAGAATTGTTCCTCAAATACTGTATATTTTGAATCAAACAATTACTAAATAGGCCTACATTCACCTTTACTGTAACACTTGGCTATTTCAAATAATTAGTAAAAGAGACAACTACAGTCTTAACTGTGCCCTAATCTTTTCTTACGGTACCACTACCTGTGCCACTGAGCCCAAATGCACCTGCATGGGATCAATTTGCACAAGGGCACTTTTGAACTTGTAGTGTGAAGCTTTAGAGGCCACATTTAAGGGGATTAGATCCAATCGTGTTTTACATATCATATTTGGAGCTGCCCTAGTGGAGTTTGTGTGCGTTAAGTGCATTTAATCGGAAGTGAGGCACAGGCTGTATTTTTTCCCTCTGAGTGAGAGTGCCCAATGCCCAAGTCCGGCTCTGGCGCTGGCCTGTCATTTAAACTGCTGTCTCTGTCTCCACCTCCTAATCTAGCGGCTTCATGCCAATTGTGAGGACTAAGCACTGGCTTATACTGAAGTCTCTTTTTTTCTGTATTAATGAGGGAATGTGGTATTGTTCCAAAAGACTACTTTTCCCCAGTTCCTCCAATTCAGCTCAGTGTAGGAGTGTTTTTGTTCTGATTGATGCTAAATACCATACTTGTCTGAAAGAGATGAAAATACTTATGTGTATGCACGTATTCTGTTTTGGCAGGTAATGTTCACAGGAGACAACATACCTGTCCATCCTCACATTTATAGCAATGGCCACATCTGCCTGTCCATCTTAACAGAGGACTGGTCACCGGCTCTTTCAGTGCAATCTGTCTGCCTTAGCATTATTAGCATGCTGTCTAGCTGCAAAGAGAAGGTAAGTGTCTCACACTACAATGATTGTTCTCTTGTGGTTAAAAAAATCAGTCAAAATGGCAGATGGGCATTTGGTTACTTCCGATGAATGTACACTTCCGATGAATGTAAAAGTGGTTAAGGTGCACTAAGATATATATACATATACTGTATATATATATATATATATATATATATATATATATATATATATACATACACTATATGGCCAAAAGTTTGTGGACACCATATTTGCTTGATGAACATTTGATTTCAAAACCTTAGGCATCAATTTCCCCCTTTGATGTAATAACAGCTTCCACTCTTTTGGGAAGGCTTTCCACTATACTGTATGTAGTAACATGGCTGCAGGGATTTGCTCTCATTCAGACACAAGGCTATCAGTGAGGTCAGGAACTGATGTTGTTCGATGGGGCCTGACTTACAGTTGCTGTTCCAGTTCACCCCAAAAGTGATCAGTGGGGTTCAGGTCTGGGCTTTGTGCAGGCCAGTCAATTTCTTCCACGTCAGACACAGTAAACCATTTCTTTATGGACCTCACTTTGTTCACAGGGGCATTGTCATGTCGGAACAGAAAAGGGCTATCCCCAAACAGTTGCCACAAATTTGGAAGCACACAAAGCCCAAGACATTACATAAAGAAACATTAAGATTTTTCTTTACTGGATTTAATGGAGTAACCAAATTCGTTAATTAGAAGGGGGTGTCCACAAACTTTTGGCCATATAGTGTGTGTGTGTATATATATATATATATATAATTCTATTTTTTTTGCTAATTACTTTTAAACAGAAAGAAATAGTAGCATTAGAAATAGTAATAAGAGAGAAACATTTTTGAAAAATGAGTACATTTACGTCCACAATCTGACAACGCAAGAAACCGTGTTTACGTGCGATATGAAATCATCGGTTTATTTTCAGCTTTTGATGTCAAGACGTAAACAGTCATGCACACAATAATTGCGTACACTGGTAAAAACATTGATAAAGGAATGGGTAAAAATGTATGTGGGCCGAACAGTTTTCGCTTAAACTGTTTTTGACCTTATTATACATGTTGTTGGCTTTTTAAACATAATAATGATTACATTTCACACTTACTTAAGTTGAAGACTCTAGTCATACCAGTCTTGGAGAAAAAGCTACTTTATTTTACCTATGATGCTTGCCACACATTCATGGCGCACATTCAGCTCTACCATGTTGAGATCAAATGACCAGCCGAATATGACTTGCTTTTCTCAATAATCGCTTGTAATTGGAGGCTTTCACTCTCAGAATAAATTAATCATGGCTGACTGCAAATAGAGCTTTTTTTGTTCTCCCCAATTTGGCATGTCCAATTCCCAATGCGCTCTAGGTCCTTGTGGTGGCGTAGAGACTCGCCTCAATCCGGGTGGCGGAGGACGAATCTCAGTTGCCTCCGCATCTGAGACAGTCAATCCGCGCATCTTTTCACGTAGCTTGTTGAGTGCGTTACCGCGGAGACCTAGCGCGTTTGGAGGCTTCACACTATTCTCCGCGGCATCCACACACAATTCACCACGTGCCCCACCGAGAGCGATAATCACATTATAGTGACCACAAGGAGGTTAACCCAATGTGACTCTACCCACCCTAGCAACCGGGCCAATTGGTTGCTTAGGAAGCCTGACTGGAGACTCTCAGCATGCTCTGGATTCGAACTTGTGACTCCAGGTGTGGTAGACAGCGTCTTTACTCAAATAGCGCATTTCTACAATATAATCGGTAACTGGGAATGTCTGGTTTTGCGTGTTGCTGCATCTATGCCGCTTGGTGTCAGTGCAACATAAACACTATAAAAATATTTAAATGTTCATCAATATATAAATAAAAAGACAAATATTAAATGAGTGCACCTTTAAAATATTTTCAAGATATTGCTAGGTAGAGAGTTCTAATATGGAACACATTAGACTTAATTTTCAATGGCCCACTCCCAATAACCATTTTTAATTTATGGCCATTGTCAAAGCAAATACCTTGGCAATCCATAAATCTCTTTAAATTCTGTATAAAGCTGCAGCTTTGTTATACAGCAGAAAGTCTGTCAGTGTGAAAGCTCAAGGCATGCCTGCTGCTGCTTTGCATATTCATTACAGGTACAAGATGTGTGAAACAGTTCTTACATTAGTAAGACATTACCTGCTTCACTCAGCCATATCTGGTGCCTCTGAAAACCAATGGCTTACTAATTACACAATTCGCATAAACATGTCATAGCGCTGACTTTTTATAATTGACAGTTTCTGACCTTATGAGACAGGAAAGGAAGACAGAGTTGTCAGCTGAACCTGAAAAATTAATCATCTTTTTCACTGGGGGGCCTGGGTAGCTCAGCAAGTAAAGACGCTGACTACTACACCTGGAGTCGCAAGTTC
The DNA here is from genome assembly GCF_019703515.2 of Myxocyprinus asiaticus. Taxonomy (NCBI): domain Eukaryota; kingdom Metazoa; phylum Chordata; class Actinopteri; order Cypriniformes; family Catostomidae; genus Myxocyprinus; species Myxocyprinus asiaticus. The sequence goes on from NC_059387.1 coordinate 16,121,505, forward strand.
GAATCCAGGGCATGCTGAGTGACTCCAGTCAGGCTTCCTAAGCGGCCGGTTGCTAGGGTGGGTAGAGTCACATTGGGTTAACCTGCTTGTCGTCGCTATAATGTGGTTCTCGCTCTCAGTGGGGTGCATGGTGAGTTGTGCGTGGATGCCGCGGAGAATAGCGTGAAGCCTCCACACACGCTAGGTCTTCGCGGTAACACGCTCAACAAGCCACATGATAAGATGCGCGGATTGACGGTCTCAGACGTGGAGGCAACTCCTCTGCCACCACGAGGACTTAGAGCACATTGGGCATGCCAAATTGGGGAGAAAATCCCCCCCAAAAAAATCATCTTTTTCACTTACACACCATTTAAAACTTATTATAGATGGTCAAACACTACAGTGCTCTTTGAATGTCGGCTAAATAATAGTTTTATGAAAGTTACATGATATCTATGGCAGTTAATTTAGTGGTGCCCCTTAAAGGAGTATTTCACCCCAAAATGAAAATTCTGTCATTTACTCACCCTCATGTTGTTCCAAACATGTTTGAAATTTTTGTTATTCCATGGATCACAAATGGAGATGTTAAACAGAATGTTAGTCTCAGTCATCATTTACTTTCATTGCATCTTGTTTCCATATAATGTCAGTGAATGGCGACTGAGACTAACATTTGCCTAACATCTCCTTTGGTGTTCCACGGAAGCACATGGTACATGTTTTGCACTACCACATCTGTGACAAAAAATCTAGTTATTAATAGTCATGAATATTTGTGTTGAATTTTTTAAACATCAGCCCCCAAAAAGTTTATTTGAATTACTATTATTTTGTTTTTTACAGAGACGGCCTCCTGATAACTCCTTTTATGTACGGACGTGTAATAAAAATCCAAAGAAGACAAAGTGGTGGTATCATGGTGAGAACTGATATAAACTCAGCAAAAAATTATATGTCCTCTCACTTTCAACTGCTTTTATTTTCAGCAAACTTAACATGTGTAAATATTTGAATGAACATAAAAAGATTCAACAACTAAGACATAAACTGAACAAGTTTCACAGACATGTGACTAACAGAAATGGAATAATGTGTTCCTGACCAAGGGGGGAGGGGGGTCAAAAGTAACAGTCAGTATCTGGTGTGGCCACCAGCTGCATTAAGTACAGCAGTGCAACTCCTCCTTATGGACTGCACCAGATTTGCCAGTTCTTGCTGTGAGATGTTACCCCACTCTTCCACTTGCAAGTTCCCGGACATTTCTGGGGGGAATGGCCCTAGCCCTCACCCTCCGATCCAACAGGTCCCAGACGTGCTCAATGGGACTGAGGTCTGGGCTCTTCGCTGGCCATGGCAGAATACTGACATTCCTGTCTTGCAGGAATTCACGCACAAAACGAGCAGTATGGCTGGTGGTATTGTCATGCTGGAGGGTCATGTCAGGATGAGCCTGCAGGAAGGGTACCACATGAGGGAGGAGGATGTCTTCCCTGTAATGCACAGTGATGAGATTGCCTGCAGTGACAACAAGCTCAGTCCGATGATGCTGTGATACACCGCCCCAGACCATGACGGACCCTCCACCTCCAAATCGATCCCGCTCCAGAGTACAGGCCTCGGTGTAACGCTCATTCTTTCGACGATAAACGTGAGTCCGACCATCACCCCTGGTGAGACAAAACCGCGAGTCGTCAGTGAAGAGCACTTTTTGCCAGTCCTGTCTGGTCCAGCGAAGGTGGGTTTGTGCCCATAGGCGACATTGTTGCCGGTGATGTCTGGTACGGACCTGCCTTACAACAGGCCTACAAGCCCTCAGTCCAGCCTCTCTCAGCCTATTGCGGACAGTCTGAGCACTGATGGAGGGATTGTGCGTTCCTGGTGTAACTCGGGCAGTTGTTGTTGCCATCCTGTACCTGTCCCGCAGGTGTGATATTCGGATGTACCGATCCTGTGCAGGTGTTGTTACACGTGGTCTGCCACTGTGAGGATGATCAGCTGTCCTTCCTGTCTCCCTGTAGCGCTGTCTTAGGCGTCTCACAGTACAGACATTGCAATTTATTGCCCTGGCCACATCTGCAGTCCTCATGCCTCCATGCAACATGCCTAAGGCACATTCATGCAGATGAGCAGGGACACTGGGCATCTTTCTTTTGGTGTTTTTCAGAGTCAGTAGAAAGGTCTCTTTAGTGTCCTAAGTTTTTATAACTGTGACCTTAATTGTCTACCATCTGTAAGCTGTTAGTGTCTTAATGACCGTTCCACAGGTGCATGTTCATTAATTGTTTATGGTTCATTGAACAAGCATGGAAAACATTGTTTAAACCCTTTACAATAAAGATCTGTAAAGTTATATGGATTTTTACAAAATTATCTTTAAAATACAGTGTCCTGAAAAAGGGACGTTTCTTTTTTTACTGAGTTTATAAGTTTGCAATAAATATAACATATATTACATTTTCTTTTTAGTGGACGTTTACATTTAATTTTTTTTTATTTTTTATTTTTTTATTTTTTTACAGATGATACCTGTTAATATGAACTTTCTAGAACTGGACGAAAGAAGTCCTACTGACCTATTAAAGCACTTTTTAAAAAAATCATATGGTCTCTGAACTTCAACCTTGGACACAAAACACAAGAATGGACTCAGACCACAAACATGGGAGAGGATCTCAACTGCATAGCCCATAGCCAGTTGGATGCATGTTTGGGAAAAAGATGATGAAGAGTGGAAAATTTATTTTAAAGTGGATGGAATTAGACCCATCATGGGTTAGTGTGGAGAAAATTAAAATTAAGATTTATCCAAGAAGGAACTCTTCGTAGTGAGATGATTTCTGTCTTGGACCACAAGTGTTCATCTTAGTTTTTTACCGCTGGTAAGTTTTAAGGTCCAAGTGTCTTGTGCAATAACAATGAAAGGTGCATAGCTGGGCCAACAATGACAAATCAAAATCAATATGTTGAGAATTAAGAAATCTAAAACTATTTCCCCTCTGAAATCCCTTTGCTTTCCTCTTTCTTTTATTGTAACTGAAATGATATGCACTGTGAAATGATTCAAGATATGTTCATGCAGACATGCAGTTCTACGGAAATAGTGCACCACTTCGGGGGGTAGGATTTCTGATGCTTCACTGTAAATATTTAATTTAAGAATGGTACTTTTTTTTGTTATCTCATTCATCTTTTTTAAGTTCTGACATCATGGCAAATGGTTACATAAGTCATGCTGTTAGGGCTAAATGTGTCCTCTTGAGCATCCAAACAACAAAGCACTCATATTTACCTCTACTTAGTCAAATGGTGTCATCCCTTTGTTCCATAGATTTGCCTTTGGCAGATTACATCAAAGGTTACCCAATATATTGAATGTGGGCAAGAACTTTCTGTGTTGTGTTCTGTTTTATTTGTATGATATGTTTAATATTGAGCTCTCAACTCAAATCTCTTTTAAACTTCAATTTTAAAACAATTTTCTTCAACGTTATCCCTTTCTTGCACTCTTTTCACTCTTTAAATTATTTTTGTCGTGCTTTTATTATTTGGTACACGTTATGAAAAAGAGTTGAAAAATGGCAGTATGTTTGGGATTGTATGTCTTTTTTTTTTATTCTGGGTAATTATTTTGTTCTATGTAACCTCAGCTGATATGGAAGTCATTGTGATTTATACATTCTACAAGGTAAAAATTGAGAGTTGATTCTCCTGGCTCAGGTAATTTTTTCAAGAACAAAACAACCCATCTTTAAATATTGCTAAAAAGATGTATTTTCCATTTAATTAGCTTATATTTTCTTCAAAAGGGCTGTTACATAGTTTGGGGGGGCATGATCAAAAGAAAAAAAATCCAGTGAAATATACAATACTTACTTTATATGTCAGATTTGATGCATCTGTATAGCTATTAAAATTATAGATTACTTGGCAGCATGGTCTATATTTAGATACATTTGATAATAATTGAGTCATCTGCACTTTTTTCCCTCAAAATTATAATTTTTTCTCCTAATGACTGTCACTAGGGTCAAAGATTCTTTGGTTACTTATATTTTGTGTTTGCTGGGATAAAAAAAGCCCCCACAAGATATTCTGTCCCCAACAATTGTATATGTTTGATGTTCTGTCTCTAGTTGGTAACGTGTGATTTCACACTGTTAATTAACTTCATACACTCCAAATATGTATTTCTTAGCAATCCATTCAGACGTACTTGAATATTCAGAGCTTGGTTGGCTTGTCTCCTTTTCCATTGTCTGTGGTACAGTGTACTTAGACTTCCAAGTGAATGTGTTTGTGTAGGAAAAAATGGAGATGGCCATAGCTTCCCTTCTGCACACAATATATATAATGTTAAACATATAATTGTCATTAATACTGAAAGAATATGTGTACAAACTGCAACAGGGCTAAAACGAATGTGTGATTGGTGGCTGAGAATAATTGTGACACCTGTCATCATGAGAGGAAGTCAATAAGTGTAGACTTGTTTTTTTTTTTTTTGTTAAAGAATGGTTCTATTTAAATTTTGGTTTGCAAGTTGTAACGAAAATTAATCAAAGGTGAGGTTTTGTTTTTCTAACTTTTTTTTTTTTTTTTTTTGGTATGTAGAAATTATGTAATTTGTGCCTGTTAATTTAAGGAATAAAAACAGGTTTTGAGTCAGTGTTATTACTTTACACATTGCATGACCACATGACTAAGAACTGGTGTGCTGCATTTAAAGAATTAAAGGTATGGGAAAATCATATTTGCATCTACAAAAGAGTATTTTAGACAATTTGTGATGCCTTAAAAAAAATTGCCATAAATAGTTGAAGACGCACTCAGTAACTTTGTTTGTATCATCTTACAGTGACACCTAGTGGTGTGGATGCTGCATCTTTCAAAATCAATAGTTTTCAGTTACAGATGCCATTATAAAAATTCTCTGTTCACAATCAGCCATGATTAATTTAATCTAAGAGTGACAGTGTCCAATAACAAGACAGATACTAAGATTAAGCCAGTAGTATTTGGCTGGTCATGTGATTTTAAAATGGCAGCCCCCATGAGTGCGCCCCTGCCCCATGTAGAATAAAACAGCTTTTACAAGGTTACTGGTATGACAAGAGTCCTCATCTCATGTGAGTGCTCATGATTTCACATTTTAAAAATTACAATTCATTTCTTTTGGAGTAAAACTTGTTTAATGAGAAAAAAATGACTGAGTGCACCTTTAATAATGATGGTGATACATTTGTTTGTTTTTTGTTTTGTTTTTTTGCACAATGCAAACACTAAAAACTCAATATTCAATAAATCAAATGGATACCTGAATCTTGAATAATAATTTCAGAGTAGAAGTTGAAGAGACTATTTATCCATATACTGTTTTTTCTGCCAATAAACACAAATATAATAGCATGATAATTTTTGTATATAATGAACATTTACACATTTAGTAATGCTTTTTATTTTTATTTACACATCCCATAAACAAAGAACAGTGATCACTGTATTAATGGAAATACATGAGGGAAAAAGGTCAAAGTATCAGAAAAAAATATGGATATAATATATATATATATATATATATATATATATATATATATATATATATATATAAAGATAAAGTTAAAATTTATGCAAAATATGCACAAAATAAATAAGAGAAATGCTCAATAAGTTAGAAAAACAAGGTCAACCTTAGAAAAGCATGGCATTTAAATGTACAGTGGATGAATTTATCTCCAGTCTGTATCAGGAAGCCGGACTGTACCATCTTTGCGACAGAGGAGGGGTGCACTCTTATTTCGGTATACTCGAATTACTTGCCAAAAACAGTTCAGAACCTTTTCTATCCTTGTTAATTAAACACAAGTACGTACGATTTAACATACGACAGTAAACTGTTCTCGGAGTGCACAATATATTGAGAAAAGCCTGTTTGGCATAAAATGGTTTGCTCCTGGTCTCATTAGTTCTCTTTAGTGTTTGCCAAGGTTGGAGGTGTAACTGGGGTCTGTCCCTGGACGAAGGTAATGCATTAAAAATAACTGCATTCTCGTTTGAAGTAGCGATATATTCAGGTTTACAGATGAAAATGCGACCTGTCGTTTGGTTGTTTAATGTCTGGAGAGGCGGTGTGCATCGTTCAGCTGTGAGGGGGTATTTAGTCGTTCAGCCATGATGTCTACACATTCCCAGCTGAGTTCAGACCGGTGGCCTGCATGCTAGAAAGGGATTTCAAGGCTGTATTCCAAAACCTAGTGTGCAACCTACCTAGACATCATTTTTGTGCGTCATAAGCATCGATTAGGTTGTGAAACACAGTTCTAGACTGATTTATACAACTGTTTAGGGGTCAGTAACACATCTCACTATTGCGTTTTGTTAATCAGACTTCTTTCATCTTCAGCAACAAGAAAATGACACCGTTAGTCAATGCATAGACATAGAGGAAAGGCAGAGAGACTGGTTGAGATGTTCATCCAGCCAGCTTGGGAATGACATTGACCTCCCTTTTGTGATTTTGCAAAGTGTGTTTGGTATACAAATAAAACTATCTTCTCAGCCCAAGAGTCCAGGATGTATCTGGTTGATGGCCAAATGTCAATTACACTTAAGGCTACCTCCAGTCTACTCCATCAACTAGATGGTCATACATTGCATTTGATGCTTTTGTAGTTGAAGTTGTGAAGGAATGTTATGTAAGTGTTCTTGCAGTCTGAAAAAACAAAAAAACAAAATGGAAATATCAGGTGTTTTTATATTTGTGTTTTTGGAATAGTCACAAACATTTCTATATCAAGTTGAAAATATTTCATCTGGTCAAAATTTCTTTGTAATCTCTATTGAACAATGTTTAAAAGTCCTTATCCTGTAATGGAAATGGTGTGGGAACACTGTTATGTTCTCCTGTAGTTGAGAAGCTTGCAGATAATTTGATGCCAATTTCTGAACAATGAAACCTGGACAAATGAGGTGAAAAGACAATTGAAAAGTTCTAAATTAAGATGGTGCTTTTAAGAAACACTGTGATCTAATAGTTGATTGATTCAGAACCGGTCCTCCCACGCATGTGTCCCAAACACAGTCATATTTTACTATGATCTTATTCAAGTGGTTGTTGGATTGGAACACAAGCCTTTGACACGAGTAAAAGCTGAGGTTATCTGTGCCACCTTTCTGCAACAAAGTGTAGATTTTTCTTTTCCGTGCACTTCTTCCAGTGCAGTTGTTTTATTTGACTTTGGCTTACACCGGTGGCGATTCTAGGATTTCAATCTTTGGGGGGCTCAGCCCCCAGTGACACTATAAGATGAGCACATTTAATGTATTACACTTTGTTGTGTAGATAGTGTTTTGTTTTTTAAACTGAGCATACATCAATCTAGAAGGCCCGCTATAATAAACACACTTATATATTTATAAAAAATAATAATGGATATTGCTTAAAGAAACATTCAAATGATATATTTTTTGATTCTCTATTTATTAACAAACATTGTAGAACATGATTTCTATAGAGTAAAGTTATATCAAACACCACAATAACCTAATATTACAATAAATGTCACATTTAGCTTGGTCGTTATATAGTAGAGTGAATTAACTTCAAGATTATGCTTCTCTGTATATAGTACAGTATGTCATTAACACGTGACTCAAGTCTTTAGAATTTGTTCAAAAGAGAAAGTCATTCGGAAAAGAGATTTGAATCTCAAGAGACTACCTGTAAAATAAAGGTATTAAATAAAAATAAAAAAGATTGTATTGTACTTATTAGTTCAGTGACCGTTTTTCTACAAGTTTTATTTCCTTTGTGCTTTATCAGTGGTTTAATTACTCAGAATTGTTTATGATCGAAAGTTTAATTATACTTTAGTAAAATCTGTGTGTCTAAGAGACTTCAGCTGAGTGTTTAAGCATCATAAGCATTTCCTCGCAAATGACAACAAATCATATCTTCCATTTGGTGAGCTGCTGTGTATGACTGTCAGGCTATGCAAAAAAGACAACAATATTAGCCTAAAATAATTACAAGTTGGAATTACATCCTGATGACAATATAATGTCATTAGTCACTTTACTCTTAATTCATCAAGCCCCTTCCACTCCTTGTTAAACGAGATTACCGAACTAAATGAACGACATGCCTCCTCTACTTGAGTTGACTAACAGACGCTGATCCTTGCTCATTCAGTGAAGCGGTGTATTCGTTCAGTGGGTTGGACCAATGATGTGCTCCTTCACAGCCCGCACTCCGGTGCTATTGGTTCGCAATATAGTCAGTCTTTACTGATGGGAGAAGCCACCAAAGCAGTCTTGCACTTCATACAAGGGCAGTGCTGTCTGCGGCTGTTTAAAGGATTTAATCAGCACTATTGCTGAGTCACAGATTTTTAGGGGGGCTGAGATGAATTTTAGCAACGGCTATGGCTTACTGACATTACAGCCTGCCAACACTATTAGGGTATGTGTACCCGTTAAGCCCACCAAAGTTTTTTTTATTTTATATTTTCTTAGTTGACATGGGAAAAAAACGTGGATAAAATTAAATATTTATATCTCACTTGAAGTTTTATGTCAATTCCAACAATTTCCAAAATATTAGCTGAACATTCTGGCTTTGTGAAACATCCCTCAAACTAATTAAATTACGTTATTTTAATTAATAGCGTATTTTGTTCCGGATCAAGTAGAGGAAAAAATTATGGAGTCGCCTTGTAATTTGCATTTCTAAAACAAATACCTGTTCAAGTCTAAAAATGCAAATTAGTCTGCAGTTAAAAGAGAGTGCTTACAGACCTTAAGCTGTTGGACTTGGCTAATTGAAAGGAAAAATGGCCCCAACAAGAGAGTTGTCAATTGAAAATGGAAAGGATTATAAAACTCCAAGAAGGAAATCCAACACGGAGTGTGGCAAAAGAAGTTGGTTGTTCCCAGTCAGCTGTGTCTAAAATTTGGTGCAAGTATAAACAAAATGGGAAGGTTATAAAAGGAAAACATACGGGTAGACCAAAGAAGACATAAAAGCATCAGGATAGAAAACTAAATGCAATATGTCTTGAAAATAGAAAATGCACAACAAAACAAATGAAAAACAAATGGGCGGAATAGATTTAGGATCTTCTAGAGACCACATAAGGGCTACTGTAAGAAATCGGCTGAATGAAATTGGATGTACATATAGAAAAGCCAAATGAAAACCAGCACTAACACCTAAACAGAAGAAAACATGGCTACTGTGGGCTAAAGAGAAGCAATCATGGAGTGTGGATGATTGGAAGAAAGTGACATTCAGTGATGAATCACGAATCTGCATTGGCCAAGGCGATGATGCTGGAACTTTTGTCTGGTGCCATTCAAATGAAACATAAAGATGACTGCCTGATGATAACAATAAAATTTCCCCAGTCATTTATGATATGGGGTTGCATGCCGAGTAAAGGACCAGTGGAGATGGCAATCATTACTTCAACAGTCAATGCACAGGTGTACATTGAAATTTTGGACACTTTTCTCATTCCATCGATAGAAAACAGGTTTGGTGATGAAGTCATTTTTTAGGATGATAATGCATCTTGCCACAGAGCAAAGAGTGTTGAAGCTTTTCTTCAGGAAAGGCATATCAACATGACATGGCCAGCAAACAGTCCGGATCTCAATCTGAATGAAAATGTATGGTGGAAATTGAAAAAATTGGCAAGGCTCCATCCTACAAAGCTGATCTTTCTCGAACCGCTGTTCGAGAAAGTTGGAACCAGCTTGATGGAGAATATTGCTTTTCATTAGTGAAGTCCATGCCTCAAAGAATTCAGGCCATCATAAAAGCCAGAGGAGGAGCAACAAAATACTAATTGTGATTTTTATTTTATTATTATTATTTTTTTTTTCCTCTACTTGATCTGGAAAAAATATTCCATTAATTGAAATAATGTAATTTAATTTGAGGGATGTTTCATCCATTTTTTTTGTGTCATATCTGTGATTTGTTTTATTTGCCACGAAGAAAAAAAGCAGGGTGAACATCCTCTAAGTGTGGTGATTCCATAATTTTTGCCAGGGGTTGTACACTTCATCACTGAAACATTTAAGAGATGCATTATTTACATTTTATGTATTTAATTCATTTTTAAGTTTAAATTTAAAAAAGTTCTCAATTAAAATTGGACATGTAAATAAAAAGGAACATCTAAGCAAGGGATAATGTACTGTCAGTCGGTTGTTATCGCAAAATAAACCCAGAAAGGGTGATCAGCACTTGTATCATCCTAAAGGGGTTTAATTTGCGATAATAACAGAGTGACTGTACATTATCCAACTTATTACATGGCTACCAAGTAAATAAATATATAAATGGACATAATTTCAACACAAATTAATATTTTATGTGATTATGTGAGAAGAAATAAAACAGCTGAAATCCATCTACTGTTTGTGTTGGAATTCTGTTGGTGTTTATTTTGTAAATAATGAATGTCTGACTCCACATTATCCAGCTTATTACAAGACTACTTTCCAAATAAACAAATGTCCATGAAACATTTATTAGCTTGCTTGTGGAGATCGCACGGTGATTCGAAAAGCAGGAAAAATGACTCTCAATACCTGGCTGAGCAGTCTGATACTTGAATGTGCGGTTGTTACTCAGAGATATCAGACCACTAGATGGCGCCATTGGCCAATCAGAATTGGGTATTCCAGAGCGCCATGTAATAAAGCAATAAGCCACAAGAGGCCATGTGCTACAGTGATTTTACCACGGGTAAGAGCCGTTCTTAGGCCCTGCTCCAAATTGGACACTTTTTTTTTTTTTCACCCAATTTGGATGCCCAATTCCCAGTGCGCTTTTTAAGTCCTCATGATCGCGTAGTGATTCGCCTCAATCCGGGTGGCAGATGATGAATCCCAGTTGCCTCTGCCTCTGAGACCATCAACCCGCACATCTTGTCATGTGGCTTGTTGAGCGTGTTGCCACGAAGACATAGCGCGTGTGGAGGCGCCATCCACCGTGGCATCTGCGCTCAACTCACCACGCGCCCCACCGGCAACTAACCATATTATAGCGACCACGAAGCGGTTACCCCATGTGACTACCCTCCCTAGCAACTGGGCCAATTTGTTCACTTAGGAGACCTGGCTGGAGTCACTTAGCATGCACTGGGATTCGAACTAGTGAACTCCAGGGGTGGTAGCCAGCGTCTTTTACCACTGAGCTACCCAGGCCCCCCCAAATTGCACACTTGATGTGGACTTGTGGACTTTTGGACTACAAGATATGAAGGCCAAAGTATACTTTGGTTGTCCACTTTGCTGATCGGAATGCGCACAGGATGCGTGACGCAAATTTCCTCATCAGCACAGTCTGCGCAGACTGAAATCAAACAGGATAAGCCAGAGGGTAGAAGCAACAATACGCATAGACAAGGACTGTCTGTGTGGTGAGTAAATCTGGGCCGTACACAGACAGTCCTCGTCTATGCGTATTGTTGCTTCTACACTCTGGCTTATCCTGTTTGATTTCATTTCATGGCCTTGACCATGTTTTCCTTATAATGCACTGGTTAAGGACATTTTGCTTGGCTAAATAACTAATGTAGTCTAATAAATAATATAGCTTACTCAATACTGCAGCCTATAGAAATGTTAATGAAGATGAAGTCCTCAGTGGCTTTCAAGTTTAGATTTTTTAACGTTATATGATGTTATTTTTAACAGTGACAGAGCATGGCTCAAATGAAAGTGCAGACTTCATCCCCCTTGTCTGGGTCTGGCCTGTCCACTGTGGCACCCCCTGTGGCCATGCCCAGCCCAGGAGCTCTGGGTCTGCAGCCCACCTTCAATGGCACAGTGCCAGCAACAACACCCACCTGTCCCAGCCCTGCCTCTGGCTTTGTGGACTCCACTGTACCAGCCAACCCATCAGGTATGTGGCCTGCATACCGATCACATCCATTGTACCAGTGTAGTTCCATATAGGAACAATGTTAGTAAAACAAAACATTTTATGAGTAATATTTTTTGTAAGTTACAGTAGGCGTCCTATGCCTGCAAAAAGTATTTAGACACTTAAGCCATGCATAGAAATGTATGAATTTCTTTGCAATAAACAACAGTGCCAAACCAAATGGCATTTGCACACTAAGTATGCTAGACTTTTTCTCAAAACGAACTTAATTTTGCTAGTTTTTTTATTTTTTTATCTTTAAAATAATTTCCACTTGGTTTGATATTTTGTTGTTTACTAAAGCAATGACATTCATACTGTAAGTGTTGCTTAAATGCCCAAATACTTTTGTTTGGACCACTGAACACATACTGTTTGCTTTCGGTTTATAAAGCAGATTGTTTATTTTGAGAAACAACAATTTTTTAGAAATAAAGTCTTGGATCATTCAAGATAAGATGGTATATTTCGCACTATGATGACTCGGCAAATATAAACAAAATAAATCAGATGACCCAGTGTAATGTTATCATCTGGTTAGTCATAATATTTATCTGTCATAAAACAGTTGGGAATTATACCATGGAATGTCATATAGACATTGTTTCCAGTAGATTTGTAATATGTTTAAATGGTGAAATGAGCAAATATATTCATCCATTGGTTCATTTATTCATTTGTTTTAGCTGAACTCGACTGAATCGTGTCTTTTTCTGATAGGCCCTCCTGAAGAAAACATGGCAAACCCTAAAGAGAAAACGCCCATGTGTCTGGTGAATGAGTTAGCCCGTTTCAACAGGATTCAACCTCAATACAAACTGCTGAATGAGAAAGGACCTGCCCACGCTAAGGTATGGGAACATTCGCTGTAATTTTACATGGGGTTATGTTATGTAGAGACCCCATGAAATTGCTTGACAAGCACAATTTCGTATTGAAACAGGAAGTTTGGTCAGAACATATCAAAGGGCTTGTCCCATTTTATTTATTTATTTTTTTTTAAATAGTCAACAGGCGTTAGATACATTACAGCTGTGAACCACAGTTTGCTAGTTGGCGGCAAGTATTTTTCATCAGTATTTCATCAGTAGTTTTGCTCTGTTTTCCCAGCAGAGAAAGTCCATTTTAAATGCGTATGTTAAACTGCTAAAGATTAATTTTGTTTGCTTCTAGTAGTACACTAGCATATAGATGATTTCAAAGCTAATAGCCACAAAACTCTCATTTTGATTAGATTTACTGATTAAAAGTGCATTGCAATAACCCAATGGTAAGATATTGCAAATATAACCTCTCCTCATTGTTAAAACCTTCTAGGACTGTCAGGGAAGTGGTACATGAATCATGTCAATCAAGATAGTTGCTTCATTGGTCCTTTCAAATCCTTTCAGAAAATAATATGTCTTGCTGCCAACAGTCCATATCTTAAAAAACAAACAAACAAAAAAAACTCAATAATTCTAAATAACAGTGTAGGCAACCGCAGTACATGACCACCAAACCCAAACCTTTGTCACAGTGATGTTCAAAAAGTGCCTTAGATATCACAGTCAATTCTCCCCTGCTGTCCGTGTGCAGATCTTTACCGTGCAGCTGTGCTTGGGGAACCAGGTATGGGAGGCAGAAGGCAGCAGCATCAAAAAGGCCCAGCACTCCACAGCAACCAAGGCCCTGACAGAGAGCAGTCTACCCCGGCCTCCTCCCCGATCTCCTAAAGCCGACATCTCTAACAGCAACCCAGGTACCAAAATCTCCATTACACACTAGAACCAACTCAAAGCTTTACAAAATAGAGCTACAAATATTGCAATGAGTTCTGTTGCAGTATACAAATACATCTATCTTTATACAGTAAATATTGAGGAAAAATGCAGTTAGATGCCAGGGTGAATTGTGTTTGGATCAGTTTCTGTTGAGCCACTTACAAAGATAAACCAACATTATTTATAAGTCTGTAACGGCTGCTCTGCTTAGTACAAATATTGTAGTTAATTCTGTCAGTTTGTTTACCTTGTTGGCTAGGTTGAAACAATGTCTTGCAATCATAAAAGCATTAGTGAATGAGATGTTCTTGGGCTAAAGGGGGTTGTTTTGCAGGCAGCATCACTCCTACAGTGGAGTTGAATGGCCTGGCCATGAAGCGAGGGGAGCCAGCTGTCTATAAACCCCTGGACCCCAAACCAGCCCCTAACTACAAAGCCAATTATAACTTTAGAGGAATGTTCAACCAGAGGTAAGTCCTGTGAACTGCAGAGGTGTAATATTTTAGGAACTGAATGCCTCTGAAGCATGTCACTATTTGTTTATTTTAACCTCCTGGTAATAACAATTGTTGTGAATGGTCTTTACTGACATCTATAGCGTCTCATATAGCGTTCAACATACTGTGGGATACACAGAGGATACTTAAGAGAAGTCCTATTAGTCATAGCCACTGAGCAGTTGACAGGCTTCATTATATAGGTCAACAGATAATATGTGCACTTCATAACTTGTTGTGTATTCCAATATACATTTCTGAAAATAATATTTTCACTATGCAATATTAATTTTATGGTGTAATGTTTCAATTGTAATATGATTAATATTTACATTTATTAATAATTAGAATCTGAATTTTGTCTTTTTTCCACCAAGTAGTTTTTAGGCTTTGATAAATGTTTGTTGCCAAGTAATGTAGCTACATAAGTACACTGCAATAAATAAATAAATAAAACTTGATTCAAAGGGAAATATTATTATTTTTTTGCTTACCCCACTGGCATTTTTTTTTTCTTAGTTTAAGAATAAATTCCACTAAATTTAATTAGATTTCTCTGAAAACAATTTTTAATATCAGCTTACTAATATCAACTTCAAATCAATTATCGTTTATTTTCCCATAGTTTTTAATTGGATTATGCCATTCACAGTGCTTCATGGGATTGTAGTTTTTACCCTCATTAAAGACCTTTATACACAGTCTTGTACCTTTTGTCTTTTATTAGTTATTTCTACCATATGAATCCAAAGGGATGATTTTAAAATGTCTCATAGTAAAAATCTCCCCTACTTTTGGAGATTTTTAGTGATTTTAGTTTAAAGCATTAACTCTTAAATGGATAGAAGGCTTTTGGGAATCTAAAGCAAATTTCTGCTCAGTACCAGTATGTGGCAGTATTGCCCCATTTTTATTACTCTGCCCTTGCAAAAGAGGTTTTTTGCCATTTTGTTGCAAGTATTGATGAATTCACAATCAACTTAAAAGCTGTTGAAGCAATTAAGTACACAATTTTAGTCATGATTTATAGTGATTAAGACCAGTCTGTCAAGATATTTTAATATTTAATTAAATAATGAAGTAATTAGAAAAATGCAAGATAATTGCATTTATTTTGTATTTTTGTCTCAATTCTGTATAGTATTCATTCGCATATATCTGCAACCTAGGAGATAATTTGGCTTTGCAACCTAGCAATAGGCATCTCATTTTTCTGCAAAAAAACAAAAAAAAAAAAAAACCACGATGACTGATTTTTTATTCCAAATTGACCTGCAAGGATGACGAACTAACACTCTGATACGGTAGTACTACTCCGATAAAAGGCAAAGAGAAGCATTGCTGACATTAATTAGAACTGCATTAAAGGGAGCACAGTATACATTAATCCTGTTGTTATTTGAGGCTAGTATTTAGGCATTTGCTTTTGATTGATGCTCAATGGACACTGTGACAACAAAGACAAAGTGAGAAACTGGAGTCTTGTAATGCTACAATCTCAACCTGATATCAGATGTGTCAAAGGGCCTGTGTGTAGGTATTTAATGGACAAAATGTATATATTTTTTTTTTTCTCCTCTGGCCATCTAAAATTTCCATTATGTAGTCTTTGAAATAGTAAGAAAACAAGGAGCCAAAGTAAATCGGATCCTCTGTGCGATTACATCATTTTGTTACAGAGTTTGGCCAAAGACCACCAATGTGGGACTGCTCTGGATATTGAGGGGTGTTGTACATGTATTTTACCCTCGAGTCTTCTGCCCTCACCAGAGTCAACACAGATCTTCTTGTAGGTGTCACTTGTCTTGCATAATTAAACAAGGATTCACTTAATCACAGCTTTTGTTATGAGTTTGAGTATTGATGTTGTGGCTGTATCAGTTTATTCTAGTGTTGAATAATGGTTTGGCTACAATGAATTGTGGGATTATGGGATTGAAAGCCTTGTCAAATAAATCTAAACATGTATGCTTTAATCAAAAAGGGTATTGATTAGCACAAATGTATTTTATGCAGTGATATTTATAGGGGTCATGCCATTACCTTACATGTCATGCCTGCCCAGTCACAGTGATGTAATAAAGAGAAAGCAGAAAAGATACTATAATTCCTAAACAACAGAAGATCTAACAAGTTTAAAATGTGGGTAAATCCATCAAAAACCGTGCTGTTTCTGACTTTGTGTAGCACCTGCCACTCTGCATATCCTTTTGCAGGATCCCAACATTCGAAAAGAGTGGTTGAAGTTTGTTTTTCAAGTGGCCCCTAGTCATTTTAGTTGGATTTTAACAGTTTGAGCAGCAGTTTAAATCAGGATGGGGCAGCTAAAATCCATATTGGACTAGACAGCTTGCATTTAAAAATGCAGCAAAGACAGGTATTTCATTTCCTATGCTAAAAAAATGTTTTTATAGAAAACTTAGGGGCTGTTCAGACAGAATGTGTTATTGTGTTAAAAAGGTAGACATAACGCAACTAATGGAACAGAATGCAGGTGTCTTGGGATGTGTTTTTGGTGTTATTTTAACTTGACATCATTTTAAAAACTCTGTTTGTCAGACATAAAAGTTGGAAAACGTCATTGGTTCTTGTGTGTCTCGCAACTGATCATAACATGCCACATTTTAATATGCAACATCCAATTGCACAAATAAAATAGTTGAACTACAGCAGAGGGGAAGGTTTTCAGTGAATAACAACTTGCATTTTGTCTTTTCCTTACAAAATGCTATTTTATGGCTTCAGTAGACTTGAAATGTCTATATGTACTACTACTGTATTAGTTCTTCTATGGTTCTTTTTTTTTATTTTTATTTTTATTTGTGGAGCTTGATAGCCCCTTCTCATCAATCCCTTTCATTGTATAAAAATGAGCAGCGTAAACCTGGTGAACTATCACTTTAACTAGTGGCCAGGAGTATGTCTTATGAAGGGCTACCAAACAGTGTTTTGGATTATCCATTAAGCATTCCAGCGATATGATGTCTGCGTCCAGACATATACAGTATCCAGGGGCCAATGGGCTGCCAGAATCTACAGTTCATAAATGATGCTTGTAAAAGCTCTGTTATTAAGGGTGCCGCACATCCACTTATTACCAGCTGCCAGAATAATCACTTATTTACCCAATATCAGTATCAATTGCATTAAATCATATAACATAGAAGTTACTCTGGCTCTGCTTCAGTTTGAGGGGTTCAGGCAGAAAATTGCCTTTAAAGGAATAGTTCACCCAAAAATGAAAATTTGCTGATAATTTACTCGTCCTCAGGCCATCCAAGATGTATATGGCCTTCTGTTTTCATCAGAACAGGATTTAAGATTTTTAGGAAAGTATCCCAGGTTTTTAGCTTCATCCAGTGCAAGTGAATGGACACCAATTTGTGACAGTCCAAAAAGCATATTTAGTCAGCATCAAAGTAATCCACACAACTCCAGTCGATTAAGCAATGTCTTCTGAAGGTAATCGATACATTTGTGTGAAAAACGAATCACTAATTAAAACTTTAAAAAATCGCTTCCTGTAAACACCGAATGCCTCACGTCGCTGTCGTGTGATGTCATCATGTTGGCGCGTTCACGCGAGAATTCAGAAGTTCCGTTTACCACAGAGGAACGTACTTCACACGAGAGAGAGGTCAATTCAAACAGCTACAGAGAGCTGGCGGAAGCGCCGATTTAAAGTTAAAAATGTTTTAATTAGCGATTTGTTTTTCACACAAATGTATCGATTAACTTCATGAAGACATTGCTTAATCGACTGGAGTTGTGTGGATTACTTTGCTGACTAAATATGCTTTTTGGACTGTCAAAAATTGGTGTCCATTCACTTGAATTGGATGAAGCTAAAAACCTGGATACTTCCCTAAAAATCTTAAATCCTGTTCTTATGAAGATAGAAGGTCATATACATCTTGGATGGCCTGAGGGTGAGTAAATTCTCAGCAGACTTTAATGTTTGGGTGAACTATTCCTTTAACTCAAAGTAAGAGTTTTATGTGAAGCCCTCAGGTTACCGTTGAACGGGTCATGAATCTGGAACTTACGGAAAAGCACTATTTGTTTTAATATAGTGTGCTCTTAATAACCTTATGGATAGCTAGATTTTTTACATTTTACTGATGAAAATGTGTGAAGTGCTTGCCTGTGAAAGTCATAGACACCATGGTATTTGTGGGGTGTTGCTGTGTGGTTGCTACGGTGTTATAAATGTTTTTTTAGCATGTTACTTTTCAAATTGTAGGTGGTTTCTTACTGGCCCAAGTCAAAAGAGTTAACCCCCAAATCTCTAATGCTGTATTCTGGTCACTAAATATGTATCAGGTCAGTGTCACTAAGATTTTTTTGTTTTTTTTAAGTTTCATCATTTGCTAGCAAGAAGTTTTACATTTGATTGCTTAAAGTAATCACACACTTTTATGCTGTTTGCAGGAATTTGAAGTATCATTCATGTCCTTGGCACAAACAGTGTGGACATGATCATGGAAAAATGTAAAATTGTGTTTTCCAGACCTGTAAATGTCATAGGAATGAATAAAATCTTAAAGGTCAGGAAAAAGTCATAGGGGAATATATTTTAATATATTTTCACCTTTCTGCTGTATATTTCATGAGATGTATATTATTCTTGGGTTGAGAAAAACGTAATCACAATTCATTATGATGTCCGATATTTATTTATTTATTTATTTATTTATTTATTTATTTTAGTGAATCGTTCTTTTGAGTCAGTCCTTTTTAATGAATTTGTTGAGTTCACAACTGAGTTTAAATAAGTTAAATCAGTCTGAATATTTTTTATTTTCTGTGACTAGTAATCACAAATGACTGGAATGATAAAAAAAAAAGTCAACAGAAATTTTACATTGGTCAACCCTGTTGATATTTCAATAAGTGTAAACAATAGTATTAGTTTACGCAGCACTAATAACCTCTCTGAATCCTTAAATGATTTGAAACACACTTAGCTCATATAAGTTTGAATAGTAGCTTCTCATTTTCTTAGCGTGTTTGTAGTCAATTAAGAACTTCCTCCGCAACCCAGCTGCAGAGCTGCTTCACGTAATGGATCCGCAAGTTCAAATGAGGTCTTTTTTGTGTAAGCTGGAGCAGTGTCAGGCTAGTTCTGGAGGTCTCGTGGTCAGCCCAGCTGTTGTGTTCCAGCCTCATACTTGTGGTTTGTTTGTGTGAATCACTCCAAAGCTCACATTCATATCAAAAGGCTGGACCAACAGCACCTTTTTCATAGATTCAATGGTTCCTTTCCAGCCTTATCTCGTTCCGTTCTGAGGGGCGTCAGAGCGAAACACTTCCTGTGAAAAACCGGTGAGGGGTGTTTGTTGGAAATGTGTAGTTTGGAGTGCTCCTCAGCGATTCAGTGGCACGCCTCTCTGTTGCTCTAACCCTGTGCCTCCCTATGCATGGAGGAGGAAAATGTTATTTTCGATGGTGGCATTGTTTTGTTTGGGCGAGTCATTAATGCTTTTGTGTCTTGCAGTCAGAGGACAGCTGCTTGCCTTTGAGTCATAAAGCTAGCTTGTTTCTCTACTGTGCTGGGCTCCAGGTGCTTGCAGCTTACTGTGCCACACAGGTGTGGCTCACACAGTGTCTCTTTCAATGTCTGGCCTTCTTTATATTTTGATCTCTCATGGCTGCTGTCCAAAATGTACAGTTAAGCAAATTTAAGAGTACTTTTTAATAACTTTTTTTATTTAATAAACATTATACAGGGTTCCCACGGTCATGGAAAACCTGGAAATATCACAGAATTGGGATTGTGTATTGAATACAAATATTTGTAGTTATGCTCAGCTTTTAAAATGTTTTAGTGTTAGAAATAGCTTTTTGTTAGTGCGGTCCTATTAATAGGGATGCTATAACCGATAGTGCCGATAATGTTGTTTACTGGCCTATACAGATGTTTTACAGATACATTGGAAGTGAATGGGTGCTTATATTTTGAAGCTCCAAAATCCACATAAAGGCAGCATAAAAGGAATCCATATGACTCCAGTGGTTTAATCCATGTGTTCAGACATATGATAGGTGTGGATGAGAAACAGATCAATATTTAAGTAATTTTTTTTTATCATAAATTCTCCTCCCTGCTCAGTAGGGGGCAATATGCACAAAGAATGTGAATCACCAAAAACAGAAGGAGAAAATGAAGGAAAAAGGGCTTAAATATTGATCTGTTTCTCACTCACTCCCATCATATCGCTTCAGAATATATGGATTTATATGTACTTTTAAGTTGCCCGTATGTGGATTTTGGAGCTTTAAAATGTTGGCACCCATTCACTTGCATTGTATGGACGTACAGAGCTGAGATATTCTTCTAAAAAAAAAATTGTGCTCCACACAAAGTCATACACATCTGGGATGGTATGAGGGTTAGTAAATGATGAAAGACATTTTTATTTTTGGGTGAACTAACCCTTTAAGGTTTTAGCCTGGTGGCTGAAAAATAAAAAATCCTATTGACTTGTATTGAAGGAGGGTCTCGAGCGATATTTAGGAACCATAATATCATAGAAACTTGCAGGTGAGCTCTTTTGGCTTGAGCCAGTAAGCAATCACCTAGCAACATCCTAGCAACAACACCCTAGCAATGACATATCAATGCGCTCACTCAGAACACCTTTACAATGCTTATTTTAATGGCATTAAAATAGCTGATGAAGCATTCTCCAGTCAATTGTATTTGAAGTCAGTGTTGTTGTGGACACTGTGATCAAAGCAGCTGCTAACATTCCTAATTAAAACAAGCAACTATTACAGTATAAACTATTACCTTTAATGAGGACAAATTCAGCTATGCTGGGCATCCGTCCAGCCTAAAACTGTAGAGCCAAATTTGTTTCATTAGCAGTAAAAAGGATGATCCTTTCATGCTCCTAGTTCTAACTGTTATATCAGACATGGACCCTGCCTCTCTTTGAAAATGAGAGAGACCCAGTTAAATTCCAAGATGTGTAAATAGAGTCTTATTAAGCCAGTGTGTCATTTTGAATAAGTCATTAAGAATCGTAATTCGTAAAAGGGTCGGAATTTGACTCGGCTCTGCATTTTTGAAGTGATAAAACAGGGGAAACCCACTGATAAAAAAAAGCAGAGAGCTTTGTAATCTCTTATTTGCAAGTGAAACCAAAACACACATTCCTGAGGAATTTTAGGTTTAGCTGACCTTTAATTAAAGTTACAAAACGCTAATGTTCTGCACTGTTGTCTGAAGGCAGATCAGGCTTTTGGCTTTAAAGGGGCATTTTAAAAGGGTATCTGGATTATGTGCTGTTCTGGCTGGCTGTACCCAGTATTGTTTGGGACCATCAACCTCTGCTATAGCCCATTTATTGCCGAACCGTGGATATGTAGCTGTGCAACTAATTTTGTACAAATTTCAACTCAAATATGGATTATAGTCAATACCACCTGCCGATTTATTATACTTGCATCAAAAAAGCTTTTAAATGTGGCATGGTAACAAAATAAGTAATGCATAATGCTTTGACACAAGCCAACTTTTTTTTATTATGTTTCCTGTAATAGAGCGTTTTATACTGTAGGTATTTTCCACGAATAGAGAACAAAATAGGACCTAAAATCACTCTAGTTGGGGACCAAATGTTGGTTTGAACTTATCGAAAAATGTATACAGTTTTTTTCCATTTAATTAGAGAAAAAAAAATATTTTGTCTTTTTTTTTTCTTAAAATAAGTTCCAAAATTATTTGTCTATGATTTTAATAGTTGGAGAAGGTCGAAATGTGATGGGCCGAAATCACAATTTGAAAGGGGTGATTCTTCAAGGGGGTAATTTTCACAGCAAAAACATGGGATTTGTGCCTCAAAAGTGCACTCTATTTGTAGAAAGTGCCAGTAATTCTGGTAAAGGAAAGCCCAATGGGGCCTGTGCTGTTATGTCATTGGAAAGTGTTTTCTGAAGACGTCACAAATCTTCCTTTCTTCATGAGGGGTTTGGTTTGATCCACGCCTTTTGCCGTTCCATATCCCCTCCTGTGTTGGGTCTCATGCATGAGGTCTTCACCCCCTGACAAAAATCCTTTTGTGCTCATGTAGGGCATTACATGGGATCATTTTGTCACTATTATATATGATAATGCTTTTCTCACATTTGTGGAAAAGTTTTGGTAATGTGATCAGAATCGACACATGGGGGAAGGAGCATGAACAAAAAAAGAGAAAGAAAGAATAATCCATGTTTTCTCTTATTTCCCGGTGGGAAATCGCCCTGTCTTCTGCAAAAGGTGCCAGGTCTAAACTGTAGGCCAGGCAGCCACAGGGACATATGAGTGTAAGAGATGAACATATTCCAGGGACTGATCAATAAAGTGCCATTGCTCTGTCAGCCATTTTACTGTGTTTTTATTGTGCAAAAATAGCAAAAGAGAGTCATTAATTTGCTGAAGGCATGAGATACACAAAGATAGTTTTATGGCTACCTAGACCTTCACTGTGTGAGAACTAGTTCATATTCCCTAACCCCAAATATGACATTTTAGCACATTCTCATCTCACATTGTTTATGCAGTGCTAATGAATGATACCTAAAATTGTGCTGCTTTTTGAGGAAGTGTGCTATTACTTTTCTCAGTGACCAGACTTACTATTTTTGCAGTTTGACCTTAAAATGGGCAACGAAAAAAACAGTTTTTTTCAGACTTTAATTAAAAGATGACTAGTATATCATAGAGACTTTAAGTGGACTCTTTTTACTTATAATGGGCATTTTCGAGTAAGTTGTATTCGAGTACTCAAAAGTTTGGAATAATGTACAGATTTTGCTCTTATGGAAAGAAATTGGTACTTTTATTCACCAAAGTGGCATTCACACAAAGTATAGTCAGGACATTAATAACATGAAAAATTACTATTACAATTTGAAAAGAAATTTCAGATCTTCTTAAACTACTTCAAAGTGTTCTCATCAAAAAATCCTCCACATGCAGCAATGACAGCTTTGCAGATCCTTGGCATTCTAGCTGTCAGTTTGTCCAGATACTTCAGGTGACATTTCACCCCACACTTCCTGTAGCACTTGCCATAGATGTGGCTGTCTTGTCGGGCACTTCTCACGCACCTTACAGTCTAGCTGATCCCACAAAAGCTCAATGGGGTTAAGATCCATAACACTCTTTTCCAATTATCTGTTGTCCAATGTCTGTGTTTCTTTGCCCACTCTAACCTTTTTCTTTTTGTTTTTCTGTTTCAAAAGTGGCTTTTTCTTTGTAATTCTTCCCAGAAGTCCTGCAACCCTGAGTTATCTCTTTGCTGTTGTACATGAAACTGGTGTTGAGCAGGTAGAATTCAATGAAGCTGTCAGCTGAGGACATTTCTCAAACTAGAGACTCTGATGTACTTATCCTCTTGTTTAGTTGCACATCTGGCCTTCCACATCTCTTTCTGTCCTTGTTAGAGCCAGTTGTCCTTTGTCTTTGAAGACTGTAGTGTACACCTTTGTATGAAATCTTCAGTTTTTTGGCAATTTCAAGCATTGTATAGCCTTCATTCCTGAAAACAATGATTGACTGATGAGTTTCTAGAGAAAGCTGTTTCTTTTTTGCCATTTTTTCTAATCTAATATTGACCTTAAGACATGCCAGTCTATTGCATAATGTGGCAACTCAAAAACAAACACAAAGACAATGTTACGCTTCATTTTACAAACCAAATAACTTTCAACTGTGTTTGATATAATGGCAAGTGATTTTCTAGTACCAAATGAGCAATTTAGCATGATTACTCAAGGATAAGGTTTTGGAGTGATGGCTGCTGGAAATGGGGCCTGTCTAGATTTGATCAAAAATGACTTTTTTTCAAATAGTGATGGTGCTGTTTTTTACATCAGTAATGTTCTGACTATACTTTGTGATCAACTGAATGCCACTTTGGTGAATTAAATGACCAATTTCCTTCCGAAACAGCAAAATCTGTACATTATTCCAAACTTTTGGCTGCCTGTGTATATATTACGTTAAAAATAACAAGAATGACGCGTATGAGAAATTTATATTTCGTTTTATTCACAAATGTTACCAAGAATGGTTTCAAAATAAG
Source organism: Myxocyprinus asiaticus (assembly GCF_019703515.2). Taxonomy (NCBI): domain Eukaryota; kingdom Metazoa; phylum Chordata; class Actinopteri; order Cypriniformes; family Catostomidae; genus Myxocyprinus; species Myxocyprinus asiaticus. The sequence goes on from NC_059387.1 coordinate 16,145,761, forward strand.
ATAACTTCAACAAACTATACATTTGGGAAAAATTTTAATTAGCAATATGCAATAATAATAAAAAATATATAGTAAAATATTTGCACGCACTCTGAGCTAACATAGAAACCAATATTGAAGACATTACACTAATGCACATACATAAACTCTGAGTCTACATAAAGGCTAATACATTTGTATCATGTCACATTATTATTTGCAAAAGTTGGCTTTTTATAAAATACACTCTCGCTCACTCTGCTGGTGTTCAGAGATTTAATGCATGTACACACCTCTCGTCTGATAAGCTTTATAGTTTCTCGTTCTGCTTCGCATTTTCTTTCCACCATAAAAGCAGATCTTTGTCCGTTGGTTTACATGACTCCAACAAGGACTGAATACCAATAGAGTAGAATTCAGTAAGAATAAAAATATTACAAGCATTGCCACACTTGACTTTGCTTGAAAGCACAGACGCCATGAAATCTTCTCTCATCCAACACCTTGATGGCACACATCAACAGCGCCCCCCAGTGGATTCAGTTGTAACTGCATGATTTTGGTGCGATTCAGAGGAAAGTAATTGTGTAATGCTGCAGGCAAATGCACCAAAAAATGTATTTGCAATATTCGAGTAGTGTTTTTAATAGTCGACTAGCTGGTGAACACTCTCTGAACACCTTAGCAGCCTCATAGCAAGTTTGGCAACACTTTAAAAAAACAATCAACACCATAGCAACTGCATAGCAATGTGTTTCAATCTACTTGTAACACCTCAGCCACCGCATAGCAAGTTTAGCAACTTGCTAAAATCAACTCGGAACACCTTATCAAACGCATAGCAAGTTAAGCAACGTGTTTAAAACCACTCCAAACACATTAGCAACCTCTTAGCCAAGCATTGTGGCTGCGACTTTTGCACAGGCAAGGACCACTCCCATTTTCTTCAAAAAAAACAAATGGTATATATGCACGCACACACACAAACACAAAAGCGACATCTGTCGTACTGTACCCAACAGCGTACATTAGTGGTAGAAAAAAAAGTTTTATATAGTGATACCCCCTAAATATGTTCAAGCTTAATGGTTTTTAGGGCAGTTTCAGCTATTGCATACACCTCCATTAGGCAGAAGGCCATAGTTAACTGTCCCAATAGATTTATTCAGGCATTTGACAGGGCTTATCTGTGGTTTAGTCAGCTTTCTGTCTTATCGTGCACCTGGAGAAGCCATATCACCTGTTAGCATATTTATATTCTCTACAATCCTCACAGGATTTTAAACCCTTTAAAAGCTTTCCTTGAAACTTAGAAATGTCAAATTCCCTCATGATGGTATTTACATAAGTGATGGTTGTGTGAAAATGTGAAAGTGAACAAATCTGTGATCGGGGCATCCTGTAAGCAATTCAAATTGCTAGAGATACAGTGCTTTGAAAAGCACTGATTTCTTCTATTTTTGTGTATTTTTCATACTAAATTGTTTTAGATCTTCAAACGAGATATACCCTAAAACAAAGGCAACCTGAGTAAACACAAAATACAGTTTTCAAATATATATATAATATTTTTTTTTTTATTGAAGCAAAAAAAGTTATCAAACACCTGTATCACCCATGTGAAAAACGAAATGCCCCCTTAAACTTAATAGCTGGTTGTGCCACCTTTAGCAGCAACAACTGCAACCAAATGCTTCCGATAACTGGAGATCAGTCTTTCACAATGCTGTGGTGGAATTTTTGCCCACTCTCCTTTGCGGAACTGCTTTAGTTCAACCACATTGGAGGGTTTTCGAGCATGAACTACCCGTTTAAGGTCCTGCCACAGCATCTCAATTGGGTTCAAGTCTGACTAGGCCACTCTGAAACTTTAATATAACTTCTTTTGAGCCATTCAGAGGTGGACTTACACCTATGCTTTGGATGATTGTCTTGCTGCATTATCCAGTTGCACTTGAGCTTCAACTCATGGACTGATGACCGGACATTCTCCTTTAGGATTTTCTGGTAGAGAGCAGAATTCATGTTTCCCTCAATTATTGCAAGTCACCCTGGCCCTGAAGCAGCAAAGCATCCCCACACCATCACTACCACAACCATGCTTGACTGTAGGTATGATGTTCTTTTTGTGGAATTCTGTGTTTGATTTACGCCTGATGTAATGTGATCTCTGTCTTCCAAACAGTTCCATTTCGACTCATCAGTCCACAGAACATTCTCCCAAAAGGTTTGAGGATCATCAAGGTGTGTTTTGGCAAAATTCAGATGAGGCTTAATGTTCTTCTGGGTTAGCAGTGGTTTTCGCCTCGCCACACTTCCATGGATGCCATTTTTGGGCAGTGTCTTTCTGATAGTGGAATCATGAATAGTGACCATTATTGATGCGAGAGAGGCCTGCAGTTCCTTGGATGTTGTCCTTGGCTTTTTTGTGATTTCCTGGATGAGTTGTCGCTGTGCTCTTGGAGGAATTTTGGAAGGTGGCCACTTCTGGGAAGGTTCACTACTGTGCCAAGTTTTCTCCATTTGGATATAATGGCTCTCACTGTGGTTCTTTGGAGTCCCAGAGCCTTTGAAATAGCTTTGTAACCCTTCCCAGACTGATGTATTTCAGTCACCTTTTTCCTCATCATTTCTGGAATTTCTTTTGACCTTGGCATAGTGTGCTACTGGGTGAGACCTTTTAACCAACTTCATGCTGCAAAAATTGTTCATGCTCTGACATTAGCAACACATTAATGATCAATCAAGGAAGAGAGAGAGAGTCTGGCATGTCACCTGGCTGTGAAAAGGCCTGTCCAGGTGACTGATCAGTAGGTGAGACTCAGTCTATCCATTTCTACTGTGTTTACCACCTTAAAGTCCTTTAAGGCAAGCCAGTTCACTTGGTGGCCATCTTGGTAGTGTCTCAGGGAAGCAGTTTTCTATGAAGGTAAAAGGCATACAAGTACTGCTCCTATCTACTTTAATGAGGAAAGTCTGAAATCTCCAAAACTGATAATAACTACGTTTAAATGGACACCAAAAATCAGCTTATTGCAAGAATGTGGTGATCCTGTCTACATTCACTGTATAAACGGCGTACTCTTTACTCCCGTATACATGTAGTTCGGTCAGTAACTTAATTTCCCATTGACGCTTGTGTAAATAACAAACATGGCATCTGAGGAAGACTTTGCTATTTTATTCTTTGTTGCTTCACTTTATTTCCAGATATTCCAGAGTTGTTGCTGTTTTTGATTTCTTAACTTTTTATCGTGACCTGCAGCGGAATTGCACTGAAATAGTGGTATTTCTCTCTTACATCAAACTCAGGAATTCACCCAATTTACAAGCGCATATACGCAAACGTGAGGGACAGTCGATATTTTACATTGGTGTGTATAAATGGTTGTAGTTTGTATGTGCTTTTCCCACTGAACTCACAGAAATGTTGAATTATTTCCAATGTGTTGACTTGTTGTTGGGCTTCATCCTCTGACGTTTTTTATCCGGTCTGTTCACGCACATGTTTACTCCTAAAAAAAACCTGTAAGAATGCAGCTTATGCGTTTAACATGACAACATTAAGCTGCGTTCTCCAGGAGAAACCCAGGTGTGTTAAACCGCTTTCTCTTATTCCCTTAAGTGGTGTAAGGAAATCGGTGTTGTTGTTTACATGACGTTTCAGGATTCCTCATTCAGAAAAAAACCAAGACAACAATGGGATCATAATTTGTACTACTTTAGCTCAAATCACACACAAAACATCAGCTACTTGAATGTGTTTTAGAGTAAACAAACAGCCTCAATCGTTTTTATTTGCTATCGTGCCATGTTCAAATTGTTTTTAGATGTTATACATTGATGATGACAACCAGTCCCAAATGTTTCATTCATCAAAATCATGATACCCAATAACATTTTGCACAACTTCTTTATCCTTTGAGAAAATTGCTGATACATTGCTACCAGGGGTGAAATAAACTCTGACTTGTGTGTTAAGGAACTCTGCTTGAAATTTGGGTGTTAGCCTCCTCCCAGGAGACAAGAGGTGGATTTGGGCTTGAATAACTACAGGAAGAGAGTCTTGCCTTTTTCTGAAAGGATACATGTGCTCTTACTACTCAAAAGTGTGTTTGGGATGATGTGAAATAATATAATTGAATTGTTTTTGTTGTGTTATAGAAACTCAAGGGAGTTGCATTGTGCATTGACCAACATCGTTATCTATAATGCAGTCTCAAATCAAACGCTCATTTTTTGACTGTGTTCCAGATTAGAGCAAATTTGATTTACTTATTCAGTTTTTGCATAAGAACATCCATTTTTTCATGATGTGTCATTGTTTTCTTTCCTGAAAACAAATGTGACCATGATTGGTTTTGACAACTTCAAATGAATGTGTTGTCATGAGTAGCTTTTTCCTCTGAATTGATATGCTGCAGCCCAGTTCTTTGAAATGCAAATCCGAACGATTCCATTTCCTTCTGATGTTTAGGAACTTGGTTACTTTGAAATCAAGCATTGGTTAAAGAAATAATTTATTTAAAATCTTTAAAATCGTCATCAATTACTCACCCTCACGTTGTTACAGCTGTCCAAAAAAGACAAAAAGCACCTTAAAACACTATAAAAGTGGTCCATATGACTATCATGTATTCTGAAGTCATACAATAGCTTTGTGTGATTAACAGACTGAAATGCATGTCATTATTTACAGAAATTCCTGTCTCAAATTTAATTAGTCCATGCATATTTTCAAATTTGGTCAAAACACGTCAGTGACACCAGATGCCATTGGTTTTTGCATCTTGTTACTGAACGTGTTGAAGTTTGTCCACATGTGTGGATTTATGTGAATAATGACTTTAGTATGGCTATTGTATGGCTTATAAACACTTGGAATATCGAACAAGTTATATGGATGTCTTATGTTGTTTTTTTTTTGTCCTCTTTGGAGCTTAACAACCCCTGGTCACAATATACATTCATTTTATGGAACAAAAGCAGCTCAGATATTCTCGAAACCATATCTTATTTTGTGTTCTGTGGAAGAAAAAGTCATATGGCTTTGGAATGACATGAAGGTGAATAAATGATGACAGAACATTTTTGAGTGAACTATCCTTTTCAAAACTGTAGCTTGCTGGGAATGTATTCTGACAACACAAATCAATTAATTAATAACTTGGAACTATGAAACCCATGGTGGAAATGTCATCTAAATGCTGAGGCAGTGTCAGGTTGATGTAGCCTGATATTTCTTCTGTGAAATGTTGTACTTGGATGACTCATTACATCTTAAGTCATTAAATGTCACAGCAGTGTCTTGCAGATAGTGGCTCACTAGGTATCAGTCAACACTTAGCTGATCTATTTCACAGAATAGCTGTTCAGTTGAAACCACAGCTTCAAAGTCTTCTTGATAGCCATTCTTTGTGGGTTATCATTTGAGTCATTCCCATTTTTTTTTTCATTCTTTGTCTTTATAGCTCTCTCTCATCCTTTCTTCAGTCAGATACATTCACATGCACAAATAAAAGACAATGTTAATGTTTGCCGTTCAGTGGGTTTCTCGCCGTCCTCTCACTAGGTGTTCCCACTTTGGCTTGCGTTCTTTTCTAATGCAGACCAGACTAGGCTGGCTGGTGTGTGTGTGCTGATAGATTATTGGGTCTAATGTGGTTCAGAGTGTCAGAAAGTGACTTTCCCACATTGCACAAAGGGGCCCTCCTACGAGCCGGGGCCAGGGCCACTCTCCCTGCACCTGTAACCAGAAAATCGACCACCCCGATATCCAGACCAGGTCCCATGTTGCACTTGGCATTTCCTCCGAGACTCCGCCTCCCACGGAGGGGCTGTGGTCAGAGAGAGTTGCTGAATCACTGTTGGAGCAGACAGGAGATGCACAGGATGCTGGTGCAGAGATGTGGCTCCGAACACATATGAGCTGAATTGATTTTACACCTTTAAAAAAAAACAGACAAAACCCAATAAGAGGAATCACTGAAGGAAGAATAAAGCTTGGTAGACTGTTCTTGATTCTGAAATTAATATAAAACAAAAACACAAGCACATTCCTAAATGAACAGTTACCGTCAGAAGTTTGTTATTCTGATATGGTTAATTGGGGATTGTGTAAGGGATAATGTACAATCAGCCGGTTGTTATCGCACAATAAACCACGACAGGGTGATCAGGACCCCAGCGTGAAGCGGAGAGGTCTTGTATCACCCTGAAGGGGTTTATTTTGCGATAACAACTGGCTGACTGTACATTATCCTGCTTATTACACAGTTACTAACCAAATAAATAAATTAATGGACAAATAATATTGATTTGCGTTGAAATTATGTCATTTGAGAAGAAAGAAATCACTGAACAGCTGGAATCAACCTCCGGTTTGCATCAGAGTTCTGTTGGTGTTTATTTTGTAAAAATTACTGTCTGACTTTCTGATTATTCAGCCTATTGCGAGACTACTTGCCAAATAAACAAATTAATGGACCTAAAACCTTGATTTGAGTTGAAATTATTTTATTAACTTGTAGAGATCGCACAGTGATGCGAGAAGCAGGAGAGACAGCTCCCAGAACCCGGATGAGCAGTCTGTTACGTGGATGTGCGGTTGTTATAGAGCAATATCGGACCGACGGATGGTGCCATTGACCAGTCAGAATAGAGTATTGCAGTGAGCTGTGCAAAAAGTTATATTATTAAATTGCTATGATTACTCGTTTATTATTAGTGGTGCTTGCTGGGAATTGAATAAATATTAATATTATTACGTGTAACTCGTCCCGCACTATCTGAGCTCAATTTCATATTCCACATTTTCAGAAATCAGTTTGAAATATTTAAAACACAAGGTTTGTATTGAAAGTATAATAGCAAAAATTAAAAGCAAACATATTTCAATTTTAGAGACTCGCATTTAAGATATATGCAGTTATTTTGGTGATGTATTTTTCTTGGACAGGAATATAGTTCTGCATTTCATTATGATCAGTGTAACACTATGCTTTCTTCTTTCCTGGTGGCTTTGGCATGTGCTTTGATTTCAACATCTCCCAGATGGCTTCAATTGCTATCAAATCTAATATCACAAGCCCTACAATGAAATGGAACTTCTCTATTAGCTGAAACTAAGTAACAGGAACATTTAGGGGAAATGTGCAATATGTAGACCAACTGAACCTTAGTTCAGTATGCTACACCGCAAATGTCTGTTTTAGTTTTTCTGTTAAGTAAAGAGTCTGACAGACCTTTTCTGTTCATGCTTTAACTTAATCATTACTAAATCACTAAACATGATACTCTTCCAGTGGCCAAGGATGTAGTATTCTTCCTTCAACATTTCATGTCAACTCATTAACTGCATTTGAAACCCACATACTGCCCTCAGATTATAAACGTTGACCACCTTTGATTTTGATTTTGTTTATGGTATTGTTTTATGTGTTGAACGAATAAGATGTTTTTATTAATGTCCAAATAATTCGTCAGATTACTTTTGGTTAAACTAAGTAAAGAAATCAAGTTAAAACTTTTCATGAGTTTTAAATCAAGTAGAAATGCCAGAAAGTGTGACTAGGCAAATGGATAGAAACAAACATGGTGTTATAACATGATGAAATAATTTTTACTTTATGCGTGATGTATTTTTAATTCCCAAAATGCTGATAAGAGCTAAAACTGTGAGAGCATGATGATTTTGGAAAGCAGCAGTTACTTTTTAACACTTTTCGGTCCCTTGACGCTGGAAAGGAGTGTGAATGCGTTCTCTTTGGTGAGGGGGGGTACGTGAAGGGGGAGAGCTGATGCTAGGTCAGTCGGTACCGTTCCTCATAAAGGCCTTAAAGTGCAAATAGACCCTTAAATCTGCCCACTAAACAGCGGCCTGACAGCCCTGCACGGGTGAACCAAAGTTAAGATAAAGAAAACTGGATATATTTGAAGCCCCTTTTGTTATGAGCTCCTTTGCTTGGAGCCAATGGGAGTCATTATTTCACCAACTCATTATGTCATTGACCCCATGGAAGAAGGTCCCTTTAATTTCGCCATTTATTACTCTACCAATATTGCCTTTTCTCTAGTTGTTTTAAAGCTTTATCCACCACTCCCATCAGCATTTGTGTGTTTAAACACTTTCTTCATGGGAGCTCTGTGGCAGTGAAGCACTCACATTAGCGAAGGGAGTAAACAATGGACAGCAAGGCCTTTTTCACAGTGCGTGCATAAGCCACAGTATGTGTAAGCGAAGCAACAGTAGGCTTGCGTTGTACTTTCATATTGACAGCGTTTCTGCTGTGTAACATAAATGTGACTTCATATGGAAAATCAATTTATTTCTGGATTACCATGTTGAATTTACTTAATAATGGCCATATAATATATAATGGTTTTCGGGAGTCGGCCATTAAGAACTATTACAAACTAAAGCATTGTGAAATATAATTAACATGAGGGGAAACACACACACACACACACACACACACATATATATATATATATATATATATATATATATATATATATATATATATATATATATATATATAAATGGGAATTTTTCTATATAGAAACAGCCCAATCTGTAGCTTTAAACTTTTTAAAACGTCTGTTTTACTGAATAGAAAGTGCTGTTAATGTGCCTACTACTGAGCAGGTTTAAACGTATGATTATAAGCCAACAACGTGTAAGGTCATGTAAATACCTTAAGCGGTTTTGCTTTATCAGGGTAAGTTCATAAATGGTTTAAGCATAAACTGATCGGTGCACATACATTTTTGCCCTTTACACTGATTTTGCTCTGCATGTAAACACCTCTAACGTCATTCTTAACGGCTTAACCAATGAACACAAGTGTTGTGCACATGCCTGTTCAAATTTTGACATCAAAAGTGCAGAATAATCCGATGATGTCAAGTCTCATGTAAATGCTAGGTTTCTTACAATGTTATTTTGAGTAAGCAGATTTTTTTATGTACAGTTGAAGTCAGAAGTTTACATACACTTAGGTTGAAGTCATTAAAACACATTTTTTTAACCACTCCACAGATATCATATTAGCAAACTATAGTTTTGGCAAGTCGTTTTGGATATCTACTTTGTGCATGACACGAGTAAGTTTTCCATCAATTGTTTACAGACAGATTGTTTCACTTTTAATTGACTATATCACAATTCCAGTGGGTCAAAAGTTTACATACACCAAGTTAACTGTGCCTTTAAGCAGCTAGGAATATTCCAGAAAATGATGTCAAGCCTTTAGGCAATTAGCCAATTAGCTTCTGATAGGCTAATTGGCTAATTGGAGTCAATTGGGGGAGTACCTGTGGATGTATTTTAAGGCCTACCTTCAAACTGAGTGCCTCTTCACTGGCATCATGGGAAAATGATTTCAAAAGAAATCAGCCAAGATCTTAGAAAAAAATTGTGGACTTCCACAAGTCTAGTTCATCCTTGGGAGCAATTTCCACATGCCTGAAGGTACCACGTTCATCTGTATAAAGAATAGTATGCAAGTATAAATGCCATAGAACCAGCCATCATACCGCTCAGGAAGGAGACGCATTCTGTCTCCTAGAAATGAACGTAGTTTGGTGCGAAAAGTGCAAATCAATCCCAGAACAACAGCAAAGGACCTTGAAGATGCTGGAGGAAACAGGTAGCCAAGTATCTATATACGAGTCCTATATTGACATAACCTGAAAGGCTGCTCAGCATGGAAGAAGCCAGTGTTCCAAAACCACCATAAAAAAACCAGACTACGGTGCACATGGGGACAAAGATCTTACTTTTTGGAGAAATGTCCTCTGGTCTGATGAAACAAAATTGTTTTTGGCCATAATGACCATTGTTATGTTTGGAGGAAAAAGGGTGAGGCTTGCAAGCCGAATAACACTGTCCCAGCCGTGAAGCATGGGGGTGGCAGCATCATGTTTTTGGGGTGCTTTGCTGCATGAGGGACTGGTGTACTTCACAAAATAGATGGCATCATGAGGAAGGAAAATTATGTGGATATATTGAAGCAACATCTCAAGACATCAGCCAGGAAGTTAAAGCTCAATCGCAAATGGGTCTTCCAAATGGACAATGACCCCAAGCATACCTCCAAAGATGTGGCAAAATGGCTTAAGGACAACAAAGTCAATGTATTGGAGTGGCCATCACAAAGCCCTGACATCAATCTGATAGAAAATTTGTGGGCAGAACTGAAAAAGCATTTGCGCGCAAGGAGGCCTCAAACCTGACTCGGTTACACGAGTTCTGTCTGGAGGAATAGGCCAAAATTCCAGCAACTTACTGTGAGAAGTTTGTGGAAGTCTACCCAAAATGTTTGGCCCAAGTTAAACGATTTAAAGGCAATGCTACCAAATACTAACAAATTGTATGTAAACTTCTGACTCACTGGGAATGTGATGAAATAAAAGCTGAAATAGATAATTCTCTCTACTATTATTGTGACATTTCACATTCTTAAAATAAAGTAGTGATCCTTACTGACCTAAGACAGGGAATGTTTTCTACGATTAAATGTCAGGAATTGTGAAAAACTGAGTTAAATGTATTTGGCTAAGATGTATATAAACTTCTGATGTCAACTGTTTGCATGTAAACGCTTACTGTGTGTATAGCTTACATGAAGCCTGACAGTTGCTTTTATGTTGCTTGATTAAAGCATATGTTGCAAAAGATATTGTTTATTAAATAGGTTTAAAGTGCATTTTTTCTGAGTTCAGCATGCTATGCACAGCAAAAAGAGAGTGCACCAAAACTTGCACCTATTTTTTTGCTATGCAGAACCACGTTGGTCACGGGGAAGTGAGAATGCTGTAATCTGTTCATTTGAGTGTCGAAAAAAATATGTGCCACTTGCCCAAAGAGTATGAAAATGGGATTTTCTTTTTCCTTGTTTGTTCCAATTACCAGCAATCATCTTCAATTAAATTCCTGTTAATTCCAGGTACTTTTTTTGGTGTCTATCGTTTCCAGTCTAGAATTTGCTCAGTAATAAAACTGCCAAGTTTCGATAAACTAATCCTCTTAAAAATCAAAGGCCGTTTTTTCCCTTCACCTGACTTTTTTCCTCTTTCACTCAACTTTTCTTTCTCTCTCTTGGCTCTCTTCCAAACCTAGGTACCATTACCCAGTGCCTAGGGTATTTTATGTGCAGCTGACGGTGGGGAACAATGAGTTTATCGGAGATGGGCGGACTCGTCAAGCTGCCCGACACAGTGCAGCCATGAAAGCCCTTCAGGCCCTTAAGAACGAACCCATTCCAGAAAGACCACCTCAGGTAACCCTCACACCTTTACTACCTTACAGACCACATAATACACTGGCAATATGCTCAATAAATCCACTTGCTCTGCACCTGTATAGACAAAATGTGTATGTTATACATTCATTTACTTTGTATAAGATACAAACGTACAAATTCAAATAAAAGCTTAGAGAAGTCCTCGTGTTCTAGTGTCTCAGGTTGAGAGTAGCTCGATTATCAATTATTCCTTTTCATATATCTTCACTCTTAGATTTAAACACACATAAAAGCCAATAATGCAGTTTCATTCATAATCCACATCAAATAGTCACTGTCTGTTTTTTAGTTAATAGCTCACTCATCTACGCACATTTCCTATAGCAACTAATGTCATAATGAGTATTCTGACCAGCCATACTTAACAAAATTGATTCAAACAGTAGTGTGAGTTTATGGCAAGACTGTTGTTTGGCTGACCAGTATCAGATAGGGGGAGTGTTTGGGGAACCTGTTTTAAAGTAGAGATTTTGTTGTTGTTGCCTTTTTCTATTTTGTTGTGCACACCTTAAAATGAGAAAACTGCAATATAAGCATTATCACTAGTGAGTGGTCTCAGTCTTTTGGACTCCACAGTTTCCTCTTTTTTTTTTTTTTTTTTTTTTTAGTTCATATACTTGGAAAAACATTTGTGCCCTGCATATTCATAACCTGTTGTCATGTAAAAGTGATATTCCGGTTGACGTTCCAAGTCACGATATTTAAGAAGAAACTGTTCTATTTCCTCCTCATCTTTCAATGTTTTCAAAATCTCCTTGCAGCTTTAGTTTCTGTCAGAGCTGTGTTTTCCTGTAGCTTCAGGCAGTCCTTCAAAATACTAATTTCTCCCATCGGAAATCATGTTACATTGTGCCCCAAATGCCTGGCATCCAGGACGGTTGTTTAAACCGCAATAGCATCTCTCCTGTTTGGTCTTGTCCCCCTTCTGTCTACAAAATGAGGTCTTTGTCAGATGCCTCTTCCATGTATTGCTTTACAAATTTATGCACACCATACCTGTGTACACCTCAGGGTAAAACCGTGTTTGACTGCTTGTCTCCCCACTCCTGTACCATATCTCAAAAGATGGGTATCATGCTCACACATGCACACAACACAATATTTGTGGCTCAGTGTTTGCCAAATTAAATGTAAAATATACTATATTTTCCTTCCTTTCCACTACCTTAAAGAGTATCTTGAAGGAACCATCATTTTGACTAAACATCTGTTGTAGACTTTGTAAATATATTAATATGTAAGAACTAAAACAGTAAAAATCTAGGCATGCTTTAAACACTCCTTTTCACTAAAAAAACACAAGGAAAACTGATACTTAATCGTTTTTCGTCTATACACACCAGTCTATATTGTAATAAATAGCAATATTACCTAAATATATTTTTCACTAAAGCAATATACAAGAATTAATACAAGAAAATACAAGAAAAGCCACATGTAGACTTCAATGAAAATTTTCGAGTGATGGTACAAAGCATTGAATTTGAGTTTTGAATTGATTCATTGAAACCAACAGTTTGTACTGATTTACAGAAATGAATCAAACTTACCAACTCTAATGCCATTTTTGACACTATTTAAACATCTCTGTCTTAAAGGAATATTCCTCGTTCAATATAAGTGAAGCTTAATTGACAGCATTTGTGGCAAAATGTTCATTACCACAAACATTTATTTTGATTGCCCTTCATTTTCTTTCAAAAAAATGTTTTGACTTGCCCCGCATTTTCTTTAAAAAAGACAAAAATCTTGGTTCCAGTGAGTCACTTTCAATGGAAGTGAATGGGACCAGTCCGTTAACGTTAAAATAGTCACTATTTCAAAAGAATAGCCACAAGATGTGTTAACAAGATTTTAGTGTGATAAAATTACTTATGAACCTTTTCTGTGTAAAGTTATAGCCAAACTTCTTTGCCATGACGATGTAATGTCAACAAACCCTAAAACAACTGTAAAAATGTAAATTTAAACAATTTTACTGCTAAAAAATACATGAAGTGCTTTTATAAAATAAGCATCTCATTGTAAGTGTCTCACTGTACCCTCAACCTTTGCTTTTTTTAAAGAAAAGAAGGGGCGATTCTAAATTAATTTTGTGGTAATCAACTTTATGCCACAAATGCTGTCGATTGAGTTTAACCAGAAAATTCCTTTGACACTTTCTTTAGGAAACTTTATGGCCAAATAAAAAGCACATTTAAATACTGTAATCATATGTTGCTTGTTATATCGCTAGAAAAATAATTGCAAATATATTGTGAATATTCAATATTTCAGCCCAACTTTCAACACAAGCAGATCCTAAGCAGTACAGAGCAGTTTTCCTAATCAAATCCAATTGTTTACCATGTGCTAACAGCTGAAAGATTGCATGCCAGAGAGAGCTACCAGTCAGTGAGAATAGACACTACAGTAAATACATTAAGCCCCACACATGCAGACAGAGTGGTTGGTAAACAGACTTTAAGAAGCTGTCTCCTCAATACTGTTGAAGACCGTCTTTAACAAGTTCCGTCCAGTTTTTGTCATGGGAACGGTGCTCAATGACCGCACAATGTATGCAGGAAATCGCCCAGTTGAAGATGTGCTGACAGACAGGTGGATTTGAGGCTTTTTCAAAGAGGACACACTGAATAATCCATCAGAAATGTTGCTTTCAAATTTGCTGCATTTTGAAATTGTTTTTTTTTTTTTTTTTTTTTTGCTGCTGAGAAGATAAATTATATTTGTTGCGTATTTGATTTATATCAGACTATCAGAAAATGAGTGATATTTTTAAGATTTTATTACTTTGCTTGAGTAATTGATTGAGATTGAAATGGTTTTGGAGTATTGAAGTCACATGAAATGGCATTTGCAAACCATTTTTCCTTCCTTAATGAGACCGAATATTAAATGAAAATATTTTAGGGCGGGGCAAGATTTTATCCACAAGGAATTGATTGGATCTTGAAAGTGGGTGTTCCATACCAGAATGGAACAGACTTGAAGGTGAGTTTGCCTAGATAGCTATTCAGGTATTGGTTAACATTAAACCAGCTTGACATAGGTGATGCCAGTGGTAAAGGTAATCATTCCAGAGACAATTTTTTCTTCTTTAGAATAACGTGTACTGATGAATCATGAACGGTAAGACCAGAAATGTATATTAAGAATTAAATGGGGGTCAATTTTTATTTCATGTTGACTTAAAGTCCCTTTTAAGGCAAGTCAGTTCACTTGGCGGCCATATTTGGAATGCTCTCAGGCAGGCTGAGCAGCTATTTTTCTATGTAAAAAAGGGGCATACGTGTACAGCACTAGAAGTTGATTGGCTCTTTTACCTGTAAGGTGGGACTTCCTTTTCTACGTCTGTTGACCGTTGGGTGTTCCAATTCTTCCATTCATTTTAATCGAAGTGGCCCCTCTGCTAATAGTCTCTGCTTTAAATAGGGCACTCCTCTTAAACTTCTTTAAAGTTTATAGTTTTAAAGAAGTTCAAATATTGTTTGTCAGCTGTTATTTTATCTATAATTGTTTAATCCTTCTGCATTGTTTTATTATGGCCTTAGATCTTTCAAATCTCTCTGTGAGAACATCAAGTTTAGCTTGTGATCTGTCAGATCAGCTTAAGAAAGACACACAAGCAAACCTTCAAAGTCTGTCACACAAAGTCTTGCACTCTCCAGACCACCTGATGTCTCCCCGTCCTAGACATCATTAACAGGCGTTTGAAGGAAACACACAGTGACATCATGCCGTGTGATCACTCTTAGGAGAACACAAACTAAACACGGTATTGAATGTCTACAAGAAAAGCTCAATTTGATGGAGAGCTATGAGATCACACACTCGTGGTCATGTGTTGCATGAGAACACACTCTTCATTCAGAAAAGAAAAGAAAGGAGGTGACCAAGATAATATGCTGCGGGGATCACATTAAAAGTCACCCTTTGTAACTTGTCTGAGATAACTATTGCAGCTCCTTTTTATAATTGATAAGATTTGAATCAGAACTAAGGGAAACTAGTCTTGGATCAGTTTGAAAGCAGTTTTTCCTCAAAGCTATTATACTCCAAATCTAAACCATTCAACAAAACCAAAAGTAACTCTTTTCAATGGAGTCATATGAGTAGACCTGCCATCAGATTGCAATTGAGTTTCTAAAACCTGTTTTTAGATCAGTGGTTTTCAAGTAGTATTGTTTCAGGACCCAGATTTTACATTAGACCAAGGGGCAACCCAAGACAATACCAAAATTGTTTACAAAAGTTGACCAAAATGTCCTTAAAAGGGTCATGACATGCCTGTTTTACTATTTTGATATGTTCCTTGAGGTTCACTTGTAATAGTAGAAAAGTGTTTTGTACAAAAAAAGTCATATATTTGTGAAACATGATCATTTTCCATCCTCATTCTGACCCTCTGTCAGAAACGCTCTGATTTGGTGTTGATTCTCCTTTAAGACTTGACAATAAACACCCACTTTTATGATTTGATCTCTGCTTAAAGGTAAAGTTGGCATTGATGTGTTATTGTGGAGGCATTCAAATGCAAATGTATACCACAGTGTGACATCATAATGTGGAGGAAGTAAAGAACATTTAGTTTTGGCAGCTTAATTTCAACAAATGCTCTTTTAGCAGTGTAGAGGAAGTTTTGAGTTCTGAAACTTAATATATGTTTTCATAGTACAATGGATGCTGATATGTCAAAAGATCAAGGAAAATGTAATTCCTAATGTCATGACCCCTTTAAAATCAAACATGGAAATGGAAGCTCACTAATGTCTACAATGAACTTCATGGACAGACCTTTTAGAGGCAGAAATCTGCGTGTTGTGTGTTTAACCTTTTCAGTGTCCAGATGAAAAGGTGACAGAGGAGAACAGTGATGCCAGCAAATCAGAGATCAGCCTGGTCTATGAGATCGCCCTAAAGAGGAACCTGCCTGTTAATTTTGAGGTAAACTGTACAAATTTAATTCAGAATATGTAGAAATGCAATATTGATCAGGAAGTATGAGCAAAAATTCATTCTACAGTCATTACCTGCTCTAGTGACGCTACACTGCTGAAAAGACTAGCTTAAGGTGGTTTGCTGGTCTGAACTGGCTACCAAGCTGGTTACTACAGGTCAAACTGCTCTAATTTTATGGTTTTAGAGGGGTTTTGGCTGGACACTTAGAAACCAGCTGGCTGACTAGCTAAACCAGCTGAACAACTGAGCAGTAAACCACCTTAGGCTGGTTTTAGCTTTTGTTTGTCCAGCTGGATATCCATGTAATTAAACATAGTTTTCTTATTCTTAATTGTTTTATGCACCAAATGGGTATGTTTTTGACATCAACCTTTTTTTCCAGTCATAAAGCACAACAAAACCTGTCTTGTGTCATTACTAGTTCACTGGACTTAAAAACAGTTTAGCACTGTAAAAAACAAGTTTCTCTGTATAACTTGAATGTTGTTTTGAGTGCTCATCCAATTTAACTTTATCCATCAGAAAATGCTTATATTTCAGTTAATTGATTAAATTGCAAATTACTAACTTTGAATAAAGAGGATAAAGTGAGAAAGTGATTATATTAAATGTCTGCTCTCGGTCAAGCTCTGTCAGTATAAATGAAATCCCTTAATTGTAATTGCTTTAAAACATAAAAGCGTTTATCATGGGCAGGAGAGTGCTTTGGACACTATTCAAAATCAGCACTTCATTAAAGAGAAGGATCAATGACAATGGTGTCTCTTTCCCAGCCTCTACATTCTACAAAAAAAAACCTAGTGGAAGTCTTGAGGTTCTTCATAACCTCACTACTGACTCGTCTTCATTTATCTTAAATTATTTTCCATGGCTTTCTCCAACTTTGCAATCTGCAATCATCTGCTTGGCTTTGGTCAACCTTACTGTGATCCAGAACCTGCCTGACATATGTTTTCTAAGAATCCTGTGTACTTGCATGCAATCTGTTACGTCTGGGACCCCAATCTAACTGCATTTGGACACAATGTAGCAATCTCTTTTTCCCCCTCTTTTTCTTGTTTTCACTGTAAGTCAAGTGTGAGAGCCTGGACCAGTTTCAACGTTGTTTGATCTTTTCAGGAATTTTCTCCCCAGCTATTAGTAGGAATGGAAATGTTTTCATTTCTGATTCAATTAGCATCCCAACATAATCCAAATATTACAATGTTACTATGAAAGAAAGAAACCATACTCATACTTTCCAAGAGTTTAAGGAATAGATTACCCAAAAATGTATTTGTCATGTTGTGCTAAACATCTATGACTTTATTTCTTGTGTGGAGCACAGGAGAAGAAATTTTGAAGAATCTACTTGTCACTAGGGCTGCAACTAACGATTATTTTGACAATTGATTAATCTAACGATTATTAGAACGATTATTCGACTATTCGGCGATTATTGCAATGATTAATGATTAGCTCTTAACCGATTCAGCTTGTGCCCAAATAAAAGTTTGTATTAAATGTGCTTACTAACAATAAAGAGGACAAAATCATCTTTTAAAAATACATCTAAATGACATTCACTGAATTAAAGGGAAAAAATACTTTTTTATTTAGTTGAATTCATTAAAGAAATTCACTACCTTCTCTCACCTTTCTGTTCACTTCACTCCATCTTTAACTCACAATAACGAACTCTCTCATATTAATAAAGCTGCGTATTGCTAATTTTCTTCATAAGAAATGCACAGTGACATAGATTATGATTCAACAAGTCACGAGCCATCACGTTGTAATCTAGCTGTAGCAAGCACGCCTGCTCGAGGGATGAGTGTCCCTGTGACGGAGTGTGCATCAGCCGGGTGCTGTTTCAATCTCTCCCCCTTAGATCGGGACACTTTGCACAACTCATAGAAGAGGTGCAGACCGCACAGAGAAATGTCAGTTTCATATTTGTAGTTGTTTACATGATCTGCTTCCATATTATTGGAACTTTAAAGCTATAACGCATTAAATATAACTGCTTTTAAGATGTAATGGCGGGGTGTTTCCTTTAAAGAGCTCTTGCTCCGCTTATACCACAACGAGAGTGCTTCTGTATTTACTTATTAGGTATTTTTGTATAATTCCATCATACTTTGCGATCTACATCACCTGAAGCTGTGAAAGTTTAGAGTGCATCTGGACTGTGAGCTGTGTTTTCTTCCTCTCCTCAGTCAGGCACGAACTGCAGTGCTCCTCTCGTGCACCATTATAAGAGTTTAATGTGATCTCATGTTACATTAAATGAGATCAAACGACTATTCGACCATGAACATTTTTGCTGACAATTTTTTATTGTCGACGTTGTGAATAACGTCGACTTATCTTTTCAGCCCTACTTGTCACTCTTTTCCATGCAATTACAATGAATGGGGACTGGAGCTGGATGCAAAAGCACCATCAAATTGTCATAAAAATTAATAAAAGAGGATCAGCACATTCTTAAATTTCTCTTTTTGTTTTCCACAGTGGAAAGAAAGTCATACGGGTTGGTAAAACATGAGTATGAATAAGGTTATGACAGAGTTGTAACTTTTGGGTGAACTATTGCTTTAAATCGAAAATAACGCCATCTCACTTCTCCCCCATATAAAGTAAAGGACCATTCAAGAATCAACACATTCACCTTTATGTCGGTGTCAAATTATATCAAACAGATGCCAGCCTCAAAGAGAAAAATTTATATAAATCACTAGGTTCTTCAGTGGTTCTTCTTACACCTTGCTTAGGTACATGAGTGAATATCCAAGCCAAGAACCACCCATCATGTACATAAGTACCTTCCCCTAGGGCGCACACATCAACAAGAGCTTTTCTTCATTATATCAGTCCTTGCCGTTGTCCCACCCTGGCTTGGTATCCTGCCTTTTCACCAGGCTGAGGACACAGCCGTCTCACTAATACAATATCTCACCTCACATCCATGGAGGGATGAAGAATGATAAACCTCATGTTACAGTGATTCCTTACTACAACTTGATCTCCGTTGTTAACCATGTGAGACTGGATCGCAGACAGAGGAACTACGAGAATCAAACGTTTTTTTGAAACCCCATCGCCGGCTGAGGATTCCATATCATCTGTTGCAGACAACACAAACTCGTCTGCTGCCACAGAGGCAGTCGGAACCTTGTGCCAAGACCTCCTCATAGTCCTTGTTCACCTGATGAGGCTCATTCGATGGCTGGAACTGCAGCCCACCTACCTTAGTCCTTTACATCAAAACCAGCCCTGAGTTACCAGGCCAGTTTAAGTA
Source organism: Myxocyprinus asiaticus (assembly GCF_019703515.2). Classification (NCBI taxonomy): domain Eukaryota; kingdom Metazoa; phylum Chordata; class Actinopteri; order Cypriniformes; family Catostomidae; genus Myxocyprinus; species Myxocyprinus asiaticus. The sequence goes on from NC_059387.1 coordinate 16,165,285, forward strand.
ACATCAGCATGTGCTCATCAGCAACTGATTTCTTTAAAATCACTCCGTGTAAGGGGGTGCAGTGGAAAGGAGGCGGCGAGAACCGGCTTGACAACTTAAATAATAATTTAATAAACAACTTAACCAAAAACACACAACCATAAACACACAGTACAGCTGCCTGTAATTCTCTCTCTCTCAAACTGTTGTCCCCGGCCACCTTTATCCCTCGCGTGCCCCATCAGGCTGATTGGGGACCGAGCGTGTGTCATTCCAGCCCGGCCCTGCCGTCCTTGGCTCTACACTTCCCCCGGCATGATGTACATCCCCCCTTCCTCGCCGGGGGGCGTGCCTTGCGCCCCGACTGCCGGAGGGTCATCCCCGCCTTCCTCGACCTGGGAGGAAACAGGAGGGGAAAAACAACAACAAAACATAGGCGAGGGAAAGGCCAACACGGAGCGACAGAGAGAGAGAGGAGAGAGAGAAAAAGAAACTCACCGGTTCTCTGATGCGCCATCGCGTGGTCCTCGATCACTCCTCCACCCTCTCAGGCGGATGGCAGCCGCTCCTCCCCGGGCAGACCGGAGTCAGTCCTCCGACCCCCAGCAGACAAACGCCCCTCCGTGTTCCCGGCATCAAGTGAGGACACTCCTCCGCCCCTGGCAGTGGCCCTACCACTCCTAGCGGTCGGGGAGTCGCTTCCCTCCTCCCCCCGGCGGACGGTGGTCTTCTCTCGACCCCTCTGCGTTCCCAGGGGTCGGCAGGGCACTCCTCCGCCCCCGGCAGTGGCTCCCTTGCTCTAGGCGGTCGGGGAGTCCCGTCCCCACTCGCCTCGCGGACGGCGGCTGTTCCCCGCGTCCAGGTGGTCAGGCTACTCCGTCTCCCGTCAGATGGCAGCGGCGCTCCCCTGGGTGGACGGCAGTGTCGAGGACTCTGCGATGGGAATCCCTCCTCAATCCCGGGTTTCAGCACCAGTGTAAGGGGGTTCAGTGGAAAGGAGGCGGCGAGAACCGGCTTGACAACTTAAATAATAATTTAATAAACAACTTAACCATAAACACACAACCATAAACACACAGTACAGCTGCCTGTAATTCTCTCTCTCTCTCGAACTGTCGTCCCCGGCCGCCTTTATCCCTCGCACGCCCCATCAGGCTGATTGGGGACCGGGCGTGCGTCATTCCAGCCTGGCCCTGCCCTCCTTGGCTCTACACTCCGTTATCTCAAAAAAGATTTATGGTGATTTTTTTGTTTTTGTTTTTTTCTTTCTATTTTTTGAGATGTGCCCAAATCAGTTCTTAACAGGCTGTCAATTCACTGCTAATTATAAGATGCAGTGTGTAATTTCTACATCACTAGTAGCACTGATTTGACAATTCAATGCAAATTGAAAGGTCCAGTATGTAATTTATAAAACGCTAACGGCACTGATAGCGTATAACAATCAAGTCACAGATGAGAAGCACACACGTCTCTAAGGCTCTAATGCTGGTGGTACTCTAAAATAACTGACAAAATAACTGACAAATAAACGTAGGCTAATGTTTGCACTTAGATTAAATGCAACTAATTGACAGAAACGATGCACCGCTTATTCAAGCTTTCATTTATTTACTATACTTTTTTTGTGCTTTATTATAATAAAGTGACACACTGATCATGCAGTAACACACTGATGACTGATATATGCAGTCAATTATTCAGACCTCATCTCGAAATCTGAACGCAGTTGGTCAAAAGAGATGCATACTACCATGTGTTAATGGCAACGACACCTTTTAAATGCATCTTAATACCAGGCAATAAACAGGGCACACACACACACAGTGGGAGTGTGTGTGAGAGAGGTAGTGAAGTCAAAACTGATGCACTAGGTGAAAATGTTTTTCTTATTTTTTATCTGTCAAAATGACGGACAGCATTTGAAATTTTCCATCAATCTTTCAAAAAATCGGTAAATGACAGAGAATTTTCGGTTAATGCAACCCTTGGGCCTACCATCTGTGTACCTCAGCAGAAATAGAGATTCAACAGACCAGGCTATGTTTTTTCAGTCTTTAACTGTTGGTGAGCCTGTGCCCATTGCGGCCTCGGCTTTCTGTTCTTAGCTGGCACCAACAATCATGCCACGGTCAATCACTGAGATCACATTTTTTCCCCATTCTGATGGTTGATGTGAACATTAACTTACGCTCCTCACCTGTATCTGCATGATGATATGCACTGCACTGCTGCCACAAGATTGGCTGATTAGATAATCGTATGAATAAGTAGGTGTACATGTGTACCTAATAAAGTGGTCACTAAGTGTAAATATATATTCAGTAGACATTTGAAGTCAGAAGTTTACATATACCTTAGCCAAATACCTTCTAAACTCAGTTTTTCACAATTCCTGACATTTAATTGTAGAAAACATTCCCTGTCTTTGGTCAGTTAGGATCATTATTTTAAGAATGTGAAATGTATAATGATTTATTTCAGCTTTTATTTCTTTCATCACATTCCCAGTGGGTCAGAAGTTTACATACAATTTGTTAGTATTTCGTAGCATTGCCTTTAAATTGTTTAACTTGGGTCAAACGTTTTGTGTAGCCTTCCACAAGCTTCTCACAATAAGTTGCTGGAATTTTGACCCATTCTTCCAGACAGAACTGGTGTAATTGAGTCAAGTTTGTAGGCCTCCTTGCTCGCACACGCTTTTTCAGTTCTGCCCACAAATTTTCTGTCGGATTGAGGTCAGGGCTTTGTGATGGCCACTCCAATACCTTGACTTTGTTGTCCTTTAGCCATTTTGCCACAGTTTCCTGGCTGATGTCTTGATGTTTTGTCAATATATCCACATAATTTCCCTTCCTCATCATGCCATCTATTTTGTGAAGTGCACCAGTCCCTCCTGCAGCAAAGCACCCCCACAACATGATGCTGCAACCCCATGCTTCATGGTTGGTATGGTGTTCTCAGACTTGCAGGCCTCACCCTTTTTCCTCCAAACATAACAATGGTCATTATGGCCAAACAGTTCAGTTTTTGTTTCATCAGACCAGAGGACATTTCTCCAAAAAGATCTTTGTTACCATGTGCACTTGCAAACTGTAGTCTGGCTTTTTTATGGCAGTTTTGGAACACTGGCTTCTTCCTTGATGAGCAGCCTTTCAGGTTATGTCGATATAGGACTCGTTTTACTGTGGATATAGATACTTGTCTACCTGTTTCCTCCAGCATCTTCACAAGGTCCTTTGCTGTTGTTCTGGGATTGATTTGCACTTTTCGCACCAAACTACGTTCATCTCTAGGAGACAGAATGCGTCTCCTTCCTGAGCGGTATGATGGCTGTGTGGTCCCATGGTGTTAATACTTGCGTACTATTGTTTGTACAGATGAACGTGGTACCCTCAGGCGTTTGGAAATTGTTCCCAAGGATGAACCAGACTTGTGGAGGTCCACAATTTTTTTTTCTGAGGTCTTGGCTGATTTCTTTTGATTTTCCCATGATGTCAAGCAAAGAGGCACTGAGTTTGAAGGTAGGCCTTAAAATACATCCATAGGTACACCTCCAATTGACTCCAGTTAGCCTAATTGGTTAATTGCCTAAAGGCTTGACATCATTTTCTGGAATTTTCCAAGCTGCTTAAAGGCACAGTTAACTTAGTGTATGTAAACTTCTGACCCACTGGAATTGTGATTATAGTCAATTAAAAGTGAAACAGTCTGACTGTAAACAATTGATGGAAAAATGACTTATGTCATTAGTTTGCTAATTTGAAATTTGTGGAGTGGTTAAAAAATGAGTTTTAATGACTTGACCTAAGTGTATGTAAACTTCTGACTTCAACTCTGTGTGTGTGTGTGTGTGTGTGTGTGTGTGTGTGTGTGTGTGTGTGTATATACAGCTCTGGAAAAAATTAAGAGACCACTGCAAAATTATCAGTTTCTCTGGTTTGAGTTTGAGTAAAATGGACATTTTTGTTTTATTCTATAAAGTACTGACAACATTTCTTCCAAATTCCAAATAAAAGTATCGGCATTTAGAGCATTTATTTGCAGAAAACAACTGGTCAAAATAACAAAAAAAAATGCAGTGTTTTCAGACCTCGAATAATGCAAAGAAAACGAGCTCATGTTCATTTTTAAACAACACAATACTAATGTTTAACTTAGGAAGAGTTCAGAAATCAATATTTGGTGGAATAGCCCTGATTTTTAATCACAGCTTTCATGCATCTTGGCATGCTCTCTACCAGTCTTTCACATTGCTGTTGGGTGACTCTACGCCACTCCTGGCGCAAAAATTCAAGCAACTCTGCTTTGTTTGATACTTGTGGCCATCCATCTTCCTCTTGATCACATTCCAGAGGTTTTAAATGGGGTTCAGGTCTGGAGATTGGGCTGGCCATGACAGGGTCTTGATCCGGTGGTCCTCCATCCACACCTTGATCGACCTGGCTGTGTGGCATGGAGCATTGTCCTGCTGGAAAAATCAATCCTCAGAGTTGGGGAATATTGTCAGAGCAGAAGGAAGCAAGTTTTCTTCCAGGATAACCTTGTATGTGGATTGATTCACGCATCCTTCACAAGAGACAAATCTGCCTGATTCCAGCCTTGCTAAAGCACCCCCAGATCATTACCGATCCTCCACCTGGTCGTCTAATTGTTAGACGGAGACCTGGAGAGACCTTAAAGCCACATTGCCTCGCATCCACTGTGAACTTTGGTGGAGGATCAGTGATGATCTGGGGGTGCAGATTTGTCTTTGTGGAGGACGCATGAATCAAGCCACATACAAGGTTATTCTGGAAGAAAACTTGTTTCCTTCTGCTCTGACAATGTTCCCCAACTCTGAGGATTGGTCCTCCTCACACCTCCACACAAGAGAGCTGGAAATTACATGCTTGCATTTCCAAGAGGGATGTGCACCAGAATTTCATCACTTAATTATGAGCACATAGAATGATACTCATCCTGAGGAATTCTGAATTCTTATGTAACATCTATGTGTGATGATCAAATGCATTCCACATCAAGGCCTAGTAAATATTGGGTCATGCCGCTCTTGTCAAGTGTGTGGGAAATGCACACTGCTCTCTTGTGTTCCTCGGTTTCTGGCCATCTTTAGATGAAAGCCCAGATTGTTGGGGATTAGAAGTTTACTGATGAAGATTAATGATGTGTGGCTAGGCTTCCAATCATTCATATGAGCTGTGTTGAGGGATAGTTTGCCCAAAAATAAAATTTCTGTTATCATTCACTCTCTTGTAAATCAAAACTATATGATTTTCTTTCACCTGTGGAACACAAAAGGAGATGTTTAGAAGAATGCCCTTGCTGCTTTTTCTTCTTACAATCAAAGTGAATGGGAAGTGGGACTGTCAAGCTCCAAGAAGTGCCATTAAAGCTTCATAAAAGTAGTCCATATGAATAATACACTATATTCCAAGTCTTCTGAACTATCCTTTTTAGACATTGTGTTTTTAGTTTGAAATGACATGGACCTTCAAGGCTTCATATTTGTAAACTTTGAAGCTTAGTGACATTTGCCATTGTATTTGAATTGGACGTGATAATCACCATTAGTTGTGTGTGTGGTGATATGGCTCTTCTCAGCTGAGCCTGTTTTTACTGGAGTGTCACATGTTTGTGTGAATGCCAGAATGGTCATGTGTGTTAAGAGAGGATGTGAGGAGGGCTCTCGAGACGGATAACTTTCAGTTCTGACTGAGCGCACAGAGGCCCACACTCAGCTGTGTGTGTGTCTGTGTGAAACTCAATCCCCCCAGTGTTGCCCTTAAAAAGCTTAGAGCTGCTCACCTGTTCCCTCTACCATATTGCTGATGTCACAGGAAATAAAAAATGATTACACATGCGTGCCATAAACTTTCGGTTTCTCACAGAAACATTTGTTAGAAGCGGGTGATATTCTTCCTCTTCTTCTAGAATAACACAAATTAACGTCACCCAGAAAATTAATGGTTGTGATTTATGCTCTACGCAAGCATGCAAACACAGATGCAAAGGTGCAATCCCTTTGTGCATTCTCAATGTGTTTGGAACCAACTTTCAGTACTCAATGGACGATGGAGTTACCATCAAATGTGTGTTCCATTAAACTGGATTTGTTATTTTTCAGCTAGCTAGCTATCAATTAGCATATCGCTACTTTAACTAACTTTTAACTAACATTCTCAGCAATATTCTCTTCAAACTGTTGCTCATCCATAATAGTAGTTGAGCTAAAAGAGAATGGATTATGCTTATGCATGCTTCCTTAATCGCGGCAATGCAAAGAATGCAATTCATAAAACACAAGTACATTTCTTTCAAGATGGCGCCGCAGATGGCTGCTTCAGTGTGGAGCTTTCTATCGTTTTTGTTACTTTTGTTTGTTTGTCATGTTTTTTTGTCACTCTTTCCCGATCAGTTTTAGCAGGGATGAACTGCTGAAGATTCGGCAGATCATCCCTGATAATTTTTTGCCGGTGTTTGATTATTCGGAAGTAATCTTAGTTGGAGGCGCAGCGGTGCTCTACAAGCGATCCAAAAGATGCACGCGAGGGAAGCAAGCCGGCACGCTCATGAAACTTTGTCAGCGCGGCTTTAGGACTCCCCTGCAGAGTATTTATCCGGCGAATGTCCGCTCCCTCGCCAACAAAATGGACGAACTGCTTCTGCTCACTCAAACAAATAAGGACTTTTCTAATTCCGCTGCTCTGTGTTTCATGGAAACCTGGCTGAATGAAGCCATCCCAGATGGCGTGTTTCATCTGCCAGGCTTCCAGCTGTTTGGAGCAGATCGCATTGCGGAATCATCGGGGAAAACGAGAGGCAGTGGAACGTGCTTTTACATCAACGAAAGCTGATGTACAGATGTAACAGCACTGAAGAAGATGTGCTGTCCTAATTTAGAAGCGCTTTTCATCAACAGGAGTTTTCCTGTTCATTCTGGTGTGTGTACATCCCACCACAAGTGTGTGAGAATGCAGCGTTGCAACAGCTGGCTGATCACATCACAGACACGAAGCAACAACACCCGGACTCACTTATTATTATTCTGGGAGATTTTAATAAAGCTAACCTAACCCGTGAACTGCCAAAATACAAACAACACATCACATTCCCCACCAGAGACAGAAATATACTGGACCACTGCTATACCACTGTAAAGGATGCATATCGCTCTGTACCATGTGCAGCTTTAGGACTCTCTGATCACTGTCTGGTTCATCTTCTCCTGACCTACAAGCAGAAACTAAAATCAGCTAAGCTTGTAGTAAGTATTGTAAAGAAATGGACTAATGAAGCAGTGCTGGAACTACAAGCCTGCTTTGACTGCACTGATTGCAGTGTTTTTGAAGCTGCAGTCACAGACCTGGATGTGCTCACAGACACTGCGACATCGTATATCAGTTTCTGTGAGGATATGTGCATCCCTACTAGGACATTTTTATCATTCAATAACGATAAACCATGGTTTACAGGAAAATTCAGACCACTTTGTCATGCCAAAGAGGATGCTTACAGAAATGGGATAAAATATTGTAAAACCGGGCCAGGAACACACTTACTAAGGAAATCAGAGTGACTAAAAGGAGCTACTCTGAAAAGCTGAAAAAACATTTTTCAGCCAACAATCCGTCATCTGTGTTGAAAGGCCTGAAAAGTGTCACCAAGTACAAGACACCTCCCCCTCACTCTGTATAGAGTCAACTAAAGGCTGATGAACTGAATGTGTTTTACTGCAAGTTTGAAAAGCCTATACTCACACCCCTCCCCCACTCTGATCTTCACACACACACCAACACCTCCTGGAGCCCCCCCCCCAGCCTCCTGCTACTCAATCTGCACTTATGATCTGTGAGGAGGATGTGTACCGGGTCTTTCGGAAACAAAAGACTAGGGAAAACTTCAGGCCCAGATGGTGTTTCACCTGCCTGTCTGAAAGTCTGCACTGACCAACAGCTCCCTATCTTCACACAGATCTTCAATAGATCACTGGAGCAGTGTGATGTTCCCTGCTGCTTCAAACGTTCCACCATCATTTCGGTCCCCAAAAAAACCAAAATCACAGGAATTAATTACTACAGACCTGTCGCTCTCACGTCTGTGGTCATGAAGTTGTTTGAGAGGCTGGTTTTGGCCTACCTGAAGGACATCACTGGACCCCTGCTGGACCCCCTTCAGTTTGCCTACCGAGCAAACAGGTCTGTGGATGATGCTGTCAATATGGGACTGCATTATATCCTGCAACACCTCGGCAGACCTGGGACTTATGCAAGGATCCTATTTGTGGACTTCAGTTCAGCCTTCAATACCATCATGCCTGATCTTCTCTCAACCAAACTGACCCAGCTCTCCGTGTCCACCCCAATATATCGATGGATCACCAGCTTTCTGGCAGATAGACAGCAGCTAGTGAGACTGGGGAAACTCGTGTCCAGAACCCTCACTATTAGCACTGGTGCTCCTCAGGGATGCACTCTCTCTCTCTCCACTGCTCTTCTCCCTGTACATGAATGACTGCACTGCAAAGGACCCCACTGTCAAGCTCCTGAAGTTTGCTGACAACACCACGATCATCGGCCTCATCTGTGATGGTGACGAGTCTGCATACAGACAGGAGGTTGAACAGCTGGCTGTCTGGTGCGGTCATGACAATCTTGAGCTGAACACCCTCAAAACAGTGGAGACGATAGTGGACTTCAGCAGAAATCCCCCTGCACCCCCCCCCATCCTGAACAGCACTGTGGCAGCAGTGGAGTCATTCAGGTTCCTGGGCTCTACCATCTCTCAGGACATGAAGTGGGACACCCACATAGACTCCTTTGTGAAGAAGGTTCAGCAGAGGTTGTATTTCCTTCACCAGCTGAGGAAATTCAACCTGCCATAAGAGCTGCTGATACAGTTCTATGTGGCCATCATTGAGTCTGTCCTGTGTACATCTGTAACTGACTGGTTTGGGTCAGCCACCAAATCAGACAGAGGGAAACTACCATGGACAGTCAGGACTGCTGAGAGGATTATTGGTGCCCCCCTGTCCACCCTCCAAGACCTGTATGTCTCCAGATTGAGGAAATGTGCAGGTAGAATCACTCAGGACCCCACACACCCTGCCCACTCCCTCTTTGAACTGTTGCCCTCTGGCTGGCGCTACAGAGCACTGAGCGCCAGGGCATCCAGGCACAAGAACAGTTTTTACCCTCAGGCCATTTTCCACATGAACAATTAAACTGCCTCTGGACTCCCCCATAGTGCAATAATGTAAATACATATCTCATGTACATATGTAAATTCACATATTTAATTCAATAAATGTACATACCCCTACTTTGCACATACATTACCACATTTTACCACTATTATTTGCATGTCTATGTATACTCTTACCTTGTTTTATATTCTGTCTCACAGTAATGTTCTGTGTGCACTTGTTTCTCCTATCACCAAAAGAAAATTCCTTGTGTACGTGAGAATATTGGCAATAAACTCATTCTGATTCTTAGCATTGCCGTGATTAAGGAAGCGGGGATAAGAATAATCCGTATAATTGTTTATTTCACTGTTTTTTTTGTTTTTTTTATTTTAGTCATTTTCTTTTTCTTTTAATTAAAATCTCCTTTTTAATGTAGTCAATATTTTTTCATGTCATTCATTTTAGACAATTTTACTGACTAAAGTGGCATATAATTTTACATTTACATTTAGTCAGTTAGCAGACACTTTTATCCAAAGCGGCTTACAAATGAGGAACATAGCAAGCAATTTGTCATACAAAGTTTAACAATATCTGCAGTGTTGTACTGCCAAGTTCTCAAGGTGGCTAGAGAAGTATAGGTGCTAATGCTGAAGAAAGAGGCCTTTTCAGACTTTTTTTTTTTGTAAAGTGCAAGTTTAGTGCAATAGTAGGTGTAATTAGTGTGGATTGTTTAAGTGCTCATGGAACAGATGTGTTTTCAGCTGGTTCTTGAATGTTGAGATGGTATCAGCAGATTGTGTGGAGGTTGGAAGTTTATTCCACCACAAAGGAGCCTCTTTGTGATGGGACCACCAGGCACCACTCGTTCATAGACTGCAGAGAGTGGGTTGGATCATAAACCTGGAGAAGTGAATTGAAGAAAGAAGGTGTGGTTCCATTGTCTGTCCTGAAGGCCAGAGTCAAAGCATTACATTTGAGGCGGGCAGCTACAGGTAGCCAGTGGAGCGAAATCAAGAGAGGGGTGACACAAGCTCTTTTTGGCTGACTGAAGACCAGTCGTGCTACTGCATTCTGGACCATCTGCAGTGGCTTAATTGTGTTAGCTGGAAGGCCATCCAGAGCATTACAGTATTCCAGTCTTGAAATGACCAGAGCTTGGACCAGGAGCTGTGCGGCATTTTCACACAGAAAAGGTCTGTTTTCCTGATGTTCCTGATTTTAGTCGACAAAAGAACATGACGTTGACATTGATGTTAATGTGCAAAATGACAAAAACATGTATCAAACTGTAACAGACCAAACTTTAACCAAATATTGAATTTTTGGGAAAAATATGTAAGCTACTTACAATTATTTACACATGTATCTTATATAATTTGTAGGCCTAAGATTAAAGAACATGAGAACAGTCCTGAAAACTTGAGTTCCTGAAATAATAGCATATATTGAAAGTATTTGTTACTTTTCAGAAGTTACTCTGTTGTGAATTCCTTAAATTTTGACAGGATATTGCATTACTTGCAGCATTTATTAAAGGAAACGCTATATTCATAATGCAAGTTACGCATTCTGACTTGCACGTAACTTAGTTCAATGTCACCTGTCCATTCGCTTCATTGTATCTGCAGATGTAAGTTGTGATATTATGTTTATGTTGTGGATATCACTGATTAATATTACATATATAGGATGTGTTTGAATCAATTCTTTCTACATTATTCTTTCATAAAAAAAAAAAAAAAACTGTTAGTGCGTTGTTAATATCTTGCAGAATATCTTTGTAGTTTCTATCAACAATGTTTTAATTAAAACCATTTTATTATCGTCATAATGCATCTTTTTCGTCATTGACAAGAAGAAAACTTGAATTTTTGTCAGTTATTTCGAGAGTGCTAAGCGATAATTGATGGGACATTTTGACAATCACTTGGTTTCTATTTCTACAGTGTCACTGGGTAGCCCCACCCACTGTGAAATCTCATTGGTCCAAAATCTCACTCCACATTACTATACAATATACATCAGATATCTTATAATTGGCTGTGATCATGTCACATTGCGCAGCAGTTTCACGTTCAGCGTTGACAGACAAATGACTTGTCGCTGGAAACTTTTTGCATTGCTCCATGGTTAGGACACAGGTCTTAGACAAGATTAATATGTGTGAATGGTACTTCTGATCTATATTCATACATGTTTCATCTCATGTATTCATACTGGGTGTGCATGTTTAAAACTGCGTTCCTGTGGTCTCTCTTCAAATGAGTTTGTGATTTTGGTGTTAAACCAGATGGCTCGGCTGTAGTAAGTCTAATTAGCAATATTCCCATTTCTGCTGCCGAGAGAGAGGAAGAGAGACAGAGCAAAGGAAAAGAGCATACATGTAGCAGACATGGCCTGAGGGCCAGAGAGAAAGAGAGCGTGAAAGGCGTGACTGGAATAACTGCAGTTCCCACTTCTGCTTATGAGCATGCATATGTGTTCTCTTGTGTTACCATGTTCATTACATGCCCCTCAGGTGCTGAAGGAAAGCGGACCCCCACACATGAAGAGTTTCCTCACACGCGTAACGGTGGGAGAGATCTCGGCAGAGGGAGAGGGGAACAGCAAGAAGCTCTCCAAAAAGAGAGCAGCCCTCTCCATCTTACAGGAGCTGAAAAAACTGCCGGTCCTTCCTTTAGTGGAGAAACCCAAAGTGCATTACAAGAAACGGCCCAAGACCATATTGAAGGTGGGTCCAATTAAGAGTGGAACCATTTGCAATGCTATATCCTGTCTTAAAGGGATAGTTCACCCAAAAATAAAACTTCAGTCATCATTTACTCACCCTCATGTCATTCCATATATAAACTCAGCAAAAAAAGTCCTCTCATTTTCAACTGCTTTTATTTTTAGCAAACATAACATGTGTAAATATTTGTGTGAACATAAAAAGATTCAACAACTAAGACATAAACTGAACAAGTTTCACAGACATGTGACTAACAGAAATGGAATAATGTGTTCCTGAACAAAGCAGGGGTCAAAATCAAAAGTAACAGTCAGTATCTGGTGTGGCCACCAGCTGCATTAAGTACTGCAGTGCATCTCCTCCTCATGGACTGCACCAGATTTGCCAGTTCTTGCTGTGAGATGTTACCCCACTCTTCCACCAAGGCACTTGCAAGTTCCTGGACATTTCTGGGGGTAATGGCCATAGCCCTTACCCTCCGATCCAACAGGTCCCAGATGTGCTAAATGGGTTTGAGATCTGGGCTCTTCGCTGGCCATGGCAGAACACTGACATTCCTCTCTTGCAGGAAATCACGCACAGAATGAGCAGTATGGCTGGTGGTATTGTCATGCTGGAGGGCCATGTCAGGATGAGCCTGCAGGAAGGGTACCACATGAGGGAGGAGGATGTCTTCCCTGTAATGCACAGCATTGAGATTGCCTGCAATGACAACAAGCTCAGTCCGATGATGCTGTGACACACCGCCCCAGACCATGACAGACCCTCCACCTCCAAATTGATCCCGCTCCAGAGTGCAGGCCTCTGTGTAACGCTCATTCCTTCGACGATAAACACGAGTCTGACCATCACCCTTGGTGAGACTAAACCGCAACACTTTTTGCCAGTCCTGTCTGGTCCAGCGAAGGTGGGTTTGTGCCCATAGGCGACGTTATTGCCGGTGATGTCTGGTAAGGACCTGCCTTACAACGGGCCTACAAGCCCTCAGTCCAGCCTCTCTCAGCTTATTGTGGACAGTCTGAGCACTGATGGAGGGATTGTGCGTTCCTGGTGTAACTTGGGCAGTTGTTGTTGCCATCCTGTACCTGTCCTGCAGGTGTGATATTCGGATGTATGGATTCTGTGCAGGTGTTGTTACACGTGGTCTGCCACTGCGAGGATGGTCGGCTGTCCTTCCTGTCTCCCTGTAGCGCTGTCTTAGGCGTCTCACAGTACGGTTATTGCAATTTATTGCCCTGGCCACATGTGCAGACCTCATGCCTCCATGCAACATGCCTAAAGCATGTTCACGCAGTTGAGCAGGGACCCTGGGCATCTTTCTTCTGTTGTTTTTCAGAGTCAGTAGAAAGGTCTCTTTAGTGTCCTAAGTTTTTATAACTGTGACCTTAATTGCCTACCTTCTGTAAGCTGTTAGTGTCTTAATTACGTTCCACAGGTGCATGTTCGTTAATTGTTTATGGTTCATTGAACAAGCATGGAAAATATTGTTTAAACCCTTTACAACAAATATCTTTTAAAGTTATTTGTATTTTTACAAAATTATCTTTAAAATACAGTGTCCTGAAAAAGGGACGTTTCTTTTTTTGCTTAGTTTATTTACCTCTATGATGTCTTCAGTGCATGTGGAAAACACTCATTTTCAAAATTTATTTTTAACAATTACATGCATCTAAAGTAATATAGTTCATTAGCCCAGCTGTAGTCAACAGCTGCGCATTCACAGAAATGTGTATTTAGAATACATATGAATGACCACAATCAAATCCAATCTAATTAGATGATAGAGCCAAACCTATCCATTTTATAGTATATATTTAAAGTGTATAATTCTATTTCAATGATCAACCACTATGCAAGCACACAAGAAACTGATGGAACACAGCATTCTTTTAATTACTGGAGCTTGCTTTCTTAAAAAGCTTGTTCAATGGCTTACTTAGTTGCTCATTCTTTCATTCACTCATTCAACTCTTTTCTCATTCTCTTGACAGGGGTACTGATGTGAGCATTAACCAGCCATCCATCAGTGTCTCTCATCCTCTTTCTCATTCTCTTTTACATTCTCAATTTCTCTCTCAGACAGGACCAGAATACGGACAGGGCATGAACCCTATAAGCAGACTGGCTCAGATTCAACAGGCTAAGAAGGAGAAGGAACCAGAATACATGCTGCTGTCCGAGAGAGGGATGCCGCGCCGCAGAGAATTCATCATGCAGGTACATTAGACAGAGAGAGAGAGAGAGAGAGAGAGAATCAGGAGGTGTAAAGTGAGAGAAAAACTAAGGACAGAGTCTTGGACAAACACTGATAACCTCCCACTGTGCAATCTGTCTTCATCAGAAAGACTGTCACCTCCTCCGGCTCTGATTACAGCCGACCTTCAGTGCTGTCAAAGACACACACACACACACTCACTCATTCTCATTCATCTTCTGCCCATTGGGATAGTTAATGGACAGTCAGTCTTAATTAAGGTGATTTTCAGAAAAATTTGTCCCTGGAAACATTAGCACGTCTTTAAAATACAACTTTGTGCCAAAGTTTGTGCCCAACACATCATGTGCAGTAAGTAATATTTTTTTCCCTTGACCTCTTGCACAAGCCAACACTTTCCAGGTCTGTTTTTTTGTCTTGAATTGTAAAAAAAAATCTTTAGAATAGAGTGTAGTACAGTAATTTAGAATAAAATACTGTGTGGTTGAGTTAAAGTAGAATGTAGTAGAGTAATTTAGAGTAGAGTGTGCTAGAGTAATTAAGAGTTAAGTGGAGTAGGGGAAATTAGGAGTGATGTAGAATGTACAGTAGTAGTCAAGTAATTTTTATTTGCATAGCGTTTTTCATAACAGATGTCAGTTCAAAGCAGCTATACAGGAAATTATGGTATAACAGAAAATAAAACTGTAATGTCTTAGTCATCATTGTGCGATTTGATAAAAATGTGAGTGTAGATTGGGATTGTAATAATATTTGTACTTAAACCAAGTGAGCAAGCTAAAGTGAAGAATGAAAAACTCAAGATGTTGGTTAAAAGAGAAAAATAACCTTGGGAGAACCAAGGCTCTCTTTGGAGGCCAGTACCCTTCTGGCTAAACAGCAGAAGGGTACTGCTTTGGCGGTGGAACATGCTTTTACATCAGTGAAAGTTGGTGTACAGATGTAATAACGTTAAAGATGTGCTGTCCTAATTTGGAAGCGCTCTTTATTAACTGTAAGCCTTTCTACTCGCTGCGGGAGGTTTCCTCGTTTATTCTGGTGAGTGTGTATATCGCGCCAAATGCGTGTTTGAATGCCACGCTGCAACATCTAGCTGATCAAATCACAGACACAGAACAACAATACCTGGACTCAGTTATTATTATTCTTGGGGATTTTAACAAAGCAAACCTCACACGTGAACTACCCAAATACAAACAGCACATTACATGCCCAACCAGAGACATATACTGGATCACTGCTACACAACAATAAAGGATGCGTATCGCTCTGTTCCTAGAGCAGCTTTGGGACTATCTGATCACTGTCTGGTTCATCTTCTTCCAACCTACAGACAGAAATTAAAATCTGCTAAACCTGTAGTAAGGACTGTAAAGAGATGGACCAACGCAGCAGAGCTGGAACTACAAGCCTACTTTGACTGCACTGATTGGAATGTTTTTGAGGCTGCAGCCCCAGACCTAGATGAGCTCACAGATACTGTTACATCATATATCAGTTTCTGTGAGGATATGTGCATTCCTACTAGGACTTATTTAACAATGACAAACCATGGTTTACAGCGGAACTCAGGCAGCTTCATCAGGCCAAAGAGGATGCTTACAGAGTTGGGGATAAAGTCTTGTACAATCAGGCCAGGAACACACTGAATAAGGGAATCAGAGTGGCTAAAAGTAGATACTCCGAGAAGCTGAAAAACAAGTTTTCAGCTAACGACCCTGCATCAGTGTGGAGTGGCATGAAACAACTTACAAATTACAGGACTCCTACCCCCAAACCTGTGGTGGACCAACAACTGGCTGATGACCTGAATGTGTTCTACTGTAGATTTGAAAGGCCCAATCTCACACCCCACACCCACTCTGACCTTCACTTCACACAAACACCAACACCTCCTGCAACCCCCCTCCTCCCCCCTCCTGCTACTCAACCCGCACTTAAGATCTGTGAAGATGATTTGAGCCACGTCTTTCGAAAACAAAGGATAAGGAAAGCACAGGGCTCTAATGGCGTTTCACCTGCATGTCTTAGACCCTGTGCTAACCAGCTGGCCCCCATCTTCACACAGATCATCAATAGATCACTGGAGCAGTGTGAAGTCCCATGCTGCTTCAAACGTTCCACTATCATCCCCATCCCAAAGAAACCAAAAATCACAGGACTTAATGACTACAGACCTGTCGCCCTGACGTCTGTGGTCATGAAGTCATTTGAGAGACTGGTGTTGGCCCACCTGAAGGACATCACTGGACCCTTTCTAGATCCCCTTCAATTTGCTTATCGAGCAAACAGGTCTGTGGATGATGCAGTCAACATGGGATTTCATCATATCCTGCAACATCTGGACAGACCAGGGACATATGCAAGGATCCTTTTAGTGGACTTCAGTTCTGCTTTCAACACCATCATCCCAGCTATTCTCCAGACTAAATTACACCAACTCTCTGTTCCCACGTCTATCTGTCAGTGGATTACCAGATTTCTGACAGACAGGCAGCAACTTGTGAGATGGGAAATTCACTTCCAGCACCTGTACAATCAGCACTGGTGCCCCCCAGGGATGTGTGTTCTCCCCACTACTCTTCTCCCTCTACACCAACGAATCGCCAAGGACCCCTCTGTCAAGCTCCTGAAGTTTGCAGACTACACCACTGTCATCGGCCTCATCCGAGATGATGATGATTCTGCATACAGAAGGGAGGTTAAACAGCTGGCTGTCTGGTGCAGTCAAAACAACTTTGAGCTGAACACGCTCAAAACGGTGGAAATGATTGTGGACTTTAGGAGGAACACCCCAACACTGTCCCCCCTCACCATTCTAAACAGCACTGTGGCAGCAGTAGAGTCATTCAGGTTCCTGGGCACTACCATCTCGCAGGACCTGAAGTGGGAGACACACATTGACTCCATTGCAAAAAAGGCCCAGCAGAGGTTGTACTTCCTTCACCAGTTGCCACAGGCATTGCTGATACAGTTCTACTCAGCAGTCATTGAGTCTGTCCTCTGCACTTCAGTAACCGTCTGGTTTGGTTCAGCTATGAAATCAGACGTCAGAAGACTACAAAGGACAGTTCGGACTGCTGAGAGGATTATTGGTTGCCCCCTGCCCCCCCCCACCCCCTTCAAGAACTATACACTTCCAGAGTGAGGAAAAAGGCTGTAAAAATCACTCTGGACCCCACTCACCCTGCCCACTACCTTTTTGAACTGTTGCCTTCTGGCCGACACTTCAGAGCTCTGAGCACCAGAACCATCAGGCACAGGAACAGTTTTTTCCCCCAGGCTATCCATCTCATGAACAGTTAAAACTGCCCCTTTGAGCAATAATTAATGTGCAATACACAGCTTAGTCTTTTTATATTATACAACACATCCTATCTCTTCTGCTATTACATTCCCTTGCACTGTACATAACCGATTTGTATTTAGATTTGCACTACGTGTGTGTGTGTGTGTGTGAGTGTGTGTGTGTGTGTGTGTGTGTGTGTGTGTGTGTGTATGTATATATATATATATATATATACACACACACACACACACACAGTGGTGTGAAAAAGTGTTTGCCCCGTTCCTGATTTCTTATTTTTTTGCATGTTTGTCACACTTAAATGTTTCAGATCATCAAACAAGTTTAAATATTAGTCAAAGATAACACAAGTAAACACAAAATGCAGTTTTTAAATGAAGGTTGTTATTTATAAGGGAAAACAAAATCCAAACCTACATGGCCCTGTGTGAAAAAGTGTTTGCCCCACCTGTTAAAACATAACTGCGGTTTATCACACCTGAGTTCAATTTCTCTAGCCACACCCAGGCCTGATTACTGCCACACCTGTTCTCAATCAAGAAATCACTTAAATAAGACCTGCCTGACAAAGTGAAGTAGACCAAAAGATCTTCAAAAGCTAGACATCATGCCGAGATCCAAAGAAATTCAGGAACAAATGAGAAAGAAAGTAATTGAGATCTATCAGTCTGGAAAAGGTTATAAAGTCATTTCTAAAGCTTTGGGACTCCAGAGAACCACAGTGAGAGCCATTATCCACAAATGGCGAAAACATGGAACAGTGGTGAACCTTCCCAGGAGTGGCCGGCCGACCAAAATTACCCCAACAGTGCAGCGACGACTCATCCAAGAGGTCACAAAAGACCCTACAACAACATCCAAAGAACTGCAGGCCTCACTTGCCTCAGTTAAGGTCAGTGTTCATGACTCCACCATAAGAAAGAGACTGGGCAAAAATGGCCTGCATGGCAGAGTTCCAAGACGAAAACCACTGCTGAGCAAAAAGAACATTAAGGCTCGTCTCATTTTTGCCAGAAAACTTCTTGATGATCCCCAAGACTTTTGGGAAAATACTCTGTGGACTGACGAGACAAAAGTTGAACTTTTTGGAAGGTGTGTGTCCCATTACATCTGGCGTAAAAGTAACACTGCATTTCAGAAAAAGAACATCATACCAACAGTAAAATATGGTGGTGGTAGTGTGATGGTCTGGGGCTGTTTTGCTGCTTCAGGACCTGGAGGACTTGCTGTGATAAATGGAGCCATGAATTCTGCTGTCTACCAAAAAATCCTGAAGGAGAATGTCCGGCCATCTGTTCGTGATCTCAAGCTGAAGCGAACTTGGGTTCTGCAGCAGGACAATGATCCAAAACACACCAGCAAGTCCACCTCTGAATGGCTGAAGAAAAACAAAATGAAGACTTTGGAGTGGCCTAGTCAAAGTCCTGACCTGAATCCTATTGAGATGCTGTGGCATGACCTTAAAAAGGCAGTTCATGCTCGAAAACCCTCCATTGTGGCTGAATTACAACAATTCTGCAAAGATGAGTGGGCCAAAATTCCTCCACAGCGATGTAAAAGACTCATTGCAAGTTATCGCAAACGCTTGATTGCAGTTGTTGCTGCTAAGGGTGGCCCAACCAGTTATTAGGTTTAGGGGGCAATCAGTTTTTCACACAGCGCCATGTAGGTTTGGATTTTGTTTTCCCTTAATAATAATAACTGCATTTTGTGCTTACTTGTGTTATCTTTGACTAATATTTAAACTTGTTTGATGATCTGAAACATTTAAGTGTGACAAACATGCAAAAAAATAAGAAATCAGGAAGGGGGCAAACACTTTTTCACACCTGTGTGTGTGTGTGTGTGTGTTTGTGTGTGTGTATGTGTGTGTATATATATATATATATTTATATATATTTATATATATATATATATATATACACGTATATGTATGTACGTTTATGTGTGTGTGTGTGTGTGTGTGTATATATATATATATATATATAGTCTATTGTGTATTCTATATATACTTTTTTCTTTTCAATATTTATCTATTTTTTATTCAATTTTAATTATTTTTTAAAAGTCTTGTTGCTGTTTTTGTATTATTGTGTACTGGAAGCTCCTGTGACCAAGACAAATTCCTTGTATGTGTAAGCATACTTGGCAATAAAACTCATTCTGATTCTGAATCTAATGCCAATATTAGTTATTTATGTGTAAATTAAGTTGTGGTTTAAATTAGTAAATGAAGTAAATGTTAGGGGCCAATGTTTAAACAAAATGATTTTGTATGAACTGTAAGATTAGTGAAAGTCTTTGAAGTCCATCCTGTATTAACTATGAAAGTACACATAGATGCAGTGTCCTGTTATTTGGTTGATGAAGACTTTAGTTGGCAATTAATTCAGTTTCAATGTATTCCATTTTAAGAGAGTGTAGTCCATCCTTTGACCAAGATGATACAGGCAACAGTCAGTGAGGGGCATCGCAGTCCGTCTGGAAGCTTATGTTTTGGTGAAGTCCATCCTGAGGCCAAGGTTCAGGCAGTGGCACATGAAGTATCCCATGTCTTGGAGTTGCCATCTATTCATCTTCTGTGAAGGACATCGTAGTAGATTGAAGTAACTTAGAGTGCAGTAGAGTAGAGTATAGTATATTATTGTAAAGTAGATCATAGTAAAGAAATTTAGAGTAGATTACAGTGGAGAAATGTAAGAGTACCATAGTGTTGTCGAGTAATTTAGAGTTAATTGGAGTAGAGTAATTTAGGAGTGATGTAAAATAGAGTCAGTATTGTAGAGTGTAAAAGAGTAATGTAATTAAGAGTGTATTAGAGTAATTTAGAGAAGAGTGGAGCAGAGTGGAGTATGTTGAGTATAATAGAGTAAGTTCAAAGAGTAATTTAGCATAGAGTGGACTTATTTGAGAGTAATGTAGAGTCTAGTCGAGTAGTTTAGAGAAGAATAGAGCAGAGTAATTTAGAGTGTAGTATAGTAATTTACAGTAGAATAATTTAGAGCAGAGTTATTTAAAATAGTGCATTAGAGTAATTTAGAATAGAATACTGTGTGGTTGAGGTATTTAAAGTAGAAGGTAGTAGAGTAAATTAGAGTGTTCTAGTTCATTAAGAGTGTGGAGTGGAGTAGAGTAACTTAGGAGTGATGTAGAATGTTGTAGAGGTATTTAGAGTAGTAAAATAGAGTACAGTGTTGTAGAGTGCAAAAGAGTAATGTATAGTTTAATTTAGAGTGTATTAGAGTAATTTAGAGTAGAGTGGAGTGGTGTAATTTAGAGGAGAGTGAACTAATTTGAGAGGACAGTTTGTGAGTAATGTAGAGTGTAGTAGAGTAATTAAGAGTAGAGCAGAGTGGAGTAATCTAGAGTAGAGCAAAGTAATTTAGAGTATAATAATTTAGAGCAGAGTAGAGCATAGTAGAGTAAATTAGAACAGAGTGGAGTAGAGTTATTTAAAATAGAGTGCAGTAGAGTAATTTAGAATACTGTGTGGTTGAGGTATTTAAAGTGGAATGTAGTAGAGTAATTTAAAGAAGAGTGGATTAGAGTGGAGTTAGTTGAGTGGAGTACTTCAGAGTAGAGTGTTGTAGTGATATTTAGAGTATAGTCATTTAGAGTAAGTTAGAATAGAATGTAGTAGAGTAATTTAAAGAAGAGTGGATTAGAGTGGAGTTAGTTGAGTGGAGTACTTCAGAGTAGAGTGTTGTAGTGATATTTAGAGTATAGTCATTTAGAGTAAGTTAGAATAGAATGTAGTAGAGTAATTTAAAGTGGAGTGGAATAGAGTTATTTAGAATAGAGTGAAATTTATGCTGTAGGGCAGAAATTGCAGTCTTGTAACAGCGGAAATAGTTTGACACTGTAGAAAGGTAATTGGCATACAGAAAACAGAAAACACAATATATAGAAAAAATATTAACTACATAGTAGAGAAATACAGATATCATAAATAATTAAATCTCATGTTATTAAATGTCTTATTCTAAATTATCTATAAGAGATAATTAGGACATACATTATGAAGAGACTCTTCCAGCACTACCACACACACACACACATAAAGCAAGTATCAAGCAGCATCCAAGTTGGAGTAGTTTCTCTTCCCTGTCTCTCGTCTGATAATCCCTTGCTTTAAATCTGTGAGCGTGTGGTAATGCAGTCTCTAACTGATTCTCCATGCTCCTTTCACTGTCGCATTAGACTCTGCTTGTGTGTGTTTCTTTTATGTGGCCCACTCGCTTCTAAAATTTCCACATTGTTCCCCTCTAGAGTGTGAGCATCAATAAGTGTCTGTTTTCAGGTTTTCAGCCACACACCATCTCCCCACCTGCTGCTTTTCTCCTAATAAATATGGAAAGATGGTGTTCTGGGTTTAGAGACCATTTGCTATTCAAGCTTGACAGTAAAAAAAATTAACTATTTGAAAGTAAACAGATTGATTGTGGTTTTGTTTTCTTAAATACAATGTATATAATCCAACTGTTATTTAGTGTCAGTTGTAACTAATGAGTTGTGCTAAAAAAAGAAAGAAAAAAAAGGGAAAAAGCAAAGAGTTTTCCATTGTTCAAACAAAGTCCTGTAGACATTTATGTTAATGGTATTACGTCCACATGCTGGATGGACTAGTGTTCCTGTAGCTCCACTGGAAGAGCATGGCACTAACAATGCCAAGGTTATGGGTTCGATCCCCAGGGAATGCACAGACTGATAAAATATGTACTTTAAATGCACTGCAAGTTACTTTGGATATAAGTGTCTGCCAAATGCATGAATGGAAATTTAATCAAGATGGCTCTTAAACATCTACCACTTTGTATGTATGTGTTGACAGGTGAAAGTAGGCACTGAGGTGACCACAGGAACTGGACCCAATAAGAAAGTGGCTAAGCGTAATGCAGCTGAGGCAATGCTGCTTCAACTGGGCTACAAGGCATCTACACCATTACAGACCACTCCAGAAAAGGTTAGTTTTTAACCAGTGTTGGGGAAGTTACTACTGTTACATGCTGGTTTACAGCAGGAATGTTGCATTTTCTACACTATTAGTAGCCTGACCTAAATATGCTGTAACTATTCTCTGTCATTAAGAACTATTTGAGGCAAATTGAACCTTAAATGTAGTGTTTTTGTTTTTACATCAGCTAACTAACCTGTCTTTGTCATATCTCCTTCATTTATCCTCGTATAGTGAGCCAATTACCCCACTTTCTCACCACATTCAGTATGAACAGCATAGCAGGGGGTATCAGCCGCCTGTCAGTGGAAGAGTATAGATGTATACGTTTGTATCATCACGCTGCTTCCTGTTTCAGTATATACAATCTTAATCTTTAAATCCCCCATCTACTTTGTCTTTACACATTAGTGACATTTATGCTATGATGTCTCAATTTGGTAGCGATTCTCCCTTTCAAATAGAAACAAGGGAAAGCGACTTGTCTGACACGCATGAAAAGGGGTTTGCTAAACTGTCTCTATCTCTCTCTCTCTCTCTCCATTTCTTCCCTCTCCTCTATTATCGCAACATTGGCCACAGATGGACAACAAAGGCTGGAATGGACAAAGGGCTGCTTTTCCTGAAACAACGACCAACAGTAAGTGTTTTTCTCCCTGTCTGTGTTTCCCCGTATAGGTGATGGCGGGCCGTTTAATCCATCTGACTGATAAATAAGGAACTGAGTCTTGGCTCAGTCAGAGACTCGCTCCTGTGAAGAGCATGTGAATTCCTCCCTATTCAGACAGACTTATGTGCGTTCCCAGGGGGTCTGTGGGACCACTGTTTTACACGCACACTAACCACCAACAAACACTTCTCCAAATGTCAAAAATCATTTTCTTAATCAGTATTTTTGTTATGTGTTCCAGTAAAAATATCTACACATCCTTAAAAGAAGATAAATGTACTTCTTAAGAAAAATTGTTTTAGATAATAAGACGTCTTCAGAGAATAAATCATGTGTTATGTTTATTTTTCTTACCCCATTGGCAAATAATTTTTTTTAATAGTTTATTTTATTCACAAAATTTTGTTATAATTATGTTAAAAACATGAAAAAAACCAAAGTTTGCCAAAGTGGGTGAGAAAAATAAACTTAATTTAAGAGATATTCTCTGAAAACATGTCTTATCTTGTTTATAGAATATTGAGATGTCTAGTACAAATATTTAAACATCCTACAAAACAGCATAAATGTAAGGAAAATTGTGGAAGATAATAGGAAGAGATATATATATATATATATATATATATATATATATATACACACACACACTGGCGGCCAAAAGTTTGGAATAATGTACAGATTTTGCTGTTTCAGAAGGAATTTGGTACTTTAATTCACCAAAGTGGCATTCAACTGATCTCAAAGTATAGTCAGGACAATGCTGATGTAAAAAACAGCACCATCACTATTTGAAAAGTCATTTTTTGATCAAATCTAAACAGGCTCCATTTCCAGCAGTCATCACTCCAACACCTTATCCTTGAATAATCATGCTAAATTGCTAATTTGGTGCTAGAAAATCACTTGCCATTATATCAAACACAGCTGAAAGCTATTTGGTTCATTAAATGAAGCTTAACATTGTGTTTGTTTTTGAGTTGCCACAGTATGCAATAGACTGGCATGTCTTAATAGGGAAAATAGTCTAAAATATGTCTAAAATAGTCAATATTAGGTCAAAAATGGCAAAAAAGGACAGCTTTCTCTATAAACTCATGAGTCAATTATTGTTTTGAGGAACGAAGGCTATACAATGCTTGAAATTGCCAAAAAACTGAAGATTTCATACAAAGGTGTACACTACAGTCTTCAAAGACAAAGGACAACTGGCTGTAACAAGGACAGAAAGAGATGTGGAAGGCCAGATGTGCAACTAAACAAGAGGATAAGTACATCAGAGTCTCTAGTTTGAGAAATAGACACCTCACATGTCCTCAGCTGACATGTACAACATGTACAACAGTAAAGAGAAGACTCAGGGGTGCAGCCTTATGGGAAGAATTGCAAAGAAAACGCCACTTTTGAAACAGAAAAACAAAAAGAAAAGGTTAGAGTGGGCAAAGAAACACAGACATTGGACAACAGATAATTGGAAAAGTGTTATGGATCTTAACCCCATTGAGCTTTTGTGGGATCAGCTAGACTGTAAGGTGCATGAGAAGTGCCCGACAAGACAGCCACATCGTTGGCAAGTGCTACAGGAAGTGTGGGGTGAAATGTCACCTGAGTATCTGGACAAACTGACAGCTGGAATGCCAAGGATCTGTAAAGCTGTCATTGCTGCACATGGAGGATTTTTTGATGAGAACTCTTTGAAGTAGTTTAAGAAGTTCTGAATTTTTTTTTTTCAAATTGCAATAGTAAATTTACACATTATTAATGTTCTGACTATACATTGTGATCAGTTGAATTCCACTTTGGTGAATAAAAGTACAATTTCTTTCCATAAGAGCAAAATCTGTACATTATTCCAAACTTTTGGCTGCCAGTGTGTGTGTGTGTTTGTGTGTGTGTATGTATGTATGTGTATATGTGTGTGTGTGTATATACATATATATATACACAAATATAATTGTCCCACCATATTAATTTATTTCATTATAAAACTAAAATTTAATTAAAAATGGATGACTTGGACCAAATAATAAAGATAAGCGGCCAATAAATGCCCAACATAGATGGGAACTCCTTCAATACTGTTTGAAAAGCATCCCAGGGTGATACCTCAAATGTCAAGAGTACATGTCTGCAAATTCTAGGCAAAGGGTGAGTACTTTGAAGATGCTAAAATATAACACAGTTTTGATTTATTTTGGATTTTGTTCAGTCAACATAATTCCCATAGTTCCATTTATGTTATTCCATAGTTTTAATGACTTTACTATTATTCTAAAACGTGAAGAAAAAAAATGATAATAAAGAATGAGTGTTTCAGATCTTTTGACCGGTT
The DNA here is from genome assembly GCF_019703515.2 of Myxocyprinus asiaticus. Classification (NCBI taxonomy): domain Eukaryota; kingdom Metazoa; phylum Chordata; class Actinopteri; order Cypriniformes; family Catostomidae; genus Myxocyprinus; species Myxocyprinus asiaticus. The sequence goes on from NC_059387.1 coordinate 16,190,660, forward strand.
GTGTGTGTGTGTGTGTGTGTGTGTGTGTATGTGTATATATATATATATATAAATTCAAAAGGTTTTGTTAGATTTATACGTAAAACAAGAAAAAAGCCCTTTGGGTAAGAAAAAGATGCTTCCAAGATATATTCTCTGCAAACAAGCATTTTTATATTTTACCATTTTTCTTCCCAAGTAAATTTATTTTGTTTTAAGGATATTTAGATATTTTTCCTGGAAAACAAGTCAGTGACTTAAGATTTTTTTTACAGTACAGTGTAGAACCATGGACTGCCAGATGGATCACACACACACGCTCAAATTACAGATGACAAGTTTTAGGATTACGTGAAATTGCATGATAGTAAACAATTTCTTACATAAAAATCACTGTCAAATGAGACCGCTTTAACAAGCTGACACATGCTCTCTCTAACACACAGGATGCACAAATAACTCTTAGATATGCAGGTTACAACAACAGTAATACAGATGGATATGCTCAACATCCTTGTATATACAACGAACATCTGTGAATTTGCACTGACCGCATCATGTAATTAGTTGTCAGCAATTTAGTTGCTTGCTTAAATTGAATCCGTGCTGAGCTTAACAGCTGTTTTGGAATCTGCGAAAAACAAACATTTCTCTAAATTATCTCTAAATCAGGTCACTCATGTTCTCACGTTGGAGTGAATTCGACCAAAGTACAGTGGTGGCCAAAAATATTGGCACCCCTGATAAATATGAGCAAAGAAGTCTGTGAAAAAAAATCTGCATTGTTTATCCTTTTGATCTTTCATTCATAAAATTCACAAAAGTCTAACCTTTAATCTTTAAAACAATTGAAAGAGGGGAAATGAATTATTAAATAAGTATTTTTCTCCAAATCATGTTGGCCACAATTACTGGAACCCCTAGAAATTCTTATGAGTAAAATATATCTGAAGTATATTCCCATTCATATTTTACATTTTTTTTAGTAACCTGGGTGACTAGGAACATGAAATTTTTCAGCCATGACTTCCTGTTTTGCAGCGGTATAAATATGAGGTAACTCACTGGCCAAATTCCCTTAATCATCAATCACAGTGGGTTAGTCTAAAGAATATAGTTCTGATGTGCGGCAAAATGTTGTTGGGATAAGAAAATAGCCAAAGCATTGAAAATGCCCATTTCCACCATCAGGGCAATAATGAGCAAGTTCCAATTAACTGGAGATTTTAAGAATCAGCCTGGAAAAGGACATGTGTCTATATTGTCTCCACTCACAGTGAGGAGGATGGCTGAAGTGGCCAAAGGATCTCCAAGGATCATAGCTGAACAACTGCAGAAATGAGTTGGGTCTTGGGGTCAGAAAGTCTAAATATATGTGTATGTGTGTGTGTGTATATATATATATATATATATATATATATATATATATATATATATCACCTACATCACCACAAGGGGAAGGGTTTCAAGAAAAAAAGTTTCTTCTCTCATCTTACAAAAAATTTAATTGTCTTTAGTTTGCCAGACACTACTGGAACTTTGAATGTGACTGGGTTCTATGGTTAGATGAAATTAAAAAAAAAAAAAAGGGCTTTTTGGCAGCAAACACCAGAGATGGGTTTGGCACACACGGAGATGAAGTACCACCCAATGCCCACGGTTAAATGTGGTGCTGGATCTTTAATGTTGTGGGGCTGTTTTTCTGTCAGAGGTCCTGGACATCTTGTTCGGATACAAGGCGTCACTGACTATCAAATACCAACAGATAAAAAATCAAAACCTGACTGCCTCTGCCAGAAAGCTTACAATGGGCCTTGGTTGGATCTTCCAGAAGGACAATGATCCAAAACAAACATCAAAATCAACACAAAAATGGTTCACTGACTACAATGTCAAGGTTCTTGCATGGTCACCCCAGTCCCCTGACCTGGACCCCATAGAAAACCTGTGGGGTGAACTGAAGAGGAGAGTCCACTAACGTGGGCCTCTGAATTTGAAGAATCTGTAGAGATTCTGTATGGAGGAATGGTCTCGGATCCCTTGCCAGGTGTTCTCCAACCTCATTAGGCATTATAAGAGGAGACTCTGCGCTGTTATCTTGGCAAAGGGAGGTTGCAAAACGTATTGAATAAAGGGTGCCAATAATTATGGCCAATGCATTTTGGAGAAAAATATTTATTTAATAATGAGAGATTTCCCCTGTTTCAATTGGTTTACTTCAATTAAAGGTTTTTTAATGAAAGATCAAAAGGATAAACAATGCAGATTTTTTTCACAGCCTTCTTTGCTCATATTTACCAAGGGTGCCAATATTTTTGGCCACAACTGTATTTAGTGACATTCCTGGAACCAGCATGCGCACTTACGAATGCTTTTGGCTCATGTGAAAACCTTTATTACAGTGTTTGGAGTCAACCATTTCTTACTACTTTTTCTTCTCCACAATTTATTTTGTGCAAATCATTTAATGTACACACTCCATTCAAACTTTTTGTAGATAATTACTGCTTTAGGTGCGCTATCTATTTTTGGTCTATAATTTAACATTTCTTATAAAGTTTTTAAAGTTTGAAAATCTCCCACTGACTTAATGTTTCATTGACTTATAGTCTTTCAAACTGTAATGGACAGTGACAATGTGCCTGTAAGATTTGCATACTAAATTGTGCTCGGTTGTCTGCCTTACATTTATTTGCATGCTGAATTGCAAATTTTGCAGTCGATCTATTTAACCATTTGTAGCTGCCTTTACACTGCAAAGACAGTGTTGCGTTGTGTTAATTTTTGTGCGCAGTCAATAGAAAATAATGGATGCGTGCTAAAAGCCATAGTATGCGTGAAGCAAATTTCATCATTAGCACAGTCTGCGCGGACCAGATTTTCTCACCATGCAGACAGCCCTTATCTGTGCGCATCGTCGGCTCATGTGCCTGCCGTTGACTGTACTAAACGAGTATCGAAATGCAGTCATTGTGCACGTGCGTTGTACGCGTTCGTATTCGTTCATGGTCAGAACTGGACCGGGCACGATCCAATCCGGAACGCACAAAAATGAAGTGTATCTGAGCCTTAAGTATCATGACAAAGGCAATGGCAGCTCTCTTCATTTACATCTCTTCATTTACAAAGATCCAAACCTGAACTTACCTAAAACTTTCACACTACTATTTTGCTGCCTTGCAAGCACTGGTATTTCCTTCGGGAAATGCAAATCTTGTTCATTTTTGTGCTTCTAGCTTGAAACTCTGTGTGTGATTGAGGCTTCTGGCTAATCACTCTTTCTCTGACACGTTCAAGGTTTGATTCTTCACACACACAACATTTAAACTCACGCAAACTAAAGGGGAAGAAATTGTGAGGGGATAGGGGAATGCTGTTTTTGCATCTGTTTGCACAACTGATCCTAGTGATTGACGTTTCTGTATGTCAGTCCTCCTGCGCCTTTGCTGGGGATATAATCCCCAACTTCTTTTGGCCATTTCTCTGCTTTGGACAAGGGCCATTCTTATATCATACTTGATCTCACCGGAGTTGTTAGACCCCATCTATCGCTTTGTTGTCTTTCTTACAAACTTTCCCAACCAGCGAACGTTAAATGTCAGAATAACACTTGTTAATTTATGGTTCCTAAAAGCTGCCAGCGGGAGAATGGACGTCTCTGAGGGGTGTTAACTCACTTCAGAGCAGATGTATGTGTCAGTGACCTGGGAACCAAGTTTTTCTTTTCTACCCTTTTCTGTGAGCACAGAACCCGGTCCTCTAAAGCAGATTTACGGTACATTTGTATCACCCTGCTAACTGTGCGGATTCATCTGAACAGCATTTTGATTTTGCAAGAGCAGTGATTCAGTTCCTTAGCACTGTGTTCATACCTTATTGCTTTAATGTCTTCTCCCTGTGGCTATTCAAAGTGACACATGGCGCTGAATGCCCAGAGTTGGATCCCTCTGAAGAGTATTAAGATACAGGATGAGCTAGACTCTGAAACAAAAAGAAAATGTAGCTTAGGATATTATGCGGTGAGTCACACCGAGTACAGACATATGATCACAGGGCTTGTGTAGCATAGTGGATTTAGAGCAACAAAACAATGGGTCAGATGTTATAAATCAGTTTCCTCCACTGTTATTCGGCACTTGAACAGACAGAGTAAAGGTTGGAGCTTTAATCGCATAATACATTCTGCTGAAAAAAATCGTTATTGATTAACTTTTATTTTTCCATTGAAGTAATGGCCTTATAGTCAATGCGAGTGCTCCGACACATTGAGCTATTGTGGGGGACCTGTGTTCGAGTCTGGTTTGGGTCACGTTCCCCTCACGGTCTCCTCTCTTCATTGTGTTGATGTCTTTGAATATGGCAATCAAAAAATTTCAAAATGCCCCAAAAAAACTATTAAAAATCTAATATAGCTTTTTTTAAACATAGGTTACAGGGTTGAATGGTTGAGTTTGTGTTAAATGCAGACTAATTACAACAAATTTGTTACAATTGAGAAATGGAAAGATTATTTTCTTGTCTTTTTGACATGCTACAGAAATATCCAAATGATGTTACTACCTAGGTGTCACAATTGTAAGAAATTTTATTTTTGGTAATGGGTAGAAAAATCAAGCTGTAACAGGGTTGCGTGCAAAATGTGGGGTACAACTATACTTTTTTTGGTAATTAAAATTGGTTGATAATTACAAACGTTTTTACTACAATTAATTCAATAGCTGTTATTGATTAATTGTGGGCTACATACTGTGTACATGTTTAAACTTGCTACTTTTCACACTAGGTTGAATTTACATATCTAATATCAAATGATAGTTTGTCTAATAAAAAAAGGGATTTGTGCCTTTTTAATGCTTAAAAAAAAAAATCATAAAACACCAAAGTGGAATATGCCACATGGCATTTGTGCTGGGAGCTTTGTAATTCATGTGTAGCATAATGAATGGAAGAAAGAAATGAAGTGGGTGTGCGGTGAGTCTTAGTGTTGCATTGTGTCCCAAAGAAGCAACAAATTTTCTTAATTGAATTTTAAATCCCACACGGTTATGCACAGCTTTGAGAAGCAAAAAAAAAAAAAAAACCTGACAAAACATTACAATTAGATCAACATTTCAGCAGTTGGCTGCAAAGTGGCCATATTTCACTTCCTGGTGTGTGTTCCTGGTTTGTGTTGTGTGAGAGAGTAAAAGAAAGCACAGAGTGTGTGAAAAGGTTAAAAAGTAGTGCAGGATTCCACGTCAGTGAATGTACGAGTAAGACAGGGCTCTGCTTGTGTGTGTATGAATATGTCAGTGTGTTGGTGTTTAGTGTCTTAGAGTATTGCTTCATTTTGTTGATTTACAGTTGGGCCTTGTGTGTTATCTGTTTTAAATCACAGCCTGGGCCATGAGCTGGCTAAACTCCAGTCCACCATTCTCAAATTCAGCCCATTATGCTGGGTGGAACCTGTTGGAACGAAGAGAGAGAGAAAAGGGGGTTGCCGAGGGGGTGGGGGTATTGTTTTTTTCTTTGCATTTATGTGCTTTTTGTTGTAACTCTATTGATGTCATCTTGGCTCACACCTTTTTGTTTTATGGCATTTTAAGTATGCATTTTTCTTATACAGGCCTGCAACTCTGATTTGTGTAACGTGAAATTCGAGTTGTCATGTGACATTTAAAAAAATTAATTGTTGGTTGCCTCTTTGCCAGTCAACCTTGCTGAAAACCTGTGGAGAGAATTCCAAACTGCTGGTTTTCATTTAGCATTCTCACTCCATGAATTAAAGAGCTGCATCAACAGCAGGCCTCAGTGTTCAGAGAAACTGTCTATTTACCTTTCTCACAGTTTTCTGCGATAATATTTACCAGTTATATGGACTAAACGGCAAGTTAAATTAGTTGTTGCTTGATCTGGGTTGTCAGAAATCATGGAAACTAGCCGGCGGCTTATGGACATTTGATTCAGTGCTGCTATGCACAGCTAAAGACCATTGCTGAAGATGCTCTTTTCTAACCCTTAAACTATCAGGTACTTGCAATTTTCATTAATACTGAATAGAAATAAATATTTTTAATTCTTCCAACCAAAAGCGCACTGGCATAGTTTTTTTGTTGTTGTTTTGTTTCTTGACCCGTTAAGAGCCAGAATATACACAGTTTTCCTGACTAACCACTGGGCAGTGCCATGATGATTTTAATTGCCGCTGGACTGTTTTCTGGTTGCGGTCTCCATAAGAAACAACCAATAGGAGTGATCCAGATGGAGAACAACAACAATATTAAGTGTTAGTTGGAGTAAAATTGAGTTCAGGCTCAACTTGTGCAGTTGTTGGCTGTCAAAACAACCCTTAAGCTGTTAATAATATTAATGTAACTGACCTCGGTTTATAGCTTTGTCATCCACCCACTCCTTAAACTTTGACAAGGCATTGAGGCATTGTCAAAAAATGGTCATCAGGACTTTCTAAAGTGTCAGCACTGTGGATCCAAATGCTTTTTTTAAAACAAATTTAATATGCTAAACATCACATTATCCGCTAAGAACATACTCCAATGCGAGTGAAAACACTGGAGCCTGGAAAACGAAAACGGGCTTCTGTTATGAATTGTGGAACATTGTGGAAAAAAGGTTAATAAACATGCGTACACACCTGCTCAGAAGCATACTGACCTGCACTTGAAAGATATTGACCATTTTTAAGGCCTAAAACATACTCTATGCAAGTACGTGAACGCAAAATGCTTCAAGCTACTTATGCTTGTTTTTATGTGTCTGTGTTCCAAAATGTGTGAGAGAACTCGATTCATCAGTACACAATGCAATCTCAGATATGCCACAAGGGTCCCTGTAGCAGGAAGAGACTCCTTAACAAGTTATTTGAAGTTTATTAAACTTTCAGCTTGTTAATAGCTAGCTACCTAAAGGCCAAAGTAGACTTTGGTTTTCCACGTGTGGCTACGTCTCATGCACAGTGCACAAATTTTGTCATCAGCACAGTATGTGCTTGCAGCCCAGCTTTTCTAGACTCACGGACAGTCTGTGTGTGTCGTCTGAACATGTGCCTGTTGTTGACTGTACTAAAGAGTATCACAAAGCAGTCGTGGTGCGGATGCGTTGAACTCGTCCATACAGGCTTGCGATCAAAAGAGTATACTATATGGGTAGCTCAGCGAAAAGCTGACTACCACCTTTCAAGACTCTGACTACCACCCCTGGAGTCACGAGTTCAAATCCAGGGCGTGCTGAGTGACTCCAGCCAGGTCTCCTAAGCATCCAAATTGGCCTGGTTGCTAGGGAGGGTAGAGTCACATGGGGTAACCTCCTCTTGGTCACTATAATGTGGTTCTCACTCTCAGTGGGGCGCATGGTTATGCGTGGATGCCACGGAGAATAGTGTGAAGCCTCCACACGTGTTATGTCTCTGCGGTAACGCGCTCAAGCCACATGTTAAGATGCGCAGATTGACTGTCTCAGATGCGGAGGCAACTGAGATTCGTCCTCCGCCAACCGGATTGAGGCGAGTCACTAAGCCACCATGAGGACCTGGAGCACATTGGGAATTGAGCATTCCAAATTGGGGAGAAAAGAAAAAAAAGAGTATACTATGAAAGTCTAGAGCACCTGACCATGAGCAAGACTTAACGTCACATGGAACAGCTACTGTAAGTATACCCTAGTCTTAATAGCTAATCTGCTTTAGTTGCTGGATCTTTGAAGGTAACTCTGTCACACCCTTGAGTACTGCATTTGTTACAGCCACAGTAATGCAAGAACAACGGAACTGTGCACGTACAATGTGTTGACTTGCATAGAGCATGTTTCTGCCCTTATACATGCACAGGAACAGTAATGACACTGTTGTGACTGTTTGTCTCAATCTAACCCTCTATAGCACAGAAAGGAATTCTTCACCTCTCCCCAGACGTGTATCAGGAAATGGAAGCAAGCCGGAATAAGGGAGCCCCCGGTGCCCCTGGAAACTACCTGACACCCAAAGACATTGGCCAAGGGGCCGTTCTACACCCCTTCAGTGGGCAACACTGCAGCGATCGCCAGAGAGCTGCTACTGAGCGGCACTTCACCCACCGCTGAAGCCCTGATCCTGAAAGGAAAAGCACCTGCTTTACCCTGTGGCTCCATCCAGCCTTCCCAGCAGCTGGAGTACTTAGCCCACATTCAAGGATTCCAGGTATGGAAAAAATCAAGTGATTTTGCAGATCTCTTTCTTTGTTTATCTGTCTCTCTTTGTGTCTTGCTCATGCTCACCACTCATAGTGCTACTAGAAGCTTCGGGTACCTCACAATTCCGATTCTAAAATAATTCTTGATGCATCTAATTTTTTGAGGAAAAACATAAGGGTGTAAATCTTTGAGCTAAGGTGGCTTGTTGCCAAATTATGGGTAAAGACTCTGCATAAAAGTCGTAGTAAAATATGTCTGCTCAATGGAAGCCTCAAACTTTGCCATTGTCACTCAAAGTGCATCTTACTTTCTGTGGATGACCTTTACTATTTTTAACTTTGCCGAGCATGCTCCTGGAATTGTGATTTAATGTGTAAGTACTAGAGCTGTCAATCGATAAAACTTTTAATCAAAGTAATTGCATTACATGCTGACTAATTATTCTAACTAAGCACAATTATCGCATATATCAATATTTGCTGAGAAAGGCCCCCAAATAAAAATAATGACTGTATTTTAAGGAATATAAGTTGCGTGTTTTTTACATCATCTGTAAGGCCCTGCGACTTATAGTCTGAAGCGACTTATATGCATAATTTACACTGGTGGCCAAAAGTTTGGAATAATGTACAGATTTTGCTCTTATGGAAAGAAATTGGTACTTTTATTCACCAAAGTGGAATTCAACTGATCACAATGTATAGTCAGAACATTAATAACTGAAAAATTACTGTTACAATTTGGAGAAAAAAAATTCAGAACTTTTTAAACTACTTCAAAGAGTTCTCATCAAAAAATCCTCCACATGCAGCAATGGCAGCTTTGCAGATCCTTGACATTCCAGCTGTCAGTTTGTCCAGATACTTCAGGTGACATTTCACCCCACGCTTCCTGTAGCACTTGCCAATGATGTGGCTGTCTTGTCGGGCACTTCTCACGCACCTTACAGTCTAGCTGATCCCACAAAAGCTCAATGGAGTTAAGATCCATAACACTTTTCAAATTATCTGTTGTCCAATGTCTGTGTTTCTTTGTCCACTCTAACCTTTTCTTATTGTTTTTCTGTTTCAAAAGTGGCTTTTTCTTTGCAATTCTTCCCATAAGGCCTGCACCCCTGAGTCTTCTCTTTACTGTTGTACATGTTGTACATGTCAGCTGAGGACATGAGAGGTGTCTATTTCTCAAACTAGAGACTCTGATGTACTTATCCTCTTGTTTAGTTGTATCTGTTTCTGTCCTTGTTAGAGCATTTCAAGCATTGTATAGCCTTTATTCCTCAAAACAATGATTGACTGACGAATTTCTAGAGAAAGCTGTTTCTTTTTTGCCATTTTTGACCTAATATTGTCCTAAGTCATGCCAGTCTATTACATACTATGGCAACCTAAAAACAAACACAAAGACAATGTTAAGCATCATTTAATGAACCAAATAGCTTTCAGCTGTGTTTGATATAATGGCAAGTGATTTTCTAGTACCAAATGAGCAATTTAGCATGATTATTCAAGGATAAGTTGTTGGAGTGATGACTGCTGGAAATGGGGCCTGTCAAGATTTGATCAAAAATGACTTTTTTCAAATAGTGATGGTGCTGTTTTTTACATCAGTAATGTCCTGACTATACTTTGTGATCAGTTAAATGCCACTTTGGTGAATTAATATACCAAATTCCTTCTGAAACAGCAAAATCTGTACATTATTCCAAACATTTGGCCGCCAGTGTATACGTAACTGATGCTGGCCGGTCAAACACACGCACACCAAAACAGATGAAAACATCAGCCATAGAGACGGTAGAGTTGCCAATTCAGAATATTTTGCCTTTACAAAGTACGTGATGCAGCCAGTTAAATATTTTGTCCATCATAACATTATTGTTTTAACAAACTCTAAACCACTGTCAAACGCAACACCTCACACACATGCCCAAAAAATGAAGTTTCATCACACTTGTAGTAAAAACATTCAGTCAGTGAACTGGATAATTCATACATTGCAAAGAGGGTTGCACATATCAGAAATATCCACAGTCACTAACGTTAATGAATGAATAGAATACAACAGGCATGCTGTTTTACTCACAGATGAAAAGCTGTTTATTTGTGCACGCACGGAGTTACAGATGTTATAAACAGATGTGGCTTATTGTCGCATTTCTATTATGAAACAAAAAGAATATGAGAAACTGTTAAACAAGACTACTTAAAGCAAATTCTCCCGTTTAAAACAAGTCCAAAAACACAGTGACATGATGTGTAGATTCTGAGGTACTGCACGTTTGACACCTGAACCAGTGAAGGGAAGTCTGCTAGTTGCTCCCAGGCCCTAGTGCCTGCCGTCTGCAAACTCTTTCAGTGCGACTTATACAGAGATGTGACTTTTTTTTTTTTTTTCCTCAACACGGTTTTACACGGGACACGGTCACTGTGCTTTCCCTATTCATTTTCAGTGAGAGAGAGGCGGCAGGTGGCAAAACGGATGCGGCAGTCGAAGCGGTCCTGCTTTCCAAGTTTGTTCACAAGAATCCTGCCGCTTTGTTGCGCACGACGGTTTGCAGCACACACCGTGCAAGATACAAAATTATTTATCTTTCTGCGGCTGCCGCTTGACACTGACCAGTCAGAGCTGAATTTATTCACAACTTATCAAATGACACGTAGCTTTTTTGTAGTCAAAAACAACATGGAGATGAATATACTCGCTGTTGCTGAATTTCCTCCTGACAAATAACGTTTCTTTTGAGCGTTTATAGAGACATAAATAGGAAAACAGCCTCATAGAAAGCTGTGAATGGACGAGTCGTGTACCAGGTTAAAATTGACTACGGAAACATGTATAGCTTATGTTTGGAAAATAGATGACTGTGCAATGTATATAAATGGGCCACGGTCCGTATACTTTAATTTTCTCTTCTGCAACAGGTGTCTGAAACATCAACTTTAGAGAAACATTTGCCCAGGTGGGTTATTGGCAGTGTTTTGTGGATTTTGAATGTTCATTTTTAGCCCTCCCATTTAAATTATTGATGTGATATTTATACTATACCAATTTACCAATAAAAATATGAAGTAACATGCAGTCTGTTTCTCAAGCCTGCCACTTACCGCGTCCCATGTAAATCTGCCTTCATAGTCATGTGCGATGCGACTTTATTTCCGGAAAATAAGGTAAGTATAAATAATACATAATTCAAATAATGTAATTGGCAATTTTTTTTAACATGTTATTTTTATACAATTATTCACACTAAATTACCACGTTAAATCAACAGCCATAGTAAATACATTCATTCTCTTTAAATATAGACTTCATTAGGGCTGCCCCCAACCAAAGATTTTCCTAGTCGCCTAGTAGGGGTTAATTTAAGCCATTAGTCTATTCGACTAGTCGCACGTTTATGATATTAATTTAATTACTTGAATATATTATTTGGGGGGCATCAGAAAATGGGTTGAGTTCCAGGGCTGAGAAAGAAATTAGAAGTAACATTGCTAACACTGTTCTACATTACAGAGAAATACTAAACTGTAATAATGAGCCTTTAAAATATACATTTTACAAGCGCACACGAAGCGAGCCGCAGTGACACCGGCAAAAGCAGTAATGATCCTGAATGTGTCGGAAAAACCAGCAAGGAGACTGTCTGAACATTTTGTTAATTTATAGAAAGAAATGCACATTAGGGTTGTGCCGACAGACGATGATCTCGGGGATCGACGATGGTCAGAGTGATCGCCAATAGCTGATGCCTTTGACTATGTCAAGACTATGTTTGGCTCGTTTTCCCATGTATAAAATTATTATTATTATTAAGCTAATATTACAAATAATTTGCACGTAGACACACAGACACACGCTTGAAGAAACACTTTTATATTATTAAGAACAGATGACAGAAAAGTCATCTATGTGCATGTATGTTTATACGGAGGCGTGCAGTCGCATGGAACACACGCATATATAAGGTTCTCACTCTTTGTTTCTGTCTTCTGATTTTTATTTATTTAATTTTTTTGCAAGAACAGTATTGTCTATGAGTGCTGCAAATGACCTCAGACATCTCAGCTCAGGAAGTGCTTTGAGTTCAGTTCACTTTATTTCCACAGAGCAGTTCATTGTGACCAACTGCAGCCTATATATATATATATATAATATATATATCGTGAAGGAGGGAACAAAATGAATTTATTCACACATATTTATTCACACGTATTTTCCCAGATAACGAAATACCCGATGGGTAGAGAATACACAGATGAAGTAGGTTCTTTGCCAGAGAGATGTTGACAACTGTTGTAAAACCATCTTTCAAAAAGTTGAACAACACACATTTTAATTGCACTTTTTTTTTTTTCAGTTTCATTTGAATTTTTAGTTAAAATAAAGTTCAAAGTTTGAAATCAAGGTGTCTTGCTTTATTGTGTAGGCTTAACCAAACCAAAACTTGGTCTACCAAGACTCTTCTCATCGACTAACCTTTGGTCGACTATCAGGGGGTAGCCCTAGACTTCATGATGCAGAACGTTGGTTGGTTGTTGTCATAAAGATGTTTTAAATAAAGTATGTTCAGCCTGTTGTTCTTAGTTGGTAAATCACAAATGACACTAGAAACCGATATTTTGTTAATAATAAATTCAGAATTCATAACCTTTTGTGGTTTCACGATGCTTCAGTGAATAATTTTTTTTCTACCAGGAAAATCAAACCTAAAATTTCATAACAGCTCTTGTGAAATCTAAACTTGATCTTCTTGGCTTGCACTGTCTGTCCATCTGGATAAGACTGCGAACATGTGGAGCTGCAGTCAATTGCCTGTTTCTGTCATTGATGTTCCTATTGGCCGGCGAAGTAATTTCCTAAAGTTATATTTGCTTTTCCTGTCTACATTCCATTGCAGACGAGGGATAACCACATTCCTTTATCTGATTCCTCTTCCGCGGCTCTGTTAGTCCCCCATGTGTGTGTTCACATTCTTTTCCACAGTTACACGGAAAACCATGTCAATGACTGGAAACCGCCATGGAGTACCTCACCTTGCATTGGCTCACTTAAAGGGATAGTTCACCCAAAAATAAAAATTCTCTCATTATTTACTCACCCTCATGATACCCCAGGTGTGTATGACTTTTTCTTCACCAGAACACATTTGAAGAAAAATGAAATAATTTCTTAGCTCAGTAGGTCCTTAAAATGCAATTGAATGGCAGTTTCTCTTTTGAAGCTCCAAATATCAGTGACTGTCAGTTAAAACTTCATCTGAACGACACCAGCTGTTAAATTAATGTCTTCTAAAGCGATCGCTTTTAGTGTGAAAAAGATCAATGTGTATTTACTTTTTAACTCCTAAATCATGCTTCCTGTCAGCAGCAGTACGCACGTGTGACATAATCGCATTGGCATTTGAAACACGAGAACTGAGGCACGTGTGTCAGCCGGAAGAGCAGCGCTGTTTACAAGTCAGGAGGAAGGCTGTACAGTAGCTTGGTTGATTTTGGTTTAGATCGTTTTTATTTGTTTCTTTACTCACAATAGTGTGTTTGTGTGCTTATCCTGGATGTATCAATCGAGTGGAGAACGTGAGATTACCTCTGTATCCATGGAAACGCCAAAACGTCACACGAGAGAAAGCTTGGACTCAACCCTCTCATGAAGCGTTGTATTTTTCACACCAAAAGCGATCGTGTCACTTTAGAAGACATTCATTTAACAGCTGGTGTCGAATGGATGAAGTTTAAGCTGACTGTCTGTGATTTTTGGAGTTTCCAAAGAGAAATCTCCATTCACTTGCATTTTAAGGTACTACTGAGCTGAGATATTTGTCCGTTTTTCTTCAAATGTGTTCTGGTGAAGAAAGAAAGTCACACACACCTAGGATATAATGAGGGTGAGTAAATAATGAGAGAATTTTCATTTTTGGGTGAACTATCCCTTTAATTTAGCAGCAGGTGCTTTTCATATTAAACTATTTTATCTTAACCTGCTGAGGTTGCCTTTGAAAAAGGCTTTTGTTTTTGCTCAGAGCCTTCCAGTAGACTGAAACACGATGAAGAGCGGCAAGGCGACCAAACGTAAACGCGCAGAAAAACAGCAGGTTTCACTTATAGGGACAGCTACGAGGGATGAGCTGACCTGCCTGTGTGAATCACTCCACGTTTAAACCCCTTTCCCCCCTCAAAAACCCTGATAAGAATCCCGGCCAGCGATCCTAATGGCTTTATCCCCCCATTCCTTGGTGTCTTCTATCAGGAGGGATTTGAGTGTGTAATGAAGAAAAGCAGGAAATTTGTGTTTCATTCAGACAATGTGGGTTGATAATTAAAACCTGAACGCACCTAAAACAAAACAAACCGCCGAGCTGCGTCTTTTTGCGCTAAGAGGTAGATTCCAGACTGTTGTATGTTCCTTGGCAGATGTTCATATGGAATTTGTGCAAATTGTATGCGCTTATTGGCAGACACCTCAGTGTTTCCAATCAGTGCACTAGACATGCTATCCACAATGCCAAAGGACACGTTTAAATTATACCAGGCCATTCAGTGATTCAATTGGGTCTTGATGAAACTTAAACATTTTCTGTTATGAAAGCCCCTATTAGGCCCCTTTCATACTAGCATTGGAGCAACAAGGACACCTGCAACAGTTTGGAAAAGCCAAAGAATTAATGTTCAATGAGTTTCCTAAAGCATTTGTGCTACACTGCAGATGTTGTACTTATTGTAGACGCATAGACACATGGTAAATCATGCATCCGTTTCTGATTCTGATCTCAAAAGTCAAAACACTTAGTTTAATCGCAAAGTTAATGGACAAATAGGGCTGTGCCTTGTAAAAATAAAGACTTAATACAGTCTATCTTTGGTGTTCTTGAAATTTGTCTTTATTTGATTGTGAATTAATCAAATCTCATTCTCTTTTGTCAGGCCCCAACTAGACAAATGGGGCCCAGAGAGGAAAGAGAGAGTGATGGAATATGGCCAGAGGTTGAAAATTAGAGGGGGCATGATTGGCTTTTGAAAAGAGTATTGGTACAGAGTGGGTTGGAGAAAGCAGTTTGTTTGCTGTTCATTTCACTGTTTAGGGCCCTGTTGGCTCAGGCCATATTTGATGGAAGTAGGGCAGAAATAATGGAATCGTTGGATTAATGCATAACACATGCCCTCTCTCTTTCTTTCCCTTGCATTCTCTTTCGTTCTCTATTCCTGCTGTACCAGTGCAATGCAATAATTTCTTATTGTTCTCTTTTTAACTTCACATTTTCAGTGGGTTCATGCCCACATTCTGTCTAACCTTCCCTGACCCTCTCAGTGGTACCGTTGTCTTAATCTTCAGCATAATATATACACCGATCAGCCACAACATTAAAACCACCTGCCTATTATTGTGTAGGTCCCCCTCGTGCCGCCAAAACAGCGCCAACCCGCATGCTGTTCTTCTCACCACAATTGTACAGAGTGGTTATCAGAGTTACTGTAGACTTTGTCAGTTGAAACCAGTCTGGCCATTCTCTGTTGACCTCTCTCATCAACAAGGCATTTCCGTCCACAGAACTGCTTTTTGTTTTTGGCACCATTAGAGACTGTTGTGCATGAAAATCCCAGGAGATCAACAGTTACAGAAATACTTAAACCAGCCCGTCTGGCACCAGAAATCATGACACAGTCCAGATCACATTTTTCCCCATTCTAATGGTTGATTTGAACATTAACTGAAGCTCCTGACCCGTATCTGCATGATTTTATGCACTGCACTGCTGCCACACGATTGGCTGATTAGATAATCACATGGATGATTGTTGGTGACAGATGGGCTGGTTTGAGTATTTCTGTAACTGCTGATCTCCTGGGATTTTCATGCACAACAGTCTCTAGAATTTACTCTGAATGGTGCCAAAAACAAAAAACAGTGAGCGGCAGTTCTGCAGATGGAAACGCCTTGTTGATGAGAGAAGTCAACAGAGAATGGCCAGACTGGTTCGAACTGACAAAGTCTACGGTAACTCAGATAACCGTTCTGTACATTGTGGTGAGAAGAATATCATCTCGGAATGCTATTCTGAGATGCGGGTTGGCGCTGTTTTAGGGGCACAAGGGGGACCTACACATTATTAGGCAGGTGGTTTTAATATTGTGGCTGATCGGTGTATGTGTTTTTTGCTTTATCTGACATCCCACACATAAGAATCTGTAAGCCCTTGTTGTTACGAGAAATGCTTGTAAATAGCACCAAAATAGGGTTCTTTGGCTTATAAGAATAGCAAATCCCTTTTGGTGCTAAATAGAACTTGGTCTTGCACAGCCAGACTTTTGACTACCTGCATAAATTCTGGTCCACTTTGCAGCTTAATCTGACCAAGAGCCACCAATTTCTGGCAAACTTTGGCAGGCCCATAAATCGGCACTGTTTGTAACACAGTTTCTTGTAAAAACAGCAGACTGTTCAAATCTGTGCACACAACTACCAGAAATTATGTAAGGCCAGCCAATCAGATTGGGACTGGTGATTTCATCTATTCAATTTTGTGTGAAATTTGTATCGGACGATCCGTTTGCTGTCCATGAGAATTGAAGGGTTCTTTAAGTAGATATGGTTCTAAACTGAACTGTTCGAGAGGTAGTTCATCCAAAAATAATAATTCTGACTTCATTACTCACCCTTATGTTATTCCAAACCCTTATGACTTGCGTCCATGGAACACAACATGAGGGTAAGAAAATTATGACAGAATTTTCATTTTTGGGTGAACTATCCCTTTAATAATATTAAAAGAACCCATTTAGAAACGTTCTTTTAGAGTGCAGAGCCAAAGCTGCATTAAAACAACACAATGGTTCCTCTATACTCAAGTCTTCTCTTGACTTATCTGACTTGCTTTGGATTATGCAGTATCCTTGAGTGATCTGGTTAAACTCTTCAGCCTCTCTTGGTCACTTATTTGGCACTGTAGCATCACCCCTTGCTGGATCCAGAGATGGATCTTTCTCTAAATCCCCCTTCGCTTGAGCAACCGGAGCCCTGCCAGCTCGTGCTCACTCCCCAGGCTGGGGATGCAGAGAGTCGGAGAGGACAAAAGAGAGAGGAGAGGTGGAGCAGTGAAGCCAATCTCTGTGGGAACGCTGCTCTTCGCCACATGTCAGGTGCACATCATAAAGGGCCTTTTGTGCTGAGCCTCTGAGCTGCAAAGCAGTCTAGGCACATGGAGAACAGCGGGTAGAGCTCAATGTTAGAGATGAGTCCTACACTTTCTCCTTTTATGAGCCCCATTCAATCCCTTCAGTCTGCATAAGGCTGTGTGAGGGGAACATACTGTACTGTAGTCCTCCATCAAACAGTTCCTGGAACTTTACATTAATATAATACATGTGGACTTTTTATCAGCATTAGAGGCACAAATCCCATATTTGTGCCTCTAATGAACTATATAATATGTTAAACTGTTTTCTAACATAAAAACTAGCATCACTAGTTTTAAACACATTACAAATTCATTAAATGTCTTCTTAAAATAGTGCTTTTTGCCTGTTCTATCTTATAGTCCTTCTTAACCCTTCTCGACTGTATCCAACAATTAAAATAATACACTAATGGCATAATTTAGAGATAATCTATTGAATTAATTTTGAATTGATAATGTATTTTTAATTCTTTGTATTCATTTTAATGACCAAAAATGTAGTAACCGTATGATTTTTTTCCCCTATTAAAAAATACTTTACCATTATTTAAAATTGTTACACCAAAGTAGTAACATAATTTGATCTCTTTGATGTTTATATAATTGTTATTGCTAGAAAATTGCAATCACACACACCAGGTTTTAAAATTTTGTTTAGATGTCCCATACTTAAGATACAGGATTGCAAAGATTTTCAGGCCCTATTTTGTACTCTGTTTATGGATTGCCACCTGTACTCGGAGAACCCCACCTTATCTGTCTTTTTGTTTGTCCTCATTTCAGCTTTCCTTTTCTACCCTTTTGATCCCACTTTGTGTTTTCCCATACCAAACCCATCTGCGCTCTCTCTCTCTCTCTCTCTCTCTCTCTCTCTCTCTCTCTTTCTCACACTCTCTCTCTGCCCGTCTGTTTCTCTTACTGTTTATCTGTCTCTCACACACAGTTTTGAACCTTGGCTAGAAATACCAGCATACCAAGATTCAGATCACACACTTTTGATGGCTTCTCCGAATCGTATCCTTTGATGTTTCCTGACCTTCTAGTGAATCGCGGCTGCTTCTGTAGATGAATGGAGATGGGTTGATTTAAGAAATTGTTCCTGGATTTCTCATCTTGCCAGTGTTGGGCACACATGCATCACTGTGAGGTGCTGGTGCTTTGATCCTGGGAGGCAGCATTCAGCATCTATATGCCAACTGCTCTGCATTCATACCATAAATCACTTCATAAATTGCTTCATGAGCAGGTGATGGAAGTGTCCGTGGAGCATCTGTTTCATCCTCTTTATCAATGGGACCTTTTCCCATGATAACCTGAGTTCCAGCTTGAAGTCCACATGGGCAAAAAGCTGAAGCCTAAAAATGAGTAGCTATGAGTTGATTCGACACAGTGGGTATAGTTAACAAAAAAAATTTTCTTAAAACAGTTTCCAGGTCTTACTGTGAATGATTCATCGGGGAAGTTACAGTTGTGCTCAAAAGTTTGCATACCCTGGCAGAAATGTTTATATTTTGGCATTGATTTTGAAAATATGACTGATCATTCAAAAAAACTGCCTTTTATTTAAGGATAGTGATCATACGAAGCCATTTATTATCACATATAATTTGGCTCCTTTTTAAATCATAATAATAACAGAAATCACCCAAATGGCCCTGATCAAAAGTTTACATACCCTTGAATGTTTGGCCTTGTTACAGACACACAAGGTGACAGACACACAAGGTGACACACACAGGTTTAAATGGCAATTAAAGGTTAATTTCCCACACCTGTGGCTTTTTAAATTGCAATTAGTGTCTGTGTATAAATAGTCAATGAGTTTGTTAGTTCTCGCGTGGATGCATTGAGCAGGCTAGATACTGAGCCATGGGGAGCAGAAAAGAACTGTCAAAAGACCTGCGTAACAAGGTAATGGAACTTTATAAAGATGGAAAAGGATATAAAAAGATATCCAAAGCCTTGAAAATGCCAGTCAGTACTGTTCAATCACTTATTAAGAAATGGAAAATTCAGGAAGCTCTTGATACCAAGCCAAGGTCAGGCAGACCAAGAAAGATTTCAGCCACAACTGCCAGAAGAATTGTTTGGGATACAAAGAAAAACCCACAGGTAACCTCAGGAGAAATACAGGCTGCTCTGGAAAAAGACGGTGTGGTTGTTTTCAAGGAGCACAATACGACGATACTTGGACAAAAATGAGCTGCGTGGTCGAGTTGCCAGAAAGAAGCCTTTACTGCGCCAATGCCACAAAAAAGCCTGGTTACAATATGCCCGACAACACCTTGACACGCCTCACAGCTTCTGGCACACTGTAATTTGGAGTGACGAGACCAAAATAGAGCTTTATGGTCACAACCATAAGCGCTATGTTTGGAGAGGGGTCAACAAGGCCTATAGTGAAAAGAACACCATCCCCACTGTGAAGCATGGTGGTGGCTCACTGATGTTTTGGGGCGGTGTGAGCTCTAAAGGCACGGGGAATCTTGAGAAAATTGATGGCAAGATGAATGCAGCATGTTATCACAAATTACTGGCAGACAATTTGCATTCTTCTGCACGAAAGCTGCGCATGGGACGCTCTTGGACTTTCCAGCACGACAATGACCCTAAGCACAAGGCCAAGTTGACCCTCCAGTGGTTACAGCAGAAAAAGGTGAAGGTTCTGCAGTGGCCATCACAGTCTCCTGACCTCAATATCATCGAGCCACTCTGGGGAGATCTCAAACGTGCGGTTCATGCAAGACGACCAAAGACTTTGCATGACCTGGAGGCATTTTGCCAAGACGAATGGGCAGCTATACCACCTGCAAGAATTTGGGGCCTCATAGACAACTATTACAAAAGACTGCACACTGTCATTGATGCTAAAGGGGGCAATACACAGTATTAAGAACTAAGGGTATGCAGACTTTTGAACAGGGGTCATTTCATTTTTTTCTTTGTTGTCATGTTTTGTTTTATGATTGTGCCATTCTGTTATAACCTACAGTTGAATATGAATCCCATAAGAAATAAAATAAATGTGTTTTGCCTTCTCACTCATATTTTCTTTAAAAATGGTACCTACATTATCAATTCAATTCAAATCAATTTTGTGCACAACTGTATTCCAAAGAATACCCATTTTTGTATTTGTAATGTTTCATCAAAATATAATAACTTGCTCTGCCTCTGAAATGACTTCTTGGCTGATGTTACCAATACTTCTCCTCCAACTACCTGTTAGAGACCACTTTTAACAATCCAATCAATTACTCTGGGATCAAATCAAGTTCCGCTCTACATTTTTATTTCTCATTGAATATCCTGTTTCATTCTGAAATATGTCACATTACAGAAGTAAAATGGGTTGCAAATGCAGTTTCATGTTGACTTTAAGACCAAACTTAACCAAATCTGAAATTTTTCTCCAACATGCGCAAACTTTGTTAAAATAAATACAAATATGTATGCTTTTTTTTTTTTTTTTTCAGTGATTACAAACCCCAACCCTTGAGAAACCCTGAAGGTTATACATGCAAGATTTTCTCATACCCAGTCTGAAAATAGTTGGTCAGGTCCTGTTGGACTCGGGACAGGTAGCAGACCTCCAAGCCATTGACTGGCCTTTAAGACAGTATGTTGACTGGTTATTCATAAGTTACTTTAATTATGATTTAATTATCGTGCTGCGCACCTGCTGCATCTTTATAACCTGCCTGCCACCCACCATCCTGTCCTTAATGGCAAATCACTGACTGATGGAGTTATTAAATTTAATGAGAACATCTGGACTCCAATGGAGCTGTATAACTCAACAATAGCTGCAGGTTCATAACTTCAATTGCAGAAGTGGACTCATGAGCTTTTAAAAGTGACTCGCTCTATTTATATTAAATGATATGATGTAAAATAGGTTTTTGGCTCTGGAATGCCTTTGACATCCAACCCTGCCCAAGAATATTGACTGGCACATGTTGATACTTGGTGAATAATTGTTTTTGGATGACTTTAGAGTCAACTGAATATGCACTACATGGCCAAAAATATGTGGACACCTCTTCAGAGCTACAGATGGAGTGGCAAACAGCTCTGTGTATATTTATTAAAAAGATTTATTTGGCAAATAATTTGAGGCTGTATAATTTTTCCCTCTTTTTGCATGTAGATTGGCAGCCCTACTTGTCAAGGAGAACATTAAATACATGGCTTATGGCAACAAGTTACCTCATGTTGAAACTAGATGTACCATAAACAGACTTTTTATAGCTTTTAACTGCAAAATGATATTATCAGGCATGCTCATATGTTAAGTCCACCAACTAAATCGTCAGAGATAAGGATCAGTGCTGACCATGTGCTTAATTCCAAGATTTTCCTTTTTATTATTCTCCCTTACTGGCTGTGTAGCAAATCTTACTTTAATTAAAATAAAAAAGATTGGATGTACGTTTGGAACATCTGCACTTTGAGATGTTCCTTCAAGTTCCATTTTGTTTTTCTTACCCCCCCCCCCCCCCCCCCCATACTCTCTGTTGTCTGTGTGAAACCCACTTCAAATAGCACTGGCGGCATTTTATGCTTGGCTTGCCTCTTTTTCCACTGCACATCTTCATCTTAAACACAGTCAACATCAAACGCATCTCCTGTTCAACCATGAAAGAGCGGGACGGTTTGTTTCTGTCTGTCTTGCCCTTCCCCTGTTCCTGGACCTTGTGTTTATGCTGAGATTTTCATTAGCAGACACATGCTGGACGTGCTAATCCCTTATGGTCTGATTTTGCTTCGTTCTAATGGGGCCCAGCTGTATGGCTGTGGCGTATTTGTGAGAGGAGGGATCTTTGAAAACAAAATTTGTCAGGGAGATGAATCTTGGGCCTGACAGGAAACTGGCACTTATCTTGGTGTCTTGAGCTCGATGGTGGCCTGCAGTTATTTGCTCAAAGTGACAATACTCCACCACAATTAAGTGCATTAGGAAAAGCTTTAAATCAAAGCCAGTTGCGAACAGCACCAGTAACGGATACACAGTCATTGGTATGCTTACATTGTAGCTCAAACACACAAGATTAAGTTAAATAAATTTCCTTTGTCCCAGGTGTAGTATTGTAGCTTTCCATGATTAAGAATCACAAAAGATTGTTCATACAATTTGTTTTGGCTTTTGTTCTCCAAAGTGATGTTTCTGGTTCAACTTTTAGTGTGCTTTCCCATTTGGTGCACAACCTTTGGTGCTGACCCGAGTTGAACTGTGTACACCTGCAAACCACACTGGAGTCCTCTTCATGTGAGCTCTGGGACGTTGCATAGTTGTATCATGAATGAAATCCATCATGACTCTCAGAATTAAACCTCTATTGATAGTGTATCATTTGCATATTTGCATGTTCCCTGCATGCTCATTAAAGTATAATGCATTTTTTATAGTTGCTTGTCTCTGAATAAATTGGCTTCCAAGAGCAACTTGTGTGGTCTGGTTGAACAAACTATTGTGTGAACTTGCGTTACTGTAGCGGTAACAAACCTCAAAACTTAAGGGTGCAATAGAGTTATCTTCCAAAATTTTTACCATAAAACCGAATGTTTCAGTTTACTATAGGTATGGCTGCTATATAAATATATTGAATTTAACCTACTTGCTAGCAAAATTCTCTTCAAAGTGGTGCTCCACCATGACAGTAGTTGAATTGAATGAGAAACCGCTATACCACCCCTTGCTGCTATATGTACTTGCGTTGTGTAATGAATTGCAGTCTGGCACATTTGGAGCACAACAATGCAAAAAATCTTTCTTACGTAGCTAGAAGTGACTACGTCCACGAACTTGCTTACAGTACATTTTGGGCTTTAGAGTCAGCTTTGAAAGAATTATTTTAGGGTTTTTTCTCTTTGGGTTTCTTTGTATTCATGTCTTCTGTGTCCTAATAAACAATGAAGAACACAATCTGTTAGTGTAGAATTTAACAGAAATATTAAACAACCCATTTCTGCTCTTTACCATACACAAGATGTTTCTATATCTTTTTCCTGAGGCTATGAATGCCAATCACATGTTCTGCTTCAGCAATCGGTGTTGTAAACATTGTCTTTATAACACACTTCACATTGGAATGTCTCATGGATCTGGCCCATCAGGCCACTTGAGGACTTAACATAAACACTTTCATTGAGTGAGCGATTCCTTAAGTCTGCACTTTGTCTTATCTGTTTTCTTCTCTTTGCCACAATGTCCTGTTGTGAATCTACTTTTAATTTGCTATAAAATTTGAGTTTATGCATTGTAGGGTTGTGACCATACCATAATCATATCTTACGATACTATACCAGCTAAAGTATCACGATACCAAGTAGTATCATGATACCACACGATAGTGTGTTAATTCTTAACACAGTTTGTCATAGCAAAGGTGGTTCTAAGAAATTCCTCTTGTTGCTCCGGAAGTGGTGAAAATAACTGATGGAGGAACAGGGAGAAGGCTCAAATGGACTAACTTGTTACCTAATACATTTAGTTTGATGTAAAAAAAAAAAAAAAATTATTCACTTCAAACGGCAACATCTTTAAACTTTTATTCCATTATTTCTGTGATTATTTGAATGTTGGTAACATAAAGATATTGTAATGTTAAAAGGATTATTTTGAGCAGCTGTTTCATTATTATAACAGCCCCGGTCTCCTGGTAAACAGCAGCGTGAATGCAGATTACACACACAACGGTTTGATCGCACAGCTCAGGGACGCTCTAATTGTAAGTGCGAACTTAGTGAAGTTAACGCCACCATGCATTGGTAATTGGGAAAAAAAAATTAATGAGTGCAACGTTCGATGTTTCAGTGAAACAGTAAATTCGTAAATGTGAAAATAAAGCATTTAGGTTAAATGAAGTGGCACTAACGCATGTGTATTCTGCAGAGGCAGTGGGATGTGTCCGAAGGTGTTTAATAAGGTTGCTGGTGTTTCCCCTTTTGGCTTGAAATCTCTGTAGGCATTCACAGCAGACTGGTTTTCCCGGTCTCATCAGCCAAAACCCAAAATAATTCTAAATTTCGCTATGTGAGTTGTGTTGTGTAAAAAGCTTCTCACTCTCCAAAGTTTTACTTAAATCCATATTATCCATTAAGAACACGACTGCCAAATTAACACGCTGGGATTCAGACGTGTGTTTGAATCATGGGAAAACCACTCATTGAAAAATAAACAATACCATATAAGCAGCAAATTCTAAACGTCATTTTGCGCTCTTAAAGGGAACTGCGTGAAGAGGACGCCACTAGAAAATATTTACTACCGCACATACAACATAACTTATGGTACTACTGTATTAACGGTACAACCGTTTTAAAAGTACTGTGGGACCGCCAGTATTTTGAAGCATAATAATGACCAAAGTTCAGCCATGAAACTCTGTGGTGCAAACTGATAGGTTCTTTGAACTTGTTATCTGTTAGCCAATTGGCTCGCTCACGTGATATGTCACGCCAATCGGCTTGCATAGTGTAAGCTGATTGGTCCTTTGACTTGCAGTCGAGTAGCCAGTCAACTTGCTTTGCTCTCTTTGTATGACATTTAAATTGCTCAGTTTTGCAGATAAACCGGTTTCACTGCAGTGTGCTGCTATATTTTTTCTCTGAAACCCACCTTCACCCTAGCTTCACCTGTATAGATCTGCTGCATGGGGATTGTTTATATGTCTATTTGTGCTGCAGCATGACCTTCATGCTCGAATCAGCATGTGTATGTTCTGGCAGTAGCAAATCTCTGTACTTGCTCTGCAGTAGCAGCATAGCAGATCTGGTCTGTCAAAACCAATATCCTATTATCTCTCCTCTCCACCAATAGCTGTTGTGTGGTGGGCATTCTGGCGCACAATGGCTGCCGTCGCATAATCAGGTGGATACTGCACACTGGTGGTGGTTGAGGAGATTCCCCCGCTATGATGTTAAGCACTTTGAGTGCCTTGAAATGTGCCATATAAATGTAAGGATTATTATTATTATTATTATTATTATTATTATCATCACACAGCCACATTAACATTAACATTTTCAGAAAGTTGTCATGACTTAACTGAGGTTCAGTACAACAAGGACTGCGATAAACACTGTGCACATGTCTTTTTGTGAAATAATGCATTTCTACTACAAGATGACATTGCGATGTATTAAGAGTTTTTTTTGGAAAGCAAACGCAATACAGATTAGGGATGTCAATTTTCAGACATTTTCATAATCATGGAAATTAATGATTAAATAATTGTTTAATTGTTAACGTCAATACCACAAAATGTGGAGGACTCCAAATAACGTGCATGTAGCACTGTTGTAATATAAGTTAAATGAATACACTTACGAAATGCAAGTATTGGGGGCCTGGGTAGCTCAGCGAGTATTGACGCTGACTACCACCCCTGGAGTCGCAAGTTCGAATCCAGGGTGTGCTGAGTGACTCCAGCCAGGTCTCCTAAGCAACCAAATTGGCCCTGTTGCTAAGGAGGGTAGAGTCACATGGGGTAACCTCTCGTGGTCGCGATTAGTGGTTCTCGCTCTTAATGGGGCGCGTGGGAAGTTGTGCGTGGATCGTGGAGAGTAGCTTGAGCCACCATATGCTGGGAGTCTCCGCGGTGTCATGCACAACGAGCCACGTTATAAGTTCGGATTGACTGTCTCGGAAGCGGAGGCAACTGAGACTTGTCCTCCGCCACCCGGATTGACCCGATCATAATTTCAAGCTTGATTACACTTCCTAGTGCTTGACGCATGCGCAGAGTGCTAGATGGCACTATGGGAAGTGTAATCAAGCTTGAAATCATGATCGCCATGGAGACTGCTGTCAAGATATACAGTGAAAAAGGAGTTAAATTTTGGGCTGTTCTCACCCAAAACCAACTGGATCGCTTCAGAAGACATTGATTAAACCACTGGAGTCAAATGGATTACTTTTATTCACCCTTAATTTGCTTTTCAGAGCTTCAGATGTCTGGCCACCAGACATTGTGTGTGTTCTGCAGAACAAAGAAAGTCATACATTTCTGGGATGGGATGAGGGTGAGGAAATGATGAGCGAATTTTCTTTTTTGAGTGAACTTTCCCTTTAAGTGTTCAAGTCACTTCAGAATGATCATATTTATGAGATTAGTGTACATGAACACCACCACAATGTCGTAAATCCAGTGAGATTGTCTTGGAGTGCCAATTTTCAGAGATGAAGGCATGTCAATTTAAGAAACATGGCAAGAATCAAGCAAATTGGTGACTCTACAGTTTAGATTTAATGTATTTTTTGTCCTATTGATGAAGACTAAAGCTTGCCAGAAAATAAGACACA
The DNA here is from genome assembly GCF_019703515.2 of Myxocyprinus asiaticus. Classification (NCBI taxonomy): domain Eukaryota; kingdom Metazoa; phylum Chordata; class Actinopteri; order Cypriniformes; family Catostomidae; genus Myxocyprinus; species Myxocyprinus asiaticus. The sequence continues at coordinate 16,217,281 of NC_059387.1, forward strand.
TTTATATGAGGTGATAGGCTTGTGCAACAAAATGACATTTCCCATCAGTAGACTATATGTGGCCACACAAGAATGATCAAATAAGACACCCCTAATTTGCAGTGTGTATGTGAAGACATGTACTGTATATGTCATTGCATTGGTGCTGAAAAAGCTTCATGCTTTTTCAGGAAGTGAAAAAGATGAAAAATTGCATAACGGGCCCGTTCTGTCCAACTAAATTCACTTGAATGCTTATTACATGGAAATTACAACTTCTGAACTTGTAAGTATGAACTTCCCAGGAAGACTTGAGTGCAGTTGAAACAACAACATAACTGAAATAGTGTTTATATTGGCTATGTGTAAACATGTGGACCTGACAACCACCTAGACACCCTAACAACTGCAGAGCAATGTGCAACAAACACAGAAAACAACTTAGCAACAGCATTGTAACAATCTGGCAACCACATACTGTAGCAATGTGCTAAAACACACAGCAAATCACCTTGACAACTGCATAGCATGCCCCAGCGACCATTGAGAACACCCTAGTCTACAAAAAAATATTGTTAGACATTTTCATGAGCGCTGGTAATTATTCAAACTACACATCGCACCTTGGTTAAATGTAAAAGGTAAACGCGTTTGACTTTTTATATGAACAGGTTTCCTGGAAAGGCGGGAGATTGATAGCACATAACTTCATAATTATTTCACAGCTTTCATATTGTTTAAGCCTAAACTGTTTAAAAAAAAAAGCTAATTTCCTTAAGGTGTGCCTTTAGCCTAGTTGTACATCATTAACATCCCTAATACAGATGTCAAAGGTTGCTTTTTGTAAATGAACCAAACTTAGTCCTAATTTATTTGGTTTCTCAAGCATTATGGATGCGATTAATATGTTTCCCTTTATTGTGAACGTAAGTTTTGCAGAAAATGGATTGAATGAATTGTAAATGTCTGTGCAGCATCCAACAGCAGGCGGCTGTGGCTCAGGTGGTAGAGCAGGTTGTCCACCAATCGCAGGGTTAGTGGTTCAATTCCCAGCCCACATGACTCCACATGCTGAAGTGTCCTTGGGCAAGACACTGAACCCCAAGTTGCTACCAATGGCAGGCTAGCACCTTGCATGGCAGCTCTGCTGTCATTGGTGTGTGTGTGTGTGTGGTTGTGTGAATGGGTGAATTAGACACAGTACAAAGGGCTTTGTAGAACCACTAAGGTTAAAAAAAGGCGCTATATAAGTGCAGACCATTTACCATCCATTGGCCTATTTTTACCTGCTGTAACCAGCCTGTTGACCCTGATGTCTCGAGACATGTGTTACAGAATTTAACCATTTTTAACTTGACACATGATCTTAATATTGTTAAGCCTGACATATGAAAGAATTATCAGAAAATACAGTTTGTTTGACATTACACTGTTTTTAGTACCATTAGACAAACAATTTTTTTTTATGTATCATATTTGATACATTAGGCTTTAAAGGTCATTATCCTCCTGAGGCCCAGCAATTCATTTTTGTGTAGGACATTTGTTATTTAAGTTTTTTTTAGCCCATACATGCTACAGTGTTAAATCTTTGGGTATTATCAGAGGGCTCACTGGGCTTTCTCAGGCCATGACAACTTCCTCTCCTTGGTCTGTAAATATGGATTGAAATGTATCACAGTTCAGTTCAGCACATAAAATACAATATGAATAAAATATATATATTTTTTTCAGTAAACAATTTTTATCATATGTATTTTATGCACCAAACACTATATTGACATTTAAAAAAGGGAAATTGTAAAGAATTTTCACTGGGTCTGAGGAACTTATGGTAAGATGACATCATCATTGCTTGAAATGTAAAATAGTGAGATCTTCATAATGGCAGAGCAGGCTGCATATACGAAAATACACAGAAATATTAGTTCACACTTTATCTTTAAATATATGTCGCTGGCTACCACCCCTGGAGTTCGCTAGTTCGCTAGTTCGAATCCCAGGGCGTGCTGAGTGACTCCAGCCAGGTCTCCTAAGCAACTAAATTGGCCCGGTTGCTATGGAGGGTTGAGTCACATGGGGTAACCTCCTCGTGGTCGCTATAATGTGGTTTGTTCTCGGTGGGGCGCGTGGTGAATTGAGTGTGGTTACCCCGGTGGATGGCGTGAAGCCTCCACACGCGCTATGTCTCCGTGGCAACGCGCTCAACAAGCCACGTGATAAGATGCGCGGGTTGACTGTCTCAGACGCGGAGGCAACTGGGATTCGTCCTCCGCCACCCGGACTGAAGCGAATCACTATGCGACCACGAGGACTTAGAGCGCATCGGGAATTGGGCATTCCAAATTGGGAGAAAAAGGGGAAAAATCCCCCCCAAAAAAAAAAAAAAATTTTCAAAGCTCTGTGATTTGTGTTTTTCTCTTTTTTTTTTTTTTGTGGTGTTTTTCTGGTAGAGAGCAGAATTCATGTTTCCCTCAATTATTGCAAGTCGCCCTGGCCCTGAAGCAGCAAAGCATCCCCACACCACCATGCTTGACCATAGGTATGATGTTCTTTTTGTGGAATTGTGTGTTTTGATTTACGCCAGATGTAACGGGACCCCTGTCTTCCAAACAGTTCCACTTTCGACTCATCAGTCCACAGAACATTCTCCCAAAAGCTTTGAGGGTCATCAAGATTCTGACGAGCCTTAATGTTCTACTGGGTTAGCAGTGGTTTTCGCCTCGCCACTCTTCCATGGATGCCATTTTTGGCCAGTGTCTTTCTGATAGTGGAGTCATGAATAGTGACCATTATTGATGCGAGAGAGGCCTGCAGTTCCTTGGATGTTGTCCTTGGCTTTTTTGTGACTTCCTGGATGAGTCATCGTTGTGCTCTCGGAGGAATTTTGGAAGGTTGGCCACTTCTGGGAAGGTTCACTACTGTGCCAAGTTTTCTCCATTTGGATATAATGGCTCTCACTGTGGTTCTTTGGAGTCCCAGAGTCTTTGAAATAGCTTTGTAACCCTTCCCAGACTGATGTATTTCAGTCATCTTTTTCCTCATCATTTCTGGAATTTCTTTCGACTTTGGTATATTGTGCTAATGGGTGAGACCTTTTAGCCAACTTCATGCTGCTGAAAAAGTTTTATTTAGGTGTTGATTTGATTGAACAGGACTGGCAGTAATCAGGCCTGGGTGTGTCTAGTCCAGCTGCACTCCATTATGAATGCAATTTCATAGATTTTGGGATAAGGGGCAAATACATTTTCACACAGGCTCAGTTGGTATTGGATAACTTTTTTGCTTCAATAAATAACATTATCATTTAAAAACTGTATTTTGTGTTTACTCTGATTGCCTTTGTTATATGTTCAATTTTCTTTGAATTTTTGCAACAATTTAGAATGAGATATACACAAAAACAGAAGAAATCAGGATGTGGCAAATACTTTTCACAGCACTGTATATACGTATGGACAAATACAAATCTGTTATATACAGCTAGTGCAAGGGAATGTAATGGCAGAAGAGGTAGGATATGTTGGATACATATAAGTAGACTGTATTGCACATAATTATTGCTCAATGGGGCAGTTTTAACTGTTCATGAGATGGATAGCCTGAGGGGAAAAAACTGTTCCTGTGCCTGACGGTTCTGTTGCTCAGAGCTCTGAAGGGTCGACCAGAAGGCAACAGTTCAAAAAGGTAGTGGGCTGGGTGAGTGGGGTCCAGAGTGATTTTCTAGCCCTTTTCCTTACTCTGGAAGTGTACAGTTCTTGAAGGGAGGGTAGGGGTCAACCAATAATCCTCTCAGCAGTCCGAACTGTCCTTTGTAGTCTTCTGATGTCCGATTTCGTAGCTGAACCAAACCAGACAGTTATTGAAGTGCAGAGGACAGACTCAATGACTGCTGAGTAGAACTGTTTCAGCAGCGCCCGTAGCAGATTGAACTTCCTCAGCTGGCGAAGGAAGTGCAACCTCTGCTGGACCTTTTTCACAATGGAGTCAATGTGCGTCTCCCACTGCAGTTCCTGTGAGATAGAGCCCAGGAACCTCTATGACTAAATGGATCGATATAAACATTGAAACCACTTTATTCACAAATAACCACTAGATGGTGCCATAAACATATGAAACTTACATGCCAAAAGTTACTTGGCTGTTCAGCTTTAAAAGAGAGTGAAATGGGAGCTGTCAAACATTGTGTATCATATTTGATACACACGCCGTTATAAATGCAATGCTCATGTGGCGAGATGCTGAGAAATCTTTTTATCTATCTTTTTTCGTTTCTCTTTTTTTTGTCTTTCTCTTTATCCTTCTGTCTAATGCTTGCTCTCCCATGACTCAGCTTTCTGTAATTTAGACCTAAACAATGATCTTTGTGCTTTTATTTTTGTTAAAATGATTTCATGAAAAAGTTGGCTGGTGATAGTCTTCACTCTTTTGTCCAATGTTCTCTTTACATTTATATATAGTCATTTACCAGACACTTTTATCCAAATTGACTTACTATTGAGAAACATAGCAAGCAATTTGTCATACAAAAGTCAACAATATTATCTGCAGTATCGCACTGCCAAGTTCTCAAAATGGCTGGAGTTTAAATCAACTGGCCAGTAAGAGTGGACAGATCATGTTTTTTAGGTTTTCTTTTTATTGTGTATGTGTGTGTGTGTCTGTGTATACAGTGTGTGTGTCAGAAGACCAAGATAAGCTTTGCGTGTGTAAAATGCAGATAAGATCAGCAGGTTTAGCACTCTAACTTAGAGCCTATCCACTCAAAGTCCAGAGTAGCCTCTGTCTGCAGTCTGTCTTTTTTTTTTTTTTTTTTTTTTTAATGAACATAAGTCAATCCAAGACAGTTCTCCTGCTACAGAGCTCTCTGGAAGCAGTCAGTCACACATTGTATCCAGCCGTCCAGACAGCCATGTGCAGTTTTCCCATGGAGCAACTGACACCTTTCCCAAACCTGTATAATCACACACATAATGTAGATCCTTATCCACTGGATTTTCTCAGCTGCTCCAGGTATCATTTCAATTTACATAGTCCCCATTGCCTTATATGTAACATGCCTCTTACACTACCAAAACCATTCTAACTTGTCCTGAAAGTAATAAAACAAGTTTGTAATGAAGTGTGTAGTTTCTGTGCCACAGCACAGAAACTCTCTGTCCAAGCATACATACACCATGCGCAATCGAATTGCTGAACAAAGGACATCAGCTGAGGAGGTGACAAAGATGTTTTTCAGTTGACCTTTTGCATCATAGTAGCGTGTTGAAGTCAGCTACAGCAGACCCACACAGCATTTACAACAACAACATGGACAACTTTACAGCCACAAGCATTTCTTACATTCTTTACCCACTGATTTTGGTTCAGATCAGATGAACATTATCTGTTCTGCTTGGTTATGTCCTAAGGCAGAAGACGATGCAATTTGCTCCTGGGTAGTTCTTGCTTTGCTTTCACCCTTATAATCTCAGCGTTAAGTGTAATAATAATGTTTAGACTGAGGAGAGATGTTGTGAATAAATAGACGATTAAGAAAATATATGGTTTGTCTGTATTTTCTTTGCGATCACTGGTATTTCTTTTCTGATCACTTAAACATTTCTATATCTGTACTTGTCATTTGCTTCAGGCTGTATATTCAATAAAATCATGCTTTCTGCGTTATTCTATGAATGGGATCCACATGAGATCAAGAAAGGAAGCTGTGGTTATCATCATAACCAGTTGATGATAATTGAAAGTGAGATATGTGCTGTAAATAATGTGTCATAGTTGTGATGTTTATTTCCTGAATTCATAGTGCTAACACTAGCATGCTAACCTTGGCCATAGTATGCATCTGATATCTTCTTTTATTGTATTTTATGATGGAATGTGTGACAGTAGTCCACGTAAGATCATGAAAAAGTTCTTTTTTTTTACTTGTTTTTATTAAAGAAAGACATTTATTGCTACTGCAAAGATTTGTGTTGGGTGATAAACATTTTCATGTATGATATGAGTGTTACTATGGCAGACAGATAGGAGGGATTAGTCAATGGACAAATGAACAGTAATTAGTAGCACATCAATGTGTCGGGTGTGAATGGTTTACAGACTGCTGATCTGTCCAAAAATGAACATTTGCATGTCCCTGCATTACAAACAAGATAAAAGGCACTTCAAAGGGAGAACAATCATAATAGCCATGCTAGATCGCTTCAGACAGAATTTCCAATAAAAATGAATTAAAAGGGGAGTTCTGAATAAACGTTATGTTTGAGCCCAAAATATTTCAGCCCTCCAAAGCTCTCACAGTGGATAGTAAAGTATTCGAATGGAATAGGGATGATAACTTCTGAATAAAACACACCTACTGTATAGTTGTTGTGGCTCTTCTTATCTGCTTTGTGTTGCGTTAGACTTCCGGGTTAAATACACGTTTCGTGGCACCTCTGTTTTCTGGAGCATGAGTATATCGCCGAGGCATATTGCGGACTGGTTGAAGTGGGTACATGCAAGATGTAGCTGATCTACCACAGCATTATCTAGGCCTGTTAGATCAATTTCGCATAAACCGGACTGGTACGATTTCAACGTGTTTACATGACATTTTTGGTCTGACTAACGTGTTTACAAAACATTTTAAAAAGACGATTTATTGCTTTAGTCCGACTGAAATCAGACTTTTAAAGTGCATGTAAAAGCATTTGGGATGCTCAACCAATCAGAGCAATGTTTTGATGGTGCCACAGTATTTACATTTTTCCAGTGAATCAACCTACAAACGGCTTACTTATTAATCTAGGATTGTACAAAGTATTTTGACATAGAAATATCACATACTTCACATTTAAATTTTAAGATACAAGAGATTACATATCAGAGTACGCTGTCATTATCTGATGCTAGTGTCTTACGAATGTCTAATTTATCTCCTTAATGCTTAAGGTGTCATGACTAGCCTAAATGTGTATTTGTCAGGCAGAAGATGATCAAAGTGGCCCAGCATACAGCATCCAAAATCCTTAAACACCCACCCACACACTCTTTTGGGTGTTGCTGAGTAGAGTTTGACAAGCATAGGTGTTCTCAGAAACCCTGGAGAGAGAAAATGGGGCCAGATCTCACCTCAAAATCACCATATCACTGGCACTTGCCATCAGAGCACTCAAAGCCTAGATTGTAAACCACTCTCAATGATGGAGATGAAAATCTGAAACCACTGCTGTTATCAGGCTAAACTGAGCGCACATTGCCAGCCAGTTTTAAGGAACCAGTTCATTCTTTTCCCACAAAAAGTTTTCCAAGCTCAGAACGGCAGTGAATTAACATTCTCTTCTGTTTGTCTCTTGTTTTATACAGGTGCAATACACAGACAGGCAAACTGACAAAGAGTGTATGACTTACCTAACTCTCTCACCTGTTCAGATGACCTTCCACGGCATTGGGAGCTCCATTCCAGCTAGCCATGACCAGGTAATAGAACCTATAAATTAGCACTACCAGTCGAATGTCTGGACACACCTGCTCATTCTTTATTATTTCTATTGTCTACCTTGTAAAATAAGAGTAAGTCTTCAAAACTATGAAATTGCACAAGCAGTAGTATAGAAGTTATGTAGAGACCAAAATAATATTAATATTAACAGTGAATTGAAACCAATCAAAACTATTTTAGATTTTAGCTTCTTCAAAGTAGTCAACATTTGCTTAGATCTGTGCACTCTTTGCATTCTCTCAACCAACTTCAAAAGATATCCTCCTGGGATGCTTTTAAAACAGGATTGAAGAAGTTCCAATGTATGCTGGATATTTGCTGGCTGCTATTCATTCACTGTCTGTGAATTCACTATTTATTCACCTATCATTCACTATCTTCAATTAAATCTTTTTTTTTTTTCTTTTTTAAAGAAATACATTTAAGCATAAGCTTTTAGAGCAAAGGTTCGCATGGCAATACATTATTTTAGTACACATTCATTAAAGTGTGTCCAAACTATTGAGTGGCAGTGTATGTGTAGATATTTATATATGTACATATGTCTGTTTATGTATATATCTTTATTCGGGTGAATGGTAAATGAGCTGAAATTTGAGTGATTTGTTCAACTGGCTGGTATTTTGGCACATTTTTCCCATGGTTTTTCTAGCCAGTTGACAGCCTTCCATGCCGATTTGTTGATTGCTTTGGAACTGACCTGTAATACTGTAATAAAAAGGTAAAACAATTGACAAACTTGTGCTGATAGGCCGAAAGGATCACCGAATGTGCTGTCATTAAAAGGTGTTCATTATGGAGATTCATTGAGGAGAACATGTTGTGCTCAGATCATTTATTGCATTGTTTGTTTGCAGAGTTTCCTTGGATATGTCAGATTACACACATCCAGTGGCATCCCATATTTTCATTATATTGCGGGCTTACAGCAGGCACTTTTTATCAGCGCATTCAACATTCCGGCAGTCAGAGCATGCAAAGCCATTACCCCCATTGTTAATGATAAGTGTTATTTAGTAACAGACATGACCATGTTTGATTAGGTTTTCTTTCATTTTTCTTGCAGTAATTATGAAACAAAAAGGGCCTTAGGATCTGAGCTGGCTGGTATTCATGTGGTGGCGTATTGTGTGGTGTCATCCATGCAGAAAACCGGTTGCTTACATTATCTAATCTAAACATAGGACACTCTTTTGTTCTGCTCTTCAAAGCTCAACTCTCTAATAAAGGCCTGTTCTATAACCAGTAATAGGCATTTCTGTTGTGGGGACACAGCCACCAAAGCAAAATGAAGGCAATATAGGCCATGGACTTGTTGTTGCCCAAAGCACTGGTGAATGACCGACTGTTAGGGAGCCTTTCTTTTCCAGATTCCTTAGTACAGTGGCCTCCAGCCACAAAAGGAGTCAGAACAATGAGCCCAGGGTGGTTCTGGATTGTGACACTTTTTGGCCCAAGCTGCTCCACTGCCCCACAGTCCATAGTTGCTGCTCCAACTGGGTCATCGAGTCAATAACTACGTTTCCATCGTTTTTTTTTGTGACAAAAGGTGTAGCGCATCAAAAAGTTTCCCGATATAACTGATGGAAATGCAATTTATCACTAAAATTTCACAAGTGTCGACATAATATTTTTCCATTTAACTCTAGCATGTAAACTCTATGTCGATACTTCAAATGTTGCGAAAACTGGTTTGGAAACACTTTTTGTCAAAAAAATTGGAATTAACACAAAAATTTTGTCACATGACATAATTTACCCCATTCGTTACCCTGTGTTAATCATGACGACAAGGTATACATCCATGAAAGCCAATTTATTGTACGTGAAGCATTACTCGCACTGTTATGGATTGGTCTTAATGGCATACCTGCACAGATCCGATGCTGCAAACACATCTGCGTCATGACACTTCCTGGAGTGCCAACACAAATATCTCGTATCATGCACCTGTCATCGACAAGTGCACGGAGAACAAATGAATGGTCACTGTTTGCGATTAATTTAATCGTGGTAGCCATCCTTTTATTTATTAAAGTAGCTTTTCCACACCATTCAAAATAATAGACGGCAGTCATGGAATTAGCCCACAATACAAAAAACATATCATTTCTGTGCACAAAGATGTTTTAAATTAAAAATAAAAACACAATACTAGGAGAAAAGCATCAGTGTGCTTTTTTGGAACACTACCATATAGCCCAATTCTATAAAATTATTGTTTAGTTTACTTTTGAAAAAATGCCGGCAAAATTCCCTGTATTAAATAAAAAAATTACCAAACGAATAAAGCATTAAATAAAAAAAATAAATTACCAAATGAAAAAATAATATTGTTAGGCCTATATTCTTGCCTTTTCTTTACACAAACTTAAATTAGCCTTATCCTGTAGACGAAAAAGTCGTCTGAATGACATTCTCAGAATGTTCTGCACTTTTTTCAAGACTATAAACTATCAGAACTATTTGTCCAATGCTGAGTTCATTTTCAGAAAGTGAGCTTTTGAAAAATTTTTAACTTTTAAATATTTTAAATCTAACCCTCTTTACCTCAGATCTCATTTGCTGAGCTTCTTCAGAAAATGTAAATTGCATTATGACGCTAAAAATTTATTTTACATGACAATCAAGTTCAGTTGGTCGTTAAAAGTTGCTGGACAAATGCAGGACATAATGCAGTTGTGATGGCAATGCTTTAGATTAGATGATTGTTCAAAACAGCCTATTGAATATCAGGAATGTATCGTATGTAATCCCTGATATTACACTGCATCAATGTTTCTTTAGTACCTGCATTAACAGCAATTACACATCGATGGATGGTCCTTATACGAAGACTGAAAGATTCCCCACTACTTGGTACAGGTTGCTAGCTTGAACGGGGTCATGACGATTCGCTTTCGGGTCGGAACCGGTGGCAACCTGCTATAGGCGCAACATCAGGACCAATATTACAGTCCTATCAGATGGGCAACTGTTCCCTTTTGATTGCAATTTCATCTTCTGATTGCATTTATTTGTGAAATTAAAATGACAGTAAGCTGGCTAATTTCAATGAATTGTCTCAATACTTGCCCCATTTTACCATAACTTCGAAACATTTAGGGACATCTGTGGGGCGAAAGGTGCACAATTAGCAATATTCACACATTTCTGTATGGAAACGGCTTAAGGGCAGATTTATTTTGCGATAAACCAAAACTTATGCGACAAAGTGTTTTTTTTTTTAAGCATGACGTCATCACGCACACCATTTTATCATTAAAAGGCCATTTAAATGGAAACAAAACAGTGCGAAAAGTGGATGGAAACTAGGTTAGTGTGAACTTCTGAATAGAATCAGTTCCATTTGTGAATGAATCATTCAGACCTGTTTTGTGAACTTGATTAACTGATTAATCTAAAAGATCCAAATCAAAAGAATGATTTGTTTACAAACTGGACATCACTACTTCTCTTAGGAACTCTCATGAAGTTCATTAGAGTGTCTATTTCATGCACAAAGCTATCATAGGATGGCTTCATAAGACTTGGAATACATCACACAAACCAAATTTATGGTATTTTCACGTGTTAAAAAGCTTGAAAGCCTTGCTCCCCATTCATTGTAATTGCGTTTAAGAGCGTCCAGTACATTCTTCAAATATTGTCCTTTTGTGTTTCATTGAAGAAAGTCATACAGGTTTGGAACAATATGAGGGTGAGAATTATAACCTAATTTTATTTTGTGGCTGAAAGTTATTCCTTTATTCTACCCTCCCATTGGTAGTTGCCACATCACGTTAATGCTTATTTAAATAAAGTTGGACTATGCCGAACTTGTCACCGGAAATGACCAACTCTCACTAAAAATGTATATGAGTGGTGATCCAGGCACTGGAGTTTGTTTTAATAAGTGCATGTTGTGGCGGTTATCAGTGGCGTGACTGAAAGCAGGCAGCGATGTTGTCTCTTGCATCTAGACACCTGCTCTACTTGTTCCTCTGTTCCGCACATTGCGCTACTTTCCAGTTAAATCACAAAGCAAAATGCAAACAGATGTGCCCCTGCTCATTATGTACATCCACTGACATATATGCAGTCTTTGTTTATAAAAATAAAATGTTATATTAGGGCGAATAAGAACCCTGAACTCCTTTTACTAAAGGCGAAAACTTTACCACGAGACCAGGTGGGCATTTTGGAAAAGACATTGCTGATCCATGTATTTATCCACTAACAAAATCCCTGTTTTGACAATGTTAAATGAATGGAAGATTTTACATATTGATTATGTGAACTATTTATTGGATGGATTGAATTGGTCATCAAGAACAACTGTTTATAAAAACAGTAAAAGATTATTTGACATTATCTGTACACAAGCTAATTAATACTCATGAGTTTTGCCACTTTTAGCAAAGTTAAAAAGTAAAGTTAAACTTGTAGTCAAGTTAGACTACGGTGGATTAACAACTACGTACGTAGATGTGCATTGCACACAAACACAAAAAAAAAACATTCCTGTACTGATATATCCAACTGATATAGCATGGTGCTTCCATTCCAAGGGAACAAACATACTGATAAAATGTATATCTTGAATGTCAAGATGCATAAAATGTAAGCACCAAAAATACTATGTTTTTTGGACATGGAACCAGTGAAAACCTTGATTTCCAGTTTTATAGCACTATTCACCTGTGCAGTAATGGTACATTCTTGAACATGTACCTTGCTAATATCATGGTATTCTTGGAAAAGAAGAATGTAAAAAATATAAATGCCAACATCATGGTAAAATAATGTGGTAATCATCATGGTCATTGCCTGATGGTTCCGCCATCCTCTCAGAAAAGTACTTTGGCGGTTCCAAAGTATTGAAGTAGTAATTTTTTTATGGACAGCATTTAGAGGTTGAACGTTGATTGGCCTCAAGCCATGTGATGTCTTAACCATAGCAGTACCAGGTCACAGTTTGACACTTACTCATTGGTAGAATTGACAGAGTCGTGTGGAGAGCTGTGTAGAGTTGTTCCTGGCTCCTGCAGAGTCTGTCAGTTTACAGGGCCCTTGGTCCTGCTCTTTCTTATTTCAGAGGAAGACTTCAAGAACCCATTGTCTGACACCCCTCCTGCCTTGATCCTTGGGTGTCTTAGATATACAGCTGACTGCGAATGGCGAATTAGACTTACGTGTTTGCCTACAAAATGATGTCTTGGCTGAACAGCTCTTGTTGCTTTGTGACGTGTTTAGCATGGTTGCATTGTTTTAAAAGCTGAAGTGTGTCATTTTTTTGCTGTTTTAATATGCAGCAAATATTGCTTACTTTGTAAGTAAGCCATTGGTTGGTTGATTTCCCTGAAAATTGTAAACATTGGTTCAACCAATGGCATGAATTTGAGGCAGGGCTATCTGTTTATCCAACCAATGGATAGAGTTTTGGGGGGGGAGTATTTAGGAAACCTGTTTGAAAACGATCGTTTTTGCAATTCCAGTTGATGACGCTAGTGGTGCAGAAATGACATATTTCAACTTTAAGAAAAAGGTGCTGTTCCAAACTAATGTTTTTTTTATAAATTGATTCCAGGAAAGCCATGTCCATTTTTGACTTGTTAGATCATTTAAATTGTCCATGGTTTGCAGAGCTGAAGAAACAAAAGTATCAGCCCATAGCTGCAACAAACATGTCAAAGAGCTTGCAGAGCTGTGCACGAGGTGTTGCTTATACAACATGGAGGCCCTGAAATCGAATGTGACAGGGCAAAATTGTTTGCTGCTATGTGTGCACGCTGTGCTCAGCTGGCTGCTCTTTTCCCATGAGCCATTGCCTCCAGCCATCAAGATGAGGCTTGGGAATACTCTTACCTCATACATCAGGAGAAATTTCAAAGTTGGCGCTTTCTGAGGTTCTCAAATGAAGACTTAGAGCTGGCTATCAGAGCCTAGAAGTTCTTAACTCCACTGCAATTTGTCCTCTTTCTCACAGTTTAGGCAAGTGTGTATGGAAAAATCGTATAGAAAATATACAATAGCCATTTGGCAGTGTGTTTAATGCATGAGCATTAGAGTTGGCTTGGCTTATCAACAGCTTAAGTTTCAGTCAGTTTGTTTGTTTCTGTTGCATGGGAGGCTGTCCCATAATCTACAGGAAGCGTAATGAAAAGTCCTTGTTTTGAGAGGGTATTTTTTTATTTTCACATAACTGGAAAGAGTTGGAGACAGTTTGTGTTGGTATTTGTTTTATTATGGAACTGACTTTCAAAATCAATCATACCTTCTCTCTAAGATTTCCTCCTCTCAGACTTCCTAACAGAACCAAGACATTAGCTCTGTTTCATAACCTAGTAAGCTACATCACTGCCTACATTTGCAGCTGTTTTCTAAAGGCCTAGGGTACACTGTTTTATCTTGTGCCTTTACGTCTCGCGCACGGTGGAGCACTCTAGTTTTTCAAAGTTGAATTTTTTGACCGCAAGCCCGTATGGACATATTCAGTGCAAGCGCACTGACTTCTTTGTTATTCTTTCACAGTCAACTTAGTACAGCCATCTCCAGGCACTTGAGCAGATGGCCCACACAAACACGTACAGGTACGCAAGGCTACAAAAACTGCGGACTTCTGATGATGAAATTTGCATCACACGCATTGTGTGCGAGACATAGGAGCACTTAGAAAACCAAATTATAGTTTAGCCTTAAGGCAGCATCCTCATGGTCAAGGAATCTAACTGATTTGGAACGCTATTAATAACATAAGCAAAAAAATAAATAACTCCATATGGTGCTCAGCATGGAAAACTCGACTCACATTTAAGGCCAGGTCCACACTAATACGGTTTTTGTTTGAAAACGCATCTTTTGCTCTATGCTTTGGCCTTCTTTCCACACTGAGACTGCATTTTTGTCAGCGAAAACGGAGCTTTTCGGAAACGTTCTCCCAAGTGGATGCATTTGAAAACAACATTTTTGCATTGAAATGTGGACTCAGAAAATTTATATATATCTGAAAACGATGACACATTTGTTGTCATGTGACGCAGCCATGTGATCCGTTCAACCAAAAAAATCAAGATGGCGGCCTGTGTTTTAGCGGCACTATTGTGCCTGATATTCACTTTGATTGTGTTGTTAAAGACAAATGTTACTTTGTACAACCTTTACATTGCATTCCTTCAGAGTGTTCCCGAGGTTATTCGGAATTGGTGTCCGGTGACGGAACACGAGGACAATTGCATTTCAGACCATACATGCAACGTGATTTTTCGCATGCACTGTAAGGAGACTTAAGCGTTTTCATACGTTTCAGTGTGGACAAGCAACTGTTGCAATGCTTTCTGAGTTTGCCTTTCTTGTGAAGGATACATGCTACACAAAAAAACCCACGTCTGAATATGCATACTTTCCTACTATGTTGTACAGTATGCAAAAATAGTATGTTAAATGAGTAGAATGTCCGAATCCTCAGTATTCATGAAACAGTAGGCAAGCAATACCTGGATGATCTCCTGCATTCGCAGAGATTTTAAGGTGTGTAATGTGTCTGGAAGTGTGTTTATACTACACACCTACATATCTAAAGAACGTATTTTATTAACGGTCAAGAAAAATGTATCTTAGGAGGCAGCATAATTAACCTTAATAAACAATTTACAATTAAATAATTGATAATTGTTTTTTTTGTTTTTTGCTGAGAGGCTAATGATAATTAACAATTATCTTATGTTTTTTTATACACTAAACTATATATACATTTAAAAAAAGTGAAATTGTAAAACCTTTTTGGGGGTGGGGTTAGGAGGTTATAGTAAGATGACATCATAATAGCTTGTAATGTAAAACAATGAGATCTTTATAAAAACAGAGCAGGCTGCATATATAAAAATACATATAAATATCAGTTCCCACTTTGTCATTATTTTCAAAGCTCTGTGTTTTTAATTGTGGTAGGAATGAATGTAATGTAATGATGATAGAGAGATGTTTATCAAAAGCCTGTTGTTTTATATTGAATACATTTCAAAGTAATTTTTTTTAAATATAAAACAATGTACACTTTTTTTTTTTTTTTCACCCAATCTGGAATGCCCAATTCCCAATGCGCTTTTAAGTCCTCGTGGTGGCGTAGTGATTCGCCTCAATCCGGGTGGCGGAGGATGAATCCCAGCTGCCTCCGCGTCTGAGACCGTCAACCCACGCATCTTCTCACGTGGCTTGTTGAGCGCGTTGCCACAGAGACATAGCGCGTGTGGAGGCTTCATGCCATCCACCGCAGCATCCACGCTCAACTCAACACGCGCCCCACCGAGAATGAACCACATTATAGCGACCACGAGGAGGTTACCCCATGTGACTCTACCCTCCCTGGCAACCAGGCCAATTTGGTTGCTTAGGAGACCTGGCTGGAGTCACTCAGCACGCCCTGGGATTCGAACTAGCGAACTACAGGGGCCTGAGCTACCCAGGCCCCCACTATGTACACATTTTTAAATAAGCAACATTGCTTCGATTGAGCAAACACTCTTTTTGAAATATCAGTAACAATATAAAAGTTATTGTTACTTTTAATTTATCAAAATCAGCAAAGATTTTACTGCAGAAAATGTGTTCATCACAATACCAAGGTTTGTAAAATGATATTACAAGAACAGAAAAACACAGAAACTTACACCAGGAGGCAGTAGACATCTAGTACATTGCATACAACAGTTTGTTTGTTTTTTAGCAAAGTATGTTAATGATGTAGAGGCTTTAAAAAAATAATGTATCAAAAATGATAGGCACTGCTTTATAGGGTTCAGTTTTGGAACCACCTTCGCCTTGGTGGAGCACTTAAAATGCCTTAAAATGCTGTCACTCGGTTTTGCAACTGAGCTTTTGTTTCCTAGCAATTAATTGGAGCCCTTGGATCTTGTACTTTTCGTTACAAGCTTGTTTGTTGCAACAGGAAGCCTGTTCATACTCTGATGCATTGTTTTTGTTGGGAAACAGTCCTTTCATTATGACAAGCAAGGAGAAAGGGATTTTGCCACAACGCAGACACCTGTTGAGAGGATGGGCAGCTATTGACAGTCCTGATTCATGGCTGATAGGCTGCTGTGCCCATCTTCAGAAGGTCTCCTGCTGGGTGCTGGGCTGTTTGAAGTCTCCTCAGGCCCAGGGCTGGAGACGTTAGTACAGCAGGCCCCCTCTGTCAGGGGTCTCGGCTTGTTACTCAACTCGGCAGCTGTTCACGTCTTCTCTTTGACACAGACTAAGCCTTACATAATGTCTCTGTCGCCTACGACAGCACCTGTAGGAAATCCGTTTACATAAAAACAGAACCAAAAGGGCCTTGCCTAATCTTCATTATTTGGAAGAGGATTATTTTTCAAAGAGGATTATTTTTCGATGGCTAATTGTATTTTGAAAGTCCACTAAGCAAAGACTTGTTAATTGCATGTCAGGATGAGAGAAAAGTTCATTTTAGGTTATAGAACACATAATAAAAACATCATGAAATCCTATATAATTCATGGATTGTAAAGCGTTGCCCAACAGATTACAATATGGAGGCGATTTTGAGTGAAGTAGTGTAGTGTTACAGCAGAGTAAAAGAGCAAATCTCACATTTCACCTCAAAATAATAAAAAATAAATTATATTTTGTGTAGGAAAACAAAGCCTATTGGATGACCAGTAAGGTTTTTTTATTTATTTATTTATTTTTTTTATTTCATGACATTACCATGATGATTTTTTTTTTATTTTTTATTTTTTTTTATAATTCTTGTTGTTATGCAAAAAGAAATATTGTTTAAAATGTTAAGTAAATAGTATTTGTACTACCTTTAATTTATTCTAATTTATATATCTTTAAAAAATATATTATAGTATTTTTTCATTGTAATGCTAAAGTTCAAGTAATGATAATTTAATGAGAATCGTTATTGAGAATGAGATTTACAAGAAATGTAAAACATCCAGAATTATTACAGTAATGAGAGATGGGGGTGGTCAGTGTGTTTAATTGTCATGAAAATAGTCACAATGACAATAGTCACAAAGAAAAAATTGTAATGGTCCTAAGATAAGCTTCATTTACTTTTTGCAAAAGCATTTTTTTCTTTTGATTTTGTGATGAAATGTGACACGTTTTTGCAAGATTCACGCATTAATCCTTATTTTTAAAGTTGCTAAAATGGAAGTACAAATCAACTAAAGTCAGGGCTTGCTTTACAAACAGTTTAGAGGGCTACTTCTACATTAATAAGGAAATAAGAATAAAATGCTAATTACATAATATGTTAACAGTTATTAAATTTGCTGATACTCAAACCAGCTTAAAAATGTGGAAAAACGCAAGCGATTGACCATAAAGTAACCAACAATTTTAAAAGTGCTGTAAAAATGTCAGGGGTAAACCAGAACAAAGGTCAAAGTAAAATAACGATTTAGCCAATAACACTGCAGGTAAATCAAAGTACATTATATTGCATCGTCGTTTATATCAGCAGATGCACTTTTGGCCACTTGCAATGGAGAAAATTATACCCACACAATCTATGAGGCATAAACAAACACAGTCTGAAACTTCATGAAATTGATAATGTGTTGGTGCCTTTGTCATGTGGCTTCCCTCTGAACATTTCCTGCAATTTCTTGCCTAATAGAAGCTGCTGAATTTTCAATGACCTTAGACAAGTCACAATGAAAGACTTGTGTATATAATCACATGAGGTTTTTATAGTACATTGAGATGGTTGCATTTTGTAGATAAATGACTCAAGTGTTTTGCAAGTTGATCCAGCGAGTATTGAATTGAATGGGGCTTTGAAAGTTTCTGATTTTTGCCCACTTTTATTTTGGATAAAACTTGAAACTAATTAACCCAAAATGACAATTCTGTCATCATTTACTCACCCTCTTGTCATTGCTAACCTGTATGTCTGTCTTTGTGGAACACAAAAAAAAGAAATTTTGAAGAACTGTACTTGTTATTTTGTCCGTGCATGTACAATGAATACAGAGACTGAGGCTTTCCATTTTAAAAAGGATGCTAAAGCACCATAACAGGATCATAAAAGTAGCCCATGTGATTTGTGCACTATATTCCAATCCTTCTGAAATCATACTTAATCTTTGTGTGTGGAACCAAGTAAAATTCATTATGATTTACATTTTTGAGTAAACTTTTCCTTTAAGGTATTTTGTATCATTTAACATTGCTCATTCTTTGCTCTTTTGAACTCTTCTGCACATTCATCATCACTGCTCAGGTCGAATGTCAACCCTTATCACTGCTTGCCAAGTGTCTGGAAGAAAACTAATAATGACAGTGCAACGTCGCAGTTTGGTGATATCTATCCCTTTCTTCACTCCTTCCCCCATGTGGAATCCAAACTCCACATTTCAAATGTGACACTTCCTCACGTTTGAAGCCCCTGCTTTCAGCAGGAGGTAGTAGCTTGATCAGCACCCATTTGTCAAGTGGTCCCGCACTGCGGCGAGACCCCATTAGCCTGTCTTTGAACGCTGCTGTCTCAAACCGTCCCATCAAGACCCCCCTGACCGCCTATCACACCAGCAGCCTCGGGTTCTGGTGAGAAAACAAAGCCCTGCCATTGCACCATCACTCACCCTTGCATGTCTGTCATCTGTTTTTCTTAGGAAACGACTTCCAAAGTTGGGCGCATTAGAATGTGGGGGACCTCAAACGAAGCGTCAAAGAGACGATAGGTTGGGGGGTAGGGGAGAGGGAAAAGAAGAGAGAAATGTCTTTTCTTCCCTTATTGACCTCCCCAAAGCCCATCTCTCAACAAGCTTTGAATTGGCCTGCCAGTGGATGTGATTGTCGGGCAACCAATCTAAACATGAACTTGCACATTAAGGGCAACTTGTTGATGCCTTAAGAGGCCTCTCCAAACACAGAAGGTTTGATAATGGGGCATTAGCACCATGACTGACTCTTAAGAGCCAGACTCACTGGGGTTAACTGCCTGTGGTGGCATATCCATGCTTCCCACTCAATTTTTCAGTGCCACAAGATTTACTTAGAGTTTTATGACACACTTACTTTGGGAGGAATTGTTCTGATGTTGATTTGTGCAATGAGCATAATTAAGTTGGTTTGGCTGAGACAAAATGACCAGATTTGTGTCATGTTTCACAAGTTGAGTATTTACATTTAAATTAGTCTAATTTTAAACATTTATGCGGCATTGAGTCCAAGGACATCTAATACTGTAAATTACAAAGTTCAAGTCTAAGTTTTGTACTTTCGTACTTCTAAACCAGTTGTGTTTGATTTCTTGAATTCACATATGAAAAAATTAAAGAAATGCCCATGTCAAAACGTCCCTAACTTCAGATTATCACTTTTGTTGAATTTGGGTTGAGTTCGCATAAGCAAAATAATGTTCAGTCTTTGTTTGACGAAAGACTGAAGTCAAAATGTGCGTCAAACTTTAGTTTTAAATTTTTTGTTGAATTGAAAACCTCTGCTCTAACACATTTATATTTAGTTTTTGGAACCTTCATTTGAAAAATTAGCTCAAAAAATGCTCAAGCCAAAATGTGTAAAACTTTTTATTTATTTATTTTATTTCAAACCTGTGCTAATGCATATATTTGGTTTGACCCAGCATAAGAAAAATTCAGTTTCAGACATCTGCTGCCCTTATTTATATTTAGTTTGTGGAGTTAGCAAATGTCTTCAATGGTAGGCTTAAGTCTAAATATGTGTTATTAGTTTTGTCCTACTTTTTGTTGAATTTTAAACCTTGCTAATGAATTTGTGTATTTGGCTCAAGTTAGCATAAGAAATAGATCTTTTCATCAAAAGACTCGTCAAATTTTATATATATATATATATATATATATATATATGTTTTTTATTTAATTTTAAACCTCTGAGAACCCATATTTATATTGGGTTTGTTAAGTTAGCATATGAAGAAAGTCTGTTTGTCTGGCCCAAAGACCGAAGTTGTGAGAAATGTTTGTTGATGTCTTGGGGTTGTAGGATTAAAACCAGTTTTAATTTTCAGTTTGTTAATCTTTGTTAAAAAGGTTTTGTTTATTTTTCAAGGAGCAAATCAAAACAAAGGCTTGGTAGCCGAGTGAGAACATATGTTTGCCTTATCTGCAAGTTCATTGCATATGTGAATGTTAGTGGTAAAAATTATTATTTCAGACCACAACACCTCACCCGTTGAGTTCTTCTGACACAAAGCTGCTGTTTTTTCACACTCCTGCCCTTATGCATTAAGTGCTACATTCATTAGCACCTTGGTGCCAACAGAGCTTAATGTTTTGCCAATAGCCATTGATTAGTGTTATTGAGAGAGGTGTGTGAAATGACTGTTTGCCCAAACTGCAGGGTTAGCAGTCATTATCATTTAATCAATTCAAGGCAAAATAAAGTTCTGTTTAAGTTCCTTTGAAAATTAATAAACTTATTTTTAGTCAGTACTGTCATAGTTTGTTAAATGTTTCATTCAGAAATATCTAGTTATTAGCTATGCATGTTTTTCAAGTGCAAATATCTTTTAAGGTCATGTGACCCCGCATCCACGTGTGGATGTTGTTTAAATGAATTAAAACCAACTAAAAACTGTTCGCAAGACTCTACACTGTCATTTAAGGGTTAAACCTTTGGCGCACTGCATCACGTGATATAACAGCATGATGTTGATTTCCAGGAAGTGCTGCTACTGGCGCAGCGCCAACAAAAGTGGCTCTGGTAAGAAACCTCTAAGTTTGCAGGGTGTCAACAATCATACCACGGTCCAAATCACTGAGATCATATTTTTTCCCCATTCTGATGGTTGATGTGAACACCAACAGAAGCTTCTTACCTGTATCTGCATGATTTTATACACTGCACTGCTGCCACACGATTGGCTGATTAGATAATCGCATGGATGATTGTTGGTGCCAGGCGGGCTGGTTTGAGTATTTCTGTATCAAATCAAATCACTTTTATTGTCACACAGCCATATACACAAGTGCAATGGTGTGTGAAATTCTTGGGTGCAGTTCTGATCAACATAGCAATCGTGACAGTGATGAGACATATACCAATTTACAATAACATCAAATTAACACAACACAATTTAAAGTCTAATATACACAATTACACACAACACAATATACAAATAATAACATACACTGTAACTGGTGATCTGGGATTTTCACACACAATAGTCTCTAGAATTTACTCCGAAAACCAAAAAACATCCAGTGAGCGGCAGTTCTGTGGACAGAAATGCCTTGTTGATGAGAGAGGTCAACAGAGAATGGCCAGACTGGTTTAAACTGACAGTCTACAGTAACTCCGATAACCGCTCTGTACAATTGTGGTGAGAAGAATATAATCTCAGAATGCTGTTTTGGCAGCATGAGGGGGACCTACACAATATTAGGCAGATGGTTTTAATGTTGTGATCGGTGTATGTGGACATATATTTTTAGGAAAACTATTTGCTCTTGAAAAAAATGAGTTTTTGCTAAGTTTATTAAGTTTTTGCTTGTTTATTAAATCATAAAGGGAAATGGAAAATGCATAGAGCAGTCACGCGGGGGTCTCAGGAGGTTAAGGCATTTATTAATCTTGTTTAATGTTCATTTTATACATATTTGTAAGGTTAATGGTGTATACATTAACATTATTTAATGCGTTATGAACAAACTAATAATGAACAATTGTGTTTTTCATAAAGTAACATTAAGATAAATAAATGCTGCAAATACATATTGATAATTTTTAGTTCACAATTCCTTGTGCATTTACTGATATTAACAAATACAACCTTATTTTGAAGTGTTACCATTATATATATATATATATATATATATATATATATATATATATATATATCACATTACTGTGCAAAAGTCTTAGGCACATAAGATGTTTCACAAAAGCATTTGTCTTAAGATGGTTATTTTTATCTTCAGCTTTAGGGTGTCAATAGGAAATATAAATGTTAGACTCCCAAACATTACTTTTGCACATAGAAAAGATTAGAATAGAAGAACAGGGAGCCCTGCAACAGATGTCATGGCCCCCACAGAGCCCCCCACTGAACATTGTGTCAGTCTGAGATTTCATAAAGAGACAGAAGCAATTAAGACAGCCTAAACAGATAGAAGAACTGTGGCGAATTCTCCAAGAAGCTTGGAACATCCTATCTGCCAACAACCAAGAAAAACTGTGTCCAGGAGTACCTAGGGGGATTGGGGCTGTTTTAAAGGCAAAGGTGGTCACACCGAATATTGATTTAGCTTTTTTATGTTTACTTGACTTTGTATGACATTAAGTGATAAATGAAAACTATTTTTCTTGTGATAAACCATAATCTATTAATATAGTTATGCATTTATAAGTAAATATTTAGTAAATAAATAATTAATGGTAATTAATAAATAATTAAATTAAAACACGTTACATAAATAGTACTCGTTTGTTTTGTATACAGTGTACTGTACATTAGTGTCCGACCGATATATTGGTCGGCCGATATTAGCCTTTTACCGATATATCGGTATCGGCGTATATTTTACCGATATGCGCCGATATGAAAACTTTTTTCAGAAAATATAATGCAGAAAACAATGCTTTAAAATTGGTGTCATAGTGTAGTTTGTCTAGCAGAGCACACTCCGTCTCCATTGTTTACAGAGCTGAACTGACGGTGGCTCTGCAGACAGGGCGGAGTTAAACTGTGTGTCTTCATGGTAAGTTGTTAACTAGTCTGTTAAATACATACTGGAAAGTTAATAAACAATGACACCATCATTTTCCCTTTTCAGTATTACTAATATAATGTTAACCTTGTCCCTTTCACTCATGTCTGTTTGCTGTTAGCCAGCTATAGTTTGTCAGTGCAGTCAGTAATGTAGCAGATTGAAAGGTAAACATCAGAGCATCTTTTTGCAGCTCAGCAGACAACGGCACGGTGGTGGATTGTGTCTGTTGAGTGTTGATTTTTACGCTATGTTATTACCTAGTTGTTGAGACACAATGCTGGAAAGTAAAATAAAAACATCCGTCTTGTACTCTCTGTGACAACGAGCTTATAGCTAACTAGCTAATCACGTAGCTACTTTCATTGTTGTCAGCTGAGTGGAAACTAATGAGTAAACATGTATTCACCAAACTGTTTTGTTCAGGATTCACAGTTTGGTACCCCCTTCAACTGAACAATTCCAGTCATTGCATTTACAAAATGTAATATTTAAAAGTCTAGTTTTCCACCTTTGAAAGTTTCCCCTGAACTTGTATAGCAGAATACAGTGTAACACTGCTGCCGCTTTTATCTCTTGTCTCGGCAGTATTAATATAGTCAGCATTTGACTGATACTAAACAGTACTGATGTATATTTAGCTATTTATTTTATTTTTATTTATTCTTTATTTTAATGGTCAGCATTTGACTGATACTAAACATACAGTACTGATGTTTATTTAGATATTTATTTTTATTCTTTATTTAAAAGGTCAGCAATTGACATACTAAATAGTACTGATGTTTATTTAGCTATTTATTTTATATTTATTCTTTATTTTAATGGTCAGCATTTGACTGATACTAAATATACAGTACTGATGTTTATTTAGATATTTTATTTTTATTCTTTATTTTAATGGTCAGCATTTGACTGATACTAAACATACAGTACTGATATTTAACTATTTGTTTTATTTTTATTTATTCTTTATTTTAATGGTTAGCATTTGACTGATACTAAACATACAGTACTGATGTTTATTTAGATATTTATTTTTTATTCTTTATTTAAAAGGTCAGCAATTGACACACTAAATAGTACTGATGTTTATTTAGCTATTTATTTTATATTTATTTATTCTTTATTTTAATGGTCAGCATTTGACTGATACTAAATATACAGTACTGATGTTTATTTAGATATTTTATTTTTATTCTTTATTTTAATGGTCAGCATTTGACTGATACTAAACATACAGTACTGATATTTAACTATTTGTTTTATTTTTATTTATTCTTTATTTTAATGGTTAGCATTTGACTGATACTAAACATACAGTACTGATGTTTATTAAGCTATTTATTGTATTTTTATTTATTCTTTATTTTCTCAGTGTTCATTTCTAGAATTTGTTGACAATGTATAATAATAATGTAAAATATTCTTTGATCAAAATATTTATTTAAGAAAGCAGCCTTCTGAGTACCTTTGCATAGTCATATCAGTGCAAAATCGGTGAAAAATACACATAGAAAATGTCTGTTTTCATTCCAGCTCAAAAATTAAATATATCGGCCAACATATCAGTAATCTGTGAATTTTCCCTCTCTGAAATCGGTATCAGTCTCAAAAATCCCATATCAGTAGGGCTCTACTGTACATAGGATCAATAATGCACCCTTACTGGAAAACAGACTTCTGTAGCAAACACTGTTCTGTGGAAAGTATTTTTCCAATGTGTGTATCTCTTTCTCATTATACTTTCTCAGAAGTCAGTGTTCTGCTTTACTTTGAAGGGGAGAGGAAGGAGATCTTTATTAAACTACATTTACAAGCCTCTGGGAATGACTGGTTTTTACACACAGCCCAGTCTATAGGCCATAAATAGTCTCTTGATTCCAGTTTTCTTGATCACCGTCCGATCTACTTGATAAATTCAGTCAGAAGCAAACCCGTGCTGACATTTGGAGATTCCTTCTCTGTAAAAAACCCTATCCTTTGTCTGCTTTCTTAGTGACGTAGATTGAGATCCTCCCTTAACTTGATATGTGACACGCGTCTTGCGGTTACGAGCTGTTCTACATTAATCATTACAGAGCGCTTCTCCTGAGAACAAACTTTCGGCCAGTAATTATAAGCACATACAAGACAATGAAACCTATTGTTTTGAAATAATTAACCACAGGAAGCTGTTTTCCACAACTGTGAAACACTATCCCAAGATGTGTTGATTTATTCATTTAAAAATAAATTTTTGACAACCTGTAATTACGGGATGTCCTTGCTCAAATTATAGACTATTACTTGCACTCAGTGTCTACTGTGTCAACCGCAGAGTCACGGCTTGTTCAAAGAACTGGCACGATTGTGTGCAAGAGTATACGTTTGCTTTTAACGCACCGCATGCATGCTTTATTTTTGCACCTTTTTGAGGGTGTGAACGTGCACGGATGAGGTTTGCATCCCAGCCAATATGGATTTCTTAGCAGGGGTTCATAAGTTGCCCAATCATTTATAAGCACCTTAGTTGGGCCTATCTTATGGAAATGAGAGGAGCAATTTGAGTGTTTTTCTGTCTGTCTGGGAGCCCCATCACATCTTTCAGTTAGCACATTCTCACGCGTCACGGACCTGACATCATGAAACGCCCATGAACAACGAGTGCACCAGGGGTTAACGTGAATTACGACCGAGGTGTCACACACTCCTGCTGCTAAAGCAAACAACAGGCTTTGTGTGTGTATGTGTGTGTCTGGTATGTCTTAGGGCAAGGAGCTTGATGAGTTGGCCTTATGTTGTCAGGATCCATATACAATGGCCCCAAAAAGTATTTAGACACTTTTGGATACTTGAGCCACCTTTAAAATGTCTCAATGTCATCTAATTGCATTTCGAACCAAGAAAAATTCGAACCAAGAGGCGTCTGCAAACAAATGATGCTAGATACACCCTAGCACACAATGCTTGGGTGATTTACAATTAGTGTCATAACGTAGCTACTTTCATTGCTTGTCAGTTAATGTGTAAACATGTATTCACCAAACTGTTTTGTTCAGGATTCACAGTTTGGTACCCCCTTCAACTGAACAATTCCAGTCATTGCATTTACAAAATGTAATATTTTAAAGTCTGGTTTTCTACCATTGAAAGTTTCCCCTGAACTTGTACAGCAGAATACGGTGTAACAACGCTGCTGCTGTTTATCTCTAGACTCGGCAGGTGTAAATGCTTCTTGTTTTACAACCTGCCCTTTATTGACTAGCAGTATTAAAATAGTCAGCATTTGACTGTTACTAAACAGTACTACTGATGTTTATTTAGCTATTTATTGTATTTTTATTTATTCTTTATTTTCTCAGTGTTCATTTCTAGAATTTGTTGACAATGTAAAATAATAATGTCAAATATTCTTTGATAAAAGTATTTAAGAAAGCAGCCTTCTGAGTACCTTTGCATAGTCATATCAGTGCAAAATCGGTGCACAATCCACATAGAAAAGGTATATCGACCACGATATTGGTAATCGCTGAATTTTCCCCCTCTAAAATCGGTATCGTATTGGTCTCAAAAATCCCATATCAGCTGGGGTCTAATGCAAACACATAAATATTTAAGTGTGGTGTATCCAAATATTTTTGGGGCCACTGTGTCTGAGTATGTATCAGTGAATAAAGACTTTGTAGTTCTTTTCACTACCAAACAATTTTATTTTCAGTCTTTTTCAGCGAGATAATTATTTTAGATGTGGGGAGCCTTTTGTCACTGGTATTTACCAGAGAGATGGAAGCATCCCAGGAAGTGTTCAGAAATGAATGACATGTTTTATATGTCAGATTAATATATAGCCTTTGCATTTTCTGATTGGAAAAGGAAACTCTGCCTGCGTGGTCCTATCACATCTTCCTCAGT
Organism: Myxocyprinus asiaticus; assembly: GCF_019703515.2. Classification (NCBI taxonomy): domain Eukaryota; kingdom Metazoa; phylum Chordata; class Actinopteri; order Cypriniformes; family Catostomidae; genus Myxocyprinus; species Myxocyprinus asiaticus. Next base: position 16,244,344 of record NC_059387.1, read on the forward strand.
GCTCATGTGCATAGATTAGACAGGAGGTGACTATCAGCCAAATTATACAGCAAATTTTATGATGCTGTTGTGAGTATCAGAATATGACATATTTTTGTATATTTAGAATCAGAATCAGAATGAGCTTTATTGCCAAGTATGCTTACACATACAAAGAATTTGTCTTGGTGACAGGAGCTTCCAGTGCACAACAATACAAAAACAGCAACAAGACTTTAATTAAAATTTGAATAAGAAAATATATATATATATATTGAAAATAACAAAGTATATATAGAATACACAATAGACACACACACACATATATATATATATATATATATATATATATACACACACACACGTGCAAGGGAATGTAATTGCAGAAGAGGTTGGATAATATAAAAGATTAAGCTGTGTATTGCACATTAATTATTGCTCAATGGGGCAGTTTTAACTGTTCATGAGATGGATAGCCTGAGGGAAAAAACTGTTCCTGTGCCTGACGGTTCTGGTGCTCAGAGCTCTGAAGTGTCGGCCAGAAGGCAACAGTTCAAAAAGGTAATGGGCAGGGTGAGAGAGGTCCAGAGAGATTTTTCCAGCCTTTTTCCTCACTCTGGAAGTGTATAGTTCTTGAAGGGAGGGCAGGGGGCAACCAATAATCCTCTCAGCAGTCTGAACTGTCCTTTGTAGTCTTCTGATATCCGATTTCGTAGCTGAACCAAACCAGACAGATACTGAAGTGCAGAGGACAGACTCAGTGACTGCTGAGTAGAACTGTATCAGCAGCGCCTGTGGCAGGTTGAACTTCCTCAACTGGTGAAGGAAGTACAACCTCTGCTGGGCCTTTTTTGCAATGGAGTCAATGTGGGTCTCCCACTTCAGGTCCTGTGAGATGGTAGTGCCCAGGAACCTGAATGACTTCTACTGCTGCCACAGTGCTGTTTAGAGTGGTGAGGGGGTCAGTGTTGGGGTGTTCCTCCTAAAGTCCACAATCATCTTCCACCATTTTGAGCGTGTTCAGCTCAAGGTTGTTTTGACTGCACCAGACAGCCAGCTGTTTAACCTCCCTTCAGTATGCAGACTCATCGTCATCTCGGATGAGGCCGATGACAGTGGTGTCATCTGCAAACTTCAGGAGCTTGACAGAGGGGTCCTTGGCGATGCAGTCGTCGGTGTAGAGGGAGAAGAGTAGTGGGGAGAGCACACATCCTTGGGTGGCACCAGTGCTGATTGTACAGGTGCTGGAAGTGAATTTCCCCTGTCTCACAAGCTGCTGCCTGTCTGTCAGAAAGCTGGTAATCCACTGACAGATAGACGTGGGAACAGAGAGTTGGTGTAATTTGTTGGTGTAAAGAAAGCCACGCCGACGGAGCTTGACCAGCGCGCCTGCTTGTCTCCCTCGCCTGCGTCTCCTGAACAACACAGTCGCGCCTCCAACCAAAATGTCCAGCAAAACGTCTGAATATTCAAAAACCGGGAAAAGATTGACTGGTATATGCTGTCGAAAGTTCAGCAGTTCGTCTCTGGTAAAACTGACTGGAAAAAGATTACAAAAACACAGGACAAACAAAGAAAAACAACAAAACAATAGGAGCGCGCCACACCAAGGCAGCCCAAGATGTGTTGTTTTGAAGGTTGTCACGTGCGATCGACATTTACGTATATCTGGAACAAACCAGACAGTCAGTATATATTAACTGTAAATAGAGACTGTTTGAGTGATCATGACCACATTCAGCTTCACTCCCTACAAAATGCCCACTTGCGGTGTCAATCAAACATGCAGTGTGCTGATTGTCATGACTCACATTACACACTTGCAGCGTGCATGTTTGATTGACACCGCAATTGGGCATTTTGTAGGGAGTGAAGCTCTATCGGTCCACACACCATCTGATTGTCATGACTCGCATTACATCACGTATACTCAGATTTGTATATGCATCCCACTTTTTTTTAACAATTAACAATTTGTTAATGCGTTTTTGTACCCGTTTCCAGTCTCTTTATCCTCTCCGTGCTCACAGTTCAGCGAGTCAGAATTAGGTGCTCTCAATATTTCATCAGTCACTCATCTCAGTGCTATTCTTTGAGGATCCCAATTTAAATCAGATTAATGCTGGTCACAGTACCAATAATCACAGCAATTACATCTTAACCATAACGGCACCGCGTCTTCACGCATTTGCTTAATAATTAGTGATTTGCTGCCTGGGTAGCTCAGCGAGGAAAGACGCTGACTACCACCCCTGGAGTTCGCGAGTTCGAATCCCAGAGCGTGCTGAGAGATTCATCCTCCACCACCCGGATTGAGGCGAGTCACTACGCCACCACAAGGATTTGCATTGGGAATTGGGCATTCCAAATTGGGGAGAAAAAAACTAAAATTAGTGATTTGTGTTACTGCAAAGCGCCAAAGACAGTAAACAAATCATATATATTAATGATTTCTCACTGGAGCAGTTTTAGAGCTTAATGAATATATTTTTCTTATTTTTGAACATATCTCTACTGTGTGTGATGCTCTCATGGTTTTTACTGCTTACCAGTATGTTGCAGTGACCTTTTGATATTGACAGCAGAACTATTCACAACTGTTTAAAAACAAATAAATGTTAGCAATTCACAATTAATGTAATTTTAACGTAATTTTGTTAACTTAATTAAAGGTTCCATTCATTAACACTAGTTAATGCATTAGGTATCATGAACAAACAATGAACAATATATTTTTACAGCCTTTATTAATTGTAATGTTATTTAATACATTTGCAATTGTTCATTGTTAGTTCATGTTAGTTCATAGTGCATTAAGTAATGTTAACTAATAAAACTTTTGATTTTAAAAATGTAATAGTATATGTTGTAACTAACATTAGTTCATGTTAACGAATGGAACCTTTTTGTGAAGTGTTACCGTAATTTAACTGTGTGGGGCATAAACATATAACGGCACAATATAACTTCCAAAAGTGTGGCAAAGGGCACCTTTTTAAAAAATTGCTATCGGGATCGGCCGATCTTAGTGTTAAAAAATCGGAGATTGGAATCGCCCTCAAATTTCCTTATCGGTGCACCACTTTAATTTTGTATATATAACAAATCTGTTAGAAATATGCTAATAAAAGCATTTTCATTAGTAGTCTCAGCCCCCACTGTATGTAATTATAGAATATAATTTATAGAATAAAAAAATATGTTCCAAAGAATACAGCTGAAAATTATGTATTAATGTGATTTCATTATGGATAAAGAAATGAAACTGAGAAAACTGCACAAGCCACACTGCTGCAGCATTGTAACAGCGGTCTCCATAACGCCAAGTCCTTGGTGTCTGGAACAGGACATAGTCCTTGAATGAAAGGGCTCTGCTTAACATCATGCCTTCTATTCAAAGTAGAGTCTTTGTAAACATATTCTTTGTCTGCGATCAATCTCTGTCTGCTTTGCCTTTCCCTCTTTTTTTATACTGCCTCCATAACCTTGGAACCCATACATGTTTCCTTACAACAGAATGAGACTTTGAAATGAGATGCGCTCTGGACGTCAAGGATGAGGCATTACTGTGAAAAGACAGTGCATTGATTTATAAGAAGCCAGTGTGCATGAAAATTTTTTCAGAGGCTGAAGAAGGCCACAAGGTCCTCCATTAGTCCCCTGATCTCTGATAGAGGGAGCAAAGAAGAAAAGAAGGCAGGGGAAAGAGGATGGGATGAGAAGATCTTATGCTCTGAAGTCTGTTTTTTGGTTTGGAGTGCTCAGCTGCAGGAATGGGGCTTTCAGACTTGCTTCTATTGTTCAGGCACTCATCCTGTGCTGCACTGTTTTACAACTCCCCCTCTTAGTTTTACTGTCTAGGATCTAATTAGCTCCATCCTAATCATGTGTTAAATTGCATTACCTGGTATTTACTGTCTGTTAGCAGAGTTGTAAAAACGTGTGAGGGTGCCTGTAAACTCAGATCGCAATTAATTTGATGACTTTCCCCTCCTTTTTAGAGAGCTTCTGGTACAGGAGTCACAAGGCTGCAGAAAGAAATGCAACCTGCAGAGCTGGCTTTTGAAGAACTTTGTCCTGCATGGTGCTTTCTGGGATAGATTTATCTGTTTTTGACCATGTGCTGAGAACCAATGCCATATAATTATCTCAGTGCCAGCTGAAGTCAGTGCATTAGAGCACTTTCATGAAGAGTTTACCATGAAAACAGGCCACTAATCCAATTCTTGTTCTTGGATCTGTCACAGTTAGATACAAAATGTCCTGTTAAAGACTACCAGTCAAACATATACCCATCTCTTTCCTTGTGTCCCATGGAAATACATTGTGTTTCTTTAATTCACTCAGCTTGCTATAGTTAAAGGGATAATTCACCCAAAAATGAAAATTGTGTCATTTACTCACCCTCATTTCATTCCAAACCTGTATGACTTTCTTTTTTAGTGGAACACAAAAGGAGATATTTAGCAGAATATCAAAGTTGTTGTTTTCCATACAGTGAGAGGAAAGGGACCAGGGGCTGTCTAGCTCCAAAAAAAAAATACCATGCAAGTATAGTAAGTCCATATGACTAAGTGCTATATTTCAAGTCTTCTTCAGCCATATAATTGCTTTTGTGTGACAAGCATATCAAAATGTAAGTTGTTATTCACTAGTAATTTTGCTTGACAGCCATGTTCACCATTCAGTTTTATTGTTTGGAAAAGAGCAGCTTGGACATTGGACATCTGCTAAATCACTTTGTGTTCCCCGAAAAAAAAAGTAAGAACACTTTTTATATAAAAAATAATAAAACAAAATAATAAAATGCATTGATTTTGCTAAGTTTACGTCTCTCATCCAGACTGAAACGCTTTCTAGTATAGCATACTTTGGAAAACAATGATGTTATGAAACCGAAAATAGAATTTTCAACCAAAAACTTATTAGTGTGGGCTTGGCCTCAGTCAAAGGGATTTGGAACTACATGGGGTTGAGTAACTTATGACAGAATTGTCATTTTTGGGTGAAACTGTCCCTTTTATATTATTTGAATATGTCTAAAATTCCCTTATGCCATCAGAATGTCTGACATCACCAACGAGGATCGCATTACAAATACACTGTTCTCTTCCCTCAACACCGTGCACCGTGCGAATGCTCTGCATTACATATGCGTCCCTTAAACTAATAGTCCAATCAGGCACATGCTGTACATTCATCAATTCCAAAAGCACACGCATCCAAAAGTGCCAGGATTTGAACTACGTCACATCCCTTGAGTGTCCAGCCCCTTTGATGCAAGCAATTCAGAATGTATTGTTTTTTGTAAACATATCTCAATGATGAAACATCACTTGATTGTGCCGCACATTTCCTTGGCAACAGGGTCAAGTTTTTCCCCAACAGATTAGCCAACTTTTTGAGGGAGAAAGCTGCAGTCATTTCTGTAATGAGCATGGAGCGGTGTAATTGGAGGGAAATGCAGATGGAGAGGTGGGTGTCTGTCTTGGGGTCTGAACCCGGCGGGTTTTGAGTAATGGGGAATCTTGCACGCCATCAGGGATGGGCCCTGTTCATTACACCATGCATTTGAGTGTTTTATTGGTGTGTCCCATTTGTGTATGGACTGGTTAAAGCTTCCTCTGAGGCAGCTATGGGGAGTGCGGAAGTGAAGGTGGGGGTGGGGGGCATATCGGGACAGAGGGGTGTAAAACGCTGTCTGACTGCAAACACTCTCCAGTTACAGGATTTGGGTACTATGACTTACATGTATTCACACACACACTTTTTTTTTTATCCTCTCCAGACTGTCTGTTCCATAAAGACAAAGATTGTGAGACCATTGACACTTGATGTCTAAGCTACATGCATATATTTGATGTCTATATTTTACTTCAGACTTCAGTATTTTCTCTGGAAAATGACCCACATTTTTGACGCTTTGCAGTGAGGCACGGGCTGTGTCCATATTCGCGGACTGTTAGAGTATGTACTGCATTTGATGAACAACATACTTCTCGGTTGTTAATAATGTAAGTTCTTTAGGTATGCAGGTGAGCACTATGAATACATTCCCGGACATACTTCATACAGGTATGTGGACATTGTTCCGTGACCTGAATATCAGAGGTCGACTGATAGTGGATTTTGCGGATAACAATAACTAAGGTGGTCGGGAAGGCAGATAACCGATTACTCGTCTGATAGTTTTTGAAATCTACTTCTAGAATTTTACAGAATTTTCTTTTTCTTTCCTTACTATGACGGGCACAGACATAGAGGCTACAAGAGCCAAAATGAATAAAATCCCAGATGTAGTTTATTGTGCAACCAAAATCCCAATAATAACCAGAATAAATTAAGATCTGTGTATAACAAGGGACTTTTAACTATAAACAAGCCCACACTGGGACTCTTAATTTGAAATGACAGAGACCTGGCTCCATTACAATGCTCTATATTAAATATTAACCAAATTAAGCTTTTCATGGCCTATGCATTGACCAGATGAAGGGTTTTGTATACATATATTTCACCAGGGCACATTTCCATATTGTCACATTTTTCTTTGGGTGTCCTTGCCTCAATTTAGAACACTTGAATATCTGATCAAAGCAACAAAATATGCATTGAAGTCCGGATAAAAATATGGGTGGATTGTTACCCACCCCTCGAGGTCTCAAAAAGAGATGTCCGACTGGAATCTTGTAGAATGTAGTATGACATAGGATGTTTCTCGCCTACTTGATGTATACAGAGGACTCGGACACCCTATTCATCTGGCATACTACTTTTGCATACAGTGTGAGTGTATTCGGATGTGGAGATGCATGCAAAAGGGAAAACATAGCAGATTTATTTTAAGCTACCTCACCCCTTTGTCTGTAATATTTCTTTAATTTCTTGAATATATTCGCTAGTACTCTATGTATAGCTCTATTCTAAATCCAAATGAGTTCTCTCCCAAGACAGCACTTTTTAGGCATCATAGGTGCACTCTCGACACAAAGACAGCCGCAAAATCACGCTTTTCTAATATGCCTTCTTTTGGGCAAAATAAAGGCCTGCTGAAAGTCATTCGAGTTTGACACGGCGTAAGGGTGAGTAAATTATGAGAGAACAGGGCATTCATTAAATGATTTGCTTTTGTGTTCTACATAAGAAAGAAACGACATGAGGGTGAGTTAATTAAATCTGAATTTTCATTTTTGATTGAACTTTTCCTTTAAGACCCAAAGCAAACACTGAATGACCTACAGTGGACACGGGGGCTGCAATCTTACTGGTCAGTTTATTATTCATGCAAATGATATGGAAGTTATTACATGCCCACACTAAACCACACTTTCATCACTGTTAAGCTCATGATATAAAGGACTTTTCCTCTAAGTATGCATTGATATGACAGCTAAAGGCTGATAAGCAAACCTCCATTTGCATGTGCTATCTTCGCAGCTGACCCGTCTTCCTCTATATTCATTGTTTTCTGGGCTCATTATTCAGTATGATGAAATCTGTAGATGGTGAGGAAAATAAAGGACTGTGAGGGAAAGCTCACCATATAGTGTCTGATAGACCTGGTCCTGTTGTCCAACCACAGTTTTGCATTATGCTTCAGGCAACTTATGTGGATTAGATTTGAGTCTGTGTGTGAGAGAGAGGTGATAAGAGATGCTTCCAGCAGAGGAAGGGAATCCTTTTTCCATGGTGACATCCCTCTATCATAGAAAGTTAAACTGTGAATGATGTCAGCAGAAGACTTGTCTCATGATTCCATGTTTAATTTACAGCATCTCTATTGTGATACATCCTTTGAAGATCATGAAGTTTACACCCTAATTGCTGCATGGATCCTCAAATAATGAAATAAATATAGTGGCCCCAAATAGTATTTGGACTCTTAAAAATGTATAAATGTCTTTTTATTCAATAAAAAATGATCAAACCAAGTGACATCTGCAAACAAATAATGTAAGACCTTTCTCAGACTTTCCTAGGCATTTTTGCGATGACATTTAACTATCTGGTCCTAAGGTTTTCAAACGGTCCCAAATTTTTAGTGAATGTATGAATGGTACTAAATTTGACAACTAGAAAGTGTCAGAATTACTTTTCATGTTCATTTTGAAAAGTATGTCTATATTGTCATAATTTAAAACTTAAAAAGCTTGGAAAGAATGCTTCTGCCATCTTTCTTTAAAATAAATGAATGAACATTACATTTATATGCGCTTTTCTGACACTACACTCAAAGCGCTTTACATAGTGAACAGGGCACTCTCCACCACCAGTGTGCAGCATCCACATGGATGATGCAACGGCAGCCATAGTGCACCAGTACGCTCACCACACACCAGCTATGGGTGTAGAGGAAGAGCAGAGTTATAGGGTCAATTAATGGATAGGGATTATTAGGAGGCCATGATTGATAAGGGCCAATGGGGGGAATTTGGCCAGGACACCGGGGTTACACCCCTACTCTTTATGAGAAGTGCCCTGGGATTTTTAATGACCACGGAGAGTCAGGACCATGGTTTAACATCTCATCCGAAGGACGGTGTCTTTTTACAGTATAGTGTCCCCATCACTATACTGGGGCATTAGGACCTACACAGTCTGCAGGGTGCGCACCCCCTGCTGGACTCCCTAATACCTCTAATGCCACTTGGTTTGATATTTAGTTATATAATGATTGCAACTGAGATGGACATGTCTCAAATTATTGTAATTAAATTGAAATGTATTTTTTTGTAGCTTCAAAATGTTTTAATCTGTGGAATATTTCTTCACACTGTGTAAATTTGCTTATATTTTGCAGATCTGTTTGATTGCAAGTGTATGTTATTTTTATATTGTTTTGCACTTTACACTTGAAGTTGCTTGGAATTACTCTTTCTACATCTGGCCCTACTGTTTTAAAAATAGACATACTGTAAAGAGTTCATTCTCATTCTTTAAATTTTATTTTCCCTTCATTGTTTAACCATTAGACCATTAAAGAACCAATATATGGGTCACGCAAACTTAAAAAAAAAACCTTTAGTATTTTATTTTGAAAAAAATATTAACCCATCCAGTAAGGTTATCCTAGATATGATAAAACAAGCATAGGTACTACTAGCATAGGAATATGACTTATTACTCTAGATAAATGTGTTTTTCCAAGTTTAAGGTTTGTTACTCTGAATCATAGTGTGATCATATAACTGTTCTCTCTGATTAATAGTATGAATCTAGACCTGATATGCTGGCCTGTGCCTGTTCCAAGCTGGCTCGTTCAAATGTTGAGGTATGCGGTACCCTGCACCTCTTCCATGTGGTTTGTATTTTGTCATGGGAGGTGCCATCCACGCTGTCCGAATGACGAACAGATAAAGCAGCCCTCTCCGGCCCTAATGACGCATGACATGCTGCTGCATTTTGGCTCCTCTCTCCAGGGAGGTCAGGCAGTTGTTGACCTGCATTCTGGACATGTTCCACGAGAAGGCAGAATCTGGAATTTTGATTACTCTTGAGCTTGTGTGAATGCAGATGTCATGACCTTGTTTTAAACAGTTTGCTACCTTGAATAACAGGCAGGTGTGATTTATAGGATTAGTTCTGTAATTCAAAAACATTAGCTATATGATTTATTTTTCTAACCCCCTAGAGTCCATAAATTATAATCTCCGTTTTGAAAATGTATTTGCCATTGTGTAATATATTGCATAAGCCTCTATGGTGTGAAGCACTATTTAGTTAGATTGATGAAACTTTCCAATAAGTTTGAATTTGTTAAAAGTAAATGAGTTGGGTATTATGAACTAACAATGAACAGTATTTTTAACAGTATTTATTAAACTTAATGTTAATTTACAAATATACTTTTGTTCATTGTTCATGTTAGTTCATAATGCATTAACTAATGTCTACAACCTTTAATGTAAACAATGTATTATTATATGTTGAAATGCTTTAGAAGTACTATTCATTGTTATTCCAATTGTTGCATCCTAAACTAATACAACTTTATTGTAGTGTTACCGATTTTATCAGTGGAAATCAACATTTAGATACACACTAAAATATATTTTAGCGTATTGTTAAGATATACACATTTCAGTTTCATAAAATGTCATAAAATTTAATTGTGTAATGTTTAACAAAATGATTTTTTTTATTTTATAAAAATGTTATATATTCATAACAAAAATAAAAAAAATATATATATATATATATTCAAAAGCATTAGATGTATGATTCATGTTCAGTACTTTTTTCTCAAGAGTCCATACATTATGTCCTTTCTGGAAATTCTTATTTTTTCATTGTGTAATTTGCTGCATAGGCGTTTATTGTGTGAAGCACTGTTTAGTTAGATTTTATCAGTGAAGATAAACAGCTGTTTACAAGTGCTACAAAAGAATTACATTTATGTTTAATGAAGTAGCTTGGACCACTGCCATTTTGGCACATATTGTCCATAGTTTGTGTGGTGTTCATAAATCTCACAGGTATCCTCATATTTGTTGTATTTCTTTGCAAATGGATCATCTCACATGCTTTTTTTTTATTAGTGTAATCTTAAAGCATTTCATGAAGAATTTCACTGAACTGCTGGTTCAGCATATGTTGTGCGCTTCCAGTATTCCAACTCTAAATTTACACAAACTGCACAACACAACACAGGACATATGGTAGACTGGCTTTGCACTGTTAAAGGTCCACTAGCACATGCAGCTGAATATGGCATTAGATTGGTTGACCAAGAAGTACTCTTGAGCTTTTTTGACAAACGGTCATGAAGTCAACATGAAATCATAATTTTTAATACAAGTTCCTGGCCTTGTGCGTGAATCATTAGTGAATGTTACTCCAAATAAAATAAAATGTTGTCTTTGTAATCTTTCATCAAAATGTAATGGCTTGCTCAGCCTCTGTAATGACATTCTTTTTCCTTTGATGTCACCTAGGCAGTGTAAGCTATTTGATCATTTTAACCAATAGCCAAATAGCTATTTAGATATTTAAGCAAACTCGAGTTTTAGTATAGAATGCCCACTTTTCACTATCCAATCAGTTCAGTTAAGTCCTTCCCCACATGTTTTACTCAAAAATATGTCACATAACGGAGTAAAATGGGTTGTGAATGCTGTTTCATGTTGGCTTTAACATAAAAAGAGCGGATATCACCCTAAAGGCTGTAATGTGGTTTGCGGTCTTTGCCACCCAAGGCACCAATCCACCATCATAATGAACTTTATTTCTAATGATTCCTCACACTTAAACCTCTTGTACATTTCCTCACTTGCCTGATTAGATAATCTAAAATCAACAATTGGAGTTAATGGCATGTGTTTGTATGAAATGCAGAGTTGGAGGGGAATGTTCCCTACTCACATAACAGGGAGCAGGTTTCAGCTCTCCAAGCACTGAAAATATTTAATGCTTCCACCCTCTGCAGCGTGCACATGACGTTTTTACAATTAGCAAGGAGCCCAGCAGACGCGAGTTTAGAACGTGTTGATGAATGGCAATAAATTAAGTGTGAATGTGTGGAGTGTTTATCACTTGCCATTTTCACCAAAGACCATTATCGCTTCAATGACTCACAGAGTCTAGACAGAGAGAGAGGGCCTCTTTTTTTTCTTGCCTGGAGAAGGATATGTGTACTCCTCTCACTGATGGGCCTACAGAAGTGTCGGGAAAAGAGTCTGGAAGCTGGATTTGATAAGCGACTGAAATTCCACATCTCCCTCCTGTTGGTTTCTTCTTTATGTGTGATTTCACAGCTCATTGAGCCGAGGCCTCTGGTATGTGCTGCTTCCAGAGTGGCTCATTTGAAATGGCGCGCATTTGCTCTGTATCTGATATCCGGCTTGTTTTAGAATTTATGGATTTGAAATATAGGTGGTGTAGGACTGGGAGCCTCTCCTCTCTGGGTGCTTTGGGCACAGTGTGGCCAAAACTTTCCAAACGAGAGACAGGAATGTTGCTGTGAGTTGTCTCCAGAGCTTTGATGTCAGGAGAATGGTGGGCTTTCTGTGGGATATTCTTTCCACCGACCTCTCACATTACCATCGCGCTGTGGAGGGGCATAGGCTGCATGGATTTATATGCTCCTTTTAAAAAATGGGAACAAGCCTTTTCCCATTGTACAATGTCCTAAATCTCTCATAAAAGTGATTTCACAAATTTAAAGGAATAGTTAACCCATTAATGAAAATGTGCTTATCATTAACACACCTTAATTTAGTTCCAACCCTGCATGACTTTCTTTCTTCAATGGAACACAAAAGGAGAAATTATGAACCATGTATTTGTCGTTCTTTTCTAAGAAATTACTATGAATGGGGACTGGAGTTTTCAAGCTTCAAAAAGGATGCAAAAGCAATTGGACCACAAAGGTATTCAAAAGAGAAGTAGCAATGTTCGATTTGTCAACAAATTGTTCAGACCGTTTTGTGAACCTTATGAACCAATTCATTGAGAAGATCTGACTCAAAAGAACAATTAATTATTTTTAGTGAATAAAAAAAAAAAAACTTAAATTCTTTAACATAAACTCTCACACAAACCTATCATATTGGTTCAGAAGACTTTAAATATAGCACACAAGTCATATGAGCCATTTTATGATGCTTTTCTTACCTTTTAAAGCTCCAGCAATTTTGTAATTGCATGGAAAAGAGTGACCAGTACATTCTTCGAAATGTCTCAGTTTGTGTTTTACTAATGAAAGAAAATGATACAGGTTTTAAACAAAACAAGGGTGAGCAAATTAAAACAGAATTTAGTTTTCAGTAAAACATTTCTTTAAACTGCAAAGGTGTTTTTTCCCATCTCCCCATACTTGCAAGCTGTAGTAATTGTTTAGTCTAGGATGAGAAATGGCGCAACCTCACTGCCTCGAGTTATATTATATTTTAATCCTTCCTTTTAGCTCTGATCCTTTGGCATTAGCGAATTGATGAGAAAGCCCCTCTGTTTCTTTTGATGTCAACAGCCTATAAAATTGTGTAATAAATAAAACAAAGAGAAGGATTTGTGTTTCCATTCACTCGCACAAGTTTGGATGACTCAGAAACCCATCTGTTGGACAGTTGAGAAAAAGCCCACTGGCATTGCCGTGCACAGAGCGTTTGTGTGTGCATTAGAGGGAGAAAGAGATTGTGTCTGTGTGTACACCTGCAGAGTGTTTGATTGCGTTTCAGATTGTGGACCTGTTTATAGTGCTGCCAGAGACGCTGTGAGCGGTTCCTCATCGTCAGTGCTTAATGGAGGACTAAATGGGCTGTGTCTTCAGCAGCATGTCTTATAGAAATGAGGTGGCAGAAAAAACAAATTATGAAATGGTGATCAAAGGCCAGCAAGGGGTCGGGACTGATGCTCTTGGATTGGACAGTAGATGAGCTTTGGTGGGAAGCTGTGCCGGACCATGGGAAAAAATCTCTGGATGACCAGATGAGAGCTTCAGTCAGGGCTTCATCTCTACCCAGTACAAACAGGAGATGATCAGGTCTAACAAAGTAGACTGCTACACCCATCTCGCAAATGTTCTCGCAGTCAAGGTCGAACTTAAAATCTTAGAATATAAGGCACCCGTGCCACTTAATTCTCACTGTAATTGGTGCCATTATCTAGCGATTTGCTCACATGTGTTGAGCTGTGGTGCTCATGTGTACAATGCGAGTTCGAGTCCTGTTCACAATCTGCTATCAATTAATGGGGAAGAGTAATCAAGTGGTTTAAATCTTACTGCCATTAGTGCTGTGGCTTAGCAGTTAGGGCATATAATTGAGCCATGGTTCTTATGTGGGTAATGTGAGTTTAAGTCTTGTTTGCAATCTACTATCAATAAATGGGGAAAAATGTTCACTTACGCCATTTAACTCTCACTGCCATTGGTGTCGTGGCTTAGCTGTTAACACACAGGCATTGAGCCGTGGTTCTCATGTGGGCAATGTGAGTTTGAGCCCTGTTCGCAATCTACTATAAATGGATGGGAGAAAATGTGTATAGCATTCTCTGCAACAGCATGACTTCTGAATTCATGAACGTCAGTGCTATTGGTGTGGTGCACTTAATGTTGCCCTATTACTGAAAGCAGGAGGTAAGCTGAATTTGATTTAAAAGGAATGTTTGTGTAAACTTTCTTGTGATCATGGCAGCGGTAATTTATCAAATGATAATCAAATGTTTGAGAATAGCATTATAAAAGCCAATTCAGGTGTCTGGATTACAGTGGTGGAGCGATGCTGTACATTCACAGCAAAGTACGCTAGATCACGGTTTGTCTGCTGCATCTTCCCAAAAAAACGGCCTGTAGTGTGGGGAATGGTCATGCCAAATCGTGTTCAGCCCTAATTTTGTGGCTGTGATTGCGGCATTGCATGATTTGCGTAATTCCCTTTAGTAAAATGAGTGCTAAAACAATGCAAACAGCGTTTTGTTTTTTTTTTTTTTTTTTTTTTTTTTTTGCAAATAAACGCAGCTATCAGCAAGCACAATTGATTCCTATTGAATTCCATTTACATTTACATTTATGCATTTGGCAGACACTTTTATCCAAAGCGACTTACAGTGCCCTTATTACAGGGACAGTCCCCCCGGAGCAACCTGGAATTAAGTGCCTTGCTCAAGGACACAATGGTGGTGGCTGTGGGGATCGAACCAGCAACCTTCTGATTGCCAGTTATGTGCTTTAGTCCACTACACCACCACCACTTACAATTCCATGATTAATGTCTTTGCTACAGAGACCCACTGCAAGGAGAGCGTGAACAGCTTAGTTAGTGCTTTCTTTTACGCTCCATGCCCATGAGTGATTGGCTGTCAGTTTTTCTCCACTTCAGCTTGAAGGCTTCCATGTTATCCTTGTTGTATTCACCCCCCCCCTGTGAGAGGCAGGTCGATAGAGGTGCACGGCCTGTCGATCCATCACCTCCCTCCCATCTGCAAATTGGCCTCTGAAGCATGAAGCCCATCTCTGGGGGAAAGCGCCACTGTTTTGCCAAGGCACTGAAGGAAATGAAAATGCAATCAGGGAAACCATTAAAGCAGCATAAAAAAAATTATTCCTTACTGTCCTTTGACAAAGTTCTCAGTTTGTCTTCCTCTCCTGCCTTTTAGTCTGAACCGAGATATTTAGCCCTGACACATTCCACATTAGTTTTTTTCTCATTCGTTTGAATCCAACAGCGAGTTGAGATATGCAACCTGCAAAGTAGTACTTGTCAATGCTTTTACTGAGTGGTGGTGTATTATCTAAAGTAGGGGAGAGAGGGGGGTGTCATCAAGGGTCCCAGGGCAGCACTTCTGATCTGATGCTTTCAATGACAGAGATTGACCACTTCCAGGTTGTGGGGATAGACAAAGCATATTTCACCTCTGTTTATATGTATCAGCCCATCTCTGCTTCGGCAGGCTTACTCTATCTCATTAGAAAAATAGTGATATAATTGACTGTTGTTACAGTAGATAGTCGGGTATTTATCTTTGAGCCTGCTGTTTGGTGATGGGCTGCCAGGCTTTTATCACGAGCCTGTCTTCTTCTTTGATTCATTGTCTTTGTCTGGCAGCGCAAAAGCAGATGCTGCTTATTTACTCAGACTGTAATGGCACACACATACACACACATTCACACACAACACCGGTAATCACCGTTGTGATTGCAATTTATTGGCCACAGGAGAGGCTGAATTATAAGCCTTGTAACATAAAGGCATCTGCTTTAGAATCAATCAAAGGTCCAAGCTGCATGCTCAAGTCTTAAATCTAATTAATTAAAATGTACAGTCCTTACTGATGAGCCACATTCGAAGTTGTTATAAAGTTACAAAAAGCACAAAAACTATGACCAGTAGGGCTGAGTAAAGATATTGATTTTCAGATGCCTCGCAATATCGATTAAATCCCAAGCTCAATCTTTTACTCTATGTGGCAACCCTCTACAGTGTGACTAAATTTTGCTCTATGCACTCAAAAATGTCAGTGATAAGCCATTGGCTGGTAAATTTTCAGATTTCACCAGTGATTGAGTAGTATATTGGCGAATAAGTTCAGCATTGAGATTCTTTCACTACGTGTTAAAGAGTAAATGTTTGGTTTGACTCGTTCTGTGTAATGTGTGTCCAAAGACGAGATCCATGCAATCCATTTGTCATTGAATAATGTCTGTCTTTTTAATATCTTTTCTGTTCTTTACAAAAACAACAAATATAAAAAAATAAAAAAAATGTCTCTCTCCTTTTCTCCCCAATTTGGAATGCCCATTTCCCAATGCGCTCTAAGTCCTCGTGGTGATGTAGTGACTCACCTCAATCAGGGTGGCGGAGGACGAAGCTCAGTTGCCTCTGTGTCTGAGACTGTCAATCCACACAATTATCACGTGGCTTGTTGAGCGCGTTACGCTGTGTCTCCACGGAATCCACGCACAACACACCACGCGCCCCACCAAGAGCGAGAACCACATTATAGCGACCATGAGGAGGTTACCCCATGTGACTCTACCCTCCCTAGCAACTGGGCCAATTTGGTTGCTTAGGAGACCTGGCTGGAGTCACTCAGCATGCCCTGGATTCGAATTCACGACTCCAGGGGTGGTAGTGAGTGTCTTTACTCGCTGAGCTACCCAGGCCCCCCCGAAAAATGTTTTTCTAATCACACATAGTAAAGAAGCCATGTGACTCAACTCTCGTAATGTGCGCTAAACCAAAACACTTCAGTGATGCTCGCTGAACTACATTTCTTTTATCTGTAAACAAAATGGACATTATAACTGAAATATACCCAAATTAACTGGAATCTAATCAAAACGGAATCAAATCGGAATCGAGAGCTTGTGAATCGGAATCAGATCAGGAAATCTGTATCAAAACCCAGTCCTAGTGACTACACATTCTATTAAAGACATTCTATATTAAAGAAAAATGAAATTTAGAGTTTTGCTGCTTTTAGTCCATGTGTGTTAGCTGTCATCTATAAATCAAATCAAATTCCTTTATTGTCACTCAACCATATACACAAGTGCAACAGTTGGTGAAAGTCTTGGGTACTGTTCCAAGCAACATAGCAGTATGACAATGACAATAAACATCTAATTTACACATAACACAGTTTACACATCTTGTTACGCAACACAATATACAATATACACCTAATAAATATATTCTAGTATTCTCCTAAATATTGTCAAAATTCCCTTTTAGCAGATATTTATATTTAAAATGTATAATTTCTTTTGTGAAAACAAATTACAAATATTGAAGATTCATCTTGTACTACAAAGATTTTTGTCCAATCAAATTCTCTATAGAATGACAATATCCCTTCCCCAATGCCACCTGCAGCTGACCAGCTGTGGCGAAACTAAAGCCCATTGGCTACTTAATAAAAAGGGGGCCTGCCCCTCAAAATGGTCCGCCCAAACTTCCTATTTCAACAGAAAATACATTAACACAGGAAAGAGATCTGTGCTTGTCAAGCAAATTCACAGGGTCTTGAATGTGCCAACTTACCATGTTACTTGGCAACCGTAAAAAGCCTACAGTTAGGCAAATAAACTATTTTTCTTTGTGGAAAAAAGTATTCTGTAATTTTTATAATAATTGTAGCTGCTTAACAAACATGAATTTCTTTTGTCATATTGTCATTTTAGAGAAGCCCGTAGTGGCGTATTGCTATATAACCACAATGCATGGATAACTTAAAAAACAAGTCTGTTTATGCACACCATAAATGTCAAAGTAAATTTAGTCGCAAAGAATGTTTTTAATTGAATTTATAGATGTGAAATGGAGTAGAGCATTTTATATTTTTGTAAGGTGCACTTTTGTATGATTTATAAGGGACGTTGAATTTTTGTCTGGGACTGGTGTTGTTTTCGTTCTCCTTCCATTATTCCTTTCTATAACATGCCTATATTCCCTGAAGTAATTTAAATACATGTTGAAATCCAAGTGCAGAGTATAAAGTTTGCCTACAGATGATTTATACAACATTCAGGAAGTCATTGTGGTGGACGCGCTTTCATTGCAGTCCTGAGAACTGTACATTACCAGGAAAATCTCAAAATACCTCTAAATTATTGTCTGGAATATTGAACAATTTCCTGGCTGAACAATATCCTCCTTACTGAGCCTCGTGCACACTTGTCATCAATCATCAAAACAAATTTAATTTAAACCTAATTTATAACCAGCCCAAGCGTCCCTGGGATTTTACATTCATGCGCTGGGTAATAGACTGTAGCCGCACAGTATTTTCCATGATAGATAAGCGCACATTTTTTTCCCAAAGATTTCACAACTTGATGAGACATTCCTTGCACAGATGCCCCAGAGTGCTCCTTAAATGGACGACTATCTGTGGTGTGGCATGTCTGTGCTTCTGTTAAATGTGTATAGTATTGGCCGCAACAGCATAACTTTAACCATGTGGAGGGATTTGACTGTAATTCCTCCAGACTTTTCAGATATACTGTAAGTGGATATAAGATATAAGATCAGATGGGAGGCAAATACTGCATTCATTTCCTGTGCTGTGGCCTGCTCCTCTCCACTTATCTTCACCTTTAGCACTTGATGGACCATTCTTAAGGGTGTTAAGTCAAATAGGTGCAGGTTTTCATCAAGGGTCTGCAAGATTATTAGGTTAGTTTTGAGCTTGCACTGTCTATGCAGTGGCCTCAAATGTATTTAGACACTTAAAACACACTTGGAAAAACATGAATGTTTTTGCATTAGATAAGAAAATACCAAACCAAGTGGCATTTATTTTAAAGATGGCACATGTGGGAGGTCACGTGATGCCATGCGAGGAGCAGATGTGTAAACGACGAGCTCTGCACACTTTGCTAGTTTTTTTAATTGTTTTCTTGTTATAATCCGGTGAGATTCGATGCACCCAGCTACATATTTGTTCTTTGAGGTAAACATGGCAAAGAAATCAAAATCCTCGGGCTCTGGAGACATTAAAAGACACTTACGTGCTCAAGCTGAAACCTCTGACAGGCCTGCGGACCAGGGACTCGGTTTGAACGGTGCGGCAGGAGAAATCCAGCGTCAACTGTCCAACATATCTGTGATGCTGATGATGGTTGTTGCTGACTTGGAGGATCTCGCTGTAATACATCAATCGATTACGGCGATGGAAACAAAATTCTCTGAGTTAGTTACAAGAGTGGCAGATGAGATCGATTATCTGGAGTCATTGGAAAGGGAATTATCCGCTAATCCGCTAGCGACCAAAATAGATGTGTAAAGCATTTTGGGAAAAACTGGAAGATTTGGAAAATAGGAGCCGACAAAATAACGTATGGATTGTTGGAATTCCTGAGCATGAAGAAGGCAGAGATATGGTGAAATTCCTAGACGTGCTCTTCCCGAGTCTGCTCTACGTAACAGACCATAAGCTGGAAATAGAGCGAGCTCACAGGGGGACAGGCCCTGATCAATTCTGGCCAAATTTCTGAGATCATCCGATAAAGATCTCGTGTTGCGTGAGACGAGGAGCAAAGGAAAGCTTTCTTGGAAGAATCGCAATATTTTCTTGTTCCCGGACTTTGCGAATCCGACGAGAGAAACGCGATCGATTCAAGGAATGTAAGAAACTCTTACATCAATGGAAGAACGATTTCGCACTGATGTTTCCGGCCAAACTGAGAATAGATACTAAGGATGGCCGCAAAGTATTTACGTGTCCCAAGCAAGCACTGTCCTTCATAGAAACAATGGAGTAAGCTATTTGGTGTTTCTCATGTAGCTCCAGAGTGGATTAACTGAGGAAGCTGGGCACAGTTTTTGTTTCTGTTTGTGTTGGTTCCGCCTAGTGGCTGGAGTTTGTTTTGTGGAATAACACTCCTTCAAGAAACTTTTGCATGGACGAAGATCGCTTTTACACTGAAGTTCCCGGCCAGATTGAGATGGATACTAAGGATGGCCACAAAATATCTACATGTCCACACAAAGGATGTCTTTTATAAAGTTGACTGACAGAGTAAGTCATGGTGTGTTTTTTATGCGGCCTCCGAATGAATTTGACACGCTCAATACACTCTTTACCATCCGAGGAACCGGGATGCCTGTTTTGTTTCTTTTTGTGCTAGTTCCGCCTAGCGGCTGGAGTTTGTTTTGTGAAATAGCACTGCTTCAGGACAGTTGTGGATGAATCTGTTCGTTCGTTTGTGCTTGTGCCTCCTGTTGGCTGGAGTTTGTTTTGTGGAGTATTTTTGTGGGACATTGGAATGATTACATCATCTGCAGCACTCATAAACAGCCGGCTCACTGAACACTTGTTTGTCTGTCCGAGGAAACTGAACGGCTTTATATTGGCTGGAATTTGTTTTGTGGAGGAACGCACCTTCGAGACAGTTCTGTGAATGAATCTACACATTCTTTGTGTTTATTCTGCCTATTGGCTGGGGTTTGTTTTACAAAGTATTTTCTGTTATGTAATTTTGCTTCACAGTTTGTGCAGAAGCACCGGACTTGAGCAATCCGATGGCAAAGTTGTCACGGGGGCTCTCGTAGGCGTACATGGACCTTTTGAGTTTAGAGGGATTGATGCCGGTTGGTGCTGTCGTGCACGGGGTTAATGCACAGCTTTTTATTTTTTCTGTTTGTTTGGTTCTGGGGGAAGTTTGGGGTTTGATTGTTGCACTAATGTTGTCTGTATAATCTTGTTTTTGACACACAGTTTATTTTTTCTATTATATCATAATGTCAAATGTTAACATGAGTGGGTTATCTTTCTCCACATGGAATGTGAATGGGTTGGGGCACCCCATAAAAAGAAGGAAGGTTATTTTCTTAAGTGTAAGAAATGTGATATAGTGTTTCTTCAAGAAACACATCTTTCCTTGCAGGAAGTTGAAAAATTTGGGAAGATATGGGGTGGGCATGTTTTCTTTAGTACTGGCTCAAGTAAGAGCAGGGGAGTCATTACATTGATAAGTAAACATCTACAATTCAAATCTCTCAAACAGATTAAAGATAAATTAAGGAGAATCATTATTGTTTTAGTAGAAATTCAGGGGCAAAGGTTGTTTTGGCTAATATTTACGTGCCTAACGTTGACAATCAGGGCTTTTTTATTGATCTTGAAGGGATGTTGCAAGCTGCTGGCACCCCTCGTGATATAATATTGGGAGGAGACTTTCATCTTTTGATGGACTCAGTCCTTGATCATAGTGAAGCAAAAGTGTATAAGCCCCCTAGAGCAACATTGACACTTCACAGGATGTGTAGAAATCTTGGTCTTGCAGATAATTGCCGACTTTTGAATCCATCTAGTAGGGACTATAAATTTTTTTCATCAGTCCATAAGTCAATTTTTATATCTAAGTCCCTCATTTCATCTGTTGTGGATTGCTCAATTGGAAACATCTTAGTCTCAGATCACGCCTTGGTGAGTTTAGAGATGTTGCCACACAGAGAAAAAGAAATCATATAGTTAGCACTTTAATGTATCCCTTTTGCAAAATCCTGATTTCCAACAAATGTTAAAGACTGAAATCAGTGTTTATATGGAGACCAACTGGTCTTCAGTATCTTCTGTGAGCGTGGCTTGGGAGGCACTTAAGGCAGTTCTTAGGGGTCGGATCATACAGTATGCCTCAATTACCAAAAAATCCAAAGCACGAAAACTCATGGAGTTGGAAGGGAATATTAAAAGTGCAGAGGCAGAGCTGAAGCGCCGATTGTCGACTGATGGCCTCAGAGAATTGACCCTATTAAAATATAGATATAATACTATTTTGTCGCGGAAAGTGGAGTTTTGATTATTCAGGGCAAGACAGTCATACTTTGAGTCGGGGGGCAAAGCAGGGAAGCTTTTGGCTAGATATATAAAGTAGAGAGAGTCTTTTTCTACAATTCCCTCAGTGAAATCTGCTGGTGGTGAAATTTTTACCTTGGCCATTGATATTAATAATGCTTTTAAAGAGTTCTATCTTGATCTCTATAGTTCCATGTCTTCGTCTACTGATGAAGATATTAGAACATTTGTGGAACCATTAGAACTTCCTAAATTGACGACTGAGCAAAAAAATTATCTTGATTCTGAGATAACCTTGGAGGAGTTTGACGAGGTAATTAAGGCCTTACCTACAGGCAAGGCTCCGGGGCCAGATGGTTTTGCCGCTGAATTTGTTAGATCTTATGCTACAGAATTGGCTCCACTTTTGTTATAAGTTTATACGGAATCATTAAAGAATGGAAAGCTTCACCCCAACCATGACACAAGCCCGGATCAGTCTGATTCTTAAAAAGGACAAAGATCCAAGCGAGTGTAAAAGTTACCATCCAGTTTCCCTGATCCAGCTAGATGTAAACATTTTGTCAAAAGTTTTGGCTAACTGATTAAGATGGCATCTCTTTTATATATAGATCAGGTGGGGTTTATTCAGGGCCGTAGCTCTTCTGATAACATTAGGCATTTCATCAATATCATGTGGTCAGTAGCGAATGATCAGTCTCCGGTCACTGCCATCTCACTTGACGCTGAAAAGGCATTTGATATGGTAGAATGGGATTATCTTTTTAAGATTTTGGAAATGTATGGGTTCGGGAGTACATTTATTGGATGGAATAAGCTACTTTATAGACACACGGTAGCGGCGGTACAAACAAATGGATTAATTTCAGATTATTTTACTCTGAATAGGGGCCCTCGGCAGGGTTGCCCTCTTTCCCCATTATTGTTCTGTCTTGCCCGGGAACCATTAGCAGCTGCGATAAGAAAGGAGGATGATTTTCCAGGGGTGATGGCGGGAGGTTTGGCACATAAACTTCTGCTTTACGCAGATTATATTTTATTATTTGTCTCTGACCCTACTAGATCTATACCTTGCCACTACAGAATTATTAATTCCTTTTCCAAATTCTCAGGATACAAAGTCAATTGGTCTAAATCCGAAGCTTTGTCTCTGGCACCGTACTGTCCAGTAAAGGCCTTCCAGTGGCCCAAACAGGGCATTAAGTATTTGGGTATTTTATTCCCAGAAAATGTGTCTGATTTAGTTAATTAACTAAATTAACTAGATTAAATTAATTAATGAGTTAATTTTGACCTTTTAATAAAAAGGTTTTCGAGCGATGTGGACAGGTGGGCTTCATTACATTTATCGATGATTGGGAAGGTTAATGTTATTAAAATGAACTGTATTCCAAAATTCAACTACCTGCTACAATCTCTCCCCTATAGATGTCCCCCACTTTTATTTCAAGCAATTTGATAGCATAGTGAAGTCCTTCATTTGGATTGGTAAACGTCCCAGACTACATTTCAACAAATTACATAGGCCGATTGACAAAGGTTGGCTAGGCCTACACAAAATTTTGTTTTATTATTATGCGTTTGGTCTCAGGCATCTGGCTCATTGGTCACTTCCACCTGAAAGAGCCCCTCCCTGGTTTTCTATTGAACAGGAAGTCCTTGCCCCTATTTCGCCATTGCAAAGCCTTTCTATCAAACTAACTGGAGAAGTTAAGTCACACCCCGTTATCTCACATTTGCACGTGATTTGGACAAGAGTGGCCAGAGTATTTAATTCAGACATTTATTTAAATGTTGCCTCAAGCATATGGCTGAACCCCAAATTATGTATCAACAAGTCCCCTTTCTGTTGGTTAGAGTGGATTGTGTGGGGGGTTACTACACTCTGCGACCTGTATGAGAGTGGAGTGTTGAGTTCTTTTGAGAATTTGGGTCATCATTTTGGGATTCCCAGATCTCAGTTTTATAGGTATTTACAGCTGCGCCACATGCTCTGTACTGTTTTTGGGAGTAGCACCCCCCCCCCCCCAAATACTTTGGGAGAGGTGATTACTGCTTTTAGAAAAGGCCATGAGGCATCAGTGTATTACTCCCTGCTAATTCAGAGTCTGGGGGATGGAGCTTTAACTTCTATCAAGAGATTATGGGAGAAAGATTTGAACTTGGTATTGGAGAAAGGAGTGTGGACTAGGATTCTAAAAAATGTCAAGTCTGCATCTAGAGATGCAAGGGTTTGCCTTGTGCAATTTAAGATTTTACATAGATTTTATTGGACCCCCTCTAGATTATATAGGCTTGGTCTTAAAGACACACCCACCTGCTGGCGATGCCAATCAGAAGTTGGAGACACAACCCATGTCTTTTGGGGATGTGTTAAGATCCAAGATTTTTGGTTAAAGGTTCAGAATTATTTGTGTGATGTTTTGGGCACAAAAATTTTACTTTGCCCCAGACTTTGTATTTTGGGCGATGGGGCAGTTATAAATTTGGGGGACAAATATATATAAAAAAAATTGGGTTCTGACTAGCATGATGATTGGCAGACAAATTATATTAAGGGGTTGGAAGTTGGACAGAGCGCCACCATTTCCGGAGTGGTGTGCGGAGATGGGGAGATGACAGTTAGAAGGCTGGGGTTGGAGGACTTTTTTTTTTTCAGGAAGTGGGGTAGGTATTTGGTGGTTTTGGGGGACTCTCGGGGAAGGGATGAGGAGAGAGAAGTTTAGTTTAATTATGCATGTTTATTATATATATATATATATATATATATATATATATATATTTTTTTTTTTTTTTGTATTTATTTATTTATTATTATTATTATTATTATTATTATTATTTTATGTGACCACAGGGGTTGGGTGGGGCTGGTATTTGGGGAGGGATATTAGTGAGGGTTAAATGTTGATTCGGTGTGTATGTGTTGTATTTTCTCTGTTGTGTTATTTTCTTTGAATCAATAAAAAAATTTAATTACAAAAAAAAAGATGGCACAAGTGCACTTTTCGAGCTAACTATTTAAAAAAAAACATATTTATGTTTTAGATCCTAAAATAGATTAATTTTCAAAATTTTGACAAATTATTTGGACACTTTCTGATTGTCAAACCTTGTAGAACATGTTCATAGTTAATGTGAAGAACTACACTTGTGGTTACTCTTCTAGGACATCTGTGTGAAACCGAGGCGAACTGACATCATACCAGGGCCGGATCTAGGGGGTGCCCGAGATCATGTGATATGAAATAGATAACACTTATGAGAACCATTACCTTCTTCCATATTAGATACACATGCATATACAGTACTGTAGATACAACACAACTAGCTGCAGTTATTTGATTCAACCTAATACTTATTAATCAGGGTTAGAAATGCACACATATCTGTGTGTGGTGTGAGTCCAGTCCACAGTGAGTGGGTTTTTTTAAGGCTGGGTTGGGTTCAGAGGGAATAGGCTGTCAGCTGTGAGAAATATGTCATGGTTCTTGCGGCATATACAGCACATCTGGTGCTCATTGGCAGGATACTGGAGAGAGAACATCAGCCCAACAACCAGGCCAATCTGCCAATTCTCAACCCGCGTCTGTCACTGTGAGGGTCTCCCCTGCACCCCCTCCCCACCAAACTCTCTCATTCTCTATTTTCTCGTTTTGTCTCTCTCTCCATTCTGTGCTCTAACTCTCTGTTGAGCCAAGACTTTCAATCATAGTAATTTGATTTGGGCCTGCTGAAAGGGCTTTAGAGACACCGGTCATACATCAGACTCGCCTGCATCCGTGGATGAACCATGGATAAAATATCTTTATATGTCCGCAAAAGTTCAATTAGGTAATATTTGTGCTGTCTTCAGACCTGTATGAACATTTTCTGGGACTTGGCATGGATCAAAATCAATTTTTTATGTTTTTCTTGATATCGTTTTTGGGTTATTTTTCCATTCACTGTCATTGTTT
This sequence comes from Myxocyprinus asiaticus, assembly GCF_019703515.2. Classification (NCBI taxonomy): domain Eukaryota; kingdom Metazoa; phylum Chordata; class Actinopteri; order Cypriniformes; family Catostomidae; genus Myxocyprinus; species Myxocyprinus asiaticus. The sequence continues at coordinate 16,270,017 of NC_059387.1, forward strand.
CCTCCCGCTGGTCACATATATGGCGGCAGTGGGGAAAAGTGACATCACTGAAACGGGTCAATAAAGTCCAACACACTGAATCTGAAATATCCTGCAATGATAGGTTTTTGTTCATTCTTTTTTTAATTTTTTTTATTTAAGGCTAGTTTGATTCCATGAAAAAAAACAAAAAACTTTCAACCGTATAGAGTGAAGAAAATTCAACATGGGCTTTGGTGCAAGTAGTTTTGGTGCAATAGAATATTTCTTAATAAACGGAATTGGAAAAAGAACGATTTCCCAAAAACTAGCCCAGCCCACAACATATACCATTTGTTGAGCCAAACTGATATGTTGGACTTAAACATAGAGCTGTTTTGAAAGCATCACAGTGTTTACACACCTCTTAAAGTCATAGCCTATTTATAGTTGTCTCAGCACATAAAATAGGGATAAGAGAAAGTACTTTAAATTGTTACACACTTCACTTGTGGGGCTCTATTTTCGTGACCATGCTAGGCACAGTGCTATGCGCAAGGATTGTGCGCTGCTAATTTTTTCTTTGTGAGAGTGCTAATTCTACACATAATTTTTGTGCCAGTGTTTGCGCTATCTCTGGGTATATGCGTGCAAACTGTGGGTGCATTGTATGTAAATGAAGTGGCCATTGCACAAGAAGTTTGAGAAGCACATCTGTTCTCAGCACAAAGTCTAAACTCAATTCCTGCATTTACTGTTTGGGGATTCCACCAGCAGATGATATGGAAGAGTTATCAAACACTTTTAATACTAGCCATCAGGGATTAAAAACCAAATGTTTTTCAATTCGATTTGTTCTGAGCAAAATTGTATTTTTTTTAGTTCAGAAGTTCAGCAGCCTCATTTCCAAATGGTAACCGGTTAGAACAAATTAAAAGAATGGTTAATAACATTTGTTTTAAAATGATAGTACACTGGTCTGCAACCTGGTCTGGAAAAGCAAGCCCAAAATAAGCCATTTGCCTTACCAAAATAAGCGAAAATAAGCAATTAGATATTTTCCTGTGTGGTGAATATATCAGCATAGAAAGCATAACAAGCATACAGTTAATTAAGTATAATTTTAATTACAGATCTGCTTCTCAGTCAAAACACGGCAGCATCAAATCTTTATTTACAATGATAAACCCTTTGGCGTTTGGTTTCATGAAAAAAATAATCGGAACATTAGCCATTATTTGTATGTCAATAGATCAATGTTATTAATAATTATATTAATAAAAATAAGGTTTATTTTGTATAGTGCCTTTCCAGAGCTCAAAGAGGCTGTACAGAAATTAAACATAAAACATTAATCAGTGAATCATATAAGAAATATACATTACAAAACAATGAACAATAGGAGTGAAGCAAAGCATATTTCAAGCAGGTTAGGCATGAGCGAGCCGACATACAACACATACATACATCTCAGTTCGGAGCTGCGCAGGCAACAATGCATTCACAGAGCAGGAATGCATTGCAAAACATACCATATGAATGGACTGTCTTCATTCATATGGATGTTGCTTGACAGGGAACGAAAGATATATAATGATGTGGATGGTGCATTAACCAGTGAAGAACCTCCGAATTACATTGCACTTGAACCAGCCCATTAGCGCTTTGTGCACTCTTTTTCTCTAACCCACTTGTGCCTAGACTTAGCACATGCTTGCACGAAAATATCAAAGTTTCATGGCCATGCCCACTGACTTTGTGCGTACGACATTTCGCATAGCACTGCGCTTAAGGCATAACACTTAATGTTACTTTAGTAGTCTAATAATTATAGACAGACTTTTTGGTTTTGTTAAAGTACAGGTTTCAGAATCATTTCAAATTCTTTGTTTCAAACATACTTCTCTCATTAGTTCTACTTCCTATGGACTTACAGGAAAACAGTATATCAGTTACACCTGAGTTATCAGACCTTATTGTTTCAGCACACTATGTCCGCAGAGTTGATTTATTTCAATTTTATTGCATATCAGCCCATAACGTGGCCAAGCGGCAACGCAAAATCCCACTCATCGGTTTGAGGAAATGCTACGCTGAAAATGTTGACTTATTAACATTAGATAAATGTTAGATAAACAGAGAGTTGGAAGGAGCCAAACAAAACAGAGGCAGCAGAAAGCATCCTGTTAGTCTCGGGTTTCTGATTCTAAGTGTTGTTTAAAAAGCAGCTGATGTAGGTTATGTTCCCTCACTCAAAGCCATCTGTTTCCCTACCTCACACAGGCTGCTCTGAGTGCCTTGAAACAGCTGTCAGAACAAGGACTGGACCCGGTGGACGGACCAATCAAGGTAGAAAATGGATCATGTGACATGTATGTGCACACAGAACTGTAAGTACACCCGCACCTAACACCTCCATTTTAGAGAGGATCACATATGTAAATGACTCACTGACCATAAATGATCCGTTATGTCTTGGTGATGTGTTATATACAGTAAATGACAGAAGTGCTTTGAGGCAGTCTGGGCAGCCATTGCCTTCTACAGTTGAAGTCAGAAGTTTACATACACTTAGGTTGAAGTCATTAAAACTAATTTTTTTTCTTTTTTCCCTTTTTCACCCAATTTGGAATGCCCAATTCCCAGTGCGCTTTTTAATTCCTCGTGGTTGCGTTGTGATTCGCCTCAATCCGGGTGGCGGAGGACGAATCCCAGTTGCCTCTGCGTCTGAGATCATCAACCCACGCATCTTATCACGTGACTTGGTGACCGTGTTGCTACGGAGACATAGCGCGTGTGGAGGCTTCACGCCATCCACCGCGGCATCCACGCTCAACTCACTACGCGCCCCACCGAGAACGGACCACATTATAGTGAGGTTACCCCATGTGACTCTACCCTCCCTAGCAACCAGGACAATTTGGTTGCTTAGGTGACCTGGCTGGAGTCACTCAGCACGCCCTGGGATTCGAACTAGCGAACTAGCGAACTCCAGGGGTGGTAGCCAGCGTTTTTTACCACTGAGCTACCCAGGCCCCCTAAAACTAATTTTTTAACCACTCCACAGATTTAATATTAGCAAACTATAGTTTTGGCAAGTCGTTTAGGACATTTACTTTGTGCATGACATGAGTAATTTTTCCAACAATTGTTTACAGACAGATTGTTTCACTTTTTCTTGACTATATCACAATTCCAGTGGGTCAGAAGTTTACATACACTAAGTTATCTGTGCCTTTAAGCAGCTTGGAAAATTCCAGAAAATGATGTCAAGCCTTTAGACAATTAGCCTATTAGCTTCTGATAGGAGGTGTACTGAATTGGAGGTGTACCTGTGGATGTATTTTAAGGTCTACCTTCAAACTCAGTGCCTCTTTGCTTGACATCATGGGAAAATCAAAAGAAATCAGCCAAGACCTCAGAAAAAAAATTGTGGACATACACAAGTCTGGTTCATCCTTGGGAGCAATTTCCAAATGCCTGAAGGTACCACGTTCATCTGTACAAACAATAGTACGCAAGTATACTGCTCAGGAAGGAGACTCATTCTGTCTCCTAGAGATGAACGTAGTTTGGTGCGAAAAGTGCAAATCAAACCAAGAACAATAGCAAAGGACCTTGTGAAGATGCTGGAGGAGACAGGTAGACAAGTATCTACATCCACAGTAAAACAAGTCCTATATCGACATAACCTGAAATGCTGCTCAGCAAGGAAGAACCAATGCTCCAAAACCGGCATAAAAAAGCCAGACTACAGTTTGCAAGTGTACATGGGGACAAAGATTTAACATTTTAGAGAAATTTCCTCTGGTCTGATGGAACTTTTTGGCCATAATGACCATCGTTATGTTTGGAGGAAAAAGGGTGAGGCTTGCAAGCCGAAGAACACCGAACTGTGAAGCATGGGGGTGGCAGCATCATGTTGTGGGGTGTCTTGCTGCAGGAGGGACTGATGCACTTCACAAAATAGATGGCATCATGAGGAAGGAAAATTATGTGGATATATTGAAGCAACATCTCAAGACATCAGCCACGAAGTTAAAGCTCAGTCTCAAATGGGTCTTCCAAATGGACAATGACCCCAAGCATACCTCCAGAGTTGTGGCAAAATGGCTTAAGGAGAACAAAGTCAAGGTACTGGAGTGGCCATCACAAAGCCCTGACCTCAATCTGATTGAAAAGTTGTGGGCAGAACTGAAAAAGCATATGCGAGCAAGGAGGCCTACAAACCTGACTCAGTTACACCAGTTCTGTCTGGAGGAATGGGCCAAAATCCAGCAACTTACTGTGAGAAGCTTGTGGAAGGCTACCCAAAACGTTTGGCCCAAGTTAAACGATTTAAAGGCAATGCTACCAAATACTAACAAATTGTATGTAAACTTCTGACCCACTGGGAATGTGATGAAAGTAATAAAAGCTGAAATAAATAATTCTCTCTACTATTATTGTGACATTTCACATTCTTAAAATAGTGATCCTAACTGACCTAAGACAGGGAATGTTTTCTACAATTAAATGTCAGGAATTGTGAAAAACTGAGTTTATATGTATTTGGCTAAGGTGTATGTAAACTTCTGACTTCAACTGTATATAAACTCTTATGAGAGCCTCAAGATAATTTAACCAAGTGGACATGATTTATACTTTTTCCATTTAAATATTAACAGATCATCATGTTAGGGCCCTTGAAATGCTTGCCATGTGTTGTTCCTCACAGAGTTAGCATAATTTAAGCCAATATTGGCCCTATTTGTGCATTGCCATTAAACAGGATTAATTGTAACATCATCAAATATTATGAATACAGCTCTGAAAAATAATGATGTTAGCAAGAATTGTCCCTTGCATAAGTAAATAGGACTTTATTTAAAAAAACAACTCCCAAACACTGTTTGAATAATTGGTCCTTGAGATCATTGTCATCGATGTGTTATTATAAACACAGTTTAAATGTTATATTGGTTGCTATGCCCCTGGTTACACTTAAAGACCCTATGAAGTTTTGTGGCTTTTACGCTGTCTGTTAGCTTTCATGTCATCTATATGCTAGTGTACTCATAAAACTAAATTACCCCCCCCCCCACCCCCCAACTCCACTCATTTCACTTAATGCCAAACAGGATTACACACACATACACGTACCTTACACTGCCTGAGCTTATCACTTTCATGCTATAGGTGTGTTGTGAATTTTCCTTCAGTGGTATTGTCCATTTCCTCAATCTGTCCTCCCCCAGTTGAAACCCTCATTGTCATTTCCATATACCACTCAACTACATGTGTTGCTACGACAGAGCGTTCTCTTGCATGATCTTTATCCAGCTGTGATCAGAGGGGTTGCTGTGGGAAAAGCGAATCGCTGTCATTTATCTGTGATAAACAGGGCGCTGGAGAATGAAATATGAGAATGGAAATGATAGATACACCAAAACGGAAATCACACCAACCCATTCAAGAATATTTTCATAGTAGGTGTGCCGCAGGAAAAGGTTAAAGAAATGTTTATTTACAGTGGCTTCAGTTCTTCGGCGCGGTTATGTGATAGCACTGAACAAAGAGGAAAAACTGCCCATTTCAACAGCCCATCTAGGTCACAGTGGAAGGGGCTGAAGGGAGGGAAATATCATTAAGATTGTATCCCCTGGACCTCGCTGCATTTGTCGTCTTCATACTTGTATTCATTATCAGGTACTTTCACTTTCAAAATAAATTAATCATGGCTGACTGAATAGCGCTTTTCTACAATGGCTTTGTAAGATGTTGCATCCACTCAGCCAGACGTCAGTGTAAGGATGGGAATGGTAAGGAATTTAATGATTCCAGTTCCTTCACGATTCCATTCATGATTATTTATTACTTGTAAGGAAGACATTTGGAAATAAGAAATGTAATTCTTATTGTATTTAGGGCCTGCTGCCCTCAACAGTCTTTCATCAAATGACAATCATTTCATGCTGTATTTAAACAGATTCTTGCAGAAGGTGTTTACTAAGATTTTAACAAAAATCATAATCTGTATATTTAACTACACATTAACTAGGTCATATGAACATCTAGTTAGTAATTACTAACAAACCAAATCAAATCACGTTTATTTATAGAGCACATTTAAAAACAACCATGGTTGACCAAAGTACTGCACAGTGGCATCACAGGCAAGACAGTATAACAGAAATAAAACATAGGTAGTAGGGCAGTTTCACAGCTTAACCATGGTTTAAGGTAAATTAAAAGCTAATGAAAATAAGAATGTTTTAAGCAACGATTTAAAAACAGATAAAGAGGAGGCGGTCCTGAGGTAATCTGGTAAACTGTTCCACAGTTTGGGACCAGTGATACAAAAAGCACGATCACCTCTATGCTTTATCCTGAATCTAGGAACAGACAGAAGTCCATGATCCCCGGATCTGAATGATCTGGTTGGGTTATGCGGACGAACCAAATCACAGAGATAATGGGGTGCTAGATTGTTTAATGATTTATAGACAAATGTTAAAATCTTAAAATTAATTCGAAATCTAATAGGCAACCAGTGCAAGGAGATCAGGATGGGAGTGATGTGTTCATGTTTACGACTGCCCATCAAAAGACGTGCCGCAGCATTTTGGACCATCTGCAGGTGGGATAGAGCTGATTGGTGCAGGCCAGAGTACAGAGAATTACAGTAATCCTGAAGCATGAAGAAATAAAAATATGGATCACAATTTCAGAAGTTTTCCTGGATAGAAAATGTTTTGTTTTAGCTAGGTGACGTAGGTGGAAAAAACTTGATCTAACCACTTCGTTAATTTGTTTATCAAACTTTAGGCTGCCATCAAAGAAAAAGCCTAGGTTCTTAGCGTGAGAAGTGAGATGAGGAGTGAGAATACCCAAGTCAATGTTGTTCACTGTTTTAATCTCATTTGGTCCAAACAGGATAATTCTGTTTTACTCTCATTAAGGTGTAGGAAATTATCTGTCAGCCAGGTTTTGAGTTCCTGCAGACAAGCTAAGAGAGGGTCAAGAGCTTGTTTGTCATGACGTTTTATAGGTACATAGATCTGTGTGTCGTCAGCGTAACAATGAAATGACACCCCATATTTGTTCAAAATTGCGCCCATAGGAAGCATATATAAAGAAAATAGGGTTGAAGCGAGGATCGAGCCCTGCGGAACACCACAGGTAAGCTGTGCCACAGAGGAGGTGTGCTGGCCCACTGCAACAGAGAAGCTTCTGTCTGATAGATATGACTGGACCCAATCCAGAGCCGTACCTCGAATACCAACACAATGCTCAAGGCATGAAATAAGGATATTGTGGTCAACCAGATCAAATTCTGAGCTAAGATCTAAGAGGACCAGGGCCATGACATTCCCAGAGTCTGTAGTCATTAAGATGTCATTTAGTACTTTTAGTAGAGCAGATTCTGTAGTATGCAAAGCTTTGAAACCCGACTGGAGAGGTCCAAGGATAGAGTTCATATTTAAAAATGATTGCAACTGGGTTAAAACTGCTTTCTCCATAATCTTAGCAATAAAAGGCAAGTTAGAGATAGGCCTAAAATTGGTACAGATAGTGGGATCCAAAGTGGGTTTTTTGAGGAGAGGTGTCACCGTTGCAAGTTTAAGGCAAGTTGGGACAGTCCCAGTGCAGAGACAGTTGTTAAAAACAGACAGTTTACAAGTTAATGAATGACTTCAGTAAGTATTTTGATTCACGAAAATGTCCCAGCCGGTAAGTGTCATGCGTTCAGGAGGTAGCGGTGTATGTTTTTGCGCTGTAGATTCAAAACAACCAGCTTATTTGAGTCACTCGTTCGGGAATCAGACTACACTGGTTGCGCTTAGTTTTGCCCTGCAGATTCAGCCGCTGCTGAATAGTAATGTATGACAGAGTATTTTAGTGCAGTGTTCTGTCCTCTGCAGAAGAATGCACATTCGAGAACCGTAGAAGACATAAAAATCGTTTGGTTCTGGTATTTCTTAAGAAATGGAAAGGAAACGGTTATCCACCAGACTGACAACAGGTGCTTATGCACAGAATTTTGTTCTTCCTTTTTTTCCTAATGTTAATGAATCCAGAGTATTCTAAATAAAGGAGCATGATTGTACAGCTTGATTTGAATAAGTGCAAACTTATTCACGAATCATGATTTCTGCGTAAAAACGTTCGCACACAGTTTTCACGGCAATATACGTGCATATAAATGGTTAGTGAATGCGGCCCACTGACCTTGTGTGATTTTATATGAAGGGTCTTTTTAAGGCAATGCTGCAGCTTGATCCTGTTTAACCTTAATTTCCACCTGTTTGTCTTGTAGACAAGCGAAACGTCTGACTGAGAGGACAGACAGTAAACTGACTAACTCAGGAACCACTGCTCAGGACTGCAAGGATTCAAAGGCTGTCGTCTAGGAACTGACCCCGCTCCCCACTGAGAGCCCCCACGACCGCCGCTGCATCCTTCTACACATGTCAACATGCAATATGGTGGATGTGTCCCATGATAACTAAAAGACAAAAAAGGCATTTTCTTGAGTCTATGTGAAGACAACACTATCTGAACACAACATTTATTTACTCTAGAGTTACTTAAAAAGAGCAAGCAAGCTAATATAAAAAAAGGAAAAAAATGTTTATTGCATGGTACTGTTTGAAAAACAAGGGAAACTTCAGTGACAGTGTAGAATTTCCCCATTTGATAGATGTTTGAATATTATTTTCACCTTGTCTCCTAGTGATATGGTTTAAAACAGGCTTATAACATGCCATTAATAGAAAAAAAGCATTATTGGGGGCAAACAAAGTTGTGTATCTTATTTTGGTGGGTTATATTATTTTCCTTTTCTCTTTAATCTATGAATAACAATGCTTGAGTATTTAAGGATTAACCAATGCGAGTGCTGTGAAGTCGTAGATGTTGTCTTCATATATAGTCACCCAGCTTACCGTACATGCTGACATAAAGCATTCATCTATCTATATGGATGTATATGAATTGTAGAATAATCATACCCAGAGGAAAACAAAAACAAAAACTATGAGTGTAAATGGACAAAATTGATACTAGAGGTAAACAGCATATTATCACCCATGATACAGCTAATCTAAGGTGTCCAAATCGAACAAACAACACTCTTGCCTTCTAAAACGTTTTTTTGAGGATAGAATTGCGTGACAGAAATACAAGAGCCTGTCGATTTGTGCCTCTAGCAAATTCCTGTTTGATGATTGTTTCCTTCTCCATCAGTTTTGTCCAGCACATCTACACCCATGTTGTGTGTTGTATTGACTTGATACATCAACTGATTGCTTTTAAGGACTGCATTCTGAGAGCCTGTAATCAATGGACAGGCTCTCTTTTCAAAATGATTGAGTCGTAGAAAGAACAATTACTTGACCTGTCAAAAGTAACTCACTAGAAGAGCGTTTTTCTCTCCCTGAAGATCTACAATGTAACAAAAGACATGTTGGTTACCTAAAATGCAGTAAAATCACATCAGTTCATGTTGAAACCAGTGTTGTGTGTTGTTATCTTTTCTCCTGATGAGTGAATTTATGTGCGGTGAGATGACAGTGAAAATGCGTTTGCATTTCTAATTTTATACAACATTTTTCATTACAAATTACACTATCAGCATACCAATAGGAGTGAACATTTTAATTGAAAAGTTGACATGAATTTCAGAATTTCTTGGTATTTGGTATATCCTCCATTTGCATGCCCTTGAGCTGGAATGGACTTCACAAGTTGATCCATGTTATCCAGCATGATTTGATAATGTTCCAAAGAGCATCTTGTGTGCTTCAATGGAAGCAAGGAAGTCTGACCTTTTGTACGAAAATGTCCCAAATTTGAAATTGAAAACAAAAAATCTGTCATGATTCCACACATCCGGCCCCTAATAAGGCTGATTAAGCCTGAGAGGGATTTTACACCCTCTGCCCTGCCACAGTAACACATCCTCCTCATTTCAGAATTATTACATGTTCTTTGTAGCTAAACAACGGGTTTTGTATTTTGCTGGCAGCACATGGGTGTGAATTAAAAACCACAGACGATTTGCTCAAGCATATTGTGTAGTGCTGTGTCCAAGCTAAAGGGAATTCTAGGCTCAGTAACACATGAACCATCATCCATGAGTCATTCAGTCGTTAGGACACTGCAGTCTAAAAATAGATCTGTAATAAAAGATTATGCAATATCACTATGGAAACATTCCTTCATTCATTGTAAGGAGTATTCCTTCTTTACATCACCACCAAACAAAGTCCAAGCTCATTAAATAAAGGATTAACGGATAGAATATCAAGTTTGTTACAGATCTGTTATAAGTGGTGTTTGCTAAGGCAAGCATCACTATTACTATTGTTCATACATGGATGTTAGTTGTTTGTTAAAATCCTTAATCCTAAATATTCATGTGGTGCGTATCTCCAAACTTTAAGCACCATTTGTGCTATGGACATGAATGATAGCTCAAAATCAAATTGTTGTGTAGAGATGTGCTATTATTTTTCCTAAGTGATTGGACTTATGATTAATAATAATAATAAAAATAAATAAAAAACCAACCAGCCATATCTAGAGACTTGGGCTGGTCTTTTGACTTAGGCCAGTAAGAAACCAAACAGAACATCCAAGAAACTGCATAGCACTGCATTAGGACCCTCCTAGAACAGGGTAAGATTGACAATATTTGCTCTCTGGTTTTGATTTTTCAGGGGCATTTTATACCTTTAAAGGGCACATTTCTTTCTAACCACATTTTTTGCCCCCATATTTTACATTTTGGGGGCATTTTTGTTACTTTCAGTGGCAATTTTGCTTTGAGCCCCCTTAATTTCTTACTCTGTTCTAGAACACCCATATCTAGAGAATTGGGGTTAGGCTCTTTTGACTTGGGTCAGTAAGAAGCCATCCAGAACCCCCAAGCAACCACATACTGTAGCAATACCTTAGCAACCACCTGGAACACCCTCAAAAACATTTGAACATACTAAAAACTTATTAAAATGCTTAAACATACTAAAAAGCACCCAAGCCATATATAGAGGATATATTGGGGATGGGCTCTTGGACTCCTTTGACCTTAGCAACCACCAAAAGAAACCTAAAAACATTCAAACATCCATTGTAATGGACAGATGTGCAACTCTTTAAAAAGACATAATTTGGAGGAAAATTCTTATGGAGTAAAAAGTAAATGATTCTTTGTAAGAAGAGAGTTTTCTGCTGAGCCTATAAACTGTAAAAATTAAAAGATATTTGAGGGGTTCCTTAGCTGCCACACTGGTTGAACCATCTGAAAATCCTCCAGACACCCTTTAAAGGAGCCACAAATATCAATTTATGTCCTCAAAAAAACATCAATATACATTTCAAGTGCCTCGAAGACTTTCTCTTATTATAGGGTTATTGAAGGAACCGTTGACAGGCCTTAGAGTTCTTTAGAGTTCTTGCAGGAACTTAAGTTTCTCAGAGAACTGAAAGGGTGTCTGGAGAATTTCCAGAGGGTTCTGCCAGAGTGGCATCTGAGGAAGCCCAGTTGGTGCCTCGATTATCTTTTAGTTTTTCCAATGAAGGTGCAGCAAAAAACCGTTGAAGAACCTTTATTTAAATGCCCTTTATTTCTCACATATTATCCTTATTATTGTTGTTTCTTTGTTCTGCTCCCATCACTGTCCTATGGCATGTGATGTTTGTTTGAGTTGGGCCTTATGTAGCTTGATTCAGTTATTTGGAGAAGATTTAATTTTCTCTGTTTTGTTTTTGTTCCTTTTGTTGTGGCTGATCGGAGCTGGCTCATAACAGCCTTTCAGACTTTATCTGGAACGCCCATTTGCTAAACTGATACGTAACTATGCAACCTCAACAACAAACCGGCCAGAGCAGCTGTAGACTGACATGAGAAAGCTCTCAATGCACTGCTGTATCAAAGTCTTTCTGTATCCTTTAGCAGGAACATACTCTTCCATCTCAACAACAGAGAGATGTACTGCAAATTTTCTTATGCCAGATCGTGAAAGTTTTTGTGTGGCATTATCCCTCTTGAAATTCTTAGCACCTGGTATGCAGGAAGAGACATTTTAAATTAAAGCTCTTCAGCCTTTTTCAGGCCAAGTGTTCCTTGCTGGATAAGGACCCGTGTTACATATTGTATCAAATTGAGAGTAGCATTTTAAGCCTGGCCTATAATAACGTGTACAATAGCATATTAATGTATTGCTTTGTTATTACATTTACATTGCAAATTGCAATAACAGTACATTTTAAATTTGCATAATACATTTTAATGTGGGAACTTTGGCTCTTAATTTTCGCTTAAAGTTAACTTAATTTTTGTTCATGTGTTTTTAGATCAATTAGTTTGAGATCAAACAATATTTAGCAGACTCCCTGTTTAAAGAACACTGCTTTAAAAGAATAACTTCCAGTAAGATGAACGATATGTTATCTTTGAATAAACACACAAGCTATGTTGACCACTTAAAGTTTAAAGGAATGGTTCACCAAAAAAAATCAAATTCTGTCACTGTTTACTCACCCTCATGTTGCTGTAAGCCCATATGACTTTCCTTTGCAGAACACGAAAGGATACAGTAGCAGTTGATAGTGACTCGCTTTAAAGCTTAAAAAAGCTCCCAAAAGTGATTTAAAGCGACTTGTGTGTCATATCCCAAGTTTTTTGAATGCATACAATATCTTTGTATGATTAACAGACTCAAATTTGTCATTATTCACTCTCAAATTAAATAATTGATCAACTCATGTATACAATCAAATATAGTGATGTGTTAGGCGGCGCTAGCTATAGGCAGACTAGACAATTGCCTAGGGCCTTCACATTGCCAGGGGCCTCCAAAAGACATGTGAGCTTTGGTAGTTATCCAGGACTGAACGGTGTGACAGTTATGTTCGCATTTGCGATTAAAAATTATAATGTGCAAATAGAAATTTTAACCCATTCGCACATGTGCAATAAGTTTAGCTTCTGGCGCTTGGAAAATCCACAGATGATGCCTATTAAGAGTGTTACAACAAAGAACATGTCAAATGAGTCTGATGTCTACTTTTACTATATTATTGCATAATCTCGAGCACTTTAGCACATGGCCATGAACGCGTAGGGTCAAGGTAATGTTCCCTCTGCGCAGCGCGCTACTTGCACTGCTGCACTCAATTTGATGCGCTATATGCAGAAACTGAGTGTTGATCAAATAAAACTCAAGATATTATTCTGTTTGCCTGCAAGTCTGTGAGTACTGTATTTAAATGCTTGACATGTAGAGAATTAACTTAAAGATGGTGAGCTTTTGACTCAAACACTGAATTCAGCATGTTTCTTAGAGAAACACCATGCGATGCAGATAAGGGGTTTTCAGTGCTCTAATCTTAAACCAATACAATGAATGTTAATAAAACAGTTTATTAAAATGGTTATATTTATTACATTAGTGTTTATTACAAAGCAGGAAATAAGAAAATGCATTATCCTTAGGTGTTGGAGCTTTAGAATGATATTCTTTATTGTGCACCCTCTTATGTTTTAGTTGCTGTACTTGTATAACACTAAACAATTAAGAAAAGGAAGTCAAAGACTCTTGAATTTGCTCAATGCTAAAGGTTAGTCTCAGTCTCAGACAGCATGCCCATGGATTACCCACAGAACATTCACAGCAAGCATGATGCATATTGCAGCAGAAATGGCAAGAGTTGCAGAAAATCCATTCAGTTTGCCTAGATGCAATAGGTAACGCTATTAGGCTGGGGTGCACAGGTTCTTAACAGTTTTTCAGATAAAGTTTTGTTTAAAAGTTACTAGGCTGCTACAATGAGCACAAACTTTGACTTTTGATTAGATTTGCCAAAGCTTGCCAAGTTTATGGCATTTAATCTTTGAAATAACTTCGAGTACTGCTTGAGGCAGATTATGTGATTGATTGGTATGTCATACCAAACTAAATAATAAAAACAATTAGTAAAAAAAAAAACTTTGTCCATTCAGGGGCCTCAAGGATAAATTTTGCCTAGGGCCTCTTAATGCCTAAAACAGGCCCTGGTCAGTAACATCAAACCTCATTGGTTCTTGCACATCTCATGAGGTTTGATGTTATTGACATGACATTTTTGGGAACACAATTCCTTTAAACAATTAGGACTCCTTAAATGTGCACTCTCTTTTGAATACATTTCCAATTTTAGGATTGCTCTGTCCTGGATGACTCAAAATCATTAATGACCTTTCATTGTGTAAAGCTGTTAACACTGGCTTTCTTGCATGGGAAAACAAAGTTCAATGACCCCCCCCCCCCCCCATCCAAATTAAGTGTTATCGACCCTTTAAAACCATTAACTTAGTGCTTCGCTAAACTCACTCTTTGTAGATTGACAGGAAAAATAAATCCTGTCTGCATAGCATGGGAAAACGTTTAATAATCTTGTGTTTTCATGTTGTATCAAAGCTATGAATTTCTGGCAATACGAGGCTTAATTATTTCCTTAGCTAATAGCTGCTTAAGTCAACCGATTGTATCTGACAGTTAGCTGTAGGAGGTTTTGATGTATCAGTATTTCTCTCTCTCTGTATTATCACTAATCTCCTACCATGGACCATCAGACAGCCCAATTAGCCAGACTCCTCCAACATCAATACCTCCACCACTGCAGGCTGACGTATTGACGTCTAGCTGGTTGCACAACAATTGAAGAGCATTGGCAGAGACCTGGATGTCTCCAGTGCCTGTTGCTATGGATAAGTGATTAGCTGTGTCAGTGAACCCATTTAATTAGCTTGATTGGTGTTAAAGGAAAATGTCTTGCTTTTGCAGAACTGATGGAAATGGAATTATGCAAGTGACATTTAGACACCGAATTATTAGGTATTTTACTATGGATGAACTACTTTTAGCATTTCAGCAGGCATTTAGAAAAGAAAAATGCTTTTTTAATAAATTATGATGAAAATCAGGAAATTGTATCATGGGTGTTTTGGGAAAAGGTTACTCAATGGTCAAAATGGCTTATGTGTTTTCTATAAAGCACACTATTTTGACTCACAAATCCCACTTAACATGCAGTTGGTCAGTTTTTTTTTTTTTAAATAACTAATCTATATGCAATTCGCTCATTTAAAAAAAAAAAAAAATATTGCATTGCTACATTTCAGAATTCTTCCGCTGAACACATCACATTGAGCAGATTTACTTATTATGAAATACTCAAGCTGCAACCTTTGAAACTAAAGAAAACCCTCCTCTCTCTTCCTGTGATGCATTTCCCCTTGAGTGAAACTCCCTCATTTTGGCTACAATGGAACATTTGAGTCAAACTGTTCTACATTGTCTACTTCCCAGAAGCTGTATGTGGCACTAACAACTGCTGCCCACCAATACATTAAAAGCTGTGTGTCATACTCCTAAGTCATCATAAGGATGAGTTTAGGACTCATTAGAAAAGTTGGCAAAGACTTGAGCAACAAGTCTTGAGACACACTTAAGCGATCAAACTTTTAAACCTAGGCTTCCTGCGCTGTTTCTTGGCATTTCTGGCATTTGCTGACATTTTGCTTGTTGCAAACAGTCAGGCTTATGAAAAGATTTCATACTTCATGGTTGGTTGCTGTGATAATTGTTGATATTTTTAGAGATGGCTTACATTTGTGGTTATGACTCCAATAAATCAAACCACGATAATCTAAATCATTTTATTAATTTAAGTTAGGTAGAGACACTAAACATTGGAACCACATCGTTTGCTCCTCTATAGAGCAGTCTTTAGGAAAGTTACAAAAAGAGTACTTATGTCATACTGTTAACAAATGGCAAACATGAAGAGGTAGAGATTTTAGGCTCATCACAGTCAATGAATGAAAGGACGCCTATTGGAATGTAGTTTAAACTTGTGTTTTGTCCTTTTTTCCTACTAAACATAAAAAATATTCAAATATCGATCTGTGAAAAGTAATTTCAATGGTCCAGGTTTGCATACAACGAAATGGATAAACATTTAAACAGGACAAGAGTGTGTACATTGAGAGCACATCTGACACTATCAAAAATACCTAATTTTCCGATTGTGATAGACATTTTACGTTCCAGTTTTTAAACCATTTTCAAATGTTGTGTGAAGAATTCCCTCCAAATAACTAAGAAAAAAATGTGGGTAATTTGCCAGATCTACAACCACAAGTTGTAGTTAATGCATGAAACCAAAATGGATCACAAACTAAATGTAGTGTTCAATTAAAGATTATCTGTAGTGCTTAAGAAATCCATACAGACAAAGAGTCGGTCATTTCTGCATTCACATACACCGAATACCACCAATTCATATTCATGATACATATCTGTCTGTAGATATTGCTGAAGAGGACATTCTTAATTTAGAGTAAAAACTGTGCTCCCTCTCACCCAAAAAGAGTGTTGAACACACTAATAAAAAAAAAATAAAAAAAGAAGAGGAAAACAATGTTACAAGCATTCATTCCATCTCAAACTTTGTCAACAGAAATTGGCATATTCTGAAGCATTTGCAATTTACCAGACTTTAAGTTAACATCACATGATTTATCACTGGGCCCTTTCCGATATATAATCTGCCTTCAAATGAATTGGAAATTGGAGTGGTGCAGTACCACATTGAACAGTGTGATAATGTTGGCAGTGTAGAGAAAAGTAAATACAGTGCATGTCTACACACAAAAAAAAAAAAAAAGAAAAAAAAAAAAAGTGACAAGGTTTTACTGTTCGTACAGTAACATACTGTATAGTTTCACAAAGACACTAGATAATGCTGGTGACTACATTATGTAAATAGTTAATTACTGAATATCTCATGTATGATTTCAAAACTATTGACAGTATATAGATGGATGGTTTCTATAAACAAACCATTGAAAACACAAAACAAAAACAAAAAATGACAAATAAATCCTTAGTGTAGTACACAGCTTTCTTTGTTCCAGAGGAACAATATGGTAAACCTTTGCATCTGCCGAATGCAAGTGCACCAGTCTAAACTCAGTCCTTTTCTCTACAGTCTTCCCTCTCAGTGGTCTTATCCTTTTGCGGGTTAAAAATTAGCTCCATGTGGAACTTGCAAACAGCGCCCTCTATATCCCATTCTTGGCCTCATTGTTGTTCATTGCCTCCTTCCTCTGAGCCAGGAAGGGGTACATGCACTTATCTGCCCCCAGGAACCGGTACATGCACACAATCGCTTCGAAGGGCAAAATGCTGTAATAGAAGAAAAACAAATGGACCATGTCAGTTCTCATTGGTGCAACAAGTTGTAGACCAGTGGTTCTCAACTGGCTTTGCTTCAGGACCCAGATTTTCCTTTGGACACCCAAAATTGTTTGTCTTACAAAATTTAATTTCGATGGTTTCATACTGTTATCTGATAATTCACCGCACAAAACTCATAGTGATTGGCAGTATTAGGATCAGCACCCACCTTTTCATAAAGTTGACCATGTATACAATGCGAGGTGTGCAGATCATGGGCTGGTCTGTCAGGATAGCCCTCATGGCCTGTTTTACGCAGAACTCTGGCCTCAATGGAGGGAGAAAGGGCTCGATCTCTTTCCTGCCCCACCAAAGCCAAAGAAAAGGCAGGGGGAGAGAAAATAAAGAGACTTTCATTAAACAAAGACGACTCTTAATCATTCATGTTTTCTTCTCTAAGCCCAAGTGCTTAGCCAGTCAGAGCAAGTCATTACTGAGTGGAAACAGATCCCGCATGCACCTGATAGAAAGGCAAGCTTCTATTCAAGTGGAAGCCCTATTGTGTGCATGAAAAACCAACCTGACAGTGACATGAGAGGCCACAAGCAAAGCTACCCTGACTGTTGTTAAGCAATGTCTACTTGAACTAGATACCCATTGTCTGTTTCGCTCATTTAGTGGTGGTTATTTGTAACCCAATCATGACATTTGGACGGTTCCATTCTTACCTTATTCTACATCCTCTGAACATGCCCGTGTCCACCAGGTAAGGACACACCAGTGTCATGTGGATACCGTCCTTCTCTGAAGCCTTGATTTCGTGACTAAGGGACTCGTGGAAGCCGATGGCACCGAACTTGCTAGCGCAGTAATCCTGGAACCAAAAAGTAACAGAGTCTGTAATGGTGTGCTTTGAATTTGAGCTTCCCGAGGCAGTATTCCTTTCTGTAATGGCACGGCAGCTCAACAATTTCATTAGAATTCTTCAGCCGTGTATGGAGAATACTGTAGGTAGGAGGGTTTTGATGTGGTTCACTGTGGACATAATCTTCAGAAATGGAATGGGCAAACACAGATGCGTGTAGATAAACACTCTGGAATAAAAGGAATTTGAGTGCGCACACAGCAGCTTGAGTCACTCCATTAATGCAAAACCATAAAAAGTCATATTCAGAGCACTGCAAGGAAGCATAATAGGTCAGACACTGCTTCTGGGACCCTTTGAAGTGAGACTTATAAAATAGAAGTGTAGTGTACGTACAGCTAACAAAACAAAAAAGGCAAAATTTCCCCGAAAGGCTGTTGGGAAAATTACATCAATTTGGACAGCAGTAAAAGAAAGGCTTGTACATGCATTAGACTCCAAACACCATGAGGTGCCCTGTGTCAGCATTGATTAATGAACAGAAATGGTAGTTTTTTGGTGTATCAATTCCAAACTCTACTGACAGACTTTATCAATGAATATTATGCAAAACTGTAGCTCAACTGAAATAAAATGGTGCCAGCGATGCCAAGCGATACCTAGGTTTGATTCCCAGTAGTGACAATAAAATACTGTATTTAGATAATAAATTTATTTAGAGCATCTTCCAAAAAGAACAGAGAAAGAGCATATTTTTACAGTATATATGGCATTATATTGCCTCCCTGCTCTCTAAATATTGGCAACGGCCATTCAAAGGTGCAGTATGTAAGATTCAGAAAGCCTTGTTATTAATGACACCCGTGGCCGTTAAGTGAACTGCAGCCAGCTGCCTGTTGCTTGTGCTCATGCTCGTGCACACACTCCATAGGGACACGAGCATTGACCAAAACAATGACGTAACGTACAAAGAGACAGAACGTGATTCACCAGCATCATGCTGACAGATGAGGTAGCATAATTAAAATTACACAGTTATGATTGCTTTACTAGAAACTCTGAGACTGTATATTATATTTTACTCTCCAGTGCTGGAACAGGGCTAAAACAAAGTGTGGATATAGGTCTGACTATGTGAGACTGTAGTTTGAAGTAATCACTTTTCTTTGCATGATACATTGACTGCATTTATACGATAGCCTATGTCGGCGTTAGCTAGCTAGCCAGCTTTCTCAATAGCTGTTAGCTAAATTTGGTGGATGATGACAGTAGCTGTTTATAAAATAGACTGTACATTATAAATATGTTGACACAATTCAGTATTGATGTGATTCCATCACAACTGTAATTTTGATATATCGATGTGCTATTGTTTTATAATAATAAAGGATGTATATATTTTCTGTATAAACAAGTTATGTTACACTAATGAATGGGTCTTTTTGCATTATCTTGAACATTGTCTAGCATTCATTTCATGTGTTATTGTAGTTTACCTTGCTGAATAATTACAGATTAACATTGACATTAACCTGACTTTTAGTACAAAGAGAAGATCGTTTAAATTATTTGAAAGAAATGCCCTGCCGATGTTCACTCTAGTTTTCGCTCGACCATGATCACATTCCCGCTTAGCCTGACGGGATTCAGTAGATAAATGTTTTTTTTTTTTTTTGGCTTACTCTTGAGTTTGTGTAGGAGTCGGTGTTGTGCTGGGAGCCGGACGTTTGCTGGATTCCATCTCTAAGATAACGTTACCTAGTGTTGCAGACTGTCTGTTGACGCAGTTGAATAGCGAAAGCACAGAGGCAAGGCTCTCGGGAGCACGCATAAACGTCACATCCTTTGGATTTTCCCGGCAAAAGCAACCCGCTCCCTTCGCATGAATATCAGTCTACAGGCTTTAATTGGCAACCTAGGAAGTCCAGGAAGGGCTCATTTTTTAAGTTGCGTTACAAGCTGTTCACACATTGGCAAAAAAAAAAAAAAAAAAAAAAAAGGTGAATATTACATGAAAAATTTTACATATTGCACCTTTTAAAAAAAACAACAAAAAAAAAAAACATTGGTTTACCATTAGTTAAAATGGCTTTGAAGAAGTTTGTTTTGAGAAATCTACATATGTATGTTGGAGAGGTTTTGTCTTTGTGTTTGTATTTGTCAATATACACAAGTGCTCCATGGGAAACCTGTCTTTTCAGTAGGTAGACACCAATTCAACAAATTCAGACACCAAGACCAATTCAGCATCTCTCAAGCGTTAGCGTGCTCCTTAATTTGCGTGGAGATCTAGGCGTGCTGCAGCAAATTTCCATGCCACGCTGAGCCAACATGCTGAGCATCTTTTTATTCCAGTCTGCCAATAGATATATGTGATGGATGCAAATGTACTAACCTCCACACCAGCTGTGCTGAATAGGCCCAGCGAACTGGCAACTGTCACAATGTGGCCATGGTTCATCTCTAGCATCTTGGGAAGAAATGCCTTGGTGGTCTGGAAAGAGATGAGGAAGGAGGGGAAAAAAAGACGGTTATTTTTTTTTATGCTGTTTGTCTGTGCCAAAGCCCTTTGATCCTGTTTCTTTTTCTTTCGACAAATAATTCACCAAGTCTAAACACTCATCTCCCTCGTCCTGCTGGGGGAGTTAAGAAACACAATTCCATTACTGTCTTAAAGGCCATTTACAGGGAGCTCGGCTTTCACATGCACTTAAAAAATGAATTAGTGTACAGTTCAATTTGTTTTGGTAGTACTAGTTTCGAGAACTTTTTCATTTCTGACACGGAAGTTTAACTTGGACAGAAAAAAGAAACTACTCAATGGAAGCATGAATTATTGCACAGGTTTTGTTAAGTCTATGGGGTGGTTTCATATTGGCCTGAAATGGCTTATAAAATGGTGAAAAGACAGCTTTTAGACAGAAACATGCCAGTTCAAAACAAGCTGTTTGTCTGTGGTTTCCTCTTTTCCCACAACGAGTTGGTCCCAAGAGTAGCATCTCAGTATCAGCAACACAAAGCCAGAGCGGCGTTCTCACTCACCACTGTCACCACAATACAATTCAAAAGTCCAAAACAAAGCTCTGAGCTTCTGTAACGCCACTGTAAGTCAACTAAGAAGGGGAAACAAACACCACCTTTTTAACCAGGATCAGGCATTAGCACTGGAACAATTAAGTGTATTGAAAACTAGAAAACTAGCGGAGGTTGGACTGTAGTGCAGAAGGTTTCTAGTGTGTACAACTGAACACCTCACTAACTTTGTTAAAGGGATTGTTCAGCCAAAAATTAACCATTCTATAATCATTTTCTCACTCTTATTTTGTTCCAAACCCATTCTTTCTTGTGAAGAACGCAAAAGATGATATTTAACACAATGTCCAAGCTGCTCTTTCTAATACAATGAAAGTGAATTGTGATATTAATTTAATGGAAAAGAGCAGCTTGGACATTCTGAAAGAAATAAAAATAGGTTAAGAATGACATGTGGGTGACTAAATGACTGAATTTAAATTTTTGGGTGAACTGTTCCTTTTTTTTTTTTCATCTGGTCTGACGTCCTGCCTGGCCGTGATTGACTGTTTGCGATAAATCAGGCTCATCTTCCACTTTCCTCTGATCCCGGCTGGACAAAAGATTGAGTGAATAAAAAACAAAAAAGCATGCCATATCTTACTTTCACTTCACACCCAGGGGAAGTGAGGGGGTGGATACAATAATGATGAAAAACTTAACTGGCATCATCCATTTACTGCTCTCTTACAGAAGACCTGTCATACAAGCCTGCAGAACCGCCTGTGGCTTTATAGTCAATTCTCAATGGAACATGAAACATGCAATGAAGAGAGTACAAAACTGTTAAGAGCCAAGACAGAGGCCTTCAATTATATCAATATTTACAAACAAGCCCAGTGGAAACGTACCTTGCTTATGCTTGAAAATGGTACCAGCTTGCATGGTTAAGCGCAAAGAGCAGAAATGCATTCTCGCACCTCTGCCAGCCATCTTAACACCTTGATACGTTTTTGAAATATCTGCGAATCTGGTTGTGGCACTGGAATCTCTCAAATTCATTTCTCCTGACTTCACCTCCATGAACCAGGTCATGTGAATTAGAGTTGCAGCCCACATGGTACAGTTAATATCCATATGTGCTTTTTAATTCCTGATGTTAAGAGTTAACTGTGTGTTTTTCCAGAGCATTAAGCATAAAATTGCTCTTAATATTCGTCTCGTTGTGTTGGGGGGCACATTTTGGGGAGCAGACTTGGACCCGTTTAAAGCTGAAATCGTGCCTTGCATGCCAAACTGGTGGTAAGTATGCGTGCAAATGAAGCATTAGGGTAGATCGGGCCTGTAGTACACATATGCCAACATCTTCCAAACACTGCAATCTACACTACTGAAATTTGATTTGGGGAGTTTAGACTACGAGCTGTTGCCAATGAAACAGCTTAGACTATTCCGTCCCTCTTGGCTATAACAGAACATTAGTGCACGAAATAAGACAAAGGCAATCAAAGGTCTGCTTGTACATCCTGTGGGAAAATAGTTTTTAAACCGCTCATGTAACGCCACAGAACTTGAAGCCATTCCAGTGGCCAAATGTGAACTAAAGTACATGAACGCAGACGTTTCTAGCAACACAAGCTTGATTTCTTGCATAGTTTTATTCCAAAATGTGTAAGAGCGCAATTCATTACACAACACAAGTTTACATTGCATTCTCAGCATTGACACAAGGGGTGCTATAGTGTACATTAGTGTGAAGTTTCCACTTCTACGGTGTTTTCTCTTTCAAGTTAACTACTGTCATAGCAGAGCAACGGTTTAAGACAGTATTGCTGAGCAAATACATAAAAGACAATATTTTGTAGCAATTAATCAGAATAGCACATCCAGTTTAAAATGGAAAAAAGTTTTGAAGGTAACTATCGCCCCCTTGAGTGTGGAGGTTTGTTACCATCACAGTAACGCAAGAATGCACAACTGGCATGTTTATCTGGACTGTGCATTGGCAATGTGTTGGCCAAGTGCTTGTGTCTGTGTTGGTGTACTTGCCCTGTTTCTGCCCTTAGATATAAATAAAAATGTGATGTAGTAAAAAAAAAAAAAAAAAAAAAGAGATGTAGCCTTTACATAAACATGGAAAGACATTTAATTCAGAGTCAGTAAAAGTCCTTTCAATATACATATATGCTTTTTTTTTTAGCTATGTGTATCAGTTAGACTTAAAATGCTACGTGTTTCTCACTTGAGCATGAATGGCTGTAATAAGTAATTTGTGCAAACAATACATCAAAAAAATTTAAATAACAAGTATGTTAACTTTCTAGTGAACACTGTTGTTTCCTGTTGAATGCACATCGGTGTAATGGCATTCTTAGGCACTGTTCTATAGAGACCCACAGAATGGTGCAATTTATTGGTAGACCTGATATTAAAGAACTAATAACCTATGAAGTAAAAAAGTTTGAATATACGTACAAAATATTGGTCAAACCGATAACTGGTCTATCACTACTCTCCAGTTTATGGACTGACACTACCTTTATTGAAACTGGCCACATCACAACCTCATTGGGTTAGAGTGGTCAAGGAGATGTTACCAGTTCAGCTCCTTAACCAATCAAACCCAAAGTTACCAGCCCAATACAATTCCACTTGATAATTAAGCTACCACCACATCATAAGCTCTGAACTTGCACAAATGAGGAGAAATGGCTAGGAATCTTTGTATAAACCCAATCCACTATGGAATGAGCCTTTGAAGGGGGCCACCTCTGATGTGGGCATGGCCTTACTGACCTCTCGGACACAAAATGTGTGAAACTGAACAGAAGATCATGTCTTAATTCATAGCTTCCGTAATTGCTTTTCAGCGCCTGTGTTTACGCTAAATTAACTTCCAACAGCAGAGAGCTTCCTTGGCCCTTGCAGTGGTTCAATGCCTGTTGTGCTCTCTAATTGATACAAGCTCAAATGCATTGCTCCTCACAAAGCTCTTCACAGCTGCAGTGTCAGCCTGGATTAGTGCTCATGTCTGACCACTAGGGACATGCACAAATATTGTTGTACAGAAAAGCCCAGATGGCCAGTAATTAGAAGAACGTGGACTGGTCCTAAGAAATATAGCAGAGGCATTGGCCAGATTGATGAACAGCCCTCGGACTTTGAAGCCCAACAAATAAAACTGAAGTGGGGGCTAATTGAGGGTCTAATTGATGCTGTTCCTATATTGCCAATGTTTAATTAAAGTGGGAATAGGGAAACAAGTATTTGCATGCTAGATCTATGGTTATGTACTCTACATTACATACGGTTCATGCCCCTGCGTCCATGCTGGACCAGGTTGATTAATGCTGGTTTGGTGCTGGTCTAGCTGGTGTACCAGCTTTGTTTTTCAACTGCAAAAAAACAAAAAAAAAAACACTTGTCAACCACCATGGCCTTTATGGTTAAGCTAGTTGGGAGACCAGCACACTAGAATCCCATGGTGATGCATGTCTTTACAAGAGGGATGAAGGGTAGTTTTGACTTAAAATCCTTGTTAAACACAATTAAAAACCACAACCAAATGGACTCCAACTCGGTTAAATGGCAATATTCAAATTAGCCAAATAATTCACCAGTGAAGCTCACTGGCCAGGAACAAATATAAGCAGCTCCAAATCAAATATCTGATACAGGTGCATTGGCCTCGAGTAAGACCATCTAAAACTACTCAAGAAAGACCCTTCTGCCTGGCTGCTCCCTTTCTCTTGGTCCAGCAGGAATGCAGGCTGGAGAACTTAGCTCCTGTCGCTTGGCATCTTGTCAAACTGATCCCCAGACAAGAAAGCAATTGTCGCATAAGTGGGTCAGGCATCAGCTCCCCATTACCAGCAAGCTTGTGTACAAGACTCCCTTTCCCTTGATGCTTTTCTCTAGGAATGGGCTGAGTCCTTCGCTTCAGCCACGCTCACTTAGCAACTAGGAGGCTTTCACGGTCACCACTGCACCCAGTTCTGGAATGCACTTCTCACATGTCGCCTATTATGGGGTCAACATCACGAGCTCTTCAAATCTGACCAAGCACTAAATCTGTTCATTTGCACCACTTAAATAATTTGCTTTGCAAAGTTC
The DNA here is from genome assembly GCF_019703515.2 of Myxocyprinus asiaticus. Classification (NCBI taxonomy): domain Eukaryota; kingdom Metazoa; phylum Chordata; class Actinopteri; order Cypriniformes; family Catostomidae; genus Myxocyprinus; species Myxocyprinus asiaticus. Next base: position 16,295,172 of record NC_059387.1, read on the forward strand.
CAGTCAGTTTGCCTCAAAGTCACATCTACCGGCTATTCTCAAGTCAGTCTGCCCTGCTGAAATAAACTCGCCTAAGATAGCTTGCTGGTCATAGCTGGTTTAAGACAGTTTTAGCTGGTCTCCCAGCCTTTAGGTGGGGTGAGGGGGGCAGCTGACCTCCTGGCCTGACAAGCGAAAGTGCTGAAAACCCCTCTAAAACCAGCCAATGGACTAGGCCGACAGACAGCTAAAACCAGAAAACAAGCTAAGGGAGGTTTAAGATGTGGTTTTTTTCCCATCAGGGTGAACAGGAGCTGCCGAGACCTCACTGGTCTTGGGACTCAAAACCAGCTGTAAGCAAACAAAAAGCAGAGGGCTTCAGCAGAGCACAGACAGTCTGGAAGAGAACCACTCTGAGATGATGGCCTTGCTTCCTGTTGGCTCCTCCAGCTTTGTTACTTTCCCACCATGCAATCCAACAAAATAAAGATAATGTCCATCTGGACTTTGCCCTTCCCGCCTCCAGAGTTTTGAAACACAGCAGACCGTTGAAATGAAGATGCTGAACTGGCTGCCAGGTCATATTTGAGACCATTTAAGAGGATGAAATGGAGCAGTTATAAAGCCAGGCTTAAGAAACTTCAAGGCCAGAAGAAATAAAAAAATAAAAAAAATGGAATAAAATCAAATGAGGGAGTCTGGAAGGCAGTGGCCTCCACACTTGGATACATGCCCATACAGTTAATGGGTAAAACAAATATCTGAAATGCAGTAAAGCAACAGCCCAGAAAACATGCAACAACTCATAGTGCAGCACTCTTTGGAAAACTTTCAGTTTTAAAAATACTTTCTCCTACCCCAGCTAAATATGCAGAGACAACTATAAGCAAGCCATTAGCAGGCAGACCAATGGAAACAATCTTTAATTTTGCAATTGCGTTTGGTGATGCTAGTGGTGCAGAAATTACACACTTTAACTTTTTTTTAAAATGTAAAAGCTAATGTCGGTATGCTTTTTTAAAATTCTGCCTCATATTGTTCCAAACCCTTATTACTTTCTTCGGTGGAACACAAAAGGAGATGTTAGGTATTAGAGCTGCATGACATGGAGGAAAAATGCACAACGTCATTGGAGTGCGCTGAACATCAGAACCCCACAGACCAAACATTCTTAAGTTCATTGGGGGAAAAAAGGGCTGTCTATCCCAGACATCAAATAATTGTCTTTTGTTCCAAATTGCACATAGACAGCATATAATATGTACAGTTTTACCATTACCTACATGTCCGCAAATGTGACGCGCTACATCATTCGAGTCGGAAGCAGTTTTTGGAGAAACACAATGTTAGTATCAGCTTTTAAATTGAAAATTTTATCATGAAATTAAAACAATACATGTCTTTTTGATGGTCTTTAATGCCTTGTGCGACAGATCGCAGTAGCTGACCATTCAAACAGAGCAGGGCACAACGCTCTCTCTCTCTCTCGCTCTCTCGCTCTCATAGCATGAATGAACATCAGAGAGTATGTTGAAAGATACAGTACAACATACTGAAATGTGTCATCTCTCATGTAATTGCCCAATCTGTTAATGTTGAAATGACAATGGAGAAAATGAATGGGGAATATCTCATGCTTTAACATCATGGATCGAGCACCGGAGCACTAACGGGATCGGTGTCTAATCACACGTACACACCAAGTGCCAATCGCGCCCCCAGTCTATTCTCTGCTATCTGCGTTGCCATAAACGTTAGTCTGCTGTACTTTTTACATTATTAAAATCATTACATTCTTGTAAGCCCTTGCGATATGCATATGCGCATGCATATGTACATTTGCAATATTTTAATCAATGCAATATATCATCCAGTCCAATTATTGGCAGAATGACAGCCTCAGTCACCCTTCACTTTTAGTGCATCTTTTCCATACTATGAAAGTGAATGTTCACTGAGGTTGTTGGTTCCTACAATTCTGGCTAACATCACCTTTTGTGTTCCACGAGAGAAAATCATACAGATTTGGAACAACATGAGGGTGAATAAATGACAGAATTTTCATTTTTTGGGTGAACTATCCCTTTAACTTCCTAAAGAAAGATGACCACCCAGGCTCCAAAAACTACTTCAGTTCAATTTATCAAAACATGAATGAGCAGCACCATAATAATATTGCATACCAGTACTTAAAACATCCTTCTGTACAAAAGAACGGCAACACAAAAAAAATTATAAAAGTGAAGAGAAAAATCAATAATGAGTCTTGCAGTGTAACACACCACATGCAAGCAGCATGACCAATTAAAATAACATGTTTGTGTAAGAGGGAAAGTAGTGTTGGTGCATTTCGATTCAGCTGGCTTGTGGATTTAATGACCACATCCACTCGCTATTCCCTGCCTGTCCTTAATCATTAAGCCCTGCTTTCATCTTAAACCCCCACAAGAAAGCATGCACTGCATAAAGCTTAATAAAACAAGCAAAACCTTAATGAGAATCCCAACTCCACCACTAACAAGTGCATCTGTTTTGGCAAGCAGCACAGCTTTCATTGAATAACTTCCAAGTAAAAAAACAAAAAACAAAAATCAAATGCAATAAAATAGATAGCAAATACAAATTGTGTTACACTTGTGCTCAATTTGCATCCAGGCATTTTCATGCTTCATTAAAAAGACATCCAGTATTTAGAATGTGCTCATTCGCATGTTTGCCAATGGAACAAAAAATGCCTTCCCCTTTAAAAGAAAGTGTGGGATCAATTGTGTCCCAGTCTTTCACCACAAAGTGGTATCTTAACACCCTAAGTCCATCAAAAAAGCTTTTAGTCTAACTAAAAGGCCCATCAATACTCGCCTAATTAACTGCAAGTGAGATCAACCGTTTTACTTCCCAGGCTGTGTGCCATGATGTCAACTCTCCCTTCTCCAAAAAACATTAACCATTCTGTCTTGCTAATAAACAAATAATTAAGACCATCCTCGCCCTCCCCCACGGACACATGCGTAAAAAAATAAAAAAAATAAAATAATAATAATATTTTTCTGAATGTGGTGCATTATTCACAACAAACTGCCCCCCTACGGCCCAACCCACAAGGTGGTCTCAGTAAGACAATGCAAACTACAGACATTCATTTCAGGGCTTTTACACATTTACTGGCAAGAGGTTAATTAGTGAGGCCAAGTGAGAATGGACTCATCCAAATGGTACTTCCCCAAGCAGGATGTGCCCTTCAATGGGCTTTAAATTAACAAACCAAAGCAGAGCAGATTGTTCCTGGTGATCTTACCAAAACCCCCTGCTGTATTTGTCTAGCTCGGAGCTTGTTTATATCCAGAGATCTGGGAGCTTTGGAGAGGACCATGTTGATACGGCAGGGGCCATGTTAATAAAGTTTCTCAGAGTGGAAGTACTGTTTTAAGACCGAAACGGATAAACGGATAAAGTGCGTTGATATTGTTTCTGAAAACGGGCCAGATTCTCATAATCTCTCCGCTTGTGGATGTCTACATCAGCAGAACATCCAGACTTGGCCGTAAATATTTATTTTGGCTTCCACAAACAATCTATTGAAAAAAAAAAATTGGTAACACAGACAAAGAGAGAAAGCGAGACAGGGGTGCTGGGGGTTCTTTGATGAATATGCAACATTTATTCAACTAGGAATGTTTCAAGTGAAATGGCCCATCTTAGAGTGCAGACACAACACATTTGTTTGCACTTAAAAACACCAGACTGATTGGGCAATGGAGCTTCAAAGTGTGTAATCTAATTGATTACAAAAGAATAAACAGGATTGCTTGCTTGTTCTCATGTGGACAAAGCCATGTAGTGTGCAAGTTATTTCATTTCCCATTTAACTTAATATTAACTTCAATCTCCATTCTGGCTGGTTTACAAGTGGGATCACTAACATGCTTGGAACAAAAAAAAAAAAAAAAAGAGAGAGAGCCTTTCTTCCTTGTTTGGCTCAAGTGCAAATACCAGAATAGAGAAATGACTATGTGCTGATTAAATGGGGTCCCTGACAGTGGCATCATGTGATATCACCACTAGAAAGAGGACATTCCGTTGTGGGTGAAGCTGAATATAAACTCACCCAGAAGTGTGCATGGCAGTTCACCACCATCGTCCGCTCGATCAGTTCATCGGGGCACTCAAGCAGGTGGTGGCCAGACACAACACCAGCGTTATTGATCAACAAGTCCACTTCACCGACTTCTCTGCGCACTTTCTCCGCTGTGGAGTACACGCTTTCCCTCTTGCCCACATCAACCACATATGTGTACACCTGCGGCTGAAAAGGAGGGACCTCTTCCACACCGCCAACAGCTCCTAAGGAAAAATAAATAAACAGTTAAATCAACACCTAATATACAAAAGGGTCATTCATATGATCTCCATTCAGCATTTCGATTTTTTATCACGGATTATCACCCATAAGCCAACGAGGACTAGCCTATATATTGGTGGAATGAAAGTTTCCCACATTCTTAAAGTTGTGACCATAAAAAAATAGTCTGAGATTATTGTGAATTATTAAAAAGGAAATTGCCGTGAAAACATCCAATTTTAAAAACTTTACATCTCAAATATTACACAAGTTTTAATGTAATTGCATTCTAAAATTCTAAGCTTCATATTTCTGCCTTTAAACCCTCTAAATTTTCCCAGTTCACTTCCATTGTAAGTGCCTTACGTAACCTCGATTTTTGTTTCTTTTTTTCCTTCTTCTTTTTCTAGACGAGGAACGAGTCAAAATTATTTTTTGTTGTAATCAACATTAAGCTATGTCACAAATGCTGTCGACTGAGCTTAACTTGAATTGAACCCAGAAAATTCCTTTACCAAGACCCAGTTTTCAATGCAACAATATACTTGTATATATTACTTATTATTATTATTATTATTATTATTATTATACATTATTTTACACTTAAAGTCATCAACCTATACTTAATATGTTCAAGGTAGGCAACTAAATGGGATCACACACAAAACAAGTCATACCTATTAAATATATAGCCTACTATATCATAACAGCATCAATCATCCCATTTACCCTCTTTTGACATCGGGGTGTCTTCTCTGTAGATCTGTCGCACCATCTCCGCAGTCTCCTCGTTGCTCTGGCTGTTGATGTCCCACAGCACCAATGTTGCCCGGCGCCTGGCGAACTCCTTCGCGAAGAGCCGCCCGAGTCCGCCGCCAGCCCCGGTGATCACGCACACCTGTCCCGCTACGCTCTTCTCTTTCGGCCGTATGAGCAACTTGAGTCCGGCCACCACGATAGCCCAGAGGACTTTCAACATGACCAGGAAAAACTCCACGACAATGTTTATCACCATGTCTATTGCGTGTCTTTACGTCGCAAATGCAAATGCAAAAAAAATAAAAATAAAATAAAGTCTTAAAATAAACTAAAAAACCTGAGTTTTCTATTGTGCTGCTGACATTCAAATCTAATCTATTTTTAAACTATCCGCTTATATGAGAAGGCTATGGGTTGAGCATCAAATTAACCCCAACTGGCATAGAACTATTAATATACATATATATTAAAATACTATACACCACTTGACCAAATAGCGCATTAAACTATCAGAATATGAGCTTGACAAGAAAAAAAGCACACCTTGCCGACCGATATAAACAGGTGTGCTTTGGGGGGGTTTGCACTTCAGCAATTTTTCTATTTTAACGCGACAAATGTCCGTAAATGACAACAACGAGAATTAAAAAAAAATGTAAAAAAGGCATGCGTCTCTAAGTTGCCATAAATACAGCCGCGTCTCCCCGTATCAACACTATAGGATCCCGGTACGGATGCGCGCGATAGCTGCCTGACCGTTGCCGCTCTACAGAGAGACGAGAGTGACAAACAGATTTCTGACGGATCTCATAAGAACGCCGCTGCAGCTGCTGGCGCTCTATTTAAACCAGCCCCTCTCCACAGGACCCCACAGGGAGATTGTCTCAACTGCCTGTATGAAATGGAAATGGAAAACAGAGTGGGATGCATCATCATCATCATGACATTGCCCTACTAATATAGTTGTTTTCAATGCTTAGACAGTCGCAAATAAAATGTATATAAATGGATGTTGTATGTATGTTTGCTCAGAGTAATTATTGGTTTGTGTGTGGAAAAATGGATAGTTCACCTAAATATGAAAATTCTGTCATCATTTAATCAGCCTCGTCACAAGGGTGACTAAATGATAACAGAATATTATCATTTTTTTGATTTACTGTACTTTTAAAGGGATAGTTCTCTCATCATTTACTCACCCTAATACCATCACAGATGTCTTTGACTTTTTTTCTTCTGCAGAACACAAAGATTTTTAGAAGAATATTTAAGCTCTGTTGGTCTCTATACAATAAAAGTGAATGGTGACCAAAACTTAGAAGCTCCAAAAAGCAAACAAAGGTAGCATAAACATAATCCATAAGACTCCAGTGGTTAAATCTATGTCTTCAGAAGCAATATGATAGGTGTGGGTGAGAAACAGGTCAATTCCTTTTTGTTTTTGGTTTCTTTTTTACAATCAATCTCCATTTTCATTTTTACATTCTTCTTCTTTTGTTTTTGGTGATTTACATTCCTCATGCATATGGACACCTACTGAGCAGAGAGGAGAATTTATAGTAAATATATATATATAGAGAGAGAGAGAGAGAGAGAGAGAGAGAGAGAGAGAGAGAGAGAGAGAGAGAGGCCTTAAATACTGATCTTTTTCTCACTTACACCTATCATATAGCTTCTGAAGATATTTTACCACTGGGGTCTTATTGATTACTTTTATGCTGCCATTATGTGCTTTTGGAGATTCAAAGTTTTGGTCACCATTCACTTGCATTGTATGGATCTATAGAGCTGAAATATTCTTCTACAAATCTTTGTTTGTCATCTGCAGAAGAAAGAAGTCATACATGTCTGGGATGGCATGAGGGTGAGTAAATGATTAGAGAGTTTTTCATTTTTGGGTGAACTATCCCTTTAAGCTCAGCATCAGGTAAGAAAAGAGCAGAGACATCCTGTTACAATGAACAATGTTACTAGAAGGTTTTATATTAGGCATGACTTTGTGAATGGCTCCGGTGACTTTTTTACATAAACAAATCATTGCAAGCATTTATAATTTGTGGCATGGTTTATCCCATTATTTCAACAGATTGCTGCAAACATAGAATCTCTCAGCCCACCAGTGTCATAAATTCATTTTTACATTGAGGGGCAATATTTGTCCCCCTGGATTTGATTTTTGGGGGCATTTATTTTACCATATGAGGACATGTCTTATTCATTTATTTCAAATACATCAATTTTAAACAATTCATTAATACAAATGTTCAATACTGTATTAAATAAAATTTAGCTCATATTTAATTCCATTATACAGTATATAACTACTCAAACAAAATATTAGGAACTATACCAGATGTTACAAATAAAAAACAGAATTTATTATGAGGGCATTTTTCCCCCCCACATTTTCAATTCCGGGGGCATTTTTGCCCTGAGCCCCTCTTAATTTCTGACCCTGCAGGCCACCAACATACACTATAGACAGGATTTAATCTATGTGCTCCATCATGAACATATTATTGCATAGAAACCATTGGATAAAACTAAGAGTGAAGTATTTGAGCATCTGTGTCTCAGTGTCTTGTTTCTATGAGTGATTTTTAAGAAACTGAGTTATAGCCTCTGTACCTGTCAGGTGTTATTGGATGCAGTGGCTTAAGTACATGGAGGGCAGGGTGGGTAACTGCCCTAGGACTCGGGGTGAGAGGGGGTCCCCCGATGGCTGGCCAAAAGGGAATGCTAAAAATGACAGAGGGCAATGAAAAACCCCAAGGAAGGTGAAAAGGTACCCTGCAGGTGCTTTGCACTAGGGCGTGTAAAATCCAAGTTAAGCCACTGAATGGATGTGTTATTATCTGTAATCCAGTACGCACCTCTCTATTATATTTTCAGATTCAGTTATAAACAGTTTTGCAACTCGCTCAATGATAACTATTATAAAGTAGCCCAGCAAGGAGCAATTTTCTCAGATGTTTAGAAATAAGCATAGGCCACTCACATAATTGTTTAATTTCAAATGAATGGGTTACAGAGTTATCCTCATTTCCCCCTGTATATTAGAACTTGAATTTACCTCTAGCTCGTTTTTATGGATCTGTGAAACCATACATTATCTGAATGACTTCATGATGAGTGAACCTAGAGTGAAATCTGTGCGCGTAGAAAAAAATTGGAGTTGTGCCATAATTTAAAATAGCCTTACATTGTCGCCATCTTATGGCGTAGTGTTGTAATTGCATCATTATTGTAGTTCGCGTTTACATCTATCAGTGTGCTTGACGGTAATCAGTGAAAGTTTTAGTAATTCTGCAACATTAGTTGTAAGCACTAGAGTACATGCACAGAAGATAGTGAGCTGTCTTCAGCATTTTTAAATTCATGAATTTACCCAGGGTATTTATTTTTCCACATGTAAAATAATATTTAATGCAAATAATAAAAATGTAATCTGATAGCGGCCAACAAATAGCATATAGTCATATTTAGGTAATTAAACTGCTGTGTCACGTGGTCGTGGTAGCAGTAACTACGGCAACGGTAACGCAATGGACTGGCAGCGTCTTTGTTTTGTTCCTTTGCCATCTATTTCACTACCATTCACCGGGTCGTTAACATTGACATGATGGACGTAAATACTCATGTTAACACTTTTAAATGGACTAAAATGAGACTATAGTTTAACTGACGTCTAAAAGTTGAGATGAAGCCTTTCGCCAGCGTCGTTAAAGCTAAACTGATGTCACAGCCAGCAGCTGAAGCTCCTCTGATCATCCAGGACTTTAAAGACGGGCTATCCAGTTATCCTTCAAACAACATCTCAGGTTTTCCAGTGTTTGGAAGTAACACAGCTGGTGATTCCAGGCTCAGAGTATTCTCATCAAGACAGAAATACCCATGCTCCCTAAGCTGTGAGTGATATCTATGTTGCTTGCGTTGAGTTGGCACTAAACTTTCCTTTACAGTATCTCTTCTTCATCTTTTCTTCTGAGACCTTAGATATTAAAGAAGTTAAATGAGCCTCAAACACGTTATACATGATAACTGTCTATTTTATTAACATGCGGATCTACTATGATATTTAGATTCCAAGGATCTAAAGCCACACATTGAGGGGTGAGTACACGTACAAAAATGTACCATGTTTTTTTGGAAATGGCACCATGTTGTACCATATTAGTACCATGTTATTTGTGGAAGAACTTTGGTGCACCATGTAAATACTTTGGTATATATGAATTGTGCCACACTTACATAAATGCATTATGAATGAAGCTAATTTTGTGTTTTTAAAAGTCTTACATTAAAGGGATAGTTCACCCAAAACTGAAAATTCTCTCATCATTTACTCACCCTCATGACATCCCAGATGTGTATGACTTTCTTTCTTCAGCAGATCACAAATGAAGATTTTTAGAAGAATATTTCAGCTCTGTAGGTCTATACAATGCAAGTGAATGGTGACCAAAATTTTGAAGCTTCAGAAAGGAAATACATGCAGCATAAATTTAATCCATACAACTCCAGTGGTTTAATCCATATCTTCAGAATATTTAAGTCCATTTTTTACTATAAATCTCACTTCCACTTCCACATTTTTCTTTTGTTTTTGCCGATTTACATTCTTTGTGCATATCACCACCCACTGGGCAGGGAGGAGAATTTATAGTTAAAAAAGGACTTAAATATTGATCTGTTTCTCACCCACACCTATCATATCACTTCTGAAGACATGGATTAAACCACTGGGGTCATATGGATCACTTTTATGCTGCCTTAATGTCCTTTTTGGACCCTGTAAGTTCTGGTCACCATTCACTTGCATTGTGAGGACCTACAGAGCTGAGATACTCTACTAAAAATCTTGATTTGTGTTCAGTAGAAGAAAGAAAGTCACACATCTGGGATGGCATGAGGGTGAGTAATCGATGAGAGAATTTTCATTTTTGGGTGAACTGTTCCTTTAAATGTTTAGATCTAAACCATGTTTAGATTAAATTTATGAAGGGCTGTAGAAAATGACCAGATGTATTTTTTATGTTTTGATTTTTCTGACTACACAGAACTCTACTTCCGCTTTTAGCCAAAGACCAGTCGGCAATGACCAAATGTACCTCGGTCAACAATGTTTCTGACAGTGATATTTCGGGTCGACATTTTTTATTTGATAGAAGGTGGAGAAATGGAATGTACATCACCAATGATATTGAAGGTTTATACATTTTGTATGCTCTATCATTAATAGTATACACATCAGAATAAAGAAAGCTGTTTAATGGTATGCATTCAGATTAAGAGGCAGTCACATCATTATTTGATGAGATGGAACAAAAGTGTAATTTGGTCATTTCAGTTGGGTCACCAGTAGATGGTGCTCACAACATTCTCATGAAGATTATTGCAGCATATTGACAAATTCAGTGTTATGAGGAACATTCATGAGATGAGGATATATTTTAATAGTATTTAATAGTCTGAATCAGTAATCTGCCAGTATTAAGTTTAAAGGAGCTACCCTTTTGGGCAGAGATTGCTTTTATTTAAGATAAAAGTGATTATGTATTACGTAGACCTGTTCTTGAACTATGTTGCTGTTGCTAGCTTTCTGAATCAACAAATGTTACAACAGCTCTGTGAAGTGAAATGTCATCCAGTGAAATGTTTCTCATTTTTCCAAACAGATAATGCTCTGATAAAACAAAACTCCACAATACGTCTACCCTCTCAGGAGTTTCATGTTTATCAGTCTCACAATTTTACTAGATTTGCCCACCGCAAAGAATTTTCTCAGAGCAACCCAAAGCCACTTATTTTTGGGTGGGTTTATCATTAATATTTGAGTACTGTGATACTATTATGTTTTGTTTCCAGTGATTAATGTTCTCTGCTCCAATTCCAGGTCTGATTATCTTACCTCATTTCCATCAGTTCTGTTACCAGCCACAACTCCATCTGTCAGTGAAAAACACTGTTTATCTCTAAACTATAAAAACAGGTAACAACAACCACACTATTTTTATGTGTATTTTCTGTATATGGATCTTGTATTTGGATATGCATAATCATACTCTCTCATGCTTTTCTTTCAGATCAAGGATGAAAAGCAGAGCTCGTAATCTCTTCACTGTTGGTGCTAACAAGAAACGTGAGCATTTCATCATTATTAATGATTAACTGATTTATTGTCACCTAATATGTGTGTGTTTTTTTGTTTTTTTTTCACCCAATTTGGATGCCCAATTCCCAGTGTGCTTTTTAAGTCCTTGTGGTCGCGTAGTGATTCTCCTCAATCTGGGTGGCAGAGGACAAATCCCAGTTGCCTCCGCGTCTGAGACCATCAACCCACACATCTTATCATGTGGCTTGTTGACCACGTTGCCACGGAGACATAGCGCATGTGGAGGCTTCATGCCATCCACAGTGGCATCCGTGCTCAACTCACCACACGCCCCACTGAGAACAAACCACATTATGGCGACCAAGAGGAGGTTACTCCATGTGACTCTACCCTCCATAGCAACTGGGCCAATTTGGTTGCTTAGGAGACCTGGCTGGAGTCACTCAGCACGCCCTGGGATTCGAACTAGCGAACTTTTACCACTGAGCTACCCAGCTACCCAAAAAAAGATAGTTTACGTTAACATTAGTTAACACAATAGTTAACATGAACTACCAATGAACAATGCTTTTAAAGCATTATTACTCTTGGTTGATGTTTATTTCTACATAGATTTGTTTACATCAAAACTGGCACTTTAACTAGTTAAAGGAATATTCCTGGTTCAATACAAGTTAAGCACAATCGTCAGCATTTGTGGCATACCACAAAAAATTATTTCGCTCGTCCCTCCTTTTCTTTAAAAAAGAAAAGGTGAGAAAAAAAGAAGCATTAATCTGGGTTACTGTGAGGCACTTACAATGGAAGTGAATGGGGCCAATCTGTAAACATCAAAATACTCACCGTTTCAAAAGTATAGCCACAAGGCGAAAACAATATACATGTAAACATGATTTGAGTGTGATAAAATCGCTTAATATCCAATTTCATTACCATGACAACGTATTGCTGTAAACTCTAAGACGATAGTAAAATTACAGAAGTTTTCACAGAAGAATTAATGTATGTGCTTTTATAAAATTATAAACTTCACATTTCTGCCTTTAAACCCTCATTAGACCCCTTTTTTTTCCTGTTTTTTTAAAGAAAAGGAGGGATGATTCTAAATAATTTTTTGTGGTAATCAATATTATGCCACAAATGCTGTCGATTGAGCTTAACGTGTATTGAACCCGGAATATTCCTTTAATGCGTTATGAACTAACTTGATGCTGTAAAGATAATTGTTTATTGTTAGTCCATGATACCTAATGCATTAAGTAATGGTAACATATAGGACCTTATTGTAAAGTGTTACCATATTGTTAAAAGCTTATTTATGTCAGTTCCTTAGCTTAGAATACGTAGCACATAGTGTAGTTTGTGTCCCTTCAAGGTGCTTGCTCAGTGTTCAACAGGTTAGAGCTCTCTCTTCAGTCCTGTAATAGATTCAGAACGTAAGCATTGATAAATTTCACGTGTACATGTGTTTTTTACGTAGAGCTTACAAACATTACTTAACACCTTCTAACCACACTCCCAACATGCACACACACCTCATGTACTTCACACCAGACTCTTGATGACTATAGAAATCCCCAGTCTTTTGTCTGTTACCTTTGTAAACCTGAATAAGCAAACTGTGCTCTTATCTAATTACCTGTGGGCTGGTTATTGTTTTTCAGCTCAGTCCTACCCTGATCCACTCCTGAGCGCCTCGGCCTCTTTCGTTCAGAGGCTCATGGAGATCTCTTCTCTGGAGGCGGACACGGTCCGACAGGAGAAAATTAAGAGACTCAAAAAAATCAATAGGCAGGACACTTAATCAGAGTTCATTAGCCAAAGAGGAAGCACATTGCACCTGAATTCACAACTGTGCCAAGGCTGTGTAAATAATGGGGAAAACCTGAGAGGTACAAAGTGTTGTAGCATAATGACTGTAACTACTGTACAACCCATTACATTTCTGGAGTATACCTTCCAAGGACTGTCAAAATCAAATTACACCTTAAAATTTGAAGTACAACCCCAGTTCCAAAAAAGTTGGGACAGTATGAAAAATGCTAATAAAAACAAAAAGGAATGATTTGTAAATTAAATTCACCCTTTTCTATATTGAAAGCACTACGACTAAACATTAAATGATGTTTTACCTTGTGACTTTCGTTTTTTTGTTTTTTTTCAATGTACAGTAATTTCGAATCAGATGATTGCAACACGCTCCAAAAAAGTTGAGACGGGGCAATTTAAGACTAATAACAATTTGACGAGTTAAAATAACAAGGCGATGTGAACAGGAGATGTTAAACAGGTGAGGCAATTGTGTCATAGTATATAAGGAGCCTCCAAAAACAGCCTTGTCCTTCAAGAGCAAGGATAATTCGAAACTCGTCAATTTACCAACAGATGCTTCAGCAAATAATCCAGCACTTTGAGAACAATGTTCCCCAAAGACAAATTGGAAGGATTTGGGGCATTTCACCCTCTGCAGTTCAAAATTTTGTTAAAAGATTCAAGGAATCTGGTCAAATCTATGTGCATAAAGGGCAAGACGAAAACCATTTGAATGCATGTGATCTCTGATCCCTCAGACATCACTGTCTTAAAAAACATCTTTCATCTGTAATGGATATCATGAACATGGCTTGGGATTACTTTAGTAAACCATTGTTAGTCAACACTATTCACCGCTGCATCCACAGATGCAAGTTAAGACTTTACTATGCAAAGCAGAAGCCATACATCAACACTGTCCAGAAGCGCTGCCGACTTCTCTGGGCTCGGTCTCATCTTAGATGGAAAGTAGAACAGTGGAACTGTGTTTTTTGGTCCAATGAGTCCACATTTCAAATAGTTTTTGAAAAACACAGTCGATTATCTGGGCCAAAGAGGAAAAGGACCATCCAAGTTGTTATTAGTGTCAGGTACAAAATCCAGTGTCTGTATGGGCCAGGGGTGTGTCAGTGCCCATGGCATGGGTAACTCGCACATTTGTGAGAACACCATGAATGCAGACAGATATGTACAAATTTTGGAACAGCAAATACTGCCATCCAGCACCGTCTTTTCCAGGGACGTCCCGGTTCTTTCAGCAGGACAACTTCAAACCATATACTGGCCGAATAAGCAGTGAGTGCGAGTGCTAGATTGGCCTGCCTGCAGTCCTGACCATCTACAAAGGAAGAATGTGTGGTGCATTATGAAGTGCACAATACAGTAACAAAGACCTCGTACAATTGTGCAGCTGCAGACCTGCATATTGGATGAATGCTTAAATGCTTAATAAGTGATATTAGAAGAAATGGTGATGTTTCACAGTGGTAAACACTCGACTGTCCCAACGTTTTTGGAGCGTGTTGCAATCATCTGATTTGAAATTACTATACATTAACAAAAACAAAAAAACTATGAAATTCACAAGGTAAACCATCATCTAATGTTTAGCTGTAGTGCTTTGAATATAGCAAAGGTTGAATATAATTTACAAATCATTCCTTTTTGTTTTTATTGGCATTTTTCATTTTGTCCCAACTTTTTCGGAATTGGGGTTGTATATTTGCCAAGAATAACTGCCTTGATATTGCATTAAATTACAGTGATAATGAAATTATAGCACAAACTGTAGGGTGTCTTTGTTTAGTTATGTCATACACCAAGTTATGGAAAATAAGTAAAATGGAGAACATATGGAAAAGGGCTAAATACTTATTAATGCTTTGTTTCCTGCATGAAGAGAGTCCTCACTTGAACCTTTTAAGGAAGTACTAATCTAATTTCTGTCATGTATCCAACAAATATATCGTATGGCTCTACAAATTAGAACTGCAATTCTAAACTTGAAATAATATACAGCAGTTGATCCTAAAAGCAGAAATACTGTATTTTCCTTAGTTTTGCAAAAGGAGAGAAAGTCCAAGCGTATTACATTTTGATTCATAATGTGATAGTCTCATAATTAAGAAGTGATTACAGAATATGCCTTCCAATAGCACAATTGGCTGCTATATCCTTTGGCTGATAACATATAGTTCACTACAGTAGCTGTAGTATGATGCAGATGATTGTGCTGGTTGCCTTATAGAGAATGGGATAGCGACCTTCTATGCCAAGATATCTTTTGACAAAAGGAAAAGGGCCAGGTTGATTCAGTTCAGTATTAGGTTGGCACATTCTGGGCAGAGAGGAAAGAGATGATGTCTCAAGACTTCATTACAGAAACCACCTGCACTGAGAAGCACATCAAATAACATGTAACATATTATTGAAGCACACTTAGCATTCTTATTATTCTTGTGAATAGTTTTTTTTAAATTATTTTATTTATTTCTAAATTCAAATTATGCTATTTTTATATTTAAATATTTTTACAGCCAATCCCACCTACAGTGGCTCCAAAAAGTGTTTTGACACTTCAGTCACACTTAAAAATATCTGAATGTCATTGCATTAGATACAAAATACCACGTCAAGTGGCATCTGCAAACAACTGGTGCTAGAACTTTTTACAGAACTAATGCCACTTTTCTTAGCCATGTTTGAATTACTTTTTATCAACTGATCTCAAAATAATTTTTAATGGATGTATGCAGTCAGTTCCCCTGAAGTTTACACAGGTGTCCTAGCAGAGTAACCACAGGTGGAGTTCATAACGTTCACTATGTTCATTAAACCAGAAAGTGTCTTAATTCTGAAACTGAACAAACGTATTTTTGTGAAATGTTTGATTGGAAAGTGTGCTACTAATCTTTCTTTAAAAACAGCTACTTGGTTTGATATTTTGTTAGAAAGTACAAAGACATTCCAGCCTTTTAAGTATTATTTTATAATAATATAATAATTTTAGAAGCCACTCAACTTGGTTCACATGGTGATAATAATAATAAAAAACTTCACTAGAGTAAAGATTGGCATCTTTTAAATGCATATTTTAACTCATCAGCAAAGCAGTATTTAACATTTTATTTAAATCGCTAAGACTGTAATGGTATCTAGAGGGTTTAGTTCACTATCTGAAGAGGTGCATGTGAATAAGCGTATTTCAGAGGTTTGCTGTGATCCAAAACATAGGTCACCATGCTCAAAGTGAGCAAGCTGCTCAAGCTTTCCTGGTGGATTGCTTTTTTTTTTTTCTGCTAGTCCTCTGGCTTTCAACTTTAGTCAATTAAAATGACCTGGAACAAACAGTAAACAAAGAGTCCTTTAATAGAAGGCTGCCATAGACCTGCCCACAAGAGGTTTATCATTTCAGGCCAGTTCATTTCAATTCACCCCAAACCAGCCTGACTCTGACATAGCACACAGTGCAGAGCTCTTAAAGAGTCTGTCGTCTTAGACAATTACTTCTTCTGCAGTTTAAATACTCAGTATAGATTAATGCCTATGGTAAAAAATAGGCATAACTTTTCATATAAAATGTGAACGGAGAGGAACTTATAATGGACACCACTGTAAAACATGATGATAAGTGTTTATGTGCACCTATAATGTATCATTTAAGATATTTGGCTTATACAAATTTTAAAATAAAGATGACCATAAATACCTGTAGCATAAGCTTAATATGCACTAAAAAGGAATGCAACCCTAAAAAAGTTAATGGTAATGATATACTTCAGAAGGCTCTCTCAGAGAGAAGACAGTGTCCTCCTCTATCTTCATGAATCTGAGAATGGAGACTGTGCCCAAGCCAAACCTAAACACAGCCAAATCTACAAATCAAAAGGCCCAGATTTTGGCAGGAGTTTTGAGAGTTAGCTCAGTAGAACAGTTAGGTTGAATAACAGAGGTCCAGTTCAAAGAATGGCTTTGATATCAGGTGACATCAGTAAGTCCAGTACAAAACACAAGAAACCTTTTAGAGTTGTTTTTTTGTATCTGTTTCTTTTGTAGTTTGGTAAGAAATAAAATGTAAGGGTAACACTGCTCTGTTATACTTGTTTCTGGTGCTATGGGTGTTACAACCAACAAGAGTTCATACCTTTATTGATTTAATCACTGCTGTAGTATTGCTTTCAAGACAAAAAGCATTAAACCAAGGCCATAATTTTGTATGCACAGGTGTCTGTGACTCTTCTTAAAAGCAAATAAATAAAGTTACAAGGTCATTAAAAGCCTGAGTATGAGTATCATAAAATTTGATTGGTTCTGGATCAAAGGTACCCACTTGACTAATCAGACATTTATAGATCCTCTTGAAACCTTACCAGCCAAACTTTGTGAAAGTCAAAATTTTTCTTGACTGATCTCACAGGAAACCACAGTCAGGATGAAGTTTTCTTTGTCTGCTAAAATCAGTCTATGCTTTCCGATTTTCCAAACTGCCCCCAGTGGCCAAATTTGGAACTACAAGTTTACGCATGGACATCTCGCAGACCTCACACGATGCAAGCACAATTCGTTCCTTCAATTCCTTCTTTGAAGGGACGTGACATCAATGGTATAGTGCATCCAAGTTTCTGAAATATTTGAGTAGTAATTCAGGCATGGCGTGGGCGATTTCCAGAGCTTAAACATTTGCGTGTACTGACACTTGTTCGGAATTTGACATTTTGGGTCCAAATTTGGGTGTAAAATAATTTGAAACCGACTCGCAGATTCCCGCGAGATCATGTTGAAATTACAGTTACAGCTTGGACATACAGTATTAACCTTGACCTAGAGAATAGAACTTTGAAGGACGGTATTTACAGTATATATCTCCTTTTGGTTAGGGTCAAAGAACATCCTGTACAGCTTTACAACCTTCACTTTTGTGATAATGACACCTCGTTGTAACTGATATTCTCAGGAAACACACCAATGTGATGACTTGTTTAAGGAATCAATTATGTTTTCACTGCAAACTGATGCAAGACACTGATCCAGCATCTTTAAATTCTCCTCAATACATCATGTTTATAGATAGAATTTATAAACAAAGCTACAGAATAGAAATAATATTTGTGGAAAGATCTCTACATCCCATAGAATCTTCATGTTCTCCAGCCGCATAAAGATGACATAACTTTATATTTCAAATGGCTTAAAAAATATTGCTCCTACAACTCATTGGAAAACACCATTCTGTCAAAAGAGTACAGATTACACCTTGCGTTTTATACTGATGCTCTATACACGCATTTTGGTCCAGATGTCCAAGACAAACAGCATGCAGACTCTGACTCTTTGATCTCTCCATTGTTAACAGAGCATACAATGAAAGCACACCTGCACCTTGGACAAACGGAAATTTGTCTGTGTGGATATTCTCAAAGTAGCCCAACCAAGAGATGAGTCACTCAACGAACAAGGCTTTAGAAATCTCTCTATAACAGACACTAAACTGAATGTACTAAACTGAGTAATGAGGGAATACAGTACTGAAAGGCTCATTCACTGACATCACACTAACAGTGATAAACTGTTGCCGATATACAGTCTGAAAAATGAACCAGGCAGCCAGTTGAAGTCATATAATTTATGATAAAAAAAAAAAAAAAACATTACTGATATCTTAAAGGTGCTATTAGTAATTCTTTTCATGAATAAGTATGCAAAAATGTTTCCTTCTCCTTTAAAGATATGAATGAATTAAGTGTCCTGAGATATCTCTGTGACAGCTGTAGACTTTGTAAACAGCAAACAAAAACGTGTCCACGGACATTGACGCTATTCACCTGTCAATCATTTTACTTGTTCTCATTTGAAGCGGATCATTGAGGATTGTTCATAAAGTTGAGGGCGCTATTGTGCCAATGTTGAATTTGACAGCCACAGGAACAAACAATGCTGCTCTTTTGCTCAGTTTTGGTCTCAAAATTATCTTTGGAGGGCGGGGTTTTGGAACGAGGGGCATGGCTGATTCAACAGCTCAGTCACGTGAAAGTTTCAGAACTCTAAAAGTGCTTACAGCACCTTTAATATCCACCTTTTTCTTGAATGCAGAAGTGTTCCACGATTTGACTTTTCAATTTCCGATCTCCAGTTTGTTCACTTGCATCGGCATATATTTTTAGCGGGTAATGTAATGTTTACGGTATTACATTTGTAAAAATTGTCAAAAAACATGCCGATAGTCAAGATGACCGTTCTTTTTATAGACAGTGCCTCACCTGAGTGTGCAGATGACGTGAAGAGATGGTCCAAGTTTAGTTACATTGATATCATTAATTATGACAGCCAACAACTGCACAAGTTGAGCCTGAAATTCATTTTTACACTAAGCAACACTTAAATGGTTGTTGTTCTCCTCTGGATTGCTCGTTTTGGCAGTATTTACTTGGCGTCTCGAGACCAGAAATACAAAACAGGCAATTAGAATCATCATGAACTTATCATGAACTTATCATGGTTGCTATGACAGCATGCCACTCTTTAACAGGCACGAGCGCTATGAGTGAGAAGGGAACAAAGTCCCTTTGGAAAGGAGGGTATGAGGTACATTTTTGGAGAGTTATAATGATGTAGATAGAAAAGAAAATAGATGTTACAGGTGTACTTTTAGTTTATAATACTTCATTTTCATTATATATTACTATAATTATACATATTATATACTCTGCACCCATCTACTGAGGTACTTCAGCTTGGAAATTAACATTACTTACGTTTGAACATCATATTTATGGGCAAATTGGCGTCATTTTTTTTTAGACATTTCTGTTGAAGCAAAGAATTGTGGGTTGTGTGTCCACAAAGGATACACCTCATGCATCCTCCGAATTCCCGCGAAAGGAGGTCGCATTCGAAGCCTGCATTCGGAGTGTCCTACTCACTTTTCTGGAATGAGACAGCCTCGATGATGTATGCGGCCGACAAATGTGACCTCCATAGGAGGCAGCCTTCGAAACGAGAGACAGCTATTGAACATTTCAAGGACTTTTCATCTGTTTAAGGAAGTGACGTCTTTGTCCCTTGAACATTTCCTACTTGTTGTCAAACTCATTCAAAACAACAGCGGGAGGCACACTTCATTAATAGTGATTTTAACATTATTAATGTTACTAACGTAAACACGACTGTAACAGAATATCATAATTAAAATGTGGACGATGTTGTTCGGTGGCTGGATGCTCCCTGGATGCCTGTAACTAACGGAAATTAAAGTAGTTAGATCTCAGAAAAAGCAACCACAAATGGATGCATGAATCGATGCAATGAAGCAAGACAGCTGGGTATGTGCAGTACTAACATCTGTAGCACACATCTTATTTCTGGTAGGTGTACAACATTTTTGCCAACTAATAGTGCGTTTGATAGGTAGAGTTTAGCTCTCTAATTAAGTAATATTATGTCTTTACATGCTCTTTAAAAGTGACTATAGATCGCTCCCATTATAATGAATGAAGCTGCGCAAGTAATTTACATTTAGTCATTTAGCAGACGCTTTTATCCAAAGCGACTTACAAAGGAGAAACATATGCCATTTGTCACACAAAAGTCAACAATATCTGCAGTATTGCACTGCCAAGTTCACAGAGTAGCTGGAGTAGTATAGAAGCTACAGCAGAAGAAAGAGACACTTAAGGAAAGTTTTTTTTTTTATAATGAAAAAAAAAAAAAAAAACGTACCTTGACTGCAATTCATGCACTTGCAGCATTAACAGCTTCATTGATTATAATAGGAGCAATCCAATGTTCCCTACCTTTCCGCTGAGGAAATAATTGTGAGCATCTAAACTATGATACACTACGATACGATACACTTCAGGTAAACGTTTGATGTTCTTTGAGAAAATGTGTTATTTACAGGATCCAGTAATGACACCTCATTGTTTATTTTCAGTTTTTGCACATATCTTGTTTGTTCTGTTTTAGCTAGACTCTAAAAGTCCACGCAAGTCATTTTACTTTGACAGTTCTGGGTTATAAAAATGCAGCTACCAGAAATGCTTCAGGGCAAGACATGCGCAGTAGCGTTCTTATTCCTTTGTTATTTACGTCCTTGAAATGGTCTATTGGTGTTTTTATATGGCTCAGCCAAGTGACAAGTTTAATCAACATAGCTAAGCTATTACAATTATAAATGTATCTCTTGTTTGAAGGCCAGATTGTTGGTATTAATCTGCTCTCCTTTTATATTGGAATGTAATAAATATGAAAATAATGTTCTTAAGTTTTGCATTCTTGTAACAGATATCACATCCCATCAGCTTCCCACACCATGCTTGTTAAACTCTGTAGCAATGTTACCTTCCTGGTTAAAGAGGAACACCAGTGCAATAGTAATTTAGTGTTTATTTGCAATGGTGGTAACCACAATGGCAGTCTGTATTCAGGATAGTCTTCTCAGGGGGCTGTGGTATGCATAACATTGATATTAACCCTGCACATAACTCTCTTTCAGTTATTCACAATAAACAGTAACCTGTCTTAACCACTCTTACACACACACACACACACACACACACTCTCTCTCTCTCACACACAAGCACGTGCGCACGCACACACACAAAGGGCATCTCTCAATTAAAATGTGCTTAATAAAACAAAAATCATATATATATAGTTTGGAATATTATAAATGACATTGCATGTGTGATTCTTCTCTCATGTACTCATGAATGTGCAAGTGACACAAGATTTTTGGATTTTTATCAAAACCACACACAAGCTGCATCGACTACTGCATCGAGTCACTATCAACTGCTATTGAGAAAATCCACAATATTTATTAAAACATCTTTTGTGTTCTTCAGAAGAAAGAAAGTTGGGTTTGTTATGACATACAGGTGAGTAAATTATGAAAATTTAAATTTTTGTGTAAACTATTGTTTTAAGTCTGATCTAAGTCTGTATACCTTTTGGTTCCACTGTGTGTGTGCATTAAATCTTAAGTATGTCAGATGCAATAGCCTGTGCTTGACAAAAATATGCTATTTTTCAAAAACTATTGTTTCACATGATTCTTACATCTGAATGCAATTTTAATAAACCTGTCTTCATTCAGCTTACTGATTGGTGAGGTAATTTCCTGTGGTTTGATGGTGACATTGATGCTGATGTTAAAGGCTGTTACTCTTGCTTGGCTTGACTTCCTTGTTATAGTAAAAAATCAAAGGAGCTGAAATGTCAGACAGTCAAAACAGATCTCCAAAAGATTAATTCTCACTAATATCCCATTATTCCCTTGATCTTGCTCCCTGTGCATGAGCAGACCCTCATTCCCCCCATGATTAGTCTGAGTTCCCCGTGGAGGGCACAACAGCTTCAGCCAAGTGTAGAAAAAAAACCATGAAGCAAATTTCAGCCCTTCTCTTAACATGTTGGATGCCAGTCCACAGTGCATACATTACATCATATCAAAAATTAGATTACTTCATTTACCCATAAAAATGACTTTTGTTGGTGGAAAATCAGGTTGTTTCAGTCATATTAAACAACATTTTTGACTGGAATTACTGGAATAAAAATTTTTTTTAGGCCATGTCCACACTAATAAGGATTTCACAAGTTCACTGGTTTATATATGTAGTCCTGTAAAAGGATTTGGTGTGCTGTCCATAATGGAGGGTTTCGAGCACAGGGCTGGGCTTGAGCTCTGAAATCCTCCCGGACTATCTGACTAAAGAAAGAAATAGAAAGACTATGTTAAATAATAATTGGTATAGGTGTTAAAAATGTGAAGGTGGAGATGGGGAGGTGGAAACACATTTTTCAATTTGAAAGCACATTGATTTTACTATGTTTACACCTGAAACGGCGAAAATGGTGACTTTTGAAAATTGGTGACTTTTGAAAATGTTCTCCATTACAGCATACTTTGGAAAGTGATGATGCTAGGTAACTGAATGGATGAGGCCTTAGATGTTGCCACATGTTGTTACTATGACACAGCATTTGTGTGGTAAATTTACACTTAGAATACCAAAATCATAATAAATAATAATAATAGTTTGGGGGGTGTGTCCCACTTGAGCATTTTGCTGCTTCAACAATAGGCGTCCCGTATATTAGAACGTCTTCATTTGGCCAAAATATGGGCTAATATGGGATGTCTTGACTAATATGGGACAGCTGGCATTGGCAACACTAGCTTACAAACACCACTGCAACCCCATAACACCATAGGCAACCACCCATTAGCATTGTGACAGCAGGCTTTGCATGGGCAAGCACCACATTTTCTTCAGAAGATGTAATTTTGGGTTATCTTGGGTTACTGCCCTCTGAGGTACCTTCCTCTCAAGCAATGTCCATGATTAATGACATTTAGTTCAATTATTAATTAGTTGGCCAATATCATTTGAATGTAATTAATAAGTATTCTATGTATCACTGCATTTCTGAGCCTTGTCATCCCTGATTCCCCTATGATTCTGTAAACTAGTTCAGAATCAGAATGAGCTCTATTGCCAAGTATGCTTACACATACAAGGAATTTGTCTTGGTGACAGAAGCTTCCAGTGCACAACAATACAAAAACAGCAACAAGACATAGATAATAATAAAATATTATTAAAATTGAATAAATAATAATAATAATAATAATAAATAAAAATGTAATAGAAAATAAAGTATATATAGAATACACAATAAGACTAATATATATATATATATATATATATATATATATATATATATATATATATATATATATACACACACATACAGTACATATATATACACATATACATATATATATACTACTGGTCAAAAGAAACACTTGTTTTTGAAACACTCATTCTTTATTATAATTTCTTTTTCACTTTTAGAATAATAGTAAAGTCATCAAAACTATGAAATAACATAAATGGAACTATGGGAATTATGTTGACTGAACAAAATCCAAAATAAATCAAAAATGTGTTATATTTTAGCATCTTCAAAGTAGTCACCCTTTGCCTAGAATTTGCAGAAATGAACTCTTGGCATTTTCTCAACCAACTTCTTGAGGTATCACCCTGGGATGCTTTTAAAACAGTATTGAAGGAGTTCCCATCTATGTTGGGCACTTATTGGCTGCTTTTCTTTATTATTTGGTCCAAGTCATCAATTTCAAAAACTTTTTTTTTATTATTAAACTTTAGTTTTATAATGAAATACATTAATATGGTGGCACAATTATCTTTTTATCTACAAAACTAATTTCAAACATTTAAGCATACACCTTCAGATCAAAAGATTTTTAAGATCATGAGAAACATTTCAGTCAAGTGTTTCAAAACTTTTGACCGGTAGTGTATACACACATACATACACATATACATACATAAACATATATGCATATATATATACACACATTCATACATACACAGACACACACATACATACATACACATACGTAGTGCAAATCTAAATACAAATCTGTTATATACAGTGCAAGGTAGTGTAATGGCAGAAGAGTTTGGATGTGTTGGATAATATAAAAAAGACTAAGCTGTGTATTGCACATTAATTATTGCTCAATGGGGCAGTTTTAACTGTTCATGAGATGGATAGCCTGAGGGAAAAAACTGTTCCTGTGCCTGACGGTTCTGGTGCTCAGAGCTCTGAAGCGTCGGCCAGAAGGCAATAGTTCAAAAAGGAATTGGGTAGGGTGAGTGGGGTCCAGAGTGATTTTTCCAGCCTTTTTCCTCACTCTGGAAGTGTATAGTTCTATCAGGAAGACTCGCAGACTTGAGTGAAATTTAAGATGACATTTATTTGATGAATATAAAACAGAAATGTAAAGTCTCTCTTTGGTGTAAGCCCTGTCTGGCGCTGCGCTTACATTTCTTGAAGAGAGGGCAGGGGGCAACCAATAATCCTCTCAGCAGTCTGAACTGTCCTTTGTAGTCTTCTGATGTCTGATTTCATAGCTGAACCAAACCAGACAGTTATTGAAGTGCAGAGGACAGACTCAATGACCGCTGAGTAGAACTGGATCAGCAGCGCCTGTGGCAGGTTGAACTTCCTCAACTGGTGAAGGAAGTACAACCTCTGGGCCTTATTCACAATGGAGTCAATGTGTGTCTCCCACTTCAGGTCCTGTGAGATGGTAGTGCCCAGGAACCTGAATGACTCTACTGCTGCCACAGCGCTGTTTAGAATGGTGAGGGGGGTCAGTGTTGGGGTGTTCCTCCTAAAGTCCACAATCATCTCCACCGTTTTGAGTGTGTTCAGCTCAAGGATGTTTTGACTGCACCAGACAGCCAGCTGTTTAACCTCCCTTCAGTATGCAGACTCATCGTCATCTCGGATGAGGCCAGTGACAGTGGTGTTGTCTGCAAACTTCAGAGCGATCCTTGGCGATGCAGTCATTAGTGTAGAGGGAGAAGTGTAGTGGGGAGAGCACACATCCCTGGGGGGCACCAGTGCTGATTGTACTTTTGTTTATATCTTGACCTTAATCTATTCTACTTGGACTTGAACTGATTTATTGGACTGTTTGAACTTTGCAGTGTGCCATTGTGTCATAAATAAAACCCTTAATGTGGACCCTGTCTCCAATTCTCTTATGCTCCCACTATGCAGTGTACTGACTAAGAACTAACTCAATACCTTAATTCTATCACCTAATCAAACTGACATCACTCTGAAGAGCAAATGTTGCAGACATACCACACCACAGTTAATTAACAAACAGAACTGCACACATCTGCCACAAACAAGATGCATTCTTACAAGTTGTCTCTGATAAAGCAATGCTTTAAGAGCATGGAAGTGCTCATGTACTTTCTGCTTGTAGGCTCGGTAAGGAGCATAGTGATATTAAAGCTAACAAGGCTGTGCACACCCTCAGGCTCTTTAAACTGGAGCAAGGCCAAATGTTCACATTCCTCCCACTGTTTCCCTGCTGCACAAGCTTCTGCTGTCCAGTGGCAACAGCCTGGGCACTGATCTGAGATCAGTTTGATGTGATATGCCAGGGCAGAGTGGCCAAAAGAGCAATGGAGAGAGAGAAAGAAAAAGAGAGAGAGAGAGCTCTCACACACCCTCACTCAAACAGCATTCCCCACCTCTCTTTCTGTCTCCTTTGCTCACTTTGTGCCTTGTATACTGGAAGACACTCTAGGTGAGTTTTACAGACAGATCTGGCTAGGACATTAAATTCCTCTGCTGTGATTGCCACAGAATAGCTCCTTTCTTCAGCCAGAGCACTCGGTAAATCTGTTTCTCTGTGCAAACAGAGGCGGTGTGTGGCTGCAGGAATTCCAGGTCACAAGGATTCCACCAGCAGGGATCATCTCGCCTGTGAACTACCTGTGACTCCTAGATCCTTTCATTTCCTACGTGGCACTGGGTGTAAGAGGAACCAGACACTGCGTTGTCTTTTTCATTTTACAGAAGATTAGTGGGAGAACACAGTCTGAGGTCACTGTTTCTACACTGCTGATTTTTGGGGCATCATGGGGTTGTTGTCAGTGGAGCAGAATGTCTTGCTGTTTGTGACCGTTCTGTTTGGGAAATACCGCTATACTGAAGGGGGATGTTCAGGAAGGTGCTGCCAAGGGACAGATCTCACCTGTTTTACCACAGACTGGAGGATGGACCATGTCTATGGGATGTGTTATTGTGATGAGAGGTGTGTAAAGACTAAAGACTGTTGCTTTGACTACCCAGTAGAGTGCCCAGGTAAGAGGTAATATTTGCAACATCATTGCTGAAGTGAGAGAACTGTCACAAGCACAATGCAATCTGGCTGTTAAAAATAAGCAACAATACTAAATTTAGTGAAATTTAAACAAAATTCACTTAGATTTTTAAGATGCATTCTCAGAAAAGTCTTTCATGGAAATTTTGTTGAGATATGTTAAAACATTTTTAAATATGAGATATTTAAAAAATGTACAGTATGTGATGTATAAGGTACTATTTATGGTGATCTTTAAGTTATTTATTGTGTATTTGTTCTCGAAACTTTTGTAAAAGTTACAAAAATAAACGTAAAAACTATTAGATATTTTACTATAAAAAAAAATAAAAAAACAAGATACTGCATAAAAGGAGGATTTGAATTTTTTTGCAATGACAATCATTTATTGCTATAGAGTACAAAAATATGGTATACAATCTTAGTATATATAGTAACGTCTTGCATATTAAATTAGAAGTTTCGTGTGTAGGCCTATATTTGCATGCATTTATAGTTGAATTACACAAAAAGTGTATAACATGCTTGTGGTTAAGTGTAATTACATAACATTTCCCAAATGGATTTTCCAGGGCATGTTGAGTGATTAATATTTTAGGATAGAGTAACAACATTGGACAATTAACGCACTCCTGAACTTGTCTAAATGTCATCACATCATTCAAAGTAGTTAAATAAAAAGAAGAAACTTCACTTTCTTCCAGCCATTTATTGTCTCAAACATGGTTATCTTGGTCCCTGTTCTCACTCATTGGGTGTGTTTTTAGCCCAGCCATGTGTAGTGAGCGATTGGAGTCACTGGAGCGGGTGTGCCCAGCTCTGCCAGCCCTCATTCCGCGTCCGGAGACGGAGCATTGAGAGAGGGCCCAGAAACAGCATTCAGGTCTGTCCGAGGCTGGAGGAACAGGCAGGCTGCATGGAGTATCAGAACCACAACGGGCAGTTTTGTGCTCAGACGCAAGGTAAGCGTGCAATACAACATTAATCTCAACATGGTCTTGGTCTCTTGATTGTGGGTCTACACAGAAAATGGTGTTTAGTTACTTTAAATAAATGTTTAATAAAGTGAAATAACCCTTAAACCTTGAAGTTTTGGACATCAATAGTTTCCCATGTTTTCTACAAGCTTGTAAAGTTCTTGGGATGGTGCCAGCATTTCTTTTCAAATTTCCTGCCGACTTGCACACATTTGGCAGTGCTTTGTAACATTCCTGGTTGAAAAAGCAAGTATTTCAATCAGAAATCCATTGACTGTTCAACCTAGGTCTAAAGTTGACCATTTAGCTGTTTACAGGTGGAGACTAAATAGGGACTGTGTTGGATTACTTCCAGGAGCAGCATTTATAACCACAATGGAGTACAGCAAAGGCAGAGTACATGATTTGTATGGGACCCCGCTGGATGCTGGGTATGTCTTACCGTAGATTAAACAAACACAAAGACACTGTCCATAATGAGAATTTGTGATGAGAAGCCAGTTTATTCAATTCAACAAACAGTTCTTCTCTTGAAGCATCAGAAACAGTTTCTGACAATATCCTAAGCCATTTTAATTACAGATAATGTTTCTAGTTAAACACTTTCAGGGCCAAAAGTGTCATTTTGACCTTCCTTGCGAAACAACCCTTTATGCATGATAATGGCATGCACAAAAATAACAAATCATTTCTAAAAACATAAAAGCAGCTATTGAATTTAATCAAAACTACTTATTAGGAAAACAAACCAGTTCAATCCATATTTCTTTCTCCACAGATTCTGTATGGAGTTCAAGATGGAGTCTCTGACACAACAGTGCATGGTGGAGAATCGGCCCTTTACTCGCTGGATGCAGTACTTGCGGGAAGGCTATACTGTCTGCGTGGCCTGTCAATCTCCTGCCATGAGCAATTACAGCCGGAGTTGCCAAGGAGATGGTAACCTAGCTGAGAGGTAGTGTACCCACTGGGCCACAGTGTTGTTAAGAGCACTTCTTCTTTCTGATGTAGCAACAAAACCACATTGTGCTTTGAGGTCAAGGTTTGTTTTCATGCCAACACAACAATCATGAAACATTTAGGCCATGCAAAAAAAAAAAAAAAAAAAAAAAAGTTCTAGACTCTGCACCATAGTGCATATTCATATTTCAATGACCTTTGACCTTAAGGTTTTCTGTAAGTGCTTTAGGTCTTAACAGTGTACTAGTTTAGGTATAGGGGAGAGTGGGGTAAGATGTGTCTCCAATTTAATGTACTTTAATCAGTCTAATCAAACTGCATAATTGTTTTATATATTTGGAAGAGGAGATGAGAGATGCACATAAGAGAAGATAAGTTATGCTAAAAACTGTTGAATTGCCAATGTTTAAAACCATGTTATTTGTCTAGAGCCTAGGGATGAACTATAGAAAGCAATAATCTTCCAAAAAAGTATCTGTGGGGTAAGCTGTGCCAGTGGCTCAACTAACAGTGATGGTGAGCTGAGCATCCATATATATGAAATACTATTATAAAACGCTGACAAATTGATTCACTGCATTAATTTACTCAACACACCTTTTCCTTGCTGGTTTATGAAAATGTTAATAATGTGCAGCAAAATAGGACTTTGGAATGGAGCAAATATATATATATATATATTTAAAATATGTTCATATTGTTATTTTAAGGGTAAATTGTTTATGCATTCTTAATCCAGCTTACCTCTAAGGTACTGGCCCACCTATTTTTTGTCTTCCATAGTTCATATTTCTATTAACTTAAAGGAACAGTTCACCCAAAAATAATAATTCTCTCATTTACTCTCTTATGTTAACTTAAACTCTTAGGATTTTCTTTCTTCTGTGAAACACAAACGAAGATATTATAATGGAGGTATGATGTCTGTTTATCAATACAATGCAAGTGAATGGAGAGCAAATTTTCCAGCACCAAAAAGGACATAAAGGTAATCCATAAGACTCCAGTGGTTTAATCCATGTCTTCTGAAGCGATATGATCGCTTTTGGGTGAGAACAGACCAAAATGTTACTCCTTTTTCACTGTATATCTTTTTAGCTCAATTACACTTCCTAGCCCCATCTAGTGCTCTACACATGTCAAGCACTAGGAAATGTAATCTAGAGGTCTGCGTGGAACTGTTTTTTCCATCCCGCACCAATCCATATTTACAGGAAGTGTAATTGAGCTTGAAATCATAATCACCAAGGAGACGGCTGATGTCAAGATGTACAATAAAGTAGTCTGTTCTCACCCAAAACCTGTCGTTTCGCTTCAGAAGACATGGATTAAACCACTGGAGTCTTATGGATTACTTTTATGTCCTTTTTAGAACTTTAAAATTTGGGTCGCCATTCACAGAAAGTCATATGAGTTTGAGATTAGAGTACATAAGGGTTACTAAATGAGAAACTTATCATTTTTGAGTAAACTATACCTATAAGTTGCTGATGTTTCTAATTTCATTTGATTTTACCTCTATCTGTTATTATCTCATAAATTGTGGCACAGCTTACCCCATTCTCCCCTATATGTAAAATGTTTTGTAGTTGTCAACTAATGCTGTAGAGACTCTTCTTGTCTCAGCAGGGATGAGCTTCTACACTGGCAGGCGGTGGGAAGTCCTCACTGCAGAGGAACATGGAGGAAAGTACAAAGACTGGAGCACTGCTCCTGCCCACAAGTGCACAGCTTCATTTTCATTTAAACACACCTAAGGTGACTTTTAGTACTGAACTCCACTTAAGTAGTCCACAAAAGAACGACATGCCCTATTACATGTAAAAAAAAAAAAAAAAACTACATCACACTTTTGCATATTTTTACATAATTTATTAAAAAATATTTTCCCTTTTTAAAGTCGCTTCTTCAAAAAATAATAATAAAATAAAACAAAATTCAGAGGGATCTCCATGAGCTGAATTAAAAGCAAACATGAGCTCATTTTCGCCCTCTACTGGACAAATGTGTAACAAAGCTCAACTGTAAAATCAAGCTGCATACAGTTTTTGAAGTTATTATACAATACTTTTGCCCAATTTTGAAAAAATATGTTTGCCAAAAATTTCACCATTCTATAGACTAAATTTATTTTAAAATTAGTCTCAGAATGAAATGTCACTTATATGAAGAGTAACTGCAAGGAAATCTATAACAGCACTTAGCAAAGAGCTTTGTCCATGTGAAGTGTCTATGTGTGAAATATTAAATCACAAAAGTAAATAAATTCTGTCACTGTACATAAAACAACTGCCCTCAGATTGAGGAATATACAATCTTCCATTCCAACTACTATACAAGTATTGACACCTGGCAGATTATGACAACTTCAAAGCAATAAATTCTACAGGTCTTGAAGTATTTAAACTGTGGCCAACAACACCTCAGACCTTTTCCAGTTTCTTCAGGGTTCTCCACCTGTCTTTGAGCATGACACTGGTCCGGTTCTCAAACTCAAACTCATTCAGGATCATGGCCCACTTCCCCTCCCCGTGCTTCCTCACACCTGCTTTAAGCCCCATATCTTCTTTGTAAGTCCACATCTGAGAGGGGAAAATCATGGATGCTGTTTATAAGTTCAAATGATTACACAACCCATTATGAGCAGGATTTGTGATGTCTGGCTTCAGAGTAACTCACCCTCCTGGTTCGCGTTGTTGCACTGATATCGCTTTGTAATACTGAAGCGGCATTACTCCTCCTGGAAACCCCTGTGTTGAATAAAAAACAATAAATGTTTATAGACTCATAATTGGAATAAGAAACTGTAGGCATTCATAGAGTTGTTTACAACATACTTAATTCCACCCATATGAGAACTTACTACAAATGGAGGTTCTCCTGAGCTTGGTTTGCTTTTTCTTCACGGTTTCTGGTTTCCACAGCTCGTGACTTTGTTTTGAGAAAAGTTTCTTTTTGGGTCTGTGAGACAGTAGACACAGTATCTTCAATTTAGTTTTTTTTTTTCCTCAATTGAGAAATGTTCCAGGTTCAATACATGTTGAGCTCCATCAGCAGTATTTGAGGATGTCGATTACCATGGAAAACACATTAGTCTCTTGCTAACATTTAAACTGGTCATACTTTTGTGGTTTTTAATGTTTATTGCCATGCTCTGTCTTCTCTCATTAAGAACCCTACTGAAGGCACTTACAATGCACTTGTTTTAACAGAAACAAAATCATTTTCTGTGGTAATAATCACCATCATGCCACAAATGTTGTAGACCGAGCTCAATTTGTATTGAACCAAGAACATTCCTTTTATTTGCTTTCAGTGATTTCAGTATAAAAAGCAATTATGTCAAAACAATATGAAAGATGTTGAGGAAATGAAAATATTTAAATTTCAGAATTATCTTATTGATGATCATTTCTGGGTCATTATGGTGAATATGGACTAAGGTGCTCAATCACTCCAGTGAATATTGATCTCTGAAATCCTGTGTGTGGAAATAACCTAAAAGACCCTCACCTGATATTTGGCACAAGTGGATCCACCTGTTCCTCATTCCTATATGGAATCACCACCATGCCAAAAAAATAAATAAGACCAAATACATTAACATTTTCTGCCCAATCTGGAATTAATTAATGCTTAAATCATTATTATGGTGACAATAGCCCCTTTCACACATACGACCTTTTCCAGAAAATGTACTGCATTTTTTTTTTTAAGGTAAGAAATCATGCGTGAACACAACCTTTTTGAAAATACTGCTACATTTTGCTCTGGCAACTTCCCTTAATGAGAAGTTGTATCATTACCTATAAATATCCATATTGATGATATGTGTGAACAGCACATGTGGTACATTTACCAGTAAAGGCAACCCAACGATTTTCCTGTAATTTACTTTTGAACGGAGCTATTGTAAATATACTGGACATTGACGACACTGCTTGAACAAACACGTACGATTTCATCACTTGTGGAGAGTCAGTCATAAAAAATGAATTTGAAAAACCAAGTACAAGCAACGGTCGCTTAGAACATTGTAAGTGAGAGATGATTTTACTCTTTTGGGTCGTTGGACTCTGGGCTGGATGATGCCTTCACATCACTGTCCTGTTCAGAGGAGGTTTTCTCCGATTTCTCATGACGTGCTTGGACCACTTTTGATGCTGCCTAAAACCCAAAAACTAATTCCTAAAAATCGTGAAATCATGTGATACATTTCAGGCATTAAAGGAACAGTTCAGCAAAAAATGAAAATTCTCTCATCATTTACTCACCCTCATGTCATCCCAGATGTGTTTGACTTTCTTTCTTGTGCAGAACACACACACAAAAAAGATTTTTAGAAGAATGTCTCAGCTCTGTAGGTCCATATAATGCAAGTGAATGGTGACTCCAACGATCCAATCGGTTATGGCTGAGAAAAGACCAAAATGTAACTCCTTTTCACTGTAAATCTATGCCATTGCGATCATGATTTCAAGCTCGATTACACTTCCTTGTGCTTGACGCATGCGCAGAGTGCTAGATGGTGGTAGAAAGTGTAATCGAGCTTGATATAATAATTGCGAAGGAGTCTGCTGATGTCAAGACATACAGTGAAAAAAAGAGGGTTATATTATGGTCTGTTCTCACCCAAAACTGATTGGATTGCTTCAGAAGACATGGATTAAACCACCGAAGACTTACTGGCTTATTTTTATGCTGCCTTTGTGATGTTTGGAGCATCAAAGATTTGGTCATCATTCAATTGAATTATTTGGACCTACAGAGCTGAAATATTCTTTTAAAAACTTTGTGTTCAGTAGAAGAAAGAAAATTCAAACACATGTGAGATGGCATGAGGGTGAGAAAATGATGAATTTTCATTTTTGGGTGAAATATTCCTTTAAAGGGGTCATGACATGTCTTTTTTTTATTATTTTAATATGTTCCTTGAGGTTCACTTACAATATTAGTAAAGATTTCTTTGCATAAAAAAAATAAATAAAAAAAGTCATATATTTGTAAAACATTATAATTTTCCATCCTCATTCTGACCCTTTAAGACTTGATAGTAAACACCCATTGTTATGATTGGCTCTTGATTAAAGGTAAAATAGGCATTGATGTGTTGTTGTAAAGGCAGTCAGATGCAAACATCTTCCACAGTGTGACATCACAATGTAGAGGAAGTAGAGAACGAGTCGTTTTGGCAGCTTGATTTTAACTAATTCTCTTACTGCAGTGAGGAAGTTCTGAAACTTACAGTATGTTTTTGACAGTACAATGAACTCATATGTCAAAAGATCAAGAAAATTTAGATTCCTCATGTCATGACCACTTTGAGATGCAGAAGACATCTATCATAGTGAAAGTCAACAATGTATTAGCGGCAACATGTCTGCATATTCACTGTGTAAGCAACAAATAATACCTTTCTTTGACAGCAAAAGCCCTATCAACTGCTCTTAAGAACTCAACAGCTTTTCTCTATCTTTATTAGGTGGTTATTAAGTATAGAGAGTGGAACTAATTGCTACATCTCTATACCCCCAGGAAAACACTAGAATTTTAAGAGATCATTAGGCAAATTCCCAATATGTATGGAAACCACATTTAAACCACTGACAATAAAGCCCATTAGTACCTCATTCCCACAGGATGTAGTAAATAAATTAGAAATAGAATGCATTGTAAGGAGGAGCAGTATTCTGGTATGCACTGCAGTACAAAAAGGCCCCGTACTTCCAGTAAGAAATCAGAAGAACGGTCCTGGAGAAATGTGTTGAGGAATATGTCAATGCTTTCCAATAGCTGACTGTAGGTAAATTTCATCAGGAGTTGGTCATAAGCATCCTTCTTTTTCACAATGGTGGTTAACTTTCCTTGTAGCTTCTGTTAAGACAGACACCAAGGAAATTTCAGTTCATTTCAGCATCATATTTCAAAGTTCTAAATGAAAATTTCACCCAAAAATTACTATTCTGCCATCCATTACTAACCCTCAAGTCATTCCAAACCAATATGATTTTCTATTTATGAAACCCGTGCAAGGTTTGAATATGCACAAGGGGGAATGAGATTTAAAAACAATGGAGAAAAGGAAGATTTTCATTACAATTACCACTTAAAATTTTGCCTGTTATTCACACAAAGCTATTGCTGGCTTAAAGGGATAGTTCACCCAAAATGTTAAATTCTCTCATTATTTACTCACCCTCATAATATGTACGACATTTTTTCTTCAGAAGAACACATTTGAAGAAAAATAGAAAAATATCTTAGCTCAGTAGGTCCTTAAAATGCAAGTGGATGGTGATCAGACTGTTGAAGCTCCAAAAATCGCATATACGTCATCCAAATGCCTCCAGTGGTTAAATTAATGTCTTCTAAAGCTATACCATCACTTTAGGTGTGAAAAAGATCAATTTTTATTTAATATTTATTAAATTTTTGGGTGAACTTACCCTTTAAGAAGACTTTGGAATACAGTGCAAAAGTCGTATCAGTTCCTTTCACGGTGCTTTTTATGTTCTTTGTGGAGCTTGACAGCTGCGTTAACTATCAACTTTAATTTTAGGGAAAAAAGCAGCTTGGACATTCTACAAAATATTTGATATTGTATTCCACAGCAGTAATAAAGTTATGCAGGTTTTGAGGGTGAGGGTGAGTAAATGATAAAATAATTTTAATTTCTGGGTGAACTATAACTCTGGACTAACAGGTGAATATGCACCTCTGGTAACTGAGTCTCTGTCTCCAGCCATTGCAGGGTATCCTTTGCCATCTGTGAATTCCCATTCCTCAAACACACAGCAACACACTGGGACACAAAACACCATGAATAACAAAAAAACAAGTTGCACTGTCATGACTTCAACTCACGCAAACTCTACATTGCAAAACAACATTCATTTGCAATCATACTCAACCTGAACAATCAATAGAGTCCTGATCTTAGCATGTAAAGAAGCATCAGACACAAGATCCTCCAATGACTCCCAAACCGGCAGTGCTGACATCATTGGGGTGATTTTAGGGTTTTGATCATAATGAACATCTGAGAAACAAAACACAGGATTCAACGGTTTCTAACCAATGAATTTCAATGACGCTTCCTGTCGTTTATGATTACCACATATAAGTTTCTAAAAACATTTTATGGAGAACGCACTCACAAAGAGCAATAAAAAAAAAAAAAAAAGAAAACTTCCAGGACTTTTCCAGGCCTGGAAACCACAATTTCAATAACTCCCTGAAATTTCTATGTTTTCAATGACCAACGTATGATGAGGTTAAGTACTAAAGAAAAGTTAACAAACATTATTATCAACTAAACATCTTTGAGGTGGACATGAACCTTAAAAATACCCCCGTTTTCAGTAACACTATTTATTCTGCTATTGTATTGGTTTGCATCTTGTGCTGCATACTGTCCTGTATCTTACAATGACCCAAAAAACTATTTTGACACTAAAGCCGCATGTCTGTTGTGAAAAACATATAGAAAATAAAATATATATAAATATACAGTACACAAACTTTAGTTAAATGTGATGGATTACACACACACACACACAGGTTTGAAATAATATTACTGTTTCGGAAGAAGATTTGCATTTTATTCACCAAAGTGGCATTCAATTGATCACAAAGTAAAGTCAGGACATTACTGATGTAAAAAAACAGCACCATCACTATTTAAAAAAAATAAATAAATAAAAGTTATTTTTTGATCAAATCTAGACAGGCCTCATTTCCAGCAGCCATCACTCCAACACCTTATCCTTGAGTAATCATGCTAAATTGCTAATTTGGTACTAGAAAATCACTTGCCATTATATCAAACACAGTTGAAAGTTATTTGGTTTGTTAAATGAAGCTTAACATTGTCTTTGTGTTTGTTTTTAACTTGCCACAGTATGCAACAGACTGGCATGTCTTAAGGTCAACATTAGGTCAAACACAGCAAAAATGAAACAGCTTTCTCTAGACACTCGCCAGTCAATCGTTTTGAGGAATAAAGGCTATACAATGCTTGAAATTGCCAAAAAACTGAAGATTTCATACAAAGGTGCACACTACAGTCTTCAAAGACAAAGGACAACTGGCTCTAACAAGGACAGAAAGAGATGTGTAAGGCCAGATGTACAAATAAACAAGAGGATAAGTACATCAGAGTCTCTAGCTTGAGAAATAGACACCTCAAATGTCCTCAGCTGAAATCAAAAGTAACAGTCAGTATCTGGCATTAAGTACTGCAGTGCATCTCCTCCTCCTCCAGTTCTTGCTGTGAGATGTTACCCCACTCTTCCACCAAGGCACTTGCAAGTTCCTGGACATTTCTGGGGGGAATGGCCTAGCCCTCACCCTCCGATCCAACAGATCCAAGACGTGCTCAATGGGATTGAGATCCGGGCTCTTCGCTAGACATGGCAGAATACTGACATTCCTGTCTCGCAGGAAATCACACACAGAACGAGCAGTATGGCTGGTAGCATTGTCATGCTGGAGGGTCATGTCAGGATGACCCTGCAGGAAGGGTACCACATGAGGGAGGAGGATGTCTTCCCTGTAACGCACAGTGATGAGATTGCCTGCAGTGACAACAAGCTCAGTCCGATGATGCGGTGACACACCGCCCCAGACCATGACGGACCCTCCACCTCCAAATCGATCCCACTCCAGAGTACAGGCCTCGGTGTAACGCTCATTGCTTCGATAAACGGGAGTCCGACCATCACCCCTGGTGAGACAAAACCGCAACTTGTCAGTGAAGAGCACTTTTTGCCAGTCCTGTCTGGTCCAGCGAAGGTGGGTTTGTGCCCATAGGCGACGTTGTTGCCGGTGATGTCTTGTAAGGACCTGCCTTACAACAGGCCTACAAGACCTCAGTCCAGCCTCTCTCAGCCTATTGCAGACAGTCTGAGCACTGATGGAGGGATTGTGTGTTCCTGGTGTAACTCCGGCAGTTGTTGTTGCCATCCTGTACCTGTCCTGCAGGTGTGATATTCGGATGTACCGATCCTTTGCAGGTGTTGTTACACGTGGTCTACCACTGCAAGGACAATCAACTGTCCTTCCTGTCTCCCTGTAGCGCTGTCTTAGGCTTCTCACAGTATGGACATTGCAATTTATTGCCCTGGACACATCTGCAGTCCTCATGCCTCCTTGCAACATGCCTAAGGCACATCCAACGCAGATGAGCAGGGACCCTGGACATCTTTCTTTTGGTGTTTTTCAGAGTCAGTAGAAAGGTCTCTTTAGTGTCCTAAGTTGTTATAACTGTGACCTTAATTGCCTACCGTCTATAAGCTGTTAGTGTCTTAATGACCATTCCACAGGTGGATGTTCATTAATTGTTTATGGTTCATTGAACAAGCATGGAAAACATTGTTTAAACCCTTTACAATAAAGATCTGTAAAGCTATTTGGATTTTTACAAAATTATCTTTAAAATACAGTGTCCTGAAAAAGGGATGTTTCTTTTTTGCTGAGTTATTTACACACACACACACACACACACACACACACACACAGTTGAAGTCAGAAGTTTACATACACTTAGGTTGAAGTTAGGGCTGCCCCTAACCAAAGATTTTCCTAGTCGACTAGTCGTTGTTAGTTTATGACATTAGTCGACTAGTTGTCGCACGTTTATGATATTAATTTAATTATTTAAATATTAATATATAAATATGGGGGGCATCAGTAAATGGCTTGAGTTGCTAACACTGTTCTACAGGTGCATCTCAATAAATTAGAATGTCGTGGAAAAGTTCATTTATTTCAGTAATTCAACTCAAATTGTGAAACTCGTGTATTAAATAAATTCAATGCACACAGACTGAAGTAGTTTAAGTCTTTGGTTCTTTTAATTGTGATGATTTTGGCTCACATTTAACAAAAACCCACCAATTCACTATCTCAAAAAATTAGAATACATCATAAGACCAATAAAAAAAACATTTTTAGTGAATTGTTGGCCTTCTGGAAAGTATGTTCATTTACTGTATATGTACTCAATACTTGGTAGGGGCTCCTTTTGCTATAGTAAAACCATGGTTAATTTTCATCAGGGACCGTGACAAAAAAAAACTCTAATTACTAAATCAACATTTTAACTTAATACCTGCACTAATACGCTACATGCATCAACAAAGTGCACTTAATTACTGCCTCAATTCGGCGTGGCATGGAGGTGATCAGTTTGTGGCACTGCTGAGGTGGTATGGAAGCCCTGGTTTCTTTGACAGTGGCCTTCAGCTCATCTGCATTTTTTGGTCTCTTGTTTCTCATTTTCCTCTTGACAATACCCCATAGATTCTCTATGGGGTTCAGGTCTGATGAGTTTGCTGGCCAGTCAAGCACACCAACACCATGGTCATTTAACCAACTTTTGGTGCTTTTGGCAGTGTGGGCAGGTGCCAAATCCTGCTGGAAAATGAAATCAGCATCTTTAAAAAGCTGGTCAGCAGAAGGAAGCATGAAGTGCTCCACAATTTCTTGGTAAACGGGTGCAGTGACTTTGCTTTTCAAAAAACACAATGGACCAACACCAGCAGATGACATTGCACCCCAAATCATCACAGACTGTGGAAACTTAACACTGGACTTCAAGCAACTTGGGCTATGAGCTTCTCCACCCTTCCTCCAGACTCTAGGACCTTGGTTTCCAAATGAAATACAAAACTTACTCTCATCTGAAAAGAGGACTTTGGACCACTGGGCAACAGTCCAGTTCTTCTTCTCCTTAGCCCAGGTAAGACGCCTCTGACGTTGTCTGTGGTTCAGGAGTGGCTTAACAAGAGGAATACTGTAGCCAAATTCCTTGACATGTCTGTGTGTGGTGGCTCTTGAGGCCTTGACCCCAGCCTCAGTCCATTCCTTGTGAAGTTCACCCAAATTCTTGAATCGATTTTGCTGGACAATCATAAGGCTGCGGTTCTCTCGGTTGGTTGTGCATCTTTTTCTTCCACACTTTTTCCTTCCACTCAACTTTCTGTTAACATGCTTGGATACAGCACTCTGTGAACAGCCAGCTTCTTTGGCAATGAATGTTTGTGGCTTACCCTCCTTGTGAAGGGTGTCAATGATTGTCTTCTGGACAACTGTCAGATCAGCAGTCTTCCCCATGATTGTGTAGCCTAGTGAACCAAACTGAGAGACCATTTTGAAGGCTCAGGAAACCTTTGCAGGTGTTTTGAGTTGATTAGCTGATTGGCATGTCACCATATTCTAATTTTTTGAGATAGTGAATTGGTGGGTTTTTGTTAAATGTGAGCCAAAATCATCACAATTAAAAGAACCAAAGACTTAAACTACTTCACTCTGTGTACATTGAATTTATTTAATACACGAGTTTCACAATTTGAGTTGAATTACTGAAATAAATGAACTTTTCCACGACATTCTAATTTATTGAGATGCACCTGTACATTACAGAGAAATACTAAATTGTAATGAGCCTTTAAAATATAAATTTTAAGTGCATGCACGAAGCGAGCCACAGCGACACCGGCAAAAGCAGTAATGATTCTGAATGTGTCTGAAAAACCAGCAAGGAGACTGTCTGAACATTTTGTTAATTTATAGAGAGAAGGCGGCCAGGGTAGCTCAGCAAGTAAAGACGCTGACTACCACACCTGGAGTCGCAAGTTCGAATTCAGGGCGTGCTGAGAGACTCCAGTCTGGCTTCCTAAGCAACCAATTAGCCCGGTTGCCAGGGTGGGTAAAGTCACGTTGGTTTAACCTCCTCGTGGTCACTGTAACGTGGTTCTTGCTCTCGGTGGGTCACGTGGTAACGTGCTCAAAAAGCCACGTGATAAGATGCGCGGATTGACTGTCTCAAACACGGAGGCAACTGAGATTCATCCTCCACCACCCAGATTGAGTCACTATGTCACCACAAGGACCTAGAGCGCATTGGGAATTGGGCATGCCAAATTGGGGAGAAAATCTCAAAATATAAATAAGAATTATAGAGAAATGCACATTAGGGTTGTGCCGACAGACGATGATTTTGGGGATCAATGATGGTCAGAGTGATTGCCAATAACTAATGCCTTTGATGATGTCAAGATGATATTTTGCTCGTTTTCCCATTAATGTATTAAATTACTATTATTATTATTAAGCTATTATTATTATCAAATTAATTTTACAAATAATTTGCCCGTAGACACTAGGGATGTAACGCTTCGAATTTCTCACGGTTCGGTTTGTATCACGGTTTCAGTACGGTTCTGTATTTGCTTTCAGAAAAAAAATATTACTGCCAAATCCAAAGAGTAATCTATTTGGTAAACACTTCAACAGGTTTACCCTTAAATAACAATCATTGTTTTACAACAGTAACCATAGTTTAACCATGGCATTTATAGTAAAATCATAGTAACCACAACACAAACATGGTGACTGTCATGGTTACAATATATAGTAAAATCATGGTTACTATATAGTGTAAAAGACACACACTTATCGGTTCGGAGTGGAACTTCAATAAATGGCCCTTTGAAGGTCTCTGTGTTGTTCTGTCTTTTCTGAGCGCTTAACCAAATCCACTTATTATTAATTTACACTTTACAAATTGATTCCGTTATTCATTTTATCTGACTCCAATTTTATATTAAATTGACTCCAAATTAAGCTGACCTCTAATTTAGATTACAGCTCTAATTAATTTCTGATCATTATTTTTATTGTATCTTTTTAAATTATTGATTACTCTGAATCATCTTA
This sequence comes from Myxocyprinus asiaticus, assembly GCF_019703515.2. NCBI lineage: Eukaryota > Metazoa > Chordata > Actinopteri > Cypriniformes > Catostomidae > Myxocyprinus > Myxocyprinus asiaticus. The sequence goes on from NC_059387.1 coordinate 16,336,553, forward strand.
ATTTTCATTATCTTTTCATTCGGGTCCCGATTGTCGCTTAGAGTCATATGCCGGCCGATTAATTGCATAGATCTCACAGACACTAAATCGCCAGCCCCTTCATAGTCAGCGGTTGCAGGGTTTACTAATATCATCTGGTTCGGCCGCCTACTGTTTGCTCATAACCAGATGATAGTTTTATTTAGTCACATTTCATACAACTTGCTAAGACGGTGATAAGCAGTGACTGGTAGTCTTACGTGGTTACCTATTCATAAGCTCCAGTAATGATCATTATCCTGGACATAAGTTAGCAGTAACAAAAGGCGTCCCTCGAATCTGCCGGTGGTAAATTATTTTGGAGGAATTCAGAATAAATCAAATAATTTATTTGCCAGGTAGGATTTAAAACCTATGTTACAAAATCAATTTCACACATGATCAGAATAAATAAACATATCAAAGAAACATACCTGACAAAACTACATGCAACAGCAAAGCATGGGAGATCTGGCTTACAGATTCCCAGAGCTTCTTGCCAACTTTCCTTAAATACCCAGACAGAATAAACATTGTGTACCAAATGGTATTATCCTTTGAACAATGAGAATTTGGGGCAAATGGGTTCTTGACTTCCTGGGATTTAACATACAGGAGATCATTTAAATTGTAGGTCAAGGAGGGGGATGGACCTCCAGAATAATGCAGTATTTGGCAAAGACCTTATAACTTTGTCACCATTAGTTTTACCAACATGGGAAAGAGACCATTATACCAGTCGCACAGAGACCTCTTAAATGATATCAAACACCTACAGTTGCATTCTGTGTTTTCATGGTATTTGTTATATTTTTACATATAAATCTTGTGTCTCTGTACTGGTCCTGAGCTGTTGAAGGGGAGAAGGGGGAGAGAAAGAAGAGGGGGCAGCAAGGTGATTTGCAATTTATCACACTGTGATGATATTCAGGTGAAGATTTCAGCTTTGTAAAACAATGCAAAGGTGATTTGCAATTTATCACACGTGGTGATATTCAGGCAGCTTTTGTAAGAGAGTTCAGATGTTGTCTGAAGTCGAAAGTTCTTTGTTATTCCATGAATTGATGTGTGTTGGGCTATCAGACATCTTGGCATCAGCCTTACAATAGAAACAGTATTACTGTTATAAATCCATGGTTAATTGTATCAAAACCATGATTTCTGTTCAGAAAACCATGGTGACAGCAGTCATGGTTACTACAATATTACTATAGTAAAACCATGGTTAATTTTCATCAGGGACCGTGACAAAAAAAAACTCTAATTACTAAATCAACATTTTAACTTAATACCTGCACTAATACGCTACATGCATCAACAAAGTGCACTTAAAATTAATCTCAACATATATTCAATATTCGGAAGCTGTACATCACTATAAAAGGAATAACCTTGCTATTAAAATGCATACGAAAAGGGATGTTGTGATAATGCTGCTCAAGTATTTTAATCATATGTGGAAATCCCACATGAACACCCCAAACACTTAAGTTACTGTTTCATGTCTGTCCGAATTAGCACTGGAAGGGAGTGTGTGCCGTTTCAGCTCACCTGTGGCTCTTTCCCTGGGTGATGTCTGCGTAAAAGATTAATCATGTATCAGTGTAGTACTATAATGGCATCTTAATGCCATTAATCAAAGGGCATTATTGACGCTCGCGATAGATTACAGCCACGTGCACTCGTGTCGAGCAATGTCTGCAAACAGTGCCTGTTTTGTAAACGTCTTTTGACAATCGCTGTTGTAATTGACTGCAAAAAAAAAGTTTCCATAAAGGAGAAACACAGGGGGCTTCTCTATCAACATTTCGTTTTCTCCACGTGCCATTTTCAACTACACACAACGCTTGCAGAACAGTGATGTCATCAAGTTGACCCACGTGAAAAACACAGGTGGAGCGTATCCATTTACAAATCCATTCAGATGCATTAGTGGAGGTTGTAACTGTAAAACTTGTGCTCCAGATGCGTCATCAAACTTGAGGTGAACCGACCGCGGTGCCAAAGCTTCCCGAACCGTACGGTTCAGTTTTTTACCGAGAACCGTTACACTCCTAGTAGACAGACACACAGACACATGCTTGAAGAAACAAACTTTATTATATTATTAAGAACAGATGACAGAAAAGCCGTCTATGCGCATGTATGGCACACTGTTTGTACGGAGGCGTGCAGTCTCGTGGAACACGCGCATGTAAAATGTTCGCACGCTTTCTTTGATTCTGTCTTCTGAATTTTTTTTTTGCAAGAACAGTATCGTCTACAAGTGTTGCAAATTACCTCAGACATCTCAGCTCAGGAGGTGCTTTGAGTTCAGTTCACTTTATTTCCACAGAGCAGTTCATTGTGACCACAACTCTGCAGCCTAGACATTTGTGATTAAAACATAAAATAATACAAAAACACGTTCACCTCGAACCATGATTTATATTTCAGTTATTATTATCATCATTATTTTTACATTTATAATTGCTTTTATGTCTTCATTTGCACAAGTAATTTTACACCTGCATATTTAGACGGAGACTTGCCTGACGGTAAATGGAAAGGTGGTTACTTGTATATAGATATATAATTTTCCCAATCACTTCATTATTTTAATTGCTTTTTCATTTCGTTTGGAGTGCAATTTAAATTTAGAAATGTATTGGATTTAAGTTTTTCCTTTATATCTTAAGGAAATATATTTCCTTTTAAATAATTTCATTTTCAACGCAAAAATCACTAAATCAAGAATATTCACCGATCCCTCAGCCAGGGTGTTGCCAATGTAATTGGATATTGCAATATATTTCGTGAAGGAGGGAACAAAATGAATTTATGCACACACATGATGTATTTTCCTGGACAACAAAATACCCGACCAGTAGAGAATGCAGATGAAGTAGGTTAGTTTCCAAAGAGATGTTGCCCTTCACAACTGTTGTAAAGCCATCTTTCAAAAAGTTGAACAACACACATTTTAATTGTACTTCATTTTTTTCCAGTTTCATTTGAATTTTTTGTTAAAAATAAAAACAAAATAAAGTTCAAAGTTTGAAATCAAGCTGTCTTGCTTTATGGTGTAGGCTTAACCCTAACCCTGCTTAACGAAAATTACCCCATAGTACAACCTAGCATCCAATAAGTGGGTAATACCATTGTTCGTCGGTTTCCTGTGGAGTTTTTTTTTTCTGCGACCAACAGACCAATCAAAACTTGGTCGACCAAGACTCTTCTCATCAACTAACGTTTGATCGACTATTAGGGGGCAGCCCTAGTTGAAGTCATTCAAACTCATTTTAGGAGGTCATGCGACGCCATGCAAGAAGCAGACGTGTGAACAACGAGCTCTGCGCACTTTGCTAAATTTTTAATTATTCTTATGTTATAATCTGGTGAAACTCGATACACCCAGTTACACATTTGCTCTTTGAGGTAAAACATGGCAAAGAAGTCAAAATCATCGGGCTCTGGAGACATTAAAAGACATTTACGTGTTCAGGATGAAAGTCCCGACAGGCCTACAGACCGGGGACTCGTTTTGGATGGCGCGGCGGGAGAGGAGATCCAGCGTCAGTTGTCCAACATATCGGTGATGATGACGAAGGTTCTTGCTGACTTGGAGGATCTCGCTGTAATACGTCGATCGATTACAGCGATGGAAATAAAATTCTCTGAGTTAGTTACAAGAGTGTCGGATGCTGAGAAACGAATCGATTATTTGGAGTCATCAGAGAGGGAATTATCCGCTAATCCGCCTGCGACCAAAGTTGATTTGGAACGTGTTCTTGAAAAGCTTGAAGATCTTGAGAATAGAAGCCGCAGGAATAACATCAGAATTGTTGGACTTCCAGAGCATGAGGAGGGCAGAAATATGGTGAAATTCCTAGACGAGCTCTTCCCGAGTCTGCTTGACATAACAGGCCACAAGCTGCAAATCGAGCGAGCTCACAGAGTCCCTGCTCGGAGATTTGCTGAGGGAAATAGGCCCGATCGATTCTGGCCAAATTTCTGAGGTCATCCGATAAAGATCTCGTGTTGCGCCAGGCGAGGAGCAAAGGAAAGCTTTCTTGGAAGAACCATAATATTTTCTTGTTCCCGGACTTTGCGAGTTCGACAAGAGAGAAACGCGATCGGTTCAGGGAATGCAAGAAACTCTTACATCAGCGAAAGATCACTTTTGCTCTGATGTTTCCGGCCAAACTGAGAATAGAAACAAAGGACGGTTGCAAAGTATTTACATGTCCCAATCAGGCAATGTATTTTACTGAATCAATGGGTGAGTAAACCATTGGATGTTTCTCATGTGAGTGGGTCGACTCGCTGTACTTACTCTTGAGGAAGCTGGGCGACATTTTGGTTTCTTTTTGCGTTGGCTCCGCCTAGCAACTGGAGTTTGATTTGTGAATAACACTTTCCTTAAAAAAGCTTTTGCATTGACGGAAGATTACTTTTGCATGGAAGTTCCCGGCCAGTTTGAGAGTGGATACTACGGATGACTGCAAAATATCTACATGCTCACACAAAGGATGTCTTTTATAAAGTTGACGGATTGAGTAAGTCATGGTATATACTTTTATGCGGCCTCCGAGTGAATTGACTTGCCCATCCGGGGAACCGGGATGTTGGTTTTGTTTCTCCGCCTAGCGGCTGGAGCTTGTTCCGTTTACGGGACACTGGAATGATTACGTCATCCGCTGAACTCATAACAGCTGACTCACTGAACATTCGTTTGTCTATCCGTGAAACTGAACGGTTTTATATCAGCTGAAATTTGTTTTGTGGAAGATCACACCTTTAAAAGAGTTCTGTGAATTAATCTACATGTTCTGTGTTCATTCTTCCTTTTGGCTGGGGGTTATTTTAAAAAATATTTTCTGTTATGTAATTTTGCCTCACAAATTTGTGAGGCAAAATTGAGCAATCCGATGGCCAAGTTGTCGTGGGGGCTCGTGGGCGTTCATGGACCTTTTGAGTTTAGAGGGATTGACGCCGGTTGGCGCTTTCATGCACGGGGTTAATGTGCACGTTTTTCTTTTTTTGTTTGTTTTGTTCGGGGGAAAGTTCGGGGTTTGATTGTTTCACTAATGGGGAATGTGGTCTGTATAATTTTGTTTTTGACACACAATTTATTTATTTTTGTTATATCAATGTGTCAGTTGTTAATATGAGTGTACTCTCTCTCTCCACATGGAATGTGAATGGGTTGGGGCACCCAATAAAAAGAAGGTGATTACTTTTCTTAAATGAAAGAAATATGATATAGTATTTCTTCAAGAAACACACCTTTCTCCGCAGGAAGCGGAAAAATTAGGGAAGATATGGGTTTTTAGTATTGGCTCAAGTAAGAGCAAGGGAGTCATTATATTGGTAAATAAGCATCTACAATTAAAATGTCTCAAACAGATTAAAGATTAATTAGGAAGAGTAATTATTGTTTTAGCTGAAATTCAGGGGCAAAGGTTGATTTTGGCTAATATTTACGCACCTAACGCTGATGATCAGAGCTTTTTTATAGCTCTTTAAGGGATGCTGCAAACTGCTGGCACCCCTCATGATATAATATTGGGAGGAGACTTTAATCTGTTGATGGACTCAGTCCTTGATCATAGTGAAGCAAAAGAGTCTAAGCCCCCTAGAGCAACACTGACGCTTCACAGGATGTGTAAAAATCTTTTGACTTTTGAACCCATCTGGTAGGGACTATACATTTTTTTCCATCAGTCCATAAGATTTATTCCAGAATATATATATATTTTTTTATATTCAAGTCCCTCATTTCATCTGTTGTGGATTGCTCAATTGGAAACATCTTGGTCTCAGATCATGCCCTGGTGAGTTTAGAGGTGTTGCCACATATAGAGAAAAAGAAATCATATAGTTGGCGCCTTAATGTATCCCTTTTGCAAAATTCTGAATTCCAACAAATGTTAAAGACTGAAATCAATGTTTATATGGAGACCAACTGGTCCTCAGTATCCACTGTGGGCGTGGCTTGGGAGGCACTTAAGGCAGTTCTTAGTGGCCGGATCATACAGTATGCCTCATTCACCAAAAAATCCAAAGCACGAGAACTTGTGGAGTTGGAAGGAAATATTAAAAATGTCGAAGCAGAGCTGAAGCGCCGTTTGTCATCCGATGGCCTCAGAGAATTGACTCGATTGAAATACAGATATAATACTATTTTGTCGCAGAAAGTGGAGTTTTGGCTATTCAGGGTCATACTTTGAGTCAGGGGACAAAGCAGGAAACTTTTGGCTAAATATATAAAGCAGAGAGAGTCTTTTTCTACCATTCCCTCAGTGAAATATGCTGGTGGTGAAATATTTACCTCGGCTATTGATATTAATAATGCTTTTAAAGAATTCTATCTTGATCTTTATAGTTCCACGTCTTCATCTCCTGATGAAGATATTAGAAACTTTGTGGAACCATCAGAGCTCCCTAAACTGACGACTGAGCAAAATAATTCTCTTGATTCTGAGATAACCTTGGAGGAGCTTGGCGAGGTTATTAAGGCCTTACATGCAGGCAATGTTTGCTGCTGAGTTTTTCAAATCTTATGCCACAGAACTGGCTCCACTTTTGTTAGAAGTTTATACTGAATCATTAAAGAATGGAAAGCTTCCGCCAACCATGACACAAGCCCGGATCAGTCTGATTCTTAAAAAAGGACAAAGATCCATGCGAGTGTAAAAGTTACCGTCCAATTTCCCCGATCCAGTTAGATGTAAAAATTGTGTCAAAAATTCTGGCTAATCGATTAAGTTATGACATCTCTTATACATATAGATCAGGTGAGGTTTATTCGAGGCCGTAGCTCTTCTGATAACATTAGGCGTCTCATCAATATCATGTGGTCAGTAGCAAATGATCAATCTCCAGTCGCTGCCATCTCACTTGACGCCGAAAAGGCATTTGATATGGTAGAATGGGATTATCTTTTTAAGGTTTTGGAAATATACGGGTTCGGGAGTACGTTTATTGGATGGATTAAGTTACTTTATAGACACCCTGTAGTGGCGGTACAAACAAATGGATTAATTTCATATTATTTTACTCTGGATAGGGGCACCCGGCAGGGTTGCCCTTTCCCCATTGTTGTTCTGTCTTGCCCTGGAACCATTAGCAGCCGCAATAAGAAAGGAGGATGATTTTCCAGGGGTGGTGGCGGGAGGTGTGATGCATAAGCTTCTGCTTTACGCAGATGATATTTTATTATTTGTCTCTGACCCCAGTAGATCTATGCCTTGCCTCCACATTATTAAGTCCTTTTCTAAGTTTTCAGGATATAGAGTCAACTGGTCTAAATCCGAAGCTTTGGCTCTGACAGCGTACTCTCCAGTAACGGCTTTACAGCCGGGTGCTTTCCAGTGGCCCAAACAGGGCATTAAGTATTTGGGTATTTTATTTCCAGCAAATTTGTGTGATTTAGTTAATTTTGACCCCTTAATAAAAAGTTTTGAGCGATGTGGGCAGGTGGGCTTCATTACATTTACCTATGATTGGGATAGTTAATGTTATTGAAATGAATTATATTCCAAAATTCAATTACTTACTGCAGTCTTTCCCTGTAGATGTCACCCTCTTTTATTTCAAATAATTTGATAGCATAGCTAAGTCCTTCATTTGGAATGGTAAGCGTCCCAGGTTAAATTTCAATAAGTTACATAGGCCGATTGACAAAGGTGGGTTTGGCCTACCCAAGATTTTGTTTTATTATTATGCATTCAGTCTTAGACATTTGGCTCATTGGCCGCTTCCACCCGAGAGAGCCCCTCCCTGGTTTTGTATTGAAAAGGAAGTTCTTGCCCCTATCTCGCCACTGCAAAGCCTTTCAATTAAACTAGCAGGAGAGGTTAAGTCGCACCCCGTTATTTTGCATTTGCACTCGATATGGACAAATGTGTCCAGAGTGTTTAATTCCGATATTTATTTAAATGTAGCCTCGAGCATATGGCTGAACCCTAAACTATGTATTAATAAATTCCCTTTCTGTTGGTCAGATTGGATTGTGAGGGGGGTTAATACACTTGGTGACCTATATGAGAGTGGAGTATTGAGACCTTTTGAAAATTTGGTTCAACATTTTGGCATTCCCAGATCTCAGTTTAAGTATTTACAGCTGCGCCAAATACTCTGCACTGTTTTTGGGAGTGGCACGCACCCCGCCCCCCAGTGCGGCAGATACCCTGGGAGTGGTGATTGCTGCTTTTGGGAAGGGTCATGAGGCATCAGTGTATTACTCCCTGCTAATTCATAGTCTGGGGAACGGAACTTTGAATTCTCTCAAAAAATTATGGGAGAAAGATCTAAACTTGACATTGGAGGAGGGGGTGTGGGCTAGGATCCTAAAAAATGTCAAGTCTACATCTAGAGGTTCAAGGGTTTGCCTTATGCAATTTAAGATTTTACATCAATTTTATTGGACCCCCTCCAGATTGTATAGGCTTGGTCTTAAAGACACACCCACCTGCTGGCGATGTCAATCAGAGGTTGGAGACATAACTCATGTCTTTTGGGGGTGTGTTGAGATCCAGGAGTTCTGGTTGAAAGTTCAGAGTCTTATATGTGATGTATTGGGCACTCGGCTTTCACTTTGCCCCATACTCTGTATTTTGGGCGATGGGGTGTTCATCGACATTGAGAATCGGCACATAAAGAGTTGGGCCCTAACGAGCGTCATGATCGCCAGACGGGTTATTTTAAGGGGTTGGAGCGCCCTTATTTCATGAGTGGAGCTCGGAGATGGGGAGGGTGGCGGCCTTTGAGGAAGGGATGTATAGAAGGCTGGGAAATCTGGGGTTATTTGATAGAAAATGGGGCAGATATTTGGCCTTTTTGGAAGGCTTTTGGGGAGGGGTAGTGGAGAGGGATCTTTAGCTTTAAATATGTGTGTGCAATTTGATTGTTTTATTTTTTTGAAAATATGCTTTTATTTATTTATTTATTGTATGTGCCTGTTTTTTTATTTTATATTTATGACCACTGGGGTGAGTGTTTGTGTCGGGTGGGGGTGTTTGGGGGGAAGGGTTTAATTGTGTAAAATTTGATTCCACATTTTCTGCTATGTTTATTTAATTTGTTGAATGGAATCAATAAAAATTGTTAATATATATAAAACTCATTTTAATACTCTACAGATTTAATATTAGCAAACTATAGTTTTGGCAAGTCATTTATGACATCTACTTTGTGCATGACACATTTAATTTTTCCAACAGTTGTTTACAGACAGATTGTTTCACTTTTAATTGACTCTAAATCACAATTTCAGTGGGTCAGAAGTTTACATACACTAAGTTAACTGTGCCTTTAAACAGCTTGGAAAATTCCGGAAAATGATGTCAAGCCTTTAGACAATTAGCCAGTTACCTTCTGATAGGTGGTGTACTGAACTGGAGGTGTACCTATGGATGTATTTTAAGGCCTACCTTCAAACAATGACTTGACATCATGGGAAAATCAAAAGAAATCAGCAAAAAAAAAAAAGAAAAAAAAAGGTGCACCTCCACAAGTCTGGTTCATCCTTGGGAGCAATTTGCAAACTTCTGAAGGTACCACGTTCATCTGTACAAACAAAAGTTCACAAGTATAAACACCATGGGTCCATGGAGCCATCATACTGCTCTGGAAGGAGGCGCATTCCGTCTCCTAGAGATGAACATAGTTTGGTGCGAAAGTGCAAATCAGTCCCAGAACAGCAGCAAAGGACCTTGTGAAGATGCTGGAGGAAATAAGTAGACAAGTATCTATATCCACAGAAAAGCGACTCCTATATCAACATAACCTGAAAGGCTACTCTCAGCAAGGAAGAAGCCACTGCTCCATACCGCCATAAAGCCAGACTACAGTTTGTAAGTGCACATGGAGACAAAGATCTTACTTTTTGGAGAAATGTCCTCTGGTCTGATGAAACAAAATGGTCATAATGACCATTGTTATATTTGAAGGAAAAAGAGTGAGGTTTGAAGCTGAAGAACACTATCCCTACTGTGAAGCATGGGGGTGGCAGCACGATGTTGTGGGGGTGCTTTGCTGCGGGAGGGACTGATGCACTTCACAAAATAGATGGCATCATGAGGAAGGAAAATTATGTGGATATATTGAAGCAACATCTCAAGACATCAACCAGGAAGTTAAAGCTCGGTTGCAAATTGGTCTTCCAAATGGACAATGACCCCAGTCATACCACCAAATTTGCGGCAAAATGGCTTAAGGACAACAAAGTCATGGTATTAGAGTGGCCATCACAAAGCCCTGACCTCAATCCGATTTTCCCAAATTTGTGGGCAGAACTGAAAAAGCATGTGCGAGCAAGAAGGCCTACAAACCTGACTCAGTTACACCAGTTCTGCCTGGAGGAATAGGCCAAAATTCCAGCAGCTTATTGTGTGAAGCTTGTGGAAGGCTACCCAAAACGTTTGACCCAAGTTAAACAATTTAAAGGCAATGCTACCAAATACTAACAAAGTGTATGTAAACTTCTGACCCACTGGGAATGTTATGAAAGAAATAAAAGCTGAAATAAATAATTCTCTCTACTATTATTCTGACATTTCACATTCTTAAAATAAAGTAGTGATCCTTACTGACCTAAGACACTGAATGTTTTCAATGATTAAATGTCAGGCATTGTGAAAAACTGAGTTTATATGTATTTGGCTAAGGTGTATGCAAACCTTCTGACTTCAACTGTATATTAGGCATGTAACGATACACAAACTTCACGATACGATATGATGCATAGCCTCATGATATAATACAATACGATAGGGCTGGGCGATTAATAAAATTTTATTTTCAATTACAATTTTGGCTTCCAACGATTATGAAAACAAGATAATCGAGATAAAACGATTATTGTGCTGCATTCCGTTTTGCAATGAAACGCCCTGGCATTACATCTTTAAAGCATCCATTATTAAAGTTTAAATAATAAGGAAGCTGGTTATGAAAAACTCCAAAACTGCCATTTATCTGTGCGGTCAGCGCAGCGTCTATAAGTAGCGTGAAGTGACCGAGGAAGAGACTGAATCTTCTCCCAGCTGATACACACTCTGGTGCGGTGATGCTCGTCACTCGCACGTGTTTGCTGCAGCTAGATTATACTGTGATGGCTCACAACCAGAGGTGGGTAGTAACGTGCTACATTTATTCCGTTACATTTACTTGAGTAACTTTTTGAAAAAAAAAATGAAATGTACTTTCAGAGTAGGTTTAAAAGTGGGTACTTTTTACTCTCACTCAAGTACATTTCTAATGAATTTTTTTTACTTTTACTTCTTTACAATGGGTGGCGTTCCTGTCGTTACATTACTGTGTTTAATTTTAAATCATGTGTAATTTATTGAGAGATTATTGAATGGGACTTTTATGAGAGCGGAAGTTCACACAGCTGCATGTGCTGTCACAGACTATCACTCAAGTCATCAATGCTGCAGCATCAAACTCTTCAAAGTGAAACACTTTCTTCGCTCCGCACATAAAAAAAAAAAATTAAAAAAAAGAATAGTTTCGTCATGCAATGCCTTCATTTAACACCAAGACAAGCTGATATTTCAAGATTAAAATCACAGCTCCAATTTAAGGCAGCACGCTGAGGTAAGTTTTGGCTCTAATGATAACATGGACTTTTCTGTGTAATGTGATGGTCATTTTCAGGGTGATAATTTAACTGGGCTCTTATGACACCAGTTTTTAAGTGTACATTTTTAAATCAGTGCAGCAATATATCAGTGCGCTTTGTCCCGCATGTCATGAGCAGTATTTACGCATTTACCCCACGCCCTCGCGTGGGTACTGGAAACTACCGCAGCTACTTCATGTGGATTAACTGTATAAATCCATGTAAACATCCAAGTTAAGTGTAAATCACTGCCATTCGCATGATCGACAACTGGAGCGTGAACAGACAGCATTTCTGCGCATGCACAGCGAGGTGCGCAGGGCGCACGCGTGAGATGTGCGGGTGTGAGGCAATCGTATGGCGAAGAGAGTGGCTGGGTCCGCAATCTTTCATTCATTCACTCGTTCATCCCAAGTCTCACAGCCTCGCTGTCATTCCTATTAAAAATCAAAGATGGCGCTAGTGTGAATAAAGTCTATTGCCTTAGGGTGCTTTCACACTGGCAGTTTAGTTCGAAACAGAGCACGGTTCGCATGAAAAATTGGTAATGTGAAAGCTGTCATGCAGACCGGGGAGCGCACCGCGGTACTGAACCGGAGACTATCTGTAGGAGGTGGTCTGAATTCGGTTGCAGTGGAACTCTAGCACGATTTGTGTGAATGTGAAAGCAACTCGGACTCGGGTGTGCACTCATTCAGGAAGTAAAGTAACCTGCGCATGCATTTTAGCCAATGACGACATAATTAGTTTCGACTAATAAATATAGGGTATAATAGGAGATGACAGTGGCGATAACTTCACCTTGGACACGAGCGTAAGCGTGCAGTGTAAACAAAGATGCAAATTAATTCCTTTCAATGAAGTCTCCTCAAAAAACGGCATTTGAAAGCAGCAGCAAGCCGCCTTCCCCTGGACATCTGATGAGTTACGCCATGAAGCACACATATACGCAGTTGTCGTTCACTCTGCTGTACATAATGGCACCAAAATAACAAAAAAACAAAAAGTATTATGAGTCACGTTGTGTTCACCATGCGTGTTTGTGATGACGTAAGATGAACGTAAATGGACCAGGGTTCGATAGAATCAAGTGAGTGTGAAACCAGACCAATGCTTTGGGGGGCACCGGGAACAATCGCACTCGGAATCGGACCACAGCAAATGTGTCCAGTGTGAAAGTCCCCTAAGCCTTTTACTGTTACAAGATTGCCCAGACACAGAGACTACAAGAGTGCAAATTGAATGAAATCCCAGATGCAGTTTATTGTGCTACTCCAGTCCCAATCAATAGTTAACAGGAGAAAAAAAGTGGTACACAATATGGGACTTTTAATTATAAAGAAGCCCAGAATACATATGGGACTCTTAATTTGAAATGTCTGCACTCCCAGTTGTAAGCTCACTGACGGCTGATTCGCTGAGAAAGTGAATCTGATTCAAACTGCTAACCTGAGCTCCTGAGTTCACACGCTCAGTTCTTTTCTGGTGATTCATGAAAAAGATCCGGTTCAAAAGAGTCATTTGGTCACGACTCTCTCGCGCTGGGTTTGTTGTGTGCAGTGCAGTGAGCTCGTCACCACAACAGAACAGGTGAAAAGTGGTGTGAGACACTGGTGCGCGCTCTAAAGGTGTATTCAATAACTCACAAGATGATATCTGACGAAACCGCATATGAACGCACACAACCTGACTGTCGCCAGATTTTAAATTATAGTCGCAATAAATTATTTTTGGTCACATTTGCGACCATTTTAGTCGCAGTCTGGAACCCTGGACAAGTGGATTTTTGAAGGGGCAAGTGAAAGAGAATTTTCCTTGCCCGACCGATTAAAAGGGCAATAATGTATAAATAATCGGCTATATTGATTGACGGGCAGCGTATGTGTGTTTGCTGAACATGCGCATGCGTTCCAAAAAAGGTTCGCGCTAATACGCACCTGAACGGTCAAATACATTTAATAATTCCACCAATTATTGCAATGTCTTGGTGAGGTATTCATGTAAACACAGAGAGTGATGTCTAAAGTGAACATAAACAGCGGAGAAAAAAGCAGATTTGTATTACAATGTTGGACATGTAAGTATAAATATAAGATAATAGACCTGCTGCTGTCTACTATGTCATTATAATAATCAAACAACCATAAAAAAAAAAGAAAAGAGAAAACCCTCACTTCTCTTGACTGCGTAACTTTAGTAGCTTTAAAAAGTATTAATGTATTATAATCATAAAGTAAAGACCAGTGGAAGTTTTATGTTGCATTTCATTCTGAATGTTTACTTGAATACTTGATAGCCTACTACTGTTAAAAACTTTTAAAGCTGTTAAAAAAAAGCACTAAATTTACTTAATTTGTATTTTTTGTTCCATTATTTTTAATCTATTTCTATTTATTGCTGTTTTTTCATTGTTATTTTGTTATTGTTTGTTTACTAGTCTTGAATAATTCAGAACTTGAAACCATTCTTCCATAATTAACATATTAGTTAGTGTTATTATTTGTTGTGGTTTTGAAGCTGGTATTGAAAATCGTCAAATTTCACTACCGACTACTGAAACTTTGGCATTGTGATAATGTATAGCGTTTATTGTACATGGTTGATCTTGCTGCAATAACATGATGAAAAAGTAGATCTCATTCCGTAGATGTGTGAGCACCCCTACTGTAAATTTTGGCGATGGAGGCTTTCCTTTATTTGACTACCATACGTGACATAAAATAATTACCATATGACAATAGCCTTCTCCTCTACCCAGTGCAATTTACATTTCAAGTGGAAATCCACTGTTAAAAAGAATAAAAAAATGTAAACGTTCAATAAATGCATGATGTTTCCAAAGTCAATGAGTAATCGTGTTAAATAATCATGATTATGATTTTTGCCATAATCGAGCAGCCCTATTGTGCGTGCGCTCTTTATGTGTAAAGCAGGGTTTAACCATAAATTTAACAAATAAAACGTATTCATCCTGTTGAAGTAGACTATGTAATTAACCACAGACCTTTAGATTACATGCCTACATATAAAACTGTAGAGAATATTAATCAAGCAACAATACAGAAAAAGAGAATAACACTCACTGCTCTTTTCTGGACGCCCTTTAAAACTAAACAAAAAATTAGGTTGAGAAATTGCTAATTTTAATTTACAGACCTAAAGTCAGATAGCATTAAATCAGTAGGCTATGAATGCATCAAATCTACAGTAATGATCATTCCGTGGGGACTGAAGAACAATTATGAATTTCACTTTTATTGGTTAAATCTTTCCTTGTACCAGTTCATGTTTTCGTTTTTGCCAAAAAACTACTTAAACAAACTTCAAAGCTGAAAAGAATTGTGTTATTCTGGGTCGGTTGAGTCACTCAGATCCAAATTAAACTGAAAAGCATGAATCTGCGCACATACAAAAGTTTCCGCGCCAAATTTTTTATTACTTAAAGAGGCATGTTTGATGGTTTGTTTAAAGTAAATAAAGGTATTTAGAACTGAAATAAAAATTAAAAGGCATTATTTGAAGATGTTCAAATTGCATATGTGCTAATAGAGAAATATTTGACTGATTACAAACAAAGGTCTGGAGACCTGATTATCTCACATAGTCGTTGTACAAAATAAATAGCGAGATTTTATAAACTAAAACACCACTATACAATCTCATATAAATAATTTCAGATGTGTACCTTATTAAGCATGTAAGCGTCTGATAAATTCTTATGTTTATATTTCACCCAGAGGGGCATCTCAAAGGCACAGTTGCTGGGCCACTAACCCCCTGCATACGTGGCCGGAATATTTTTATGTTTACTGGACTTTGCATGGTTAATTGATGAATGAAAACTATTTATGTCATTATTTTTGAAGACACCTTAACGGTGGATATATAAATATATCTATACACCAGTGTTTGGTGTAATGTATTAATAATTAATTAATTACTGTAATTAAATTACTTTTTCATTGAAAAAAGTAAGGAATTACTCTTATTTTTTTCAGTAATTTAATTACAGTTACTTCTGATGTAATTGTGTTAAATACTATATAGACTATAGAACAATTCTATATAAAACAATAGTGAATTTAAAAACGAAATGTAACGTCTAAAGTTAAAATTTGTGTCTTCTAATTTAATGCAGCCCCCTTAAATTCTTTGGCCAGTTCATGAATAATTTATTTGATTTTATACGATTTATTTGAAAGAATTAAAAGAACAATTTCATGTTTATCATTATATTTTTCATCTGGTCGAGGTTGATAAGGGTTTTAGAAAGTAATGAGTAATAAGTAATGCAATTACTTTTCAGACAGAGTAATTAGTAATCTATTTACACTGTACATAATGTAATTAGTAATTAATTTTTTTTTTTTTTAGAGTAACTTACCCAACACTACTATACACACACACACACACACGCAAGCAGCATCTGCACTTAAATATGCTAATGTTTGTCTTAAACTTAGCCTAAATACCTCCTGAGCAATACAACTGAAAAATAAATAAATAATTGATTTAGTAAACCTAACAACAGTCTTTTGTGAAACTTTTACTTAGAAAGTGTGTAATCCTAATTTAAATAAACAGTATTTGTTTTTTTTTTAATATTTGATTTTCATCTAATGCAATGGTATTATTCAGACATTTTTAAGTGCGGTTTATGTGTCTAAATGCTGTTGGAGTCACTGTATGTTGTTAAATGTTGGCAGCAATACACATTAAAATACAGCAAAAGAGCAATATTGTGATATTACCCAGGTTTTCCCCATCCAACACTCTGGCGAGGAAACAGCAGATGGTTCTCTGAGAGGGATCATCCCATCTGTATGAACATGACTGATGCTGCTCATCCACTATCGCTGTGCACAAGACAACGCGACATTATAAAACAAACAAATGAAAACTATACAATATTACACCATTATATAAGGAAACACGGGGACTCCAATACAGATCTAATGTATTGCTCAACACTTTACCTTCAAATATTTTCAGAGTATTGCCGAAGTTGTCAGATCTATCTTTGAAGAGTCGACATAACGACGCGAAGTAAAAATCAATCATCCATGATTTAACGACACCCTCCACCTCGACGAAATCTGTTTTATCAGTTGTACTCGAGATCATCTCATGTGACTCGCTCTCCATGTTCATGTTTGATTTGACAACAAAAGTTCCTTCCCGCCAACTGTGATACACCAAGTTGATGAGAAGCGCTTAGTGACCGCGGCGCCACCTGCAGGCGTGGAGTAGATAACTATTCGCAATTACCTTTGCTTCTTACGCAAATATCGTATTTTAGAGTATATAAAACAGTCCATTATTTACACACTTTAATTTACAAACCTATAAACTAAGTAGAAGCAGTATATAAATGGTTCATTGATTCCAAAAATCCTTGAATTAAAATTTAAAAGGGTTTCCTACTTTGAAAGCGCTAGCTGTCAGACAAAAACATCCTCCGTCACATAAATGTACACTAGCAACAAGTTTTTAGCAAGCAAAAGGACTCTCTCCTTTCTCTTAATATCCATATCAAATGATGGTTAAAGACAAACTGTGCAGCAAATAGTTCACCACCATGCTGCACACTACCTCATGATAATGATAAAAATGAAATTTCTTGAAAGGCGTTTGTTGGTTTGTGCCATTCTCTTCTTGGATAAGAATGACAATGACAGCCAAAGCCGGTCAAGTCTGTATTTTATGCATTCACTTCCATATTCATGCCAAATTTTGTTAGATCTTGATAAAAGCTTCTGTTATTATACTTGCAAACCAATGACTTTTACAACAAAGTGTGAAAAACTGTGTATTGATGAAGTATTAAGGAAGAAACCCATTCTTGCTTTTGGCTTCAATTCGATTAGATATATTAGTCAGTGAATGCTACACTTGGGGCTGTTTGTTTCCTCCCTTCCAACTGAAAATACCCCCTTGAGCAAGAGTGGGCACAGACAGGGCCTGTTTGAGGGGTCCTGATATGCCAAATAAGTTGTTTGTTAAGTATACTACCACCATTTTTCTATTACTGCACATTTGGATTTATAAAGTTATTGAATAAGAAAACCATGGAAACTCCAAAAGCTATGTTACTCATTAATTTTCTGCATTTATTTCAATAAGATACCAAAAAGGGATTAGAAGGCCTTGAAGGTATATTTAAAAGGGCAACATATCCTAGCATGCCAAGGTAATTTTTCATCTAAGCTACCACTTTTATAAAAACATCATTATGTCAACACTTTTCCTCAAATCCCAAAAGTAATTTTTGCAATGTCACTACTATTTGCTTACTCCTAGCCGTTGTTTCTGTACATCAATCATGAGGACGATGATGGCAGGTGCAGAACACAAGTGAGTTATTTACACATTTATTTGTTATCCTGCATATATGCTAGTAGACTTAACATAGACAACGTGGTTTATTTTACAGAAATGTTGACATACATGTATGACAGAGTGTTCTGTGATCACATAATTGTACAGGCTACTACATGCATTCAAAGATGCTGATATGTGCAGAAACAGTCTGCAGCTTAAATGTGTCTACGGACTTTGAGGTGCAAGATAACATCGTTTAAACGAACAAAAACAATAAATGAGGCAGAAGACATGAGAGGAGAAAATACAATGTCACAATTATGCATGGGAGAACAGGCTATGCCACATGGATGACACATTCACAGTTAAATAATAACCTCGCTTTCAAACAATAAAATAAAACCACACACTTGCCATGAACATGTATCACAAAAGATCATGTGATGAGAAACATGCTTGTTCACAGTCGTCCATCAGCTGTTAGCTCACAGAGTTTATTTTAGCATTTACAAACACCATCCTGAATGAACAAAGTCACACAGACCCAAATCACTTTGCATCTACTGCTCCCATAAAAGGCAATGGGAGATGCTTTTGTAGTCATATGATGACATGCTACAAATAAAAAAGCAATTGATTGCCTGGTGATAAGAATAATGCAAGAGTCATGTTTAACAGTACCTTTATTCAACAGGTGCTAAATGGTCTATCAAAGTGTAAACCGTTTGTTTGTGCAATATTTTATCTGTAATTTTGAAATGCCACAATGCACACAAGAGTCTGACAGAGAAAACAACTGAGACCTATAATTGGAGGGGTGGGGGGGGGGGGGGATCGGATACCAGCAAACAAAAATAAGTTAAATATAATCATAAATAACTTCTTGTGAACAGTTCATATGATGAGGGTTCAAAAATTATATTTCTAAGCATATATATGAGCTAGCATGATATGATGTATAGAAAGCATTTCAACTTGCTTGTGCTTAGGGCATCTGATGTCCTTAAAGAGGTCATATCATACTTTTTCTTAATTTTCTCCCTGAGGTCCACTCAGGGGCGTAGATTCCGCAGGGTTGGGAGGGCTACTTTTGAAATGTATTCCACTACAGATTACAGAATACATGCTGTAAAATGTAATTTGTAACATATTCCGTTAGATTACTCAAGGTCAGTAACGTATTCTAAATACTTTGGATTACTTCTTCAGCACTGGTAGATTTTTTCACTTGTTTTGACTATAAAAACTCTGTCAGTACAGTAAGACAAAATACACATGTTAAAAATACATTCTCTGAAAAACCTAAATATCTTATGCAGTGTTGTTTCTAAAACAAGATCAATCAATCAAATGTTTTAAGGATTTTTAGATATTTTTACAGGAAAACAATACAAAAATTATTATCAAGAATACGATTTTTGCCCTAATATCAAAGGTCTTACTAGAAAAAATAAATTATGATCCAACGTAACCCCCCCTCCCCCAATAGTCAAAATAAGCAAGTACAACACCCCCCCCCCAGTATTTATTTATACCATGATCAATGGAAACATGTAAATTCTTCATACTGTAACCCCCCCAATGTTCAAGCCAAATCTACGCCCTTGGGTCCACTTATAATATTATAATGTCATGATTACATTTTTCATGACAATGTGGGTGGTCAGCAAGTATTTCAGTTTTAGCAGCTTAGTTTCAATAAATGGCTTTTTGGACCAGTGAGGAAATTGTGAGTTTTAAAAGTTACAGTATGTTTTCATAGTACAGTTTAAATGATCTAAAGAGATAAAGGAAAAATTAATTCCTCATGATATGACGCCTTTAGAGAGTTGTTGATGTGTATGTGGTACTGAGGAACAACAGAAATGTGTAACTGCTTTAAAATGTTGAAAAATCACTCTTGTTCTTAGGCTGAAAACAAAGCCCATCTATTTACTGTTTCAAAAGTGCCTATAGGCAGTGCTGGCCAGGCACACAATTGGTTGAATTATTCCTTCCATTGATGACTGCACTCTCGATATAAAGCACACCAGGGAAGCTGACTGTCTCATGGAAACACGTGAGATGGGCCATCGTTTCCCTGTCTGTCAAAACAGGCATGTGATGACACATTATTTAAAAACAATTACAACAACAAAAACGAAAGAAACAAGATGATGCTTTCTTTAAACGAAGAAAACAGAGACATTCACCATATCAGAAAATTTGTGTCATAGAAAACCTGAGAACTTAATATTACGCATATCTATTACTTAAAGACCTGACCCCCCCATATAAAAAGTAGAATTTTTCTGTACAGTGCTA
Source organism: Myxocyprinus asiaticus (assembly GCF_019703515.2). Taxonomy (NCBI): domain Eukaryota; kingdom Metazoa; phylum Chordata; class Actinopteri; order Cypriniformes; family Catostomidae; genus Myxocyprinus; species Myxocyprinus asiaticus. The sequence goes on from NC_059387.1 coordinate 16,356,807, forward strand.
TATGAACAAAGCCAAATGATTTGCAGCCTTCTCATAAATAAGTGTGTATGAAGAGGCAAGCATAATTTCAACCACCATATGGAAGGAAATTGTGGTTGTGCAGAATTTTGGTGTAGAAAAAACTGTCAGCATCAATTTATAAAACATAAAATACTTTATATGAGCCCATTAAATAATTGAGTTTTTCAAATTGACAACAAATCTTTTTGTAGACATTTATAAAAGGCCCTCATGCTCCAAATTGTCAATAAAATCTTTATTTGAAGAGTACTGACGTATAACTGGAGTGACTCCTACGGTCACATGATATTTTTGTAAAATGTGAAATTATCCTTTTTGAGTGGTAACACTGATATTTCAAATATTAAAGATATATCATCTGAAAAATACAATTGTAGTCTCTGCCTGTACACTTACAAATCCATTAGACTGTAAATAAAGTGCCACAAATATTGGCCTGCATAGATTGCAGTATGCTGTATTGCACTTCCCACCATAGCGTAACCATGTGAGCCAGCTAAATTATGAGTTCTTCCTCTGTCTTTTACAATCCTCATTCAGCGCATTCAGATTGTGTGATCAATTGTCATAATGTACATTTTGAACATTTAGCCAACTGCCATTACAAAGCAAGTAATATACATGACATTTCCAGCAATCTTGGAATAAAGGCAACATAAAACAGATATTCTCTCTAGTGACAGGAAAAAAAAAAAAACTTATCGGGCTTTAGTCCTGATGATAATACAAAACTCAGTCTGAAAATAAAATAAATATGAAATATTCAGTAGAACTGGACAATATTGAGTTTCTGTTAAGAAATTAATAAAAGGTCAAGCATATGAATGATACAGATTTGGTGAAACATGGATAATAATGAAGCAACTCATGTGAAAAATTAAAACTGCGGTGGCATTTACACTACTGTACTCTCCCAAAATGAAAAAAAGTGTAATGTGTGTTTAAATGAAAACATAGCATGTGCTTTGGTCCTTTTGACAAGTAAAATATTACTAAGATGATTGGGTGTTTTGAGTTTTAAAAAAAAATACCGTATATGAACATCATATTTAAGTTTTAATGACCCGAACTATGTGCTTGATGGTCAAATTACTTGGTGGTAATTTAAAACCCCTATGTGAAATCTACTGGTTTTTCATTAATGTATTGTTTATTGTGCCATTGTTTATGTAAAGATAAGACATACATACATGATGTACCCATCTTTTTTTATGATATAACTTTAAAAGCAGGCCATGTAACTTTTATCTTGATGGTTCAAATCTAACATTATCATAATAGTTTTGCAATATATAATTTGCATTTTACAGCTACAGTATAGAATTTGATTTCTGATTTCCTGTGTAGGATCTATTCTCATCCGTTATCTATTTGGCAACTACATGTATATATGCAACATTGAATTTCAAGAATAAAAGCGGTGCAATCCATCAATAAAAATCTAAACGTCTGGTCATTAAATCTAAGATTTCAATTAATGGTGTTAATTGGGGTACCGACCCTCCCAAGAATTCTGAAAATATATTTTGGTGACATTATAGGCTATTCCTATATCTTAACAAAAAAACATATCTGCATTAGGTACACATTGCATTTCTACAGAAAGTCATGATATGTTTCAATACGTCGCTACTTTACTTCACAGTCTTTGATGATAAATCCCTCTTTAAAATAAAAATAAATAAATAAAAAAAATCAGAAAACCTTTTGACATCCACTATGCTCTCTGTGGCTATGTGCATTGTCATTGCAGTAGTCTCTGTATTTACCGTGGAGTGCTCTCAGCAAACTAAGCACCGTAAAACAGCGTTGTTAACATGCATGCTTTTGAAGATCTGTCCCCCTACGTTTCTGACTGTCTGTAAAATATAACGAGTGAAAAAGTACAATGTACAGTTAGGTCAACAATGTCCTCACCGTTGGGTAGATACTGTACATTCTAAACAAGCCATTTTTTTGCATCCGCATCATCCAGGTCTTGTCTGCAAGAAGTGCAGTCTCATTCATTTTTTTATTATTGACAATGACACAATTACAAGGGACTTTTCATGCCATGCAGAAACATCTCTCAGCTCACATCTGTGTGCCTTTTTTTCCTCCAGTGTGCTTATAGCTTCAGTCAGAATGTCAGCCCACAGTCACATACTAGTTTCACAGGATGGGGAAAGATTACCATCCCCTGGCATCAGATGGATCTCTGGTGTAAACATGTGGTTCTCTACCTTGTGTTCACTTTGGCTAGTGTCTGGCTTCTCCTCCCCATTATCAGCAACTACACCCTGAGTGCAGTTCTGTGCTGATAGTTTGGGCGAGGAGATGGCTGCAGAAGCCACTTCCTTTGGATTATTTTCCTCGTAATACTCTTGTTCCTCCAGCACCCCCAGAAGCAATGCCATCTCCCCAGGAAGGTATTCACCAGCCAGTATCTTTGGAGAAAGGACTAAGCCTTTCTTTGGGATACTAGCCAGTGGCTCTGAATCTGAACAGAGAGGAGAGCACTCTACCTCTGGGGAGTCGTCTTCCAGAAGACTGTTGTTTATATCCTGTGGGGAAGAGGTGTAGGGTGGCGTCGGAGGAGCATCTTCTGGTGTTTCTATAAAGTTGACTTTGAGACCTTTTATCTTGACTGAATTTGTGCCACGAATGGAGCTTCTGATGTTCTCCACAACCTCGTTAAAATTCTCTCCATCTGGATTGACAGGGCCATGCTTAAATGGGCCAGTCCCTTCTGTGTTCTCCTCTGGACTCAAGTCAGAAGGTGTCAGTTGGCCAAGATGAAGGCGTGGAGGTGATTTAGGTTGCTTTTGCTGAACCTGCTCTGCTGTATAAGAAGGGGTGGATGCCTTCTCACCCTGTCCAAATTCAGCAGTGCAGCTTGCAAAGCTGTCAACACTTGATATGCTTCTCACATCAGTGACGGGTCTTTCCCTGGGTTGTTGTTCTGTGGCAGGTGGGTCTTCCTTCATCTCAAACTCTACCTCATGTTTTGACACAGCTGAGGCAGCGGTTGCACTGAGATCAGAGAAGGACTGCGTCTTTGTCATCTGGTTATACATTTCTTCCAGTTTCTGAGCGTTCAGGCGCTGAGGACTCGGTGTTCTAACATATTCTTGTGATCTGTGCGGGCTGCTGTTAGGCAACTTTTTGTCAAAGGATCTTAGGCTGGTATCTGAGGATGTGCGCTTTGGAATACCCCACCGGCTTGGAGATAGGTGGTTATCCATTGGCTGTTTATCATCACTTTTGTCTACAATGACATCCATGAGCTCCATACTTCGTGCAAAGGCATCTTTAAGATTCATAGACACGATACTGCCATTTCTCTTTGCTCGTTCTAAGGCCTCTCTTCTCTTGATGGCTTTCTCCTGTCGTTTCTGCTCCTTGTAGAACTCTGAGAAGTTGTTCACAATAATAGGGATGGGTAAGGCAATGACCAGCACACCAGCAATGCAGCAAAGTCCACCAACTATTTTGCCAAGCAAAGTCTGTGGGTAAATATCTCCATAGCCTACAGTTGTCATAGTGATTGTAGCCCACCAAAATGAAGCTGGGATGCTGGTAAATTTTGTTGCATCCTCATCCTTCTCTGCAAAGAATACCAGACTTGAGAATATCATAATTCCCATGGCTAAGAACAATATGAGTAAGCCAAGCTCATTGTAACTGCGCCTGAGTGTGAATCCAAGGGACTGCAGTCCAGTTGAATGTCTCGCTAATTTCAGAATCCTCAATATTCTCATGATGCGGAATATCTGCACCACCCTCCTCACATTTTGGAACTGCAGCACACTTTTGTTGGATTCGGTCAGAAATATAGTGACGTAGTAGGGTAAAATGGCTAACAAGTCAATGACATTTAGTGGCCCTTTAAAGAATTTCCACTTGTTTGGTGATGACAGGAAGCGCAAGAGATACTCCATTGTAAACCATGCGATACACACAGCTTCAACGTGAGCAAGTTGAGGATTGTCATTGGCTTGGTCAAATTCGTCTATTACTTGGAGTTCAGGTAAGGTGTTCAGGGACAGTGCAACTGTTGAAAGTACGATGAACAGGATGGATAAGATGGCCAGTATCTGCAAGAGAAAGAAAGAGAAACTTAATTCTTTGTGTTTATTTTTTTTTAATTATTTTTTTTCCCCCAATTTGCTTAACATACATGGATCAAGATGTGCAAATAAATCTTTTGAACAAAAGATTCTGCTGAGTTCAAAGTTCAAAACTTCAGTGGAAAGTTGATGAAGACAAACTTATGCCAAAAAAAACCCCCAAAACAAAACAAAAAAAACATGCAAATATATTTTGCTAAATATAAGTTAAATGGTCTATTCTCTTATGCAACCAAGGCATAAAAGCATATTTATTTATCTTTTTAATTAAGTTCCACAAAAAAATGATTTGTTTATAATTTAAGGATCCATTTGCCTTTTATTTAAATATTGTTGGAACCAATAATCTTTTAAGTACAAAATGGTCTTAAATGTTTTTGTCTTGATTTCAGCCTTTACATGATTGATTTACATGATTCCACTGGTAAAAGGTAAAAACTGGTGCTGATCTAGGATCAGTTATTCTTTTTACTGATTGATCTCTGAGAACAGAGGTCAATCAAACAGAACTGGGTTGGCAGACTCTCTTAATCTGAAACATACCTTGAAATACATTTTGTGACAATAAGATAAGCCAGATGCCAGGCAGTTTCTGTTTGTGTGCTGATGGCTGGAAACCATAAAAATCAGGGCATTAATAAAACCGGGGCAAAAATGGCATACCATTTTCTTTGATTACCAGTGTTGAAGGGGACCTCAATGAATGAGCAAGCATATGGTATGAATATAAACATTAGCATGAATGAAGTGATAGACGTCTCTGCTCGTAAATGGATGTCAGTAAATGAATGAGTGGGAGGATCAAGCTTGAGAAGACCTTCCTGCTACTATTGACCAACTGCAGGGAGAGCTTTTCCAATCAGAGCAGGTCAAAGACAACACCCGTCCTTTCACCCACGTAGTTCTCATTGCAAACTATCTTTCTGGGAGTGGTTCATTCAATATGCACCCCTGGTCACCTTTATAGAGAAATCATTGCCCTGCCTTGTGTTTATATTATGTGTATGTCTGCAAAGGATGCCAAAGCATTGCTTTTTGCCTTTTTAAAAGACCTTGTAAATTCTTTGTTCTTTAAATTATTGTGTTTTTCTAGTCTGGTAAGGCAGTGAAATAGGGATTTGATCACATAAAACTGTCATCACATGGACACAGCACCTTATTTACTGTTTCAATGTTCTTTGTCTTGTAATGTCCATATTGTTGTTTTGAAAGATTGTGAAGCTATGCAAACAAAATGAACTCAAAGAGCTGGGCTACAGAACAAGCGGCACATTTAAATGATGTCATATAAGATTAAACATCTGTGAGGATTTCAGGCTCCTTTGCATAATTCATAATTGTAAGTCAGATTCTTAAGTGTATGATATATCTATTTTGTCTTTCTTTGCAAATATTGATTCTTGGCCTATGTAAGACCACTTGCTAATGCTAGGCCAAGAATCAATATTTGCGAAGAAAGACAAAATAGATATATCATACACTTAAGAATCTGACTTACAATTTTCGAATTATGCAAAGGGAACCTGAAATCCTCACATATGTTTAATCTTATATGACATCATTTAAATGTACCACTTGTTCTGTAGCCCAGCTCTTTGAGTTCATTTTGTTTGCATAGCTTCACAATTTCCTGTGGTGTACCATGATTTGATTACATAAGCCAGTGCAGAGTACAGCTGTGAAGCTTCAGAATTCAGTTTTATCAACAACGACTTGCTTTACCCAAATCCTCTGCACTACACAGAGCAAATATTTGGAAAACCATCTTGATCTGACTTCATATTTATTAAGGAGACCAGAAATTAAATAGTATTTAAATAATATTAAAATTACTATTTAAATTTCTAAATAATAATAATAATAATAATAAAAAAATTATATTGCACCTATCATTATTTACTATAACAAAGAAAAAGCTTGCTGTAGATGCTATTTTTTGTTTTGTATTACTCTTTTAAACTAAAAAGACTGTTCATTAATCTTGAAGGGTTCAAATAGCAGCAGATGAATGGTGACTATTATTCAGATTGTGGTCGAGAAAAGGTCTCCAGGAATATTAAAGTTAATGAATCAAATCTACCATGGCAGGCCTAATGTCTTTATAAATGAGAGCTGGATTGATGTTTATTAGGAGACAGTGATCTCAATCATTTTTTGCGCAGTGCAGGTGATTCTGAAGGGCGCAAGTCTTGCTCTGACCTTGGCATGTTGAAGAGAAGTGAGCATCCATTCTCCTTCCCTTTGTAGAATACCACTGAGAATAGACTGAAGTTATGCCCACTATGTCACTAATGCAATCAACAGCAAGTGTTCATTTAAGTGTTTTATCTTTATTAAGTCAACAAGGAACAGCCTTGACAACCCATTTTTCTTTTATGTGTTACTGTTTCTTTTTCTTTTTCTATGTGCTGTAGCACATATTTCAAAGTGCCACAGCATAATCAACGAGAAACAAATGATGAGATGTGACATGATTTTATCCACTGGGAATTTACTGGATCATGAAAAGTGTATTAGGATGCCATGTCACCCTGTCTGATTGACTGATTCAGTAATACTGTTTTTTTCTTGTTTTTCTTTCTTCGATTTTCTCCCCTTTTTCTCCCCAATTTGGAATGCCCAATTCCCAATGTGCTCTAAGTCCTCATGGTGGCGTAGTGACTCACCTCAATCTGGGTGGCAGAGGACGAATCTCAGTTGCCTCCACGTCTGAGACCGTCAATCCACGCATCTTATCACGTGGCTTGTTGGGCGCGTTACCACAGAGACATAGCACATGTAAAGGCTTCACGCTATTCTCCGTGGCATCCACGCACAACTCACCATGCACCCCATTGTGAGTGAACCACATTATAGTGACCAAGAGGAGGTTACCCCATGTGACTCTACCCTCCCTAGCAACCGGGCCAATTTGGTTGCTTAGGAGACCTGGCTGGAGTCACTCAGCACGCTCTGGATCCGAACTCGCGACTCCAGGGGTGGTAGTCAGCGTCTTTACTTGCTGAGCTACCCAGGCCCCCAGTAATACTGTTTTATTAATTATATATTTTTTATTTTTTTTTATTTACATGCCATGTGTGTCACCTGTCTTGAGCACTATAATTAAACAAAGCAAATTCTATTGTATCACTGCAGTGGAGAATAAAGTGATATATGTAATGTCATAAAGGGAGAGGCATAAGTGCCCACTCATTTAAACCACTGAATCAGTCCACTGTTACAAGCCGACCACACACATGGTTAAATCACAATATATGGCATGCTCAAGACCAAAGAATCGGCCATGAAATTAGCTAATGCATTTTATCTCAATCCACAGAGCTCTGGCTGTTCTACATTTTGTAAAGCAAGAGTGTGTGTGGTTCAGTAAGTATTATAATGAGCACTACTTGGTAAAAACCTATTAGCAGCATGTTCCATCAGTCAAGCATGGATTTTCAGAAGAAGTGTGAAGTCATGGTGTTTTGAGGACACAGAGTGGTGTCTCCTCACCTCTACCCTCCCGAGCAAGTCAATCCTGTACTGGATTACAGCTTTGGCAACGTGTCCTTTAGCTGTACTGCATGTACTTGTCTGTACACAATAGGTCTGTCCTATAAGCTAGTGAGCTGCCTTGCTGATACAACAGCTTATATGTTGTGGAATTCTTTAATCTACAAAACTCATAAATTTGATTTAAACCTCCTGCCCCAGCTCTTTCTATCAATCTGTCACACCCTTGCATCTTCCTGCTCCCAAACAGCTTGGGCTACATTGGAAATTACACACCCACAGGCAACCCAACATTATATAGAGTGGTGTCAAATGAACACCGATCAAAGGGTTTGACCTTATTCCCAAAAACCCTACAGAGGTGTCTTGTATTAACTTAAGTGAAGTGGGAGTTGTTAAGGAGATAAAAGTAGTGTTCCACTAGCTGACTCGAAACAACTAAATTTTAGTCAGGGGTGTTCAAATTATCGACTATTTTTGCTGACATCTTGCCTTCTTCTGTTGGAGGTCTGACACACTGACCAATTAAAAATGGAAAAGAAATGACATACTAAACAACTGCAAATGCCATTACTGTCCGATTCCCCATCACATGAAGCTCACCGTAATAACAGCTGAAGTAGTGTGCAAACATAAACAATTCTAATAGACTGAATTAGGGGCTGTTCACACCGAACGCATTATCATTGTATTTCTAAGTTAGAATGCTAGACAGATGTCTTTGACCTCTGTGCCACTTCTTGCTGTTTCTTTAGAGCCAACTTCAACTTTTAAAATGCACTTCGAGACACCTGCATTTTGTTGTATTTTTTGTGGTGCCTCTAGAACGCTTTCGTATTGCACATAAATATTAAAAATATATATTTTTGTAATATGTGTAATCCAAGTTATGTAACTGTAAATCAATAACTGTAATCTGATTACAAGAAAGTGAAATGTAGTATAATACATTACATTTGACTAAAAAGTAATCAGATTACACTAATTACTTTGTAATCGCATTACACCCAACACTGAGTACACATGATCTACCCCTAAAATTAAAGGAAAATGATAAGTTGATAAAAATGGTGTACAAGCCCTAAGATAAACTGTAACATTAACCCTAAACCTAACCCTAAAATCTGATTGTTTGATAGAAATGTTGTTCTAGCACCAACAAGCATGTTGATTCAAGAACATGTGCTACTTGGCAAAATCACAGTCACTGTCCCTAGCATGGGATGCTGTATGCTGGTTTCTTAACTAGCTAAACCAGCAAGACTCCTATGGTCAACCACCTTCATCAGAAAGTCCACGCTAATTGACCAGCATTTTTTGTTGTTAACAACATGGCTATACTTGTCCACCAACGAGACCAGCACCAAACCAGCTTGGATCAGCATGGAAATTAATGCAACTGGTCTTTTTGGCATGGATGCGACTCTGAAACTCTGAAAAAACCTAAATCATTCAAGCAGGCAACATCAATTGGCTTTACGATCCCTAGGTTTTAGTCACCTGTCACCTCTTTCATCCAACCCAATAGATATGTTCTTCCACTGGGACTCTACTTCCTATTAGTCACCTGTCACCAGGGAAGGCAATGCAATTTCCTGTCTCATCCCAATACTCACTTCCATTGCATGCAAGAAAAATGTCCTGGGTCACACCACCCTGTCTGTCAACCAAGGGAGGTTATTGATTGTGTATATATATCACATTATGGACACTGCAAAGAGCAAGCACTGCTGAGCCATATTGATCACCACTTTGTACATTATCGGGCCTCATGAACTTTGAAGTGTGACAGTTTGCTGTCTAACATCATCAATACGTGCTGCACAGATTGGGATTTTCTTCAGTATAGAATAAATTCCTGTCATTATGACTGGGAAAATGCTGATTGATCAGTCATTGTGATACTATAATTCTCTTTTTAACTGGGTCAAATGAAAATTAGGAATATTTTGGCACATGGTGCTTGCGATTCAGGCAAACTAACAGGAGGTGAAAGGAGCATTGAAAAGAGTTTTATTGTGAACAGTGACTTTTTAAATAAACTTACATCTTCCTTATAGAGCCAACAGATTTACACAAAGTGATATATATATATATATATATTCCAGCAGAATACCAGTTTGAAATGTTTCGGAATATAAACTACTGTCATTAGTGAAAATTAAATGGTATTGATAAAGTTTGTCTTGGAAGAGTAAATATGTCAACGCAACATTAGCTTTGATAATCCAAGATCAGCAATAAGAATTAAAGGGATAGTTTATACTCCAAAATAAAATTACTGTCAACATTTACTCACCCTCATGTTGTTCCAAACCCTTAAGACTTTCTTTCATGAAACACAAAAGGACATATTAGGGAGTATGTTAGTCTCAGTCACCATTCCATTTCTTTTTTTCATACAATGAAAGTGAATGATGACTAAGGATGTTATCCAGCCAACATCTAATTTTGTGTGTGACGGAAGAAAGAAAGTCATGCGGGTCTGGAATAACATGATAATGCCAGAATTTCCACTTTTGGCTAAACTATCCCTTTAACTTGAAGTTGAGCATTTGCTGGCCTGAAATTTGGATTGTAAAATACACTGTATCTAGTGTAAGAAACATTAGCATTTGAGACAAAAGTACATCCATACCCCCCATATTTCCAGTAAACCAATGTAGTACCCTCCAATTTAAAAATTACAGTTCACAACTGTCACATGTACATATTTTGCAGGGTTATGTTCTAATGCTCAAGCAATGGGGAATGCTTAGTGTTTTTCTTTCCAACATTATATTTTTATTCTGTTTATTCCATAATTAACACTATTCATGGCATAACAGCTCAAAGCCTTTAAAGAAGGTACACAACTATCAAGAGGCGTGAATGTTCTCCTTTCAAAATATGACCTCCACATCTAAAGTTAGCAGTTTCTAAGTATTGATTTATCCTGAAGAATCTTGGCTCTCTAAAACCTAAATAAATGCTTTAATGTTGCTAAATTACATCAGGTCAGTACGTGTATGACTGCCATGGCAAACATGAAGGTTGTTATTGGCAGTGACCACAGAGAGAGCCCCTTGTCGGACCTGGACTCATCTCCACAACATTGATGCCCAGAGACTTTATTGACTGGGCTATGAAAATTTGGGTTGTACAACATCAAATGTTTTTAAGGACCTTGGGAATCAAGTCAATCCCACTAAATTTTGGCTTCAAGAGAAATGATCACTGATCAATAAAGCAGAGGAAAAACAGAAAAATAATATGTGGCCCACAGATTATTTCTCATGAGTTCCATTCAACTCTAAGCTCTAAACTCTAAATAAATGCTTGGTTTAAAAAATTAGACTACTTCCTCAAAGTCCTGACAACCCTGCTGTGGATTCCCTAAATGTAATCCTCGCTGTGCCTGATGCACTAAACTTGATTAAATTCAGCTCTTTGTGTGTCATGCACTGATTTTGCTGAATTCAATTAAGGATTACTTATGAAAAGAACCTTTGACCTTAACATTTTTTCTAATATGGTCAGTAATTACTTAGGACATGCTTTAGTGAACATTTAATCACTCAGAATGTTCCTCTAATTTAGGCCTTAAATCTCAAATTCACTAATACAGACATTACTTATCACTTTCAAGACATATGAAAAAGACAAGAGTGCAAACAAAACATCCCATTTTTAAAATCAATTTGACAATTGACTAACATGCATAATTGATGCGCTCTTGTAAAAGATTGCAGGGAAACCATGGAGCCACGGTTTCTAGTCTAATGACTTTGCAGTGGGTAAATCTAATCAGACTGAAAGTGCAAGCTAATAGCTCTCATGGACTTGTCTATCACCTCACACTACCAGTTGCATTGTCTCTTTCTCCTGCAACACACACATTTCTTTCTAAACCTTGATTCTGTTGTGGCAAAGCTTCCATTTTGACAATACACTCCATCTTCATTAAAATGTCTGTCCTTCTCTCTTTGACAGATGCCAATATTATTGATCTTGTTTCTCATAAACTTTTCTCCAGCTGCTCAGAGAGAATGGTCTAGCCTTGAACTTCACAATGCAAGGTAACTCTTCAAATACACCAGTGAATGCCCCTGTAAATGTTATAGGTTGTGGAATCAGTGATGGATTGATTGGTGTGGGGGAGTGGAAGAGTAAATCCTCTGTGTCACATGTTGAAAGACAAGCCAAGCTTGAAGTAATCCCAACCATCTATTTGAAAAAAAAGAGAAAAAGGAAAGAGCTAGAGTAATTCACAATGCACTTGCCAATCTATACTCTCAGTATTGTATGGAGCAGTGGCGTACTGCAAATCTTGAATTCCAAGGGAAATGCAAATATACAATACAGAATTCGAAAACATTTAAAGCAAAGACATTTTTCATGAATCAACCAAAGAACACACTGGATCTATGCCTTATACAGGTTGTTTTTGCATTGTTGTCACCCATGTGTTGAGTGTATTTGTATTTATGATGCCTTCAAGAGACCTTAAGGCCAAATCACTATGCACATGATGCAGTTAAGAGTATGGGAATGAGCTGCCCCTGTCTTCATACAGTATGCCCAGAAACACCAACCCCTTCAACACAATGCAAACACACACACACACACACACACACACACACACACACACACACACACACACACACACACACACACACACACACACACACACACACACACACCAGTCTATGCACAGTGTGCTTTCATTATTACTTAAAATAATTTAAGCACAGCCTTCAAAAGTTATATTCAAAGGAGGGCACTCTGCACTTTACAGTTTTTTTTTTCTTCTTCTTGTAACTATGCAACGGCACTCTCAGGGTTCAATCAATCTATACCTTGAAGTGAAGCCCAGTTCATGATCAGTTTCTCCAGCTGTGTGGGCTGATAGGACATGAAAGGAACCTTAATGAATAACAGATTCACTCCCACTCACGGGTCATCTTCTTTCTTACTTTCTGGAAAGTTTCTTGCTGGAAAAAATATTTTCTTTATCTCTGTTTTTGTCTTGTTTTACAGCTAAAATATCTAAACATCCTTAAAATATCTAAACATCCTTAAAACAAGATATTTGTCCTACAGACAAAATTTACTTGAAGCAAAATTTCACAAGATAGCAAAGGAATGTTCCAGGTTCAATACAAGTTAAGCTCAATGGACAGCATTTGTGGCATAATGTTGATTAACACACACAAATCTGACTCGTCCCTGTTTTATTTAATAATTACACTCACCGAGCACTTTATTAGGAACATATGGTCCTAATAAAGTGCCTGATGTGGTCTTCTGCTGTTGTAGCCTGTCTGCCTCAAGATTCGACATGTTGTGCATTCTGAGATGCTATTCTACTCACTGCAATTGTACAGAGGGGTTATCTGAGTTACCGTAGCCTTTCTGTCAGCTCGAACCAGTCTGACCATTCTCCGTTGACCTCTCTCATCAAATTTACACAGATTATGTAAGTGATTTATTCACACTAAAATCATACTGACATGTATAATGTTTAAGTATTTGAAAGCAGCCATCTGTCAGTCAGGCAGCACGCAACGCGGGTACTGAATTGAGTCGGTACTACCGGATCATGATCATGTTGACTATTGAAAGATTGGTGTCTTTTGTGTTTTAGTATCAACGTGGTACCAAAGTATCAGCGCTTTTGACAGCCCTACTTGTACATTACATTGTAATTTTAAGCTTGTTTTTCTTACCCCATTGTCAAGTTGTTTTTTCTTGTTTTAAGCATAATTATTGTGGTTTATACTTAAAACAATTAGCCCAATGGGGTAAGAAAATAAGCTTAAAGGGATAGTTCACCCAAAAATGAACATTCTCTCATCATTTACTCACCCTCTGGCATCCCAGATGTGAATGACTTCCTTTCTTCTGCAGAACACAAATGAAGATTTTTAAAAGAATATTTCAGCTCTGTAGCTAAATACAATGCGAGTGAATGGGTGCCAAAATTTTGAAGCTCTAAAATCCACATAAAGGTATCATAAAAGTAATTCATATGATTCCAGTGGTTAAATCCATGTGTTCAGACATGAAATTATAGGTGTGGGTGAGAAACCGATCAATGTTTATGTCCTTTTTTTTTATCATAAATTCTTCTCCCTTCACAGTAGGGGGTGATATGCACGAAGACTGCGAATCACCAAAAACAGAAGTTAAAAATGAAAGTGAAGAAAAAGGACTTACATTTTGATCGGTTTCTCACTCACACCTATCATATCGCTTCAGAAGACATGGATTTAACCCCACCAGAGTCGTCTAGAGTACTATGTTGCCCTTATGTGGATTTTGGAGCTTCAAAATTTTGTCACACATTCACTTACCTACAGAGATGAGATATTCTTCTAAAAATCTTTTTGGGTGAACTATCCCTTTAATTCAAGATATGTTTGCTTTTTTATATTATTGAAAGGATGTTGAGATATTCCTTCCTTCCTTCCTTCCTCTTTTTCTTTCTCTTTACCAGTGGAATATTTTGAAGGCTATTTACTCCAGTACCAGCATTTCAGAAACACAGAGTTGTGCAGCTAACTCTGTGAGCTGTTACATTGTGGGATGGGATGCCCGTGTAACTTTAACTAATTGGTGTTTCTGTTCTCTGCGAAGCATTCTCAGAGATGGATGACTTGAGATTTTCCTCTCTCACATTCCACAAGCTCTTCTCTGGTGGTTTTCCAAGTAATGATAGACTCTTAAATAATGTCTTGCATTCTGCCATCTGTTCTCAGAGTTTATTCAAGGTCCGTTTCTGGCTTGATGGTGCCTTGTGAATTAAATACATCTGATATTTTATCCAGTTCCTTCACAATGAGATGGAACAGAAAGCATGGAGGAAGGATTTATGATTGCGAGCAGCATGTCACCTACAGCAAAGAGGCACATCCTACTATATCTGCAGATATAGAAAGCTAAACAGGCAGATATTATTTACTAAATGGGATACTAAGAACTAATAAGAAGGCAATGATATTAAAAGAAAAAGAAAAAAGTAATAGTGCTACTAGTATTGCTATTACATTAGGGCTGCACGATTATAGCAAAAATCTTAATTGTCAATTATTGCCCTTGAAATTGTAATCGTGATTATTAATGTCGATTAAAATATTAAATTACCATGACGTCACAAAGTAAGCAAAGTAGCAGATTTCAATGGTGGATATGAGCTGCACCCCAGCTTCTTTTAAGCATCTTTTAAGCATTAAATATTGTAATAATGTTTGTTAATGTTAGGCCAAATAAAACGTATTTTAAATGGATATCTATGGTATAAAATAAATTAAATTATTGCTAAATTACTTCTTAAATTATTAGTCCACATACAGTAAATAATATGACATATTAAATTTTCAAACTTATTAACAGCCGATTTAAATTGACCAAGTTACTTACTGCATTCAGTGAGCCCTTTGGTGGCGAGACAGGGGACCATTCATCCCATTAGATCTTCAGTGGTGATCTTGTTCATGTAAGATCATCGTTAGATAATTTTTGGCCTCAGTGGTTGCACTTTGGAAATTAAAAACAGTCATTTGCGATCGGAGTTTGTGCAGTTCGTGAAAATGTTAAATCTACTAATACCAGCTGCGTGGCAAATGGGTCTTATTAGAGCAGACGCAATAACAATGACGGTGATTCCTGAAATATGCTATTCATGCCATTTTCTTTATGTTGGCTACACCTCCAAAACAAACTTAGAACAGTTAAGCTGAATTACTTTATTGCTATTTTGTACAAATCAAATTCACATTGGCCTACTTACTAACGTGGCAAAACAAAACTGTTATTAGATTTTTAATAAATTGTACACAGAAATCGAGCAACGCGACAAACTCTCCCATTACAATGATTGCTGTCACTCACTGTAGGTTTACACTGTTTGAGACCTGCATTTCGACACGAGCTCAATGATGCTCCGCACAAAGTTCTGCACTATCTCGAATGCTCTCATTAAAAACAAAGCTGTCTAATCAACATAATAAATCAATTATTTACACCGCGTCCATGCCTTGATTAGAACGGGAGCATATTAGTTTTGTCGTTTTGCTCATTTGCAGTGTATTTAACATATACGTTCTGGGGGGTCACGTGACGCCATACGAGAAGCAGACATGTGAGTGACTAGCTCTGCGCACTTTGCTAGTTTTTAATTATTTTCATGTTTAATCCAGTGAGATTCGATACACCCAGTTACATATTTGCTCTTTGAGGTAAACATGTCAAAGAAGTCAAAATCCTCAGACACTGGAGACATTAAAAGACACTTACGTGCTCTAGCTGAAACCTCTGATGGGCCTGCGAGCTGGGGACTCGAGTTGGAAAGCGCGACGGGAGAAGATATTCAGCGTCAACTGTCCAACATCTTGGTGATGCTGACGAAGGTTGTTGCTGACTTGGAGGATCTCGCTGTAATACGTTGATCTATTACGGCGATGGAAACAAATTCTCTGAGTTGGTCACAAGAGTAACAGATGTTGAGAAACAAATCGATTATCTGGAGTCATCGGAAAGGGAATTATCCGCTAATCCGCCCGCGTCCAAAACAGACTTGGAAAACATTTTGGAAAAATTAGAAGATCTCGAAAATAGGAATAGAAGGAACAATATACAAATTGTTGGAATTCCTGAGCATGAAGAGGGCAGAGATATGGTGAAATTCCTGGACGAGCTCTTCCCGAGTCTGCTCGACATAACTGGAAATCGAGTGAGCTCACAGAGTCCCGGCTCAGAGATCTGCTGAAGGAGACAGGCCCCGATCAATTCTGGCCAAATTTCGGAGATTATCCGACAAAGATCTCGTGTTGTGCCAGGAGAGGAGCAAAGGAAAGTTTTCTTGGAAGAATCACAATATTTTCTTGTTCCCGGACTTTGCGAATTCGACAAGAGAGAAACGCGATCGGTTAAAGGAATGTAAGAAACTCTTACATCAACGGAAGATCGCTTTTGCACTGATGTTTCTGGCCAAACTGAGAATAGACACCAAAGATGGCCGCAAAGTATTTTTATGCCCCAAAAAAGCACTGTCCTTTATAGAAACTTTGGGTGAGTAAACCATTGCATGTTACTTATGTGAGTGGACTGACTCGCTGTACATAACTAGACTGTCTAAGGAAGCTGGGCGCCATTTTTGTTTCTTTCTGCGTTGGTTCCGCCTTACAGCTGGAGTTTTTGGAATGACACTTCCTTCAAGAAACTTCTGCATTGACGGAAGACCGCTTTTACACTGAAGTTCCCGGCCAGATTGAGAATGGACATTATAGATGACCGCAAAATATCCACATGCCCACACAAAGGATGTCTTTTATAAAGTTGACAGACTGAGTAAGTCATGATGTATTTTTTTTTATGCGGCCTCCGAGTGAATTTGACTCTTGATCATCCGAGGAACCGGGATGTCTATATTGTTTCTTTTTGTTCTAGTTGCGCCTAGCGGCTGGAGTATGTTTTGTGGAATAACACTGCTTCGGGACAGTTATGGAGGAATCTGTTCGTTCTTTGTACTTATGCCTCCTGTTGGCTGGAGTTTGTTTTTGTGGAGTATTTTTGCAGGACATTGGAATGATTATGTCATCTGCCGCACTCATAACAGCTGGTTCACTGAACACTTGAAACACTTGTTTGTCTGTCCGAGGAAACTGAACGGCTTTATATCAGCTGGAATTTGTTTTGTGGAGGAACACACCTTCAAGACAGTTCTGTGAATTAATCTACACATTCTTTCTGTTTATACTGCCTGTTGGCTGGGGTCTGTTTTACAAAGTATTTTCTGTTATGTACTTTTGCCTCACAAAATCTGTATAGAAGCACCAGACTTGAGCAATCCGATTTGTCGCGAGGGTTCTCATATGCGTACATGGACCTTCTGAGTTTAGAGGGATGGACGCCGGTTGACGCTGTCATGCGCGGGGTTAATGTGCACATTTTCTTTTTTCTGTTTGTTTTGTTCTGGGGAAAGTTCGGGGTTTGACTGTTGCATTGATGTTGAAATGTGGTCTTTGTAATTTTGTTTTTGACACACAGTTTATTTTTTCTATTATATCAAATGTCAAATGTTAATATGAGTGGGATATCTTTCTCCACGTGGAATGTGAATTGGTTGGGGCACCCCATAAAAAGAAGGAAGGTTATTTATTTTCTTAAACGTAAGAAATATGATATAGTGTTTCTTCAAGAAACACATCTTTCCCCACAGGAATCAGAAAAATTTGGGAAGATATGGGGTGGACATGTTTTTTTTAGTGCTGGCTCAAGTAAGAGCAGGGGGGTCATTATATTGATAAATAAACATCTACAATTCAAATAGATTAAAGTTAAATCAGGAAGAGTCATTGTTGTTCTAGCAGAAATTCAGGGGCAAAGGTTGATTTTGGCTAATATTTATGCACCTAACGCTGATGATCAGGGCTTTTTTATAGAACTTGAAGGGATGTTGCAAGCCGCTGCCACCCCTCATGATATAATATTTGCGAGGAGACTTTAATCTTTTGATGGACTCAGTCCTTGATCATAATGTAGCAAAAGTGTGAAAGCCCACTAGAGCAACGGTGACACTTCACAGGATGTGTAAAGTTCTTGGTCTTGCAGATGACTGATGACTTTTGAACCCATCTGGTAGAGACTATAATTTTTTTTCTATTATTCTAGAATAGATTTTTTTTTATATCTAAGTCCCTCATTTCATCTGTTGTCGATTGCTCAATTGGAAACATTTTAGTCTCAGATCACGCCCTGGTGAGCTTGGTGGTGTTGCCACATACAGAGAAAAAGAAATCATATAACTTGCACTTTAATGTATCCCTTTTGCAAAATCCTGATTTCCAACAAATGTTAAAGACTGAAATCAATGTCTATATGGAGACCAACTGGTCCTCAGTATACTCTGTGGGTGTGGCTTGGGAGGCACTTAAGGCAGTTCTTAGTGGCCGGATCATACAGTATGCCTCATTCATCAAAAAATTCAAAGCACGAGAACTAGTGGAGTTGGAAGGGAATATTAAAAGTGCCGAGGCAGAGCTGAAGCGCCGAAAGTCGTCTAATGGCCTCAGAGAATTGACCCGTTTGAAAAACAGATATAACACTATTTTGTCACGGAAAGTGGAGTTTTGGTTATTCAGGGCAAGACAGTCATATTTTGAGTCAGGGGACAAAGCAGGGAAGCTTTTGGCTATATATATAAAACAGAGAGAGTCTTTTTCTACCATTCCTTCAGTGAAATCTGCTGGGGGTGAAATTTGTACCTTGGCCATTGATAATTAATAATGCCTTTAAAGACTTCTATCTTGATCTCTATAGTTCCACGTCTTCGTCTACTGATGATGATATTAGAAATTTTGTGGAACCATTAGAACTCCCTAAATTGAGGAACTTGACGAGGTAATTAAGGCCTTACCTACAGGCAAGGCTCCGAAGCCAGATGGCTTTGCTGCTGAATTTGTTAGGTCTTATACTACAGAACTGGCTCCACTTTTGTTAGAAGTTTATTGAGGATCATTAAAGAATGGAAAGCTTCCGCCAACCATGACGCAAGCCCGGATCAGTCTGATTCTTAAAAAAGACAATGATCCAAGCGAGTGTAAGAGTCGCATGTTACCGTCCAATTTCCCTAATCCAGCAAGATGTAAAAATTCTGGCTAAAATTTTGGCTAACCGATTATGTACAGTTATGACATCTCTTATACATATAGATCAGGTGGGGTTTATTCGGGGTCGTAGCTCTTCTGATAACATTAGTTGTTTCATCAATATCATGTGGTCAGTGGCGAATGATCAGACTCCGGTTGCTGCCATCTCACTTGACGCCGAAAAGGCGTTTGATATGGTAGAATGGGATTATCTTTTTAAGATTTTGGAAATGTATGGGTTCGGGTGTAATTTATTGGTTGGATCAAACTGCTTTATAGACACCCGGTAGCGGCGGTACAAACAAATGGATTAATTTCAGATTATTATACTCTGAATAGGGGCACCCGGCAAAGTTGCCCTCTTTCCCCATTATTGTTCTGTCTTGCCCTGGAACCATTAGCAGCCACGATAAGAAAGGAGAATAATTTTCCAGGGGCGGTGGCAGGAGGCGTGGCGCATAAGCTTCTGCTTTACGCAGATGATATTTTATTATTCGTCTCTGACCCTACAAAATCTATGCCTTGCCTCCACAGAATTATTAATTCCTTTTCCAAATTCTCAGGATACAAAGTCAACTGGTCTAAATCCAAAGCTTTGGCTCTGACAGTGTACTGTCCAGTAACGGCCTTCCAGCCAGGCGCCTTCCAGTGGCCCAAACAGGGCATTAAGTATTTGGGTATTTTATTCCCAACAAATTTGTCTGATTTAGTTAGAGTTAATTTTGACCCTTTAATAAAAAGGATTTTGAGCGATGTAGACAGGTGGGCTTCATTACATTTATCGATGATTTGGAAGGTTAATGTTATTAAAATGAACTGTATTCCAAAATTTAACTACCTGCTACAGTCTCTCCCAGTAGATGTCCCCTTCTCTTATTTCAAGCAATTTGAGAGCATAGTGAAGTCTTTTATTTGGAGTGGTAAACACCCCAGATTATATTTTAGTAAGCTGCATAGGCCGACTGACAAAGGTGGGCTAGGCCTACCCAAGATTTTGTTTTATTATTATGCGTTCGGTCTCAGACATTTGGCTCATTGGTTGCTTCCACCTGAAAGAGCCCCTCCCTGGTTCTGCATTGAACAAGAAGTTCTTGCCCCTATTTTGCCATTGCAAAGCCTTTCTGTCAATCTAATCAGAGAAGTTGAATCACACCCGTTATTTCACATTTGCACTCAGTATGGACAAAAGTGTCCAGAGTGTTTAATTCAGATATTTAACTAAATGTTGCCTCAAGCCTATGGCTAAACCCCAAACTATGCATTAATAAGTCCCCTTTTTGTTGGTCTGAGTGGACTGCGAGGGGGGTTAATACACTCGGTGATCTTTATGAGAGTGGTGTGATGAGATCCTTTGAAAATTTGGTTCAATATTTTGGGATCCCCAGATCTCAGTTCTTTAGGTATCTTCAGCTACGCCACTTGCTCTGTACTATTTTTGGGAATAGCATACACCCCCCTAAAGCAGCAGATACTCTAGCAGAGGTGATTTCTGCTTTTGGAAAAGGTCATGAGGCATCAGTGTATTACTCTCTGCTAATTCAGAGTCTGAGGGATGGAGTCTCAACCACTCTCAAGAGATTATGGGAGAAAGATTTAAACTTGGAATTGGAGGAGGGAGAATGGGCTAGGATTTTAAAAAACATAAAAACTGCATCTAGAGATGCAAGGGTGCGCCTTATACAATTCAAGATTTTACATTGGTTCTATTGGACCCCCTCTAAATTGAATAGGCTTGGTCTTAAAGACACACCCACCTGCTGGTGATGCCAATCAGAGGACGGAGATATAACCCACGTCTTTTGGGGTTGTGTTGAAATACAAAAGTTTTGGTTAAAAGTGCAGAGTCTGGTGTGCGATGTGTTAGGCATTCAGGTATCATTCTGCCCCAGACTCTGTATCTTGGGTGATGGGGTGGTGATTGACATTGAAAGTAGACACATAAAGAGTTGGGTCTTAACCAGTGTCATGATCACCAGGCAGATCATTTTGAGGGGCTGGAGGTTGGCTGGAGCGCCCTGTTTTCAGGAGTGGTGCTCAGAGATGGGAAGGGTATCGGCCTTTGAGGAAGTTACATTCAGAAGAACAGGGAGGTATAAAGTGTTCGTTGAGAAATGGGGCGGGTATTTGTCATTTGTGGATGTGTGATTATTGTTGTTGTGTTTATCTGTTTATTTATTTATTTTATTTTTTTGTGCATGTGTGTGTCTATGTCATTTGGGACCACTGTTATGTTGCTGGGGTTAGGGTGGGATTGGGAGGGGTAATAGTGGGGATAAGTTTGATTCTATGTATATATGTATTGGCTTATGAGTTACATATATGTGAATCAATCAAAATTGTTAATCGCAAAAAAAAAAAAAACCCCAAAAAAACATCTACGTTCAAAGCGAGCTGTGCAATATGCAATGAATCCAAAATAATTCCAAAGTGCTTTTCTCTCTTGTTCTACAGCTTCTTTTTGAGGGTCAGGTGATGTTTCTTCAGTATTAATTTTCATGTGCCACCACGAACAGAGGTGGGACATAAAGTAAGTATCTGGGCATTCAGATGGTTTACAACCTGCGCATTAGGATCAGTTGTCATTACTGATAGGACGGAGGATTAGTTTAAGCGGCTCTGATTGGCCATTGCCGTTTCATTGCTCAATGGACATGTTAGTGATTGGTTAGAATACTCAACCGCTGTAAAAACATGCTGTAAATAGAAACCATTGAAGCAACATGAGCAGAATTAAATTGAACGCTGTAATCATCAGTTTTCACGATTACATAATCGAGGCAGCCGTAATCACAATTGCGATTAGTTTTTCTATTAATTGTGCAGCCCTATATTACATTATATTATTGTTATGTTATTACATTATATTATTAGTCACTAGTATTTAACTTTAGAAAAAAATTCAGAGTTAATACAAAATTAATTCATGACTGATTATGAATCAAATATATGCTTTCTCACTCAATAAAAAAAATCTAATAAAAAAATGTAGATTACTGTAACAATTCATTATTCACAGTTCTTTTAAGCTTGTAATTTGTAATTGACCTTGGAAATTATTTTAGTTCCTTTTCTTATAAACCATAATGTGTAATTATTTTTAAGGAGAATCCTTTAGAAACCTTATTTCTGTGTAATATACTGTAATATATCTTCAGTCCCAGGAGCCATATTCTACCTCTATGATAGCAGCACAACAAAAGCAGCATAAACAACAAAACTAAGTTAGTATAGATTTTAACTCCAAAAGACATCAGTATGTGGTTCAAACATGCGGGTTAATGTCAATAACTATAATTGTCAGTAAAGATTCAATGACACTAAGCACCATGTTGAAAGATAGAGAGGTTATTTCGACAGCAGAGCTGAACCTGCCAGTGAGCTGAGCAAGAACATAAAGTAATGCAGAGCGAATCACACATTCCTTTCCTGAGATTATTATTAATGTGTGGACAGTTCTGGAAATGACATGAATATCCATAATGGAATCTGGCTCTGTTTATTTCCTCTCTAATATATGCGTCTCAATTCTGCTCCGTATCATTGTACCTCATCATCTTCAGTGCAATCATTGTCGCTGAATGTCCTCATGACATTTCTGACAGATGTAGCAGAGAATGTGGAGCTTGCAGGTTTTTATATGTACATCGATTAAACTCTGTCCCTCCGAATTGCCCTCTTGCTTTCACTTCCTTTCTACCGCCCTTTCTCTCACTTCCAGAGGGTAAACGACACTTTGAATGTTTGCGCAATAGTTGTGCTAAATCAAACATTATTAACCTCTGTGTTTCAGACTCTATTCCTCTGTGTTATAAGGGGGTTATAAGTAGTGCCCAACCGATTATATTAGCCTTTCACCGATATATCGGTATTGGCGTATATTTTACCGATATGAAAACTTTTTTCCAGAACATATAATGCAGAAAACAATGCTTTAGAACTGGTGTCATAGTGTTGTTTGTCCAGCAGAGCGCGCTCCGACTCCATTGTTTACAGAGCTGAACTGACGGTGGCTCTGCAGACAGGGCGGAGATCAGCAGTGTCATCACGGTAAGTTGTTAACTAGTTTGTTAAATACATACTGGAAACTTAATAAAAAATGACCCCATCATTTTCCCTTTTCAATATAACTAATATAATGTTAACCTTGTCCCTGACAACCATTTCACTCATGTCTCTTTGCTGTTAGACAGCTATAGTTTGTCAGTGCAGTCAGTAATGTAGCAGATTGAAAGGTAAACATCAGAGCATCTTTTTGCAGCTCAGCAGATAACATGGTGGATTGTGTCTGTTGAGTGCTGATTTCACGCTATGTTATTACCTAGTTGGTGAGACACAATGCTGGAAAGTAAAATAAACAATGTCTGTCTTTTACTCTCCATGACAATGAGCTTATAGCTAACTAGTTAATCACATAGCTACTTTCATTGTTGTCAGCTGAGTGGAAACTAATGAGTAAACATGTATTCACCAAACTGTTTTGTTCAGGATTCACAGTTTGGTATCCCCTTCAACCGAACAATTCCAGTCATATCATATATAAAATGTAATATTTAAAAGTCTGGTTTTCCACCGTTGAAGGTTTCCCCTGAACTTGTATAGCAGAATACAGTTTTATTTATTCTTTATTTTAATGGTTAGCATTTGACTGATACTAAACAGTACTGATGTTTATTTAGCTATTTATTGTATTTTTATTTATTCTTTATTTTCTCAGCATTCATTTCTAGAATTTGTTGACAATGTATAATAATAATATTTGTTTAAGAAAGCAGCCTTCTGAGTACCTTTGCATAGTCATATCAGTGCAAAATCAGTGAAAAATCCACATAGAAAAGGTCTGTTTTCATTCCAGCTCAAAAATGTAATATACTGGCCACCATATCATTAATCGGTGAATTTTCCCTCTCTAAAATCGTATCGGTATTGGTCTAAAAAATCCCATATCGGTCAGGCTCTAGTTATAAGTCCCCCTTTCAGTTAAAAGAGCCAATTGCCGTTTTGATAGAGGGATCGCCTGTTTGTTTAATCTAGAATGTGCATGCACACTAACTGTATTCTGTAACAGTATATTGAAAGTTGTTGAACGTTTGGGCACGTGTTAGCTCCAGTTTCCGGGTAAAATATACACAAAATGGTGGCAAAAGTGAATTGTATTTTTAGTTGTACCCTCTACCTCCTAACCCAAACCCCAACCCTAAACCTAACCATCAAAGGAGTAAAAATTTAATTTTAGCGAATATTCAAACTCTGAATCTTGCTCACCATTGTTTATATGCATGCGATAACATCCTGATTTCCATAGGCTTCTATAAAGCCACAGGAAAAATAAAGATATTTGAAGTAATGCAAAAACGTCTGATAGGGGATGGCACTCGTCAGTAATTCAGCAGAATGAGGTTGATTTCATTGTACATAAACATTCAGAAGCAATGTGTTGATTTCCTGTGTGATCACGTTGTGAAATATGGTCTGAGCTAAAGAAGCAATATTTATAATCAGATTTTATTGCTGATTTGAAATCATCCTGGTTACTTGCGTAACCTCCGTTCCCTGATGGAGGGAACGAGACATTGTGTCGATGTAGTGACACTAGGGGTCACTCTTGGGAGCCCGAGACACCTCTGGTCTTTGATAAAAGGCCAATGAAAATTGGCGAGTGGTATTTGCATACCACTCCCCCGGACATACGGGTATAAAAGGAGCTGGTATGCAACCACTCAGGACACCGCGGAGACCACACCCCGCCCGGGGGGGCGTATTTATGTGGAAATACGTCACATGGTCTTGCCGAGCTATGTCGGAAGTATGCCATGTGGAGAAGTCCCATGGTAGGACCTACCCTACAGGGGAGGAGTTACTACAAGCATGGAGACTGGGGCAGAGGGGCCTCTGTCCAAGGACCGGCAGCGTGTCTCTCCGAAAACTCATCTGCCACAGGTCTCGGAGGAAATCAACCAAGGAACACAGTTTGTGAACACTACTGGGAGTTAACGGCGCACATCTTCAGCTCAGGGGAGGTGAAAGGCGCTATACGCAAGCAATAACCCAGCCGGCTGTCCCGGACTTACCTGCTTGTGCGTGCCACTACACAGGACGAAACCTGTTCCACCCGGAGGTTGTAGAACCTCGCAAAGTTGTTGGGTGTTGCCCAGCCCGCTGCTCTGCAAATGTCTGTTTGAGAGGCGCCCCTGGTCAAGGCCCAGGAGGCCGCTACACTCCTGGTAAAATGGGCTCGTAGCCCTACTGGGGGCGGCACGTCCTGGGCGTGATATGCCACAGTTATGGCGTCAATGAGCCAGTGGGCGATCCTCTGCTTGTAGACAGCGCTTCCTTTCCGCTGTCCACCAAAGCAGACAAAGAGCTGCTCAGAGACTCTAAAGCTCTGTGTGCGATCCAAATAGATGCGTAAAGCGCGCACCGGACACAGCAATGTCAGGGCTGGGTCTGCCTCCTCCTGGGGCAGTGCTTGCAGGTTCACCACCTGGTCCCTAAAAGGGGTCATGGGAACCTTGGGCACATAGCCCGGTTGGGGTCTCAGGATCACGTGAGAGTAGCCTGGACTGAACTCCAGGCACGTTTCGCTGACAGAGAACGCTTGCAGGTCTCCTACCCTCTTGATGGAAGTGAGCGCGGTCAGGAGGGCAGTCTTCAAGGAGAGTGCCTTAAGCTCAGCTGACTGCAAAGGCTCAAAGGGGGCTCTCTGTAGACCCTGAAGAACTACAGAGAGGTCCCATGAGGGAACGAGGCGCGGTCTGAAGGGATTCAGCCTCCTGGCACCTCTCAGGAACCTGATGATCAGGTCGTGCTTCCATATGGACTTACCGTCCACTGTGTTGTGGTGTGCCGCTATAGCGGCTACATACACCTTCAAGGTTTAAGGGGACAGCCACCCTTCCAACCTCTCCTGCAGGAAGGAAAGCACTGATCCAACTGTGCATCTCTGGGGGTCTTCCCATCAGGAAGAACACCACTTAGCAAACAGATGCCACTTAAAGGCATACAGGCCCTAGCCTGAGTGATTGTGTCTACCACTGCGGGTGGTAGACTGCTTAGGTCTTCCGCGTCCTGTCCAGGGGCGAAACATGGAGATTCCAGAGGTCTGGTCGCGGGTGCCAGATGGTGCTCCGTCCCTGAGAAAGAAGGTCTTTCCTCAGGGGAATTTGCCGGGGGGGGGGGGGAAACGAGGACAGGAGCTGTCACGAGGAGCGTGAGGACCAAGAACCACGTCTGGGTGGGCCAGTAGGGTGCTACCAGGATGACCTGCTCCTCATCCTCCCTGACCTTGCACAGGGTCTGTGCAAGTAGGCTCACTGGGGGAAACGCATATTTGCGCAGTCCAGGGGGCCAGCTGTGTGCCAGCGAATCTATACCGAGGGGTGCCTCGGTCAGGGCGTACCAGAGCGGGCAGTGGGAGGATTTTTGGGAGGCAAACAGGTCTACCTGTGCCTGCCCGAATTAACTCCAGATCAGCTGGACCACCTGAGGGTGGAGTCTCCACTCTCCCCTGAGGGTAACCTGCCGTGACAGCGCGTCTGCTGCAGTGTTGAGGTTGCCCGGGATGTGAGTGGCTTGCAGCGACTTGAGGTGCTGCTGACTCCAGAGAAGGAGACGGCGGGTGAGTTTTGACAAACAACGGGAGCGCAGACCGCCTTGACGGTTGACATATGCTACTGTTGCCGTGTTGTCTGTCCGAACTAACATGTGCTTGCCCTGGATCAATGGCCGGAACCTCCGCAGGGCGAGCAGAATTGCCAGCAACTCAAGGCAGTTGATGTGCCAACGCAGCTGCGGGCCCATCCATAAGCCGGCGGCTGCATGCCCATTGCAAACAGTGCCCCAGCTCGTTTTGGAGGCGTCTGTCGTGACCATGACGCGTCTGGAGACCTGCTCTAGGGGAACGCCTGCCTGTAGAAACGCGAGGTCGGTCCAAGGGCTGAAGAGGCGGTGACAGATCGGCGTGAAGGCCACGCGATGTGTCCCGTGGCGCCATGCCCGTCTCGGGACTCGAGTCTGAAGCCAGTGCTGAAGCGATCTCATATGCATCAACCTGAGTGGAGTGGCCACCGCTGTGGATGGCATATGCCCCAGGAACCTCTGAAAGAGTTTCAGTGAACCGCTGTTTTCTGTTTGAACGCCTTCAAACAGGTCAGCACTGATCGTTCGTGAGGCGCACCGTCAATGAGACTGAGTCCAACTTCAAACTGAGAAAAGAGATGCTCTGAACCGGGAGGGGCTTGCTCTTTTCCCAGTTGACCCGAAGCCCTAGTCGGCAGAGGTGCGAGAGCACCAAGTCCCTGTGTGCACACAACATATCCCGAGAGTGAGCTAGGATTAGCCAATCAACGAGATAGTTGAGAATGCGGATGCCCACCTCCCATAACGGGGCAAGGGCTGCCTCTGTGACCTTGGTGAAGATGCGAGGGGACAAGGACAGACCGAAAGGGAGGACCTTGTACTGATATGCCGACCCTCGAATGCAAACCGCAGGAAGGGACTGTGTCGAGGTAGGATCGAGACGTGGAAGTACGCGTCCTTCAGGTCTACTGCCACAAACCAATCTCGATGCCGGACGCTCGCTAGAATGCATCTTTGCGTCAGCATCTTGAACGGGAGTCTGTGTAAAGCCCGGTTCAGTACTCGCAGGCCCAAGATTGGCCGCAACCCACCGCCTTTTTCATTACAATGAAGCCCAGCTGAGGCTTCTGTGTCCGACTGGATGAGCCCGCTCTCCAATGCTGCGCTCGAGAGCTCATCAGCTTCACGGGCTCCGAACGAGAGGTCGAACTCGCCGTGACACAAGCCGGCGGACTCATCCGGAAGCCCGATCGGGGCAGACGAGTGTGCTGGGGAATGGGAGGTCCGTGGGGGGATACCCGGCGGAGGTGGTCCCATTGGGGTCCCCAAATCGCCCCCAGGGCTGGCCGCGCTGGCCTCATACCTGTAGGTAGAAGGACCGAGGCGGGGAGATGCTGGGGTGGCTTGCTTTCTTATGAAAGCAAGCCGCAACCGCAACGTTGCCATGGTCATGTTCTCGCAGTGAGTACACGATCCATCCACAAATGCTGTCTCCGTGTGGGTCGCGCCCAGACACGAAAGACAGTGATCGTGACCGTCAGAAGTTGAGAGATAACAACCGCAACCAGGAATAACACACAAACGGAAAGGCATCTTTAAAAAGAAGCGTCTTTAAAAAGACGTTCCGTGTGTGCCGCCCTTTTAGAGAAATATACTCTTTTAGAAAAATATACTCTCTTTTTTCTGCCGAAGCGCCCAGGGGCGTTCTCTGCAGTGCACCAGTGCAGAGGAGGGAGAAGCCACTGAAATGCACCGTCAGATCTGCAGAGGTGAATGAACAGTCAGCTCAGTAAACATCGACCGTTCAGCTCTGAAGAGAAAATCTGAATGAGTGGTTGCATACCAGCTCCTTTTATACCCATATGTCCGGGGGAGTGGTATGCAAATACCACTCGCCTTTTATCAAAGACCAGAGGTGTCTCGGGCTCCCAAGAGTGACTCCTAGTGTCACTACATCGACACAACGTTGAGTGAGTGACAGATAGGGAAACGGAATTAAAACTTAATCATGACAAACTTTTTTGGAGATTTCAGTCTTTCCCCATTCACGTAGATAGGAGCTGTACTTGTATTCCGATTACCTACATAGAGTATAACTCACTTTGCCTTGAGGGTTAAACCCAATGGCTTCTCAACCAAACATCCCATGTGCCATCTCTGTCACTGCCACTAAATGCACTTTTAAAAAGAGCATGGGAGGAGAGGTATTGAATAATACAAGAAGTAATCGGATACCAAAGAGCATTCAATTTAAATAAATAACAAACCCAATTAATAAATGCACTTAGATTTACTGTACAGATGCATCTAGTTGGGCAAATTCTTTGATCCGTGGGGGGATACCCGGCGGAGGTGGTCCCATTGGGGTCCCCAAATCGCCCCCAGGGCTGGCCGCGCTGGCCTCATACCTGTAGGTAGAAGGACCGAGGCGGGGAGATGCTGGGGTGGCTTGCTTTCTTATGAAAGCAAGCCGCAACCGCAACGTTGCCATGGTCATGTTCTCGCAGTGAGTACACGATCCATCCACAAATGCTGTCTCCGTGTGGGTCGCGCCCAGACACGAAAGACAGTGATCGTGACCGTCAGAAGTTGAGAGATAACAACCGCAACCAGGAATAACACACAAACGGAAAGGCATCTTTAAAAAGAAGCGTCTTTAAAAAGACGTTCCGTGTGTGCCGCTCTTTTAGAGAAATATACTCTTTTAGAAAAATATACTCTCTTTTTTCTGCCGAAGCGCCCAGGGGCGTTCTCTGCAGTGCACCAGTGCAGAGGAGGGAGAAGCCACTGAAATGCACCGTCAGATCTGCAGAGGTGAATGAACAGTCAGCTCAGTAAACATCGACCGTTCAGCTCTGAAGAGAAAATCTGAATGAGTGGTTGCATACCAGCTCCTTTTATACCCATATGTCCGGGGGAGTGGTATGCAAATACCACTCGCCTTTTATCAAAGACCAGAGGTGTCTCGGGCTCCCAAGAGTGACTCCTAGTGTCACTACATCGACACAACGTTGAGTGAGTGACAGATAGGGAAACGGAATTAAAACTTAATCATGACAAACTTTTTTGGAGATTTCAGTCTTTCCCCATTCACGTAGATAGGAGCTGTACTTGTATTCCGATTACCTACATAGAGTATAACTCACTTTGCCTTGAGGGTTAAACCCAATGGCTTCTCAACCAAACATCCCATGTGCCATCTCTGTCACTGCCACTAAATGCACTTTTAAAAAGAGCATGGGAGGAGAGGTATTGAATAATACAAGAAGTAATCGGATACCAAAGAGCATTCAATTTAAATAAATAACAAACCCAATTAATAAATGCACTTAGATTTACTGTACAGATGCATCTAGTTGGGCAAATTCTTTGATCACTTGCTGCATTGATTGTGAAATGTCGTTGTTGCAGCTAATACACCAATTAGTTTAAAGTCCTATTGATATTCTATGTCCTTATATAAGATAGAGGGGTTTTATGTCAAGAACTTAGTGTCTAATTCCATTTCCAGAGTCACGACAGGTGGGAAGTATAATAAATAGGAAATAAATAAAATGATGCAAGAGATTTTCTCAACTAATTTCATTTTTCTGAGCCAATTTTGCAATTAATTTTAACCAACTGGCAATCTAAGTCAATTTTAGTGGAGGTATGATGTCAGTTTGCCTCAAATTCACACAGGTGTCCTTGCAGAGTAACCACAGGTGTAGTTCAGCACATTAAAGGAATGATGATTCAGTACTAGTTAAGCTCAATCGACAGCATTTGTGGCATAATGTTGATTACCACAAAAATTAATTTGGACTTGTTCCTCCTTTTCTTAAAAAAAAAAAAAAAAAAAAGCTAAAATCAATGTTACAGTGAGGCACTTACAAGGGAAGTGAATGGGGGCCAATTTCACAAACCTTTTCTGTGTAAAGCTATAGCCAGTTTTACAACTTCGTTACCATAACTATTTAATATCAACAGGGATGGGCAGTATTTCAGATATATGTATTTGAAATACATATTTTAAATACAAAATACTATTTTGTACCTTTTTATTTTAAAGTCTTTGGAAAAAATCAAATGTAATTTGTATCTAAATACATTTAAATTTGCTATTTGTGTATTTTCAAAATACATAAAATACTTTGTGCCAGTCAGCCTCTTTATTAGGCCCATTGTACAAAGGTGCCCTGGTTTGTTCCTGGCAGGCAGCAGATGCCCTAACCCTGCCCCCACCCTAATCCTAAACAAATGTAGCCTGCAAGGCAGAGTAGCCTGCCAGGAACAAGGGATGGCACATTTTCCCCATCGTGCTTTATTAGGCTGCTGATTTCCTGTATGAACTAGTTCAGACATGCCCCCCAACCCCAACTTTCATGCATGCGAGCTGCAGATGTCTGTGTCTCAATCAGCTCCCTAGCTCCCTATGTCATGAATCAGTATATCGTGAACATTTGGGCACTGGCAAGGGTGTTCGTTTACTGAACACTGGGACACTTATGACTCAATCACCTGTGACACATTAACGAGCTTGCACATTTAAGTGCAGCTGTTATTAATCAACACCACCACTATATAAATGACACTATCATTCATTTTCGTTGGAGATATTCAAATGTACAATGTTATTAGAACAGATAAATGGCATAAATAAAGGAATAAAAATATATAGGAGTGTATTTTAAACCTTCTTTTAACAACTCAAATATTTAAAAGATTGTTTCACTTTCATGGTAATTATGAATTAAAGACATTACAAACAACATCTCTTTTAAAGAGAAAATAAGGCTTACTAGTAACTAGTTTTACACTTGTGCTCGTCATCTAACAACTTGAGAGACATGACGATGTTTCCGGTAAGGGAACATAGTGAGCAATGATGCTCCCTGGTTTTTACAGTGCATTGTGGGATTTTTTAGGAAGCGAATGTTTCAGTACACTGGAATGATTCTGCGATTGAGACACTAGAAATGGCCGACTCAATGATCAGTGCCCTGATTACTGAACTAGGGAGCTGATTGGGAGAACGGCTCAATCTAGCATTGGGTGAGCTAATTTTCTGCATTCCTGCAAGAAAATATGGAGTAAATGAAGGTTAGGATGTGATGGTCGATTCTACTTGTTGCAAAAAACAATAATTGCTGGCAACTGTTATTTAATTTCCATTAATATATTAAAGTAGCTATGATACTTCTCACCAGCCAATGCAATGTGTGTCAACAGTGAGGAAATGAAAACTACTGTAAGGTAGTTTCATTTACCTCAGTTGTGCTTTCTATGCGGTTGTGCGTAAATGAAAAGCGCACGAGATGCGACTGTTATATCCATTATCATGACAGCTGATCATAACAGTTAAGAAGACACACTTATAAATTAACCACATAAAATGTATTTTTTTTATATTTAACAGCAACAGTCATTTAACTTAAACATACGGTTTACAAGTCTGGAGAAATATATTAATTTAAATATATAACTATACATTTTTATAAGTATACACGTGTATGTATTATATTAATTTGGATTTAAGGTTATTTACTGTACATTTATATGTTTTTACACAAGCATATTGTATCATCTTACTTGAACCCTGTGATCAGTGTGACTCAAGCATCATCTGTGTTTGATGTCGTTGCAGGGTATTCCAAATGAGCAAATTTTGTCAAGTGAAGTGGACTTATATCCCATGCTCAGTGAGTAGGGAGCAGTGATCACTGCATAGGGACCCTGCAGATAGGAAAGAACCTCTAGTCAGCAGCCAGCTAGCGAGCTAGTCTAACTATCGTTAGCAAGTTCACTAGCTATCATTAGCTAGATTTCTAGCTAGCAAGCTAAAATGGAACATCATTCAGATTTGCCTTCAGTTAACATGATGAAGGAATTAAAGAGCATTGGCAAGGGTTAAAAAAGCATTAGCACCAGCGCTAGCACTGGACATTAGTGCTAGTTAGTCAGTCTTGCTAGCTAATCGGTTGTTGGTGTTAGCAACTAGCAAAATAATTGATTTTCTGTTAATGAGTAATTGTTACTCAGTGAGAAGTAATGGTGGTGATGGAATTTTTTATTTTTTTATTTATTTTTTCTTCCTACTGGGCAGGGGAAGGGAAAAGGTAGGTGAAATGAAAACAAAAGTTTCTAAGCATTCTTTGCACTCAGAATAGGACCAGGTAGATTTCAGTCTAATAGTGATACTTCATTGAATGGCCAAATTTAAGATAAAGATACAAAATACTGTATTTTATTTTGATAATTTTTTTTTTTCCACACAGTATTTGGTATATTATTTTGATACATTTAAAGTGAGGTATTTTGTATTTTCTATTTTAAATACATTTTCATGTATTTGTGCCCATCACTGAATATCAACAAACCCTAAAACGACTGTAAAAATTATGATTTAAACAACTTTACAGCTCAAATAATACAAAATTTTTAACAGAAGAATGAATGCAAGTGCTTAAAAAAATTATAATCTTTACATTTTTGTCTTTAAACCCTCCAAAGATGAGCCACATTCGCTTGCATTGTCCCCATTCACTTCAACTGTAGCCTCCATTTTTGCTTTTTTTAAAGAAAAGCAGGGATGAGTCGAAATACATGTTTGTGTAATCAACATTATGCCACAAATGCTGTCAACTGAGCTTCACTTGTATTGAACCCGGAACATTCTATGGACATGTTTCACTAACGTTTCACAACCAGAAAGTGTAACATCACTTTTTGTCTTATTTTTGGGGCCACTGTAGATTCTAAAAATTACCGCATGAGTAATAGTACAAACAACCTGAAAACTAAGCTGTCCCAACAACCTGCTGAAAAAAGAGAACAAACCAACCTAAGATGGTTTGCTCTTCTTAGATGGTTTAAGATGGTTTAGCTAGTATAGCTTAGCTAAGATGGTGTATTGCTGGTTTTACCAGTAAACCAACTGGTGTCCCAACTTGATCAGCTGACAAGTGCTCAAAACCCCTGTAAAACCATCAAAACAGACCAGCCTACCATCTTGGTCAGGCTGGGAGATCAGCTAACCACCTAAGGTTAGTTTAAGGTTCAAAACTAAGCAGTCTAAACAACAATCTGAAAAACAGTATAAACCAGATAAAGATGGTTTGCTTGTCTTAGCTGGTTTAAGATGGTTTTGCAGGTATTTCAGCCTGACCGTATAGCTGGTATATAGCTGGTTTTACTGGAGATTAACTCATAAACCAGCCTGATCAGCTGACAAGTGCCCCAAACCTGTCTAAAACCATCAAAACAGACCAGCTTAACTAGATTGACTAGACTGGGAGACCAAACTAACCAACTTAGGCTGATTTAAAACTCCAAAAACCTGCTCAAAATCCATCTAAAACCATCAAAACTGACAGCTACCCACTTTAGGCTGTTTCAACGTTTGTTTTTGTTTTTTTGCAGTGGGGCAGACTTGCATCAACTTCAACCAAAAGGACAACAAAAGATATGAACAAAAAACAAAAGCTGAACTCTCCTCCCCTCCCTGAGTTTCATGATAATGTTAGTATGTAGTGTGAATTCGCATACTCTTTTTCCTGCAGCTCTTGCTGACGGTATGTAAAATCCAGGCACTCTCCCACTCAGTGGATAGTTTAATAAAAGCACCCTCAGATAAAATGTTGAATTCCTGCTTTGACGTTCTGCTTTCTCAATATGCACCCCTCTGAGTAGCTGTCCTTCAAGCTGAATTATGCATGCAGAAGACTGTTTGACCTTTGAGGATACATTGCATGGAAGAATGACTTATCTCATCATTTTCTATTAAAGTTGTTTTAGGGACACTAGTAACTCTATTCACAAGAGTCTTGTTCAGAGGAATCACTGAATGTCAGGCAGTTGACATCATTAATATCATAGCTTTATATGTTTATTTAGACTGAGCATTTCAGACAGTTGTCAAATTGAGGTACGTCAGATATTTGAAAATGCACATATTCACGGCACAGCTGTCAGATGCGAGGATGACTCTGTTGTAATCTCTCAAAGTGAGTTGTCGGACATGAATAGTTTTGGGAATACTTTCTGGTTCATTTCATAGGGTAGCCACAGTTTAAGACACAGCCTAAAAAAGTAATGTAAATAAAAAAAATAAAAAAAACAGGCCAATGGCAGTTGATAGTGCCTCACTTTAAAGCTTGAATAAAGCTTTTAAAACTATCATAAAAGTAGTCCATGTGAGTCGTGCATCATATTCCAAGTCTTCTGAAGTCATACTGTAGGTTTTGATGGGAAACAAACCTAAAATTTTGTTCATTTTTCAGTCACTAGGGGGAGTTGTTTACACCAGTAATTGAGTTGAATGTTTCAGTTCTCACAGACTGTCATTATGTGCATCCATATGCAGTGCAAACCACTGCAACTGAAACATGCTGGTACAAAAAGGGCAAAGCCCTTTTGTAACAGAAAATGTTCTCTTATCTTTGAAATGAGTTACATTGAATGGCACATCACAACCATTATTTTACTGAGCCGGTGAATAGTGTATGTCCAGTGGGCCTAGAAAAGAGCAGTTCTATAGCCACTTTTAATCAGCTTCAAATGGGATCTGTTTAAATTATGTTCTTATGAATACATTTATTAAGCTGTGAACTCAGCAGTCAGTCCCAAATTAATAAACATACGCAGAAAAAACAAGCTGATTCATATCTGGAAGCAAAATTCACACCCTCATTTGAGTGGCTGTGCCTTAGTTAGCTGTAACAGATTTAAATGATGCTTACAGAGGTAGAATCGGCGACTCTATAAGCTCCTTGGAAAGGACATTCAGGGGCAGTGTCATTTTCACTTGAAAGAAGTTTTAAACAGTACTTGTGTAAGAGTGCATATAATGACATGCTCTGGGTTTGCATTAACACGACAGCCAGATAAGAACATGAATTCTTGAGACAATGGCGGCCCAGCATTGTGATAATGATGCTGTGATGCCATTGCTATAGCAACTGACAAATGGCTCTCCCATTCATGGATGGTGTTGTGAGGGAAACAGCCAGAATTAAGCACACCAATCTGCATAGAAAATACAGCAGATTTCTGTAAGAGAGATCTACAGCCTGTTCTTGGGTTGGGGGGGGGGGGGGGGGTTCCTCTGCAGTAAAACCTGCAGTAAAGCGAATATGAAAAGACTGCAGACGCTATTGCTTAAAGGGGTAGTTCATCCAAAAAGAAAATTCTGTCATAATTTACTCACTCTATAATGACATTCAAAACTTACATGCAGTTCTTTTTTCTGTGCAACATAAAAGGATGTGTACACTCCTTTTTCCCCATACAACAATAGTTCACAACATGGCTGTCAAGCTCCAACATGGACAAAAACCCCTTTAAAGCAGTCCATATGACTAATGCGCTATATTTCAAGTCCTCTAAAGCCATACGATTGCTTAATGTGAGAAAAAGATTGAAATTTAAGGAATTATTCACTGGTAATCTTACCCTTAGAATAAAATATATATATATATATATATATATATATATATATATATATATATATATATATTTTTTTTTTTTTTTTTTTTGGTAAATGTTCCTTTAGCAGTTTGGTTTACTTTTAAAACATAAATATACATTTCATGTAGTTATATGTACTGTAAATCTGAATAATTCAAAATAAAAAGCAAATCATCAATATTGTGGTATATCCCATTCAAAAAACTACTATGGCAGTACCATAATTCAGACATGGTATCAGATGGTATACCACTTTGATTTATATGGTACTGTTTAATTACCATGTTCATATACTAAAAAAACTAGACGCAGCCCAATAAATATAACGAAACGCAGATGTCTCGATACATGCTTTTAAAAGTTGATATTCCTTTTCATCTGACAAACGTGCTAAAAAACGTGGCACTTCTGTAGAAAAAAAAACAAAACAGCGAGACATGGCACAGCGGTCAAAGACGCCCATCTACTGCATATTTACATACAAAAACAATTCAAAAACATTGCAGAAGGACACAAAAACGTGTTCGGTGTGAGCGGTCCCAAAGGCAATTTAGAGAATATTATGGCATTACCATGGTTTTTCCATGGTATATTTTTATGGTAATACTACGGTACTTTGTTGTTAGCCATAAACTGGCATGCATCAGATAAATTTGTTTTCAAAAGACAATTGTAGTAAATGTTTAACTACAATTAGTAAAATTGGCAGAATTAAGAGATTTGATGGATGCTGAAGGGTGCATGGAGTGCTGTCTGTTGCCATGGCTTTATGAGGTACTGATGGGAGGGCTGCCTTTGAGGGAGACTTTAATTCAAATGAGCATAAGCACACAGAATATGTTAGATATTTGGGAGAGAAGTCTTTATAATGGAGCACTGTCAGATTTCTACCAACAATCTCCAGCATTAAAAACCCATGTCGAGTTATTTTGAACTAGCGCTTGACTTCAGCTCTGAGGGAGAAGAGGAAGTGACATCAGTGCTGTGTCACAGGCAAACTCAAAAGTTTCCATAGTGTTAACTACTGGGTGAAGAAGTATCAGATTATATGACAGGTCCTCCTGTAGAATGAGTAACCGGTTATAACCCTTTATATCCTTTATATCCTTACTAAAGATAGAATGGAAATCCTATTACAATTATCCTGAAGCATCCTGACATAACTAACAGAGTATATGAATGCTCTTCCGGCTCTCTGCCTTTGTCATGACGGCAACTGTCACTATTTCTTTATCTCTCTCTCTCTCTCTCTCTCTCCGTTTACTCACCAACACAGTCATTCACAAATTACATAAGTCAAACTATTACTTAACCATGTCGCATTGTCAATGTTGGGGATGCTACTGTGAAACTGTTGCTTGTCAAGCTACAAGCTACTCATAATTTAAAGCAGTTAAACTACAGACATGCTACTGTTGAAAAGGCAGTTTTATGGAATAGTTAGGTACTGCATTTTATACCTATTTAAATATGTTTCACAAATTATCAGAGCAATACAGTATTTATCTGGCACAAAAACAATGAGGATCTCAATTAGAGCGACAACATTTGAACAGATCAATTTAAACTAAATCCAGAAACCATCAGAACTTATAAAATCAAGTCTTAAACATGGTTATGAACAACAGCATTTGACTAAATATTTTGTTGTTGTTAAATGATTGTGGTAAATATTATAATATCTTGTATTGTTACAAAAGAAGTATTATTGCTTCTGGGAGTCAAATTTCATTTTTGAATCATTTTTTTTTTTTACTTGTTCATTTACATGAACCAACCTCACAAACAATTCACTAAAATAAGTCAGAATTCCCAAATGTTTCATATGATAGAGATAGAATGGACATTTGTCAAGCACATTTGACAATATTACAGTAATGTACAGAGAAGTGTCCACCCACTTTTTCAGCCACTTTTTAAAAGAGCCCTAAGCCATGAACCAAGCCAACCAACTGAGGTGAATCACAACATTTCAAACTTTTATTTGAATCAAAACAATTATTAGAAAATTGGACATAAAGACAAAGGTACAAGACTGTTTCCTTAATGTCTTTAATGAGGGAATGAACTACAATTCCATGAAGCATTGCAAATGACAGAATCAGATATTTTTCAAATATCGAAAATTATGAAAAAATCGATGGAAGTGGCCGGTTGATTATGGGCTCTTTTGCAGCGGTTTGTTTGCCATGATTTTCTGATTGGTGGATTTTGACCCTCAGGATCATGGGTAGCATACGTAGTTCTTCACTAGGAATTCCGCTATTAAACATAATATTTTAAAAATGAAGTTGAAATAACGTGGACTGATGGCTTCAGCAGAGGCATATACCATTGTCTAATTCCAGAACCAGACTGTTGCGCTCTATTGTCATTTTGTATCGTTACTCATTACAAAAACTAGCTTAGTAGTGGAAAAGCTCATTTGAAGACAGCTACCGTCACGCTACTGAAAATGTAGTTAGTAAAAGTGAATGGCGGTGCTACTTTTGGTTAGGTACTCCCCAACGCTGCCCACTGTTGTGCTTTCGGTCATCTGAAAGATTTTGGCGGTCAACAAGAACTGTTATGCTGGGCATCATTAGAGAAGCTAGTGCCCAACAGACCTGTCTGCCAGCACTTAGCAGCAGCACTACCTCACTGCTGAGACAGATCTGGGCATCTAAGCAGTGTTTGGGGCTAAATTAACTACTACTGAAAGCAGCGAGTTGCAGTGGGATCATTTATCTGTGTCCTTCACAATGTTAAATACTTTACTGTGTAAACTTGTTAGAGTTGTAGAGAAAATAGTTTATCATTCTTTATACTGACATCAGCACACCTTCCACTGAATTCTGCAAGCTTGAGCACTCAAGGTGTAAACAGTGTTATCTTCCGGAAAAACATTTCTTCGTTTTTTTAATAAGCTTTATTTGGCATAGACCAACTTCATGGCTAACAACGGCCTTTAGTTGTGACTATATTCACAATATCGTTAAGCATCTCATAATCTGTGTTTTAAATTTTAGCAATATAGTTTAAGATGCTCATTATACTGTTTGTATTAAACAATCTGTCAGTTCACAAATCCAGCATTTAATAACATTCAATGATTAACAAATTTACAAATTCATGCTCAGAAGAAAAAATCTTTAGAGGTGGAGGATAAAATTATTAAGTGAAAATGTCCCGTTCCCTCCCTTCTGGCAATGAGAAAAGTATATGTTTGAGATAGAGTTGCTACACAGGGATTTAGTCAATACCACAGGTTAGTGTTCTGGAAAAAAGCTAATCGTATAAAAATAAGAAAAGTTAAAGTTTGCTTCGCATCTCTTTATGGCAGTTCCCCTTAACATTAATTCTATCCACATGACACTTTAAAACATTTCCAGTGTAATATTTTAATAATTTGTCTAGTATGCAAATTGTAAATAGGACCAATCAAATGCTAATAGCCTAGAGGCTATATGCAGTCTCGTGAATTTTATCTCAACAGTATGCCAGGTTATAGGAAAAAATGCCTTTTTTGGTCTCTACCTTGGAGAATCGAGTCTATCCTCACTGAATAACCACAGCAACATCACTCTGTGTTGTTTTAGTCAGAGATGTCAGAGCAGAAATTTGGCATGTCTCACTGCAAATTAGGGGTGGGTAAAATATTCTTCATTTGAACGATCTCGATATTGATTCTTAAATCCCAAGATCGATCTTTCACTCAATGCTCAACCCTTTACTACAATGAGAGGAAATCACTCAAATTTGCAACCAAATTTTGGCAATGCAACTAAAGTGAATATATTTGGCAACTGCCATTTCATTCTAATCACGCATTGCACAGATGAGATAAAGCCCTCTGAGTCCTCTCTAGTTAACATGCGCTCATTTAAAGATGCTGTTTACAGAAATGTCATTCTATGTTAAAGAGACAGTACCGGTTTTAGCTCGTGTCCAAAAAATCAATAGTTTGTATCAGTATGTATACTTGTAAATAGTACAAATGATGCAATTAACAATAAATATGTAACAAAAATAATATATGAAATATAATATCTTATTTACAGTATTGATTGAATACATTTATTTGTTCATTTTTAAAAAGCCAAAATGTGACCAAAATGATGAAAAAGTAATAAAATATAATTAGTAAAATTTATATTTTCCTAATGATCCTAGTTTAAATTATCCCCTGTATAATTAACAGCATTAGCTGGGAGTGAATTTCTTTTATATGTAAGCAAAAGGGACATTATAACTGAAATAAACCCATATGAATCGATATTGTATCAAATCGGAATCAAATTGAGAGCTTGTGAATTGGAATCAAATTGAAACTGGAAATTTGTATCAATACCCAGCACTACTGCAAATATTTTGTAAAACTATAGTTTGCAATTGCGACATGACCGTATTATGGTGTATTACTATATACTCTATGGGAAAGATAGCATTGCATTGTATTTCCAGAAAGCAATCAATCAAGATTTTAGACACCATTTGTTCTCCTAGAGTTCAGAGCTTTGACAATGTTTATAAGGATCTCGAGGGCTGCTGACGCAAATTCCAGACAGGCCACAGGAGCCATAGAGCTCTGCTTCCCAGTGTTCTGTGCTAGCATAATATCTTTGAATATGGCTTACAGTGGCCCATAAAGTATTTGGACACTTAAAGTTTATGAATGTCATTGCATAGAAAACAAAGTATCAAACTATGGTAAATGGCATTTATTTAAAAAAGAGAGCACAAGCACACTTTTCAAGCAAAACATTTCACAAAAGTAAGTTTGATAGGTTTTGAATTATAAAACAAAAGATATACTGTTAAAATTAAGACAAAAGGTATTTGGACACTTTTTATTTGTCCAACTTGTGGAACATGTCCATTGTTAATGTGTTGAACTACACCTATGATTACTCTGCTAGGACACCTGTGTGAACTTGAGGGGAACTGACTTTATACATCTAAAAATCACCAGTTTATTAAAATTGTGAAATGGGCAGAAATGTAAAGTTAGGTCTGAAAAAAGGTGTCTAACATTATTTGTATGCAGTCTCTTGGTTTGATCATTTGTTTTCTAATGCAATGTAATTCATACATTTTAAGGTGGGTTAATTGCAAAATACTTTTTGGGGCTACTGTATTTAATCCCAGAGCTACATATGTTCAGTTGGAAGTAAATAAAACAGAAATTCGTACAGTACTTTACAAATTATTCTAAATGTTTCAGATTATTATATTGACATTATAAGTAAAGGAAAAAGTATAGCATTTAAAAAAAGCATTAATCCTTAACATTGTGTAATGTGTAACACTGCTTCTCATTACTTCATTCTGAGGTGCAGGAAGGGCGATGGTTGATTAAGTGTAGGGAAAAAATGACAAAAAATGACAAATGAGAGCTGTGATTGACAGAGGCTGATTCAATAAATATCTCAGGGCTTTTAAATCAGACACATTAGGCGATGTATCTGATGAACAACATTAGTGAGCTTGCACTTCAAACTTGGCCTTCTCAACATTCGTGTATAATTCATCAATTGTAATTTACATTACCATTAAATAGAATGGAGCTATAATTTACAGGAATAAAATCTAAAATCAATAATGAGAAGTGATTCCTATTTGCCTTTTGTGTGATACTAATTTTCAAGCTGTAAAAAAATATTCATCTGACACCTTTAGAATGATGAATAATACCTAATGGAAAATTCTAGAAAATGGTCTTAGGGAATAAGGATCTTACAGCATGGTGGGGGATTCTGTGCAAAGGCAGCTCCCACAAATCATGGTAACACCCCTCTCTGTACTATTCCCCCCTTCCTTGTTCCCAGTAATGATAAGATGATACCACTGAAACACAAATAGCACTGGTATCATTACACTGCATGCAATGGGGATTGTTCGAGGTATGCAGGAATTGGAGCTGCGGTTGGGCGATCCCCATCCGATGCCCTTCATGCTTGCAAACACATAAATATACAGGGTATTGCATGCTGGGAGCAGACTGCAGCAGTCTGGGGAAGCCCAGGATTCCATGAAAATGGAATTTCTTGCATCAAGAAGATTTGGTCCTACACACTGGGTTGTAGCTGGCCAAATCTTGGCCTAATGCTATATCACAATATATTTGTATTTCATGGAAAATGAACACAAAATTAGTTTAAATATTAAATAATCCTTTATTCCAGTGAATTAACTGCATTATAAATCACAAGAACTTCTATTAATTCATTATTTCCTCTTTTAATTTGGAACTTGATGGACACAAACCAAAAGATGATTATTCAAAATAAATTAATGTCTGGCATCAGTGCATCAGCTTCACATTATGTAGCACAAAGACTCAAAACAGTAAAACAAATTTTATAAGATGGATTTCTGACTCTAAATTCTGACTGGATGACATTCAGAGCTTTTGTAAAATAGCAATATACGAACACCTGTGATCGCACATCAGTTGCATTCTATATTAATGCCACAAATGTGATGTTGCTAGGCAACCGCAACAAGACTAGACACAATGCAAAGGGGAGTTTCACAACACCATTTTTTGTTCGTTCTCATCTTGACTTATTTTGAACATGTCCCGCACTCACATAAATAATGCAGTTTGTAACTATATACAGTATACAATGTTGAATATACAGTCAAGTAAAATCTCTAGTTGTCACACGTTTTAGTTTACCTATCATATGCTTTTCAGAAAAATGTAAACAGTAAATTTTTTTGAAATGAACAATTCATGAAACAACAAAATTATAAAATACAAAATGTAAAATACAAAAATATTAAATTATTGTTTCGGTCAACACATATTGTTGTTATTATACTGTATAAATGTATATAATTTAAACACATTTATTTATTATTTAAAACCAATAAAAATGTGACAACTACAGTTTAAACTTTCAGTTAAAACCTACCTTCATAATATAGTTGACCCTTGCCTTAATGTATGTCAGTGTGTGTTTTTTTGTGTTCACTTGTTTATCCAACATCTATAACAAACATATAATGATACTGGAATTTTAGTTCTGAGAATAGAATTTATGAAAATTATCTTATTCAAGAGAGTTTTGAAATTGGTGTTATAAACCTACAAATCCACTACTAGAAAAAATACAAATTTGTGTTA
Source organism: Myxocyprinus asiaticus (assembly GCF_019703515.2). NCBI lineage: Eukaryota > Metazoa > Chordata > Actinopteri > Cypriniformes > Catostomidae > Myxocyprinus > Myxocyprinus asiaticus. The sequence goes on from NC_059387.1 coordinate 16,400,192, forward strand.
TTGGACATAAAACTGAAAACGTCATAGTTATTCAGATATAGCCCTTGTGACAACTAGCCCCCATGTCCCATATCATTATATGGTCATACCACCCAGCCCTGGTTGCAGCAAAGCCAGACCTTCATTTTGACACCAGAGGTCCAAAAACAGTTGTCACAGCAGCAGCTTAACCTTGGCGACCTACTATAAGTCATTCCACAACTGATCTCTCTCCATCGCTCAGTAGGAAAACAGAGACTTTCTTCAAACATGCAGTGGGCTATCACACGCAACAGACAGGCTTGCATATAGGCACAGCGAAGACAGATGATGCTCACCACAGAAACCATGTATGTGGCTTATAGCACTGGAGCATGTGGCTCCATTTGAGCTAGATAAATTATGTGCTTTTCACATGTTTATATGACAATGTGACAGCCTAGTTTGGTTAAATGGAGCGAGCTAGAGAACGACCATATTTGGATTGCTCTGTTCACAGCAGGGCAAACTTCTCACACATACACACACATAAACGCATACACAAATACAAACTGGCGTGTCCTTGCAGTGCCAACAGCGTAAACATACTGTAAAACAATTATATACAGGATATTAAGTATTCCTAATTCAATCTTTGAGCTCTAAAACAACACTTCTGTAACCTCATAACCTCTTAAATTATTACAGTGATTACACAGGAAGTAGCCAATTATGTAGCCAGTTATGTCCAAGATTAGGTGTTGTGTTTGTCCAAACAATGATAAATCAGGTTGGTTGCTACTTCCTCTGCCCAATGAGTCATTACAGTTACACTAATATTCAGCATTATCCAACACTTACATTATACTTTTAACAATGCTACACAGAACAGTACATATTTTGTTTTACCAACTTAATGGTTGAATCTCCTTTTTTAACTCAATTTTAATCTACTTCAAAGTTCTTTTGAAGTAATCATGCAAGTGACCAAAATATCTCCAAAATTGTTCAACATGATCGAACGGAAAATTTAAATGCTGCTTCCAAATGTTCATGTACCCTAAAATTGACCCCAGTTCTAACATGTTCACCTTTCCCTGTGGTGTCACGTGAGCAATTTTTGAGACACAGGTTCTGATCCCGTGGAAACCAGGAAGTAATCGTATTCGCTCTAAGATACGGGTTCGGCAGTTGCATTTTAGCTCTGAAATTCCATTTTTACACCACTGACAGTTAGGTTTAGGGTTGGGGTTTGGGTTAGGGAGTAGGGTTAATAAAATATGCATTCCTGTTGACTGTATTACATCAATTACAACTAAAAATACAACCTTTTGTTAGTAAGTGAAAAAAAAAAGAAAAGGAAATTGCCCAACATGTCCATATTTTTCCAACTTAAATCACTGTAGCACACATCACACCATTATTATGACTTCCGAACTCATAAGTAGGAACTTCCCAGGAGGATTTAAAGGCAGCATGAGTGCTGCGATTTCTCCCATTAATTTTTCTATGAGTGCTCTGTCTCCTACTGATATGGTCTCTGTCTACTATAACACATTGGCAGATTTCCTGAAGCACAAAGTTTAAGAAGTCTGTCGAGCAAAGGCATTATACCAAGCCAAGACAGAGGACTGCTCTTTAACAGCATACCAACACATGCCAAACCCAAACATAAGGTAGAAAATCTGTGTTCTTTTTTGCAGTCTGCATTAACAAGTGAAGTAATTTTCATTGTTCTCTCTCCAACCTCCTCTATCAGTCTGTGATTCTGACTGTGGGAATATCAGGTCTATCCCAGCCCACCCACAGGATATTCCTTGCACTCCCATGAGGAAGTTTGATTTCCACATTTAGATTCACACAGGGGAGAATGTATGTGTGTGTGTGTGTTTTGATATATCAGTCTCATGCCATACTAAGCGAATGTTGTTTGAAATGCTTGAGTTTCATTGTATTTATTTATTTATTTATCTATTTTTTTGTTTAAGTGGCACTTGCTATGGCACTATTACTATTGCTCACTGAACGAACCCCAAATCCTAAGTATTAAACTTTGGCACGTAACTCATCCTGCACTGTTTGTGAAATGGGCATAAACATTATACCTCAAATCGAGCAGTGTTGAGACGAGGTGTGCTATTACTTTTCTAAGCAAATGGACTTGTGATTTTCACCTGGGGGATGATAAATCGGTCAATAAACAAATAAATAAATCAGTTAGACTTACATTGAAGGAGGAACCCAAACCATATCTAGGGACCAGAATATCATAAAAACATGGGAGTGGGCTCTTTTGACTTTTGGCCAGTAAGTACTGTATATCCCACTCGTAACCACCCAGAACAACTTGAAAAACCAAAACAGTAACACTCTGACAACCACCTGAAACACCCCTTGCATTGTGGCGGTGAGTTTTGCCCAGGCAAGCTCACTCATATTTTCTTCAGAAAATGCAAAAATCTACTTTCTTATTCTTCTGTTAACATCACTGTTAGCTTCACACTTAGTTCTTAAAGGAGAGCTGTGTGTTTACTTAGAATTCTGTAGACATATAGAAGGCCTGTTTTCAGTCACAAACATTTCCCACTGCTTCATCTATACATAATGAACACACTTATGTGTCCTCTTCCACAGCAACCAATGTCTGACTAAGGCTTTTAGTTAGGCTACTCTGAAAGGGTGAAATGTCAATGTTTTGCCCGTCCAGCTGTTTCCTGGCAAATATGAAGCCCATCCATTTAGACTGAGAGAGGAAAAAGCAGCACACATGCATTTAGAGATTGAGTTACTGTCCTTATCTTCAGATCTCTACAAATGCAGTTACATGAGGGAGTTTTCTCACAGACGGACTCTCACAGCCCTTTTCAAGACACTGATCTGGAACCTGTGAAACTAGAATAGAACAGGAATCCAAAAAAGAACAAACAGACCACATTATGAACAAACAGAGTTGCTGGCTAGGTTTGGAATGGAATACTAGCTTACTCCATATTGCACAGTATATACTGTATACTGCCTGGCATTCTTTTTTTTTTCTTTTAATAAAATGTGAAACAGAATGCATTATGCAAAGAGTAATATGGTAGTTTTTCTGAACATAGCCATTGGCTTTAAGGCAATCACACACACCTGGTCAAATAAATAATCAAAAGCACAGAAGAGAGCCAAAACATCTTCAACAAATGGATTAATAAATTTAGATGGTCCAGAAAAAAAGACTAGGAATAAATAAATAGATGAATAAATATTAATTAATAAAAAATATTTGTCAATAAATAAATTTTAAAATGAAACTAATAGCAGTTGTCCATGACTTAAAAAAATAAATACAATTAAATTAAAATAAAGGAATTAATAAATAAATATGTTATGAATAACAAAATCACACCAAAACCCATATTCATTATTTCTATTCACACTTCATAGAATATTGGAGTTTACTGCCAGTCTCAGTCACAATTAAATATTTGTTTTTCCAATAAGGCTATTAAATAAAGCTTTGGATTTAATTTTCATCACGGTACAAGATAGTAAGTCATACTGTGGTGTCACTTTTTCAAAGTTCAAATCAAATTTTCCACCCAGACATCAGCCTTGCAGCAAAATGAGTTGCATTATTGTCAGCATTTAGTTCATTAATTATTTCAGCAGACATTTTGACTCCTTTAAGTTTTTTTATGACATGTCTAAACTGGAAAATCCCTGAAATATTCACTGAGGCCAGCCTGTTGAAAAACAAACACCACTCTAGGTAATGCTACTGAATGAGTGCTACTAACTCATGCGTTTGCCTGAAGGGAAAAACGGCTGCACTGTTGTCCTTTGATAATACACTAACATTTGACATCTGGTGCAGAGGGAGGAGTATTGCCCATCCACCCACTCTCTCTTCCTTCATCTGCAACTCTTCCTCCAGCCTGTAAGCAAATCCGTTATAACATCCTCCTCTGCCGTCACATGTTCGGCCCCATGGCCTGCTCGGTGGCGTGTGGCAGATTGCCTGCACTCCACTAAACAAATTTGTACATGCCGATTGGTGTGCAATGTCAAACTGCACACAATGCATAAATGGAAAATACCTTAGGGTGGCCAAAGTGCTATAAAAAGCATATGTAAATTACATTGTATAGAGAAAAGAGCAACCCTGCACACAAGAGTGCCCAGACAAGGACTGATTGCATGGCTTCAATGGGGCTTGTACCTCCGGAGATCCCTTATTTTTCACGTAAATAAAGACAAAAGACAAATTCAATGCAAGCTGACCCCCATCTTTTTGACAAGCCACCTTTAGGCACACAAAAACCCAACTGGCATTGTGTTCCTTTGCCCGGCTTACATTATGTAATGCGTCAACGATGAGTAGATTGCCGCCTTTCATTCGCTTTCCTTCACAGTTTCCTGGGAAGCAGTAATTAGTGCCAACAACAAATTGGTTGTTGTTAATGAGCCTACAGGCTGAAGCGGCAGCATGAGGTAAGGGAAACAAAAAGAAAGTTGCCCCCTTGTAAAATGGTTTGCATAGCAGAGGTACACTCATCTATTCTCCAGCCGTCACCGGCCTTCTTACAGCCTCTTTGATGAGGGGAAGGCAACTTTTCATTCACAGTAAATCAGTCAGAGAGCTGAGAAAATTCTTTATCGCCACCACAAAGAGAACAGCTGTTCAGACACCAGTGTAAACTATCTCTAATACAGGGATGAATCAGCCACAATCAATTTTATACTTTTCTACTGAGAGTTTTTGACTTACACTAAAACAGAGTGAACCTGAAAGTGTATTTATTAGTGTACTAACTTACAGTACTGCTTACTGCATTTTGCATATTATGTATACTGTGTACCAGTGCCAGAAATTAAGGGAGGCTCAGGGCAAAAATGCCACAGAAAGTGACAAAAATGTCCCTGAAACCAATTCCTCTGTTTTAATTTGTAATATCTGATTTCCATATATTTCTTATGTTCTAATATTTTATACATATTATCCCTGAAAATATGAGTTAATGCTAATTTAACTTTATACTGTAGGTAACAGTCTAATTGAGAATTTATTTTAATTAATGGATTAAATTAAATCATTTTACATAAAAATGGTACAATATGGTTAGAAAAATTATGCCCTCTTAAAGGTTAAATGCCCCTAAAAAATAAATTCCACAATCAATTTAATAAAGGGGTTTACAAATACATATGTTCCAGAAAAATATCATAAATAAATGAAATCTAACTAAATTAAAACGAAACACATAAAATAATAACAATAAAAATATAATAATAATACTTTAAAATAATGAATACAAAATAATTCAAATTTATAATAACAAAGGAATGAATAAGTATATGTTTTATAAGGGTCATTGACAAATAAGGTTGTCCAAGGTGTTAGAAATAAGAAATCTTTTGTCAAGTTCTTATAAATGCAATCTTTTGGGGCTTTTCCACTGCACGGTACAGCTCGACTCGACTCTGCTCGCTTTTTGGGGGTTTTCCACTGTGGATAGTACCTGGTACCAGGTACTTTTTTTAGTACCACCTCGGTCGAGGTTCCAAGCGAGCCAAGCCGATACTAAATGTGACGTCAAAACCCTGCAGATCACTGACTGCTCAGAGAGAATCGTCACTACCAGCGTCACTGGATTTGCGACATGGGACATCAACCCCCTAGTTTTAAAGTTAGCAACAGCGACAGCAATATCATTTGTTCACGCAAATTTCGAATTATAAAAAGAAATGGCTGTGCGCAAAACCACGCTGTGGTCAATAAACGAGGTGCAGACGTTCCTCTCGTTAGCGACGAACGAAACGACGTGAAACGAAAAAGTCTTTCAGGAAGTGTCAAATTTGGCTTCATAATTAAAAAAATATAGCATTTGTTACAATAAATAAATAAATAAATAATGACTTTAAAAATGTCATGTGATGTAACCATTAAGTTAAAAGTATTAAAATACTTGCACCTTGAATACATGAGTATAAACAGCTTAATAAATAAAAAAAGATTTCAAATACATTTTCACGGTAATTTATATATATATATATATATATATATATATATATATATATATATATATATATATATATATATATATATATATATATATATAGATATATATATATATACAGTAAATATGAATTTTTGAGTAAAAATAAGTTTTAACAGGGTTACACCACATGACCTGAACAAAATGTACCTATTCATAAAAATGTCAAAATATCAGATATTTTTTTCAAAACTTCACCCTCAGTCTTGAGAGTCTAAAGGGGTCTGCTCTGTTTTATGGTTTTTGTGAACATAAACAAAAAATGGCTATAACTACATATAACTAAAATTTTGGAATCTGGCCACCCAATTGAACTGTAATGAGATCCCTCAGGGCTATGTTCTAGTTTGGACTCAGTGGCCGCGTGAGGAAGCTTGTCCCTTTGGATTGTGATCGTCTGTCTCCAAGATTTTATCTCTGAAATCATAAGAGCTAACCTTCTGCTCCAGTGGTCCTGGAGGCCCCTCTGCTCCTAGCTCCAGTGGTCCCGGAGACCCTCTCGGTGGAGGCCCCTCTGCTTCTAGCTCCCCCCCCCCACCCCCGAGTCTTCCACGGCTCCACCTCTTTTGTCTCCTGAGCCGCATACTGCTCCACCCCCTGCTGCTCTGCCTCATGCGACTCCATTCCCTGAGATTCCTGAGGCTCATTATTGTCCGCTCCTCCTTCTGAGACTCTGCCTCCTGCGGCTCCCATGGGTTCATCTTCTGAGCCACATACTGCTCCACCCCCTGCTGCTCCGCCTCCTGAGACTCAATTCCCTGAGCCTCCGGCTTTGCCCCCTGTGACTCCATTTCCTGAGATTCTTGAGGCTCTGTCTCTTGGGCCGCTTCAGGCTCCGCCTCCTGTGGCTCTGCCCCCTGAGCCCTTGACACCATGGCCTCCAGACCCTCTGCCAGTGCTCATGGCCATGGAGGCTGTTCCCCAGACTTTGCCAGTGCTCACGGCCATGGAGGCTGTTCTCCAGTCTCTGCCAGTGCTTCCAACCATTGAGGCTGTTGCCCAGCAGCTGCCCAAGTCCAGTCTGACCTATGTTCAGCAGCCTTCCATGTCCAGTCAGACCCCTGTCCAGCAGCCACCCCATACCTGGATCCTCGTCCCTGGCTGCCATAATGATTCAAGGAAAAATGTTAATCCTAATTTGTTACTCTGGAATAATTTGACTGAATGTAGTAGGTCATCTGGTTGTTCTGCGCATACAGAAAATTATCATTCTGTGTACAGTAAACATAATATACACTGTAGAAAATAAGAATAGTATGGTAGTATGCTACTTCAAACATAACTCTTGTCTTTGTCATGGACACCTTGTCAAATAAATAATTCAACATGATCACACAAAGTCGGCATGTTGTTTCTGAGAGTTCCAGTACCTAGGATAGGTCACATTATGCAGACTCGCTGATGAGCACCATTTCCCTTCAGACATTATTTTACAGGCTCTAGTGTGTTTACCCTCTGTTGTGGCATGACCGAAGCACGTTGTGTCAGCAACCTTGGTTTGTATCCTGCGCTGAAAAGTAATTGGATTTGGAGGCTGCCATTCATGGGTTAATTTTTTCAAAAACTGTTAGCACGGTGTCTGTGGTGCTTAAAAATGGCTCTGGCCCACCCCAACAACATTACTCAACCAATGGCATGAATTGTGGGTGGCACTATCTCTGTTTGACAAAAAGGCAGGTGGGGGGAGTATTAAGAAAGCTGTTTCGAAAACAATGTTTATTTTTGGCATTCCATTTGGTGGCGCTAGTGGTGCAGAAATTGCATATTTCAGCTTAAAATTTTTACTGCTGATAATTAGGATTAGGTTTGGGGTTTCCTCTTCACTGTATTACATCCTGTACAACTCGCTTCACATCTCACTGTTGGCGCTCCTCCATGGACATTACACCCAGGAAAATATAGCTCCCACATGCTCAAACGCCCAACAACACTTACCGCGTTGGCCACTAGGGGCAGTGTTTCAGTAAGCACAGACCAATTTTATCTAAAAAAAAGACAAAGTCAACCTTTTGTTTCTTATTTCACCGAGATCAGTGATGAAACATTTCCAACTAATGGGTCAACAACTAACACTAAAACAGAATGAAACACATACACTTCACTGCGTATTATTTCCAAAGTTTATAGGGTCTTAAAAAGTTCTATTAAAGTTCAAGTTTAATTTGTGTGTACGAAGTGTGAGGTAATAGCCATTTTTATTTTTGGCACAAAGCATGCACAGCCTGTATAAGAGGGATATGTAGCCAATTCGAATCCTTCAGTTGGATAAATGTATTCAATTTCCCATCGCTTGCACACTCATTCTCTGTTTGCTTAAACCTAATTTCCAGAGCCTCAAGGAAAATAAAAACCAGATTAATGCCATTTTTTAAGGCAGTCTTTTTTGTCTTCTGAAAGACATTCTTTTTTGGCAACAGAGTGGAAATTTAACAACTGAATTGTGGTAAGGGGTTACTGTGCCACTGGTAGCTCAGAAAGTATTAGCCATTGAATTCTCCCGACTGCTACTCATTCCAATAGCCTAAGTCACATTAGGTTATTTTATGGAAGAAAGGCACCCATTGCTGCTTTTAAAATTTATTCAGAGAAAGTCATCAACAAAGGTCTTGAGCATGTACTCAGTATACAGTACAACGCTTCTTAAGGCACAGATGTGCATCAAAATAAACTCTCTTTCCACTGTAAATACAGATCTGGAGAGAAGATGACAATTTTGCAAAAGCGGAGAATCATTTATGCATCACTGACAACAAGATAAGAAGCAAAAGATTATTTGCCAATGGTCAAAAATGTGTTTTATGGGGTGACTTTATCGGCAACGGCAAAGACCATGTCATCACTGTTCACCTGAAATAAAACTCAAAAACAATTCATCAGATTGCATTATACGTCATCTCAGATTAATACAACAGAGCAATCTCTATTCTTGGATAACAGAATGCTGAAGGTGGATTACAATAAAACCAGATGATCTCTCTCATACGCACAAGTCTTTCCCAAAAGTATGGATGGCTTATGAAAGAGAATACCACAAGAATGACATCTTGCATTTTATAATGCACTGTAACATTGATTGATTGACAAAGCACTCTTTGGAATATGATTTTAATTCACTGCATACACTGTGAATTATATATTAAACATCTACTTATAACAAGATAAATTTACTTCAGAAGTACAATTGTGAAAGATAACAAATGTTTACATAGAATATATTTTGAATTAAGTTATAAGCAAATATATTATTATTATAATTTTTTTTAAGAATAAACCTCATTAAATTTGATTGGACTTGTGATTGAAAGGAAAAAGAAAAAACTTTTTTTTTGCCAATGAGATAAGAACATTAACTTCATTCAAGATATATTCTCTGAAAACAAGTCTTATTCTCTTACGCAATTGTACTTCTGAAGTAAATTTATCTTGTTCTACTGATGTTTAGATATATGCTGAGGCCGTCTGTGATCCGTGCCACCATCTTGAAGCATCTGGCTGCAGGAGAAGCAAGCAGATTAATCAAAAGATTTGTTTTCGATCATTTAGTCTAGGACCAGCTGGCAAGGTTGCACGTAGGGTTGCCACTTTTTAAGTTTTAAAATAAGGGACACTTAAATGAGGGGGGTAATCACGGCCCCTAACCACATCCTCCACAGTTTTAGCAATAAATGCATTGAGTTAATATGCGTTATTAATAAAAATTGTATATCCTATCTTATATGCTAAAATGAGAACTTTCCTGACCCATCATAGGCAAATTTTCCAACTTATATCAATGTTAAATTGCCGATCTGGAACAATTTCACCATGACGCCATCTGACCAGCTTAAATACGGGACAAATCACGTCCCGTATTGATTCAATACGGGACACATAATTTTATCTTTAAATACGGGGTGAACACGTATTTTACGGGACGGGTGGCAATTCTAGTTGCATGCCATCAGAGAGTATTTAGCAGAGATGGACCACTTCTATTAAAATGAATGGGAGAAATTGGAATGCCCAACCAAGGAGCTCTAAGCGCCCAACGGTCAATGGATGTAGAAAGGAAGTCCCGCCTTACAAGTACAAGAGCCAATCACATAGATACAGACATCACCTGTCAATCAATTCGAGAACACGCGTGCACATTAGCTATACAAGCTGGGAAAATTGTGTTTTTAGTGTAATATGAGGTAAAGAATCACAATTTATAATACCAGTTTTGTCAGATTTGATTGCTGATTTGAAATATGTTATTTTATCGTAATCTTGAGATATTGGTCTTTCTCCATTCAAGTAGATAGGAGCTGCACTGGCATGACTGGAAATAGCCTCCTGGGAGCGTTCCAACAGTGGACTGACTTGCTAGACAGACTTTGATGCCATTTAGAATTGAACTAAGAATGTCTTTTAAATTCCAATTTGAATTTGACCTGAATTTGAATTGAGGTAGCAAATAGGATGCAGAATTGCAAATTCGAATATGAATTTAGGGAAGCAGAATTTTAGAATGAAATTCAAATTAAGATTAAAATTTTAGTTATATATTTAATTATGATATAATATTATGATATTAATTATATTGCTGTGTTGTATACCAAAGTCAAATGGTGCCAAACAACATTAAGCATGTTGGAAACCTTAAACAGAACTATTTTTAAATTTACATTTTTTCTAACCGTGCCTGTATTGTTCATCATACTCTTCTCCGCTACTGTTTCCTATAGCTGTGCTTCAATACTGTAAAAACTTTCTCACAAAGTTGCATTTCACGCAAGAGCTACATACATTGAGCAAAGATTGAACATGCCATTGGAAATATTTCACCCTGAATAAACCAAACAAAGCCATGGACCACACAAGTCATGTTCTAGAAAGATCAAGAATAGAATGAAAACTAGCCAAGCATGATGCCACTTTAGACTTAATGATTGCAACATAAAAGGATTGCTATGACCCACAGCCAACAACCTCTATGCCACAAGGACAGTATGTCATATCTCCTTTAGGGGTGATCTAGGCTTTTTTTTTTTTTTTTTTTTTTTGAGAATTTAACTTCAAGTGAATTTTTATCCATGGTCTGTGAAACACTGCTTTCTGTTTGGTGGAGATAGAGTAGTGTTTTCTAACTGTCAGGCACAGGGAAAGTGGGGAAACACCTGAGGGCAAACCCATGCCTCACTAATAAGAAAAGATGATGCTGAGAACTCGGCTATGAAGGTGAGCTTTCAAGGTGGCCATAGATGTCTTTTGCTTTCTTTTTCAGAAAGCGCATTGAATACACAAAGCCCTTAAACAATCTATACTTTTCTTGGGAGCATGCTCTTTACACACATTAAAGTGAGCTTCAAACTGGATTTGCTTCAATCAATGTACAAAACTGAGTCACTTGAAGTGTGAATGCAGGAATGTAATGCACAAAGATCAATAAGAAATGACAGTGCACCTTCAAAATGTTGAATCAGCATAGAACCTTGGTGTCACATACAGTATATAGCATGTTTACAAGGCACAATAAAATAAAACTGCATATGCCATCCTGTTTAACAAACAGACACACAGTGACATAATAAGACTTTCTGATCAATTGTATTGATTACAAGCAAAGTCTTTCTAGCAAGTTGAGTTGAGTTGATTGACAGGAGATGTCTTTATCTAAAAGGTGATTGGCTCTTTTAACTGTAAGGCAAGACTTCCTTTCTACATCTGTTGACAGTTGGGCATTCAGAGCTCTGTGGTTGAGCATTCCAGTTTCTCCCATTCATTTGAATAGAAGTTGCCCATCTCTGCTAAATAATCTCTGTTACAAGTAAGCTGCTTTAAGCTCTATGGAGAGCTTAGAAATCACGTTAAAAAACATTATTGCTTATCAGGTTCATAGGACTCAAAAGTCACCTTAGATTTACAACATTTCACTCTGGGTCAGTTACAATTAGCTGGATTGGCAGAGAAATGAAGGCTACCGGCCTAGAGCACACAACCATGATTAACTGCCCAGAGCTGGAAAAAACACGTTCCATCAACGCGCTGTTCACAATCACACATGCACTGGTCAACAGCTGTCTAAAGTCCTAGTTCACACCACCAGATATAACTAGGGATAGACTGAATGTATATAGGTATAGTTGTATACGAAATAAACTTTACAGCATCAAATTCTATCTGGCTTTATGGTGTTTGTCACTTTTGTCAGAGAATATCCACAATAGCTATGTTTCCATCAACCTCTTTTTATGTGCATTTTGGGATACTGCATAAAACTGCTGGATGGAAACACCAAGATGCGAATAAAATCTTCAAAATGTGCATAAAATATGTATACGCTTGCTTGAGGTGGATAAATATTTTATTGGATAAGAAGAAATGCGCATAAACTATGATGGAAACAAATTTACAGAATAAACTCCTATTGAATTTATTAGGAATACAAGATGCGGATCAGAAAGGTCAAGTGACTGAATAACTTGTTCATAACTGGACTAACCAGTGGGCCAATCATCACATCTGAAATGTTACTCTGGTCATCCTGAAATAACGGTGTCTAGAAAATCCAAAGCCTACAAAGAGTTTGCAGAGCAAATAAGTCAAAAACAAATTTGAACTGTGTGGAAGAGAAGGTTTATTTCCACTTTAATTACATTTACACAAAATATCTTATAGATCTGCACAATCATAAGGATGGATGAATGCAAATACTGTATATAGTGCACCCAGAAGTGTGTGATGCGCTGTTGCTCCCAAACATGAGACAAGTTCTTTACAGTGTTTTGTCTGTGTGCTCTAAACTGCCAGAATTTTATTAATAAAACACTCACAGTGGCTACAATTTCTCCAGAAGTGACGATTTAATTCTTTTGAACACCCCTGGATGGAAATGCGGCTTTATTTGCACATTGTTTTTGCAATAACATGGTTTTTCGCATAAATTAAATTCACAACTTGGATGGAAACATAGCTAATGTACAGGAATATCACCTGAATACACAAAATAAATGTAATATCTACAAAAGGGCAGAGGGCCACCAGTAGTTTCAGACTAAGCATATTGTACACAAGCAAGTACATTATGGCAAATTGCAAGCACTTCTTAATCTGTCAAGCTCTAGTATGACTTTATGGCTAATATGGCTTTACGCAACATCGGGGAGCCAGAACACACAGGTTTTTACCAGTGCGCCAGGAAACAAATTTGTGGTTCCAAGGTAACAGGCTGTTACAATGAGCATTTTTGAGAAAGAGAAAAAGTTTACAAGGGTAGTGGTCTTTGATATACGAGGTTAGTCAAATCTTTAATATACTTTTTTGAGGCAAGTTAACCACATCTTCACTAGCAGAACTGTGTATTATGTTTCATTTTCTCAGTTACATCTGTGATGTAATCTGTACTTATAACATCTGGCCGGAGAGAATTACTGAAAATCACAAAGTCTATGCTCATTTCCACTAAGTTCTTTCTATTTTTTCTATGCTGGTCTACTGCTGCCTTCAAGTGCACTTGGGAAGCTCCTATGTCCGAGTCAGGCATTCGTTATTATGACTTGCAGTAAAGAAAAAGCAGAGGCAGCCATACTATAACAAAAAAAACAAAAAACAATGAACAGCTGCAAAAGCTCTTGAATTTCTTTCCGTTGTAGCAGAGTATTAAACATAAGTGAATACATATGCATCTGTTTTACACAATTTTTATCATTTATTTATGCATGTATCTAAAAAAAATAGTTTATTAATTTACATATAAGCAAACCGTGAAGCGTGTCATTTGCATATAGCAGTTGATTAAAGCTCTGCCATAAACAACACCTTAAAAATATTGAAGTACTGCACCACTATCTGTCTCCAACTCCTGAAGGCCGCATATTTTTGTGGTATCAATGATTTCAGATTAACCCGCCCATAAAAGCAGGTAAAAACGTACATGTTACATGTCACCTTACATTTCAAAATCAAACAATCCTTGCTGTCTAAGTGGGAGGTTCTTGGCCAGAATAAGCTGCACAGTGAACCAGACTTCATGCCGATAGTTGAAAGACTTGCTATGTGAGACTAGGTCACAAGGAGCAAAGTTGAACTAAAAGCAAAGAAAATGTACAGTATGTTACTGTAGTCCCTCTAAATATGCCACGTCATAAATTGTTGTGAAAAAGGTTGAAAGAACTACGTCCTCCTCAAACTTTTGTGTCAGACTCTTGGGGGTCAACAGGCACTGAAAAATTCAGACAGAGCAACAGTGCTGAGAGCAGTCAGATCTGCCTGACTGCTCAGTTTTATTCAAGACATTTCAATATTACATACGTTAAGCTGAGCTAGAGGAAAAACAGATTCCAGGTGGAAATATGAAGGCAGCTCGCAGTGTATAGCATCTATTAGCATAATGCTCTCTGACACTGCTGGCGGACAGGATGAACTGCTTTTCTCTTCACAGAAGCTGCTGGCTTGAACTATTCACTTTAAATAGTTTTAATTAACAAGGCCTCATTAACATTAATATGTTCCTAAACATTCTGTTTGTGTAATTAAATACCCACGCATAAGTAAGCTGGCTGGAGTCTGGTGGTTAAGGATCTGAGTTGGTACCATTAAAGATGCAGATCTTGTTACAGGTGAGGTCAACCTGTGAATTGAAGATTTAATGATATCGTCTATTACCATTGTACCCCTGATCATGTCTCCCTGCAATTAAAGTATTGTAAATGACTTGTTTTAATGTTTTTCAACTAATCTTTGATTAAAACTGTACAGTATATCTATATCTTGTTTAGGCTAATCGCTCACAATTAGATTAAATGTGATATGCTGTAGGGCTTTGACCAAAATCGTATACAATTATTATAATTTTTTTTTATCACAGTAAGTATATGTCTCATTATAGTTAATTTTGCTGGAAATTCAACCCCAAAATGTTTTATATATTAAATAATAATTTAGTAATGCCTATTTTTAGCTAATCTAGCCACTTTAATACTGGCTTACTTGAATTCTAATAAGCATGGGATGTCTATTTGAATATTCTCCTGGAAGATCAAATATACTAATCTGTTTCATAACACAGGAGCTCTGCGTGTAAGTCTGTGTTCACTGTGTGTTGCTGTCACTGAGACTGTAGAGTGCCAGAAGGGTACAAAGTGTTTCCTGCACTGTGTTCTGTTCACAATAGGTGATCCTGTGAAGCGGAACTACCCTTTCAGGTGACTTAAGATTACGTGGTTCCATCTGTTCAGCATTATTTACTGCTAGGTAAATAAGATGATAGCCAATTACACCCAAAAACAGAGTCCCCTGCATGGCTAGGGCTGAGTTTAAAATTAAAAACTTGCTATAGGGAAACAACAGCCAATTTACTTTGGGACAGCTGGCACTAGAAGAACACCATACACAAAAGAGAAATGCCTTGATCAATATTTCCACTTTTTAAGGACACTGACGTGTAAGGGGATGATTTAATCAGTAAGGAACCATCATCCGAGAGTAAATGTGCAACTACTGTAGAAACTTTCAATTGGACGTGACATAAGCTGGCTCTTCTAAAGTCAGGAAATGATAAGTGTATGAAAAAGACAGAAATGCTAGAGATGGTTGATGCACTAAGTTACAACCTTGATCTCAGGTGTCAAAGTTTGCTCAAATCTCAGAAAACCCCAGCTCAAGGTAATTTGAACCTCTGGCAATCTGTGCAAAATATATATCTATATCTATATCTATCTATCTATCTATCTATCTATCTATCTATATATATATATATATATATATATATATATATATTTTTTTTTTTTTTTTTTTTTTCTTTTTTTGCATTAGGGGCCCCATATGGTGAACATTTACTCTTTGAGGACTCCACGTGGTGAACGAGAATGAATTTACCCTGCAAAGGTGTCAACTGCTGAACACATGTGAAAAGAACATCCTGAACTTGTGTCTTTGTGTGTATATGTTTATAGAATATGACTGATATATATACTGTATATAGTATATATATATATATATATATATATATATAGAGAGAGAGAGAGAGAGAGAGAGAGATTATAATAGCTTTAAACTTTATTATAGCTTTTACTTTTTCCAAATTTTTTAGTGTTGCAATGTTAATTTCATCATAATTTTACTCATTTGAGTTTGTCTTCTATCCTGACTTTTTATCTTCCCCTCTATAATACATGTTATACTACATTTATATAAATATAGATTGTTAAAGCTAAATTCTACTCTGCATTGTTCCGAATAATTTCACCACATCATATTTTCAATTCATTTTGAATTTGTGTACAGTTTGTAATAATAATAATAATAAAATAATTGTTGTCCACTGCCATTACCAAGATGCCAAAAAATACCATCACATTAAAAAATAAAATATTTGATTATGATGGAGATGAGAAGTGCCAGGGTAGCAGATAAGACAGTTTAAAGATAAGAAATGCAATTCATTTTAAGATTTTTACATATTGAACTCAGAGTAGCTTTATTAGTTGTCATTGCCAATCAGTAAAAAATAAAACATTTTTTTAGAAAGAATTTATTTTTAAATTGAATTATCAATTTAATTGTTAATTGAATGTGAGCTAACTTGTTGTGTTGGCATAGTCCAATGCTTATCCAACTTTTTCTCCAATGCTTATCCAGTAAAAAATTTTGTTGCCATCACACACAATTTCAAATATCCAAGTCATCACATATTATACCAAAAGTCATTTGAAGGTTGAACAACGTCATAATCAGATCTCTATTCCAGGACATGTGATAAATGTTTTAACATAGTTTGAAGAAGTTTCATTTGTCAAGATTTCCCATATATGTGTGTGCATCCTTGCTTATGCATGACTGTTATGACCTGACACTCTGTGTGTTCAGGCACTCCCTAGGGCTGTAGAGCAGGAAGTATTGACAGCAGAAGATGGATTTTATAGCTAATGAGGGGAGAAATGTTTGTCTTTACTCTGTACCTGTCTGTGTGAACCAATTTGACTCCAAATCTGCCACAATTCGGCTAGCCTACAAGACGATACACCTAATCCACTCTGATAAAGATGCCAGTCTGCTTCCTTCCCAAAGACCCACTGTCTTTTCAGGTCTGGTGTTTGTCATAGGCACAGTGTGTTTTGCTGTCCACTAAGATAGATGACAGCCCAGTTTTGGTTTCTGAGCTCAAGGCACAAGATACAAATGTCAGAGTGTGAGGGGAAATCAGATCACTGTAATTTTCCTGCTCAGTTACAGAATCATCTCTGTGAGCATGTGCGTCCCTCTGGCTACTGTGTGACAATTACTGTTTGCTTTTCAGATAACATTTAAAGCATCAGGTTCTTCTTTAAAGTGGCACCAAACGGTATTGCAAAAATAATGGAATTTGGGAATTCCATTATTGGCTCAACCATTTGGCTGAGCCAGTGTTGCTATGTCTGGTGGTTTAAAGCTTTTGATACAAAAACTAAAACTAGAAATACAAAAGAACAGCTCTACAGGCTCTGTAAACAGCATGTTGAGGGAGAAGCCCACACTTTTTTAGCCAATCAAAAACACTCTCTGCCTGTGAATCATTGAAACCAATGAGGTTTGATGTTATTGACGTGTCGCCATATTTGAGTTGATCACATATGTGTTGGTCAGTTATTTAATTTGATTTGAGAGTGAATAATGACTTAAATTTCAGTTTGTTAATTAAATAAAGTGATTATATACCTTTAGAATACTTGGAAGATGAAGAAAGGATCGCATTGACAACTTTTATGACACTTCTGAGATCTTTTTTTAAGCTGCTATTGCATGGAAATCAGTGATCGTGAGTCGCAACATTCTTTAAAATATTTCTTTTTGTGTTTCACAGAAGACAGAAAGTCATCTGGCTTTGGAACGACATGAGGGTGAGTAAATAATGACAGAATTTTCTGTAGCACTTTCTATGAAGCCTGTATTTATAATGCATTATAATGTATGCATAATGCCTTATAATAAACCTTATAATATGTTGTATTGTCTCAAATACTTGTAACAATAGTTTTAATACATTATAATACTTACCCATTTGTGGATATAACTTCCAAGATTACGATGCATTATAACACATGATGAAGCCTCTATTTATAATGCATTATAAGGGTATTATTAACGAATTATACATGCTTCATAGAAAGTGTTACCGAATTTTCATTATTGGGTGAACTATTCCTGTAGCATGGTGCTCCAAGAAAATCTTCCTCTTGGAACAAACGTGTGTGAATTGATACACAAAGATTTGTATAACACAGCCTTGAAATCTTAGCTCACCTTTGTACAAAATAGATGACACGGTGTCACTGTCGGACATCATCTGCGAACAGGCATTTTGAACCAGACAGCGCTATAACACAGACGTTCAACCATCAACTGTCACCGTGAAAGCAGAGTAATAAGTAGGTGTCTGACTTCAAATATCAAAATAAATATTTGAAAAACAGTCTTGTAAAGCCCTGGGTTGCCTTGTTCTGACATAATTTTCTGTAGATGTGACAGCTGAAGGCTGGTGGTTGTAATGAGTGCATTTTTCCGCAGACTGTAACCCTGGTCTCTCTATGGGGGAGAGGGCAATCATGTTAATAAGTGCTGGCTGCACATCCACTGCCAGTGAGAAAAAAGTGAGAGAAAGAGATAGAGCAGATGGCAAAGGAGAGAAATAGAGACACAGTGAGAGAGCGGGAGACAGCTAGATTCTGCCTCCACTTTGGGAGCTGCAGAGGTGGATTGCAGAATGAAAATGGCGCTACCACTCCCTTCAGACCTGACTAAGATGAATATATGGGTTATTCAATAAAATAAGGCCACTTTACAAAATATTCTATCAAAATATTCCTCTGTTTGTTTTGAGAATCCAGACCAGCCTGGCTTAACAACAATATCTTAACTAATGGCATGAGTTTGGGACGAGACTCTCTGTTTTTCCACCTATGGAAGACAGGGGAGTGTTTGGGGAAACCTGTTTAAAAACAAGCAATTTGAATTTTGATGATGCTAGTGATGCACAAATGATAAAAGTCACCTTCCCAATGGTCAAAAAAGCGTCTATGTGAATAAATGGCCGGATTACAGCTTTATGGAACTAAATTAAGCCTTAATGATAACAAAAGAGGCAGGCTTCAGAGCAGAGCAGGGTTATTTTGAGGAGTCCTCAGGCTTTGGGACTTTTGGGGACTGGCTCCCATGTGGGACTTTTGCAAAAGCCGAGGGCACTTTCCAACTCTCTGCTGCATTGCAAGAGTCAGACTTTAACAACATGTCTATATAATGTCCTGCCTCTAAAAACATGCAGTTCAAGTTTCAAAATTCAGTTTATAAAATATGTAATTTATATAACTTTGTCTCTAAAATCTCTAAAAGAGCAGTTCAAAAAAATTGGTTACTGGCAAAACTATCTACTATGACATAAACAGCCTGATCACATGACAATTATGTGACTATAGCCAGATTTTTGTAAAATGACAATAAGTGGTTCATTACACGTATCGCAGCAGTTTCAAGGTGACATGTCCACTGTGTGGCGCTAAAAGTGAGTTCAATTCTCTCCCAAACAGATCATATTTTTAAGATTAATGCTCTATCGAGTTTTAAATCAACTAAAACTTCCACCCTACCCTAAACCTTAAAGGTGCACTCAGTAATTGTTTCCTAATTAAAAAAGTTTTACTCCTAAAGAAATTAATTGTGATTTTGAAACATGTGTATAAAATCATGAGCACTCACATGAGATGAGGACTCTTGTCATATCAGTAACCTTATAAAAGCTTATTCTACATGGGGCAGGGGCGCACTCATGGGGGCTGCCATTTTAAAGTCACATGACCAGCTAAATACTACTGGCTTAATCTCAGTATCTGTCTTGTTATTGGACACTTTCACTCTTGGATTAAATTAATCATGGCTGATTATGAATAGTGAATTTCTACAATGGCATCTGTAACTGAAAACTATAGATTTTGAATGATGCAGCACCCACACCACTAGGTGTCACTGTAAGTCCAAAATGACACAAACAAAAAGTTACTAAATACACCTTAAAACATAAACCTAACCGAAAGTGACATTAAAGGCAAATATGACATGAAAAAGGCAATTGAAGTAACCACATCATTTTGAGGTGCATCTATGTCACTTTCGGTTCATGTGTCGACATGCATACTCTGTGGGACTCGTACCTCGATACTTTGCATCACAAAGGCAATGCCCTATCAATTTTCAGCTATCTGCACAATTTATTGGCATTCAAACAAGCTTGTAATTGTAGTTGGTTATGTAATCCAAACGTTAAAATGTATCGCCTTACAAGTCATGCCCTATAGTAAAATAGTTTAGATGTCATAAGATAGCTTTGTATGCGGAACCAGGTGAAAATCAAGTGTTAATGAACTGATAATCTGTCATTTTACTGGTGATTTTATGTTAAAGGGAATAAAAGTCCTTGCTGTTGTAGCGCCTGAAACTGCCATGACAAGCTACGTGAAAATCATTTTGCAAAAAATTTAGGTATAGTAAAGTGAATCTATGAGACCAGTTTTTTTTTTTCCATCATAAAACATGGAACGATGTAGTAACTACATCTACCAGCAGGGGATAACTAGCCCATATTAACCAGCACCCATACTAACCAGCCAAACCCTGAAAACTTGAAAGTCATAGTAAACTAGCCGATCTACTGTATGCATACATACTGTGACTGCATGTTATTTGAATACTATACAAATGCCTCAAGTTGCTATGTTGCTTGACAATCGTGAACAGCCTATGCTATATTCTGCTTCATGTTCAACTCCTCTTAATTGGGGTAAAATCACTGTAACGTACAGAATCTGGTGGCTTAATGGCTTATTTTAACTGCACCCTACAGAAACATGTAATAGATGCTGTTTGTTGTTGTTTTTCCTTTTTTTATGGGTGGCAGAGAGATGTTCTGGAGAAGGCCAGCCTCCTTTAGTGACATGAAAATAAATAATGATATCGTTGAAGGCCGATCGATGGGCAGTTGAATTAGAAACTTGGCCGACATTAGAAGTTTCCCCAGCCCTTGCTGGCCACACTGTTTCCATCAAACTTTGTTCCTGTGACTTGACACTGAAGCTGTAGGAAACACGGGCCAGAAATTTGAAGTGAGAGCAAAATGCAAGGCAGGGGAGAGAAGAGGATTCGACTGGGGGGGGGGAGCGAGAGAGAGAGAGAGATCCACAGTGTAACCTTTGCTACTCCAATACCACCCTACTCAGCATAATTGCTTGACCCTTATATGTCTCACCATGTCTGGCTGTCACATCAAAAGGCAGGAAGCTTCCTAATCAGTCATTACAAGCGATGTTTACACAGCAGCAGAATATGGTTGTCAGTACTAAATTCGGTTGCATTCACACTCAGTTTGGTTATAAAATGAGAGTAAAAACTCTCTTTATTCTATAACCTAAATGACTCACAACCAGATTTTGAAAGAGAATCGGGTTAGCTTTGATTGGACGTGATTCATATGCTGCACTCTACACTGACAAAATACAAAAGCATAAAAATCTAAATGCAAAGCCATTAAGTCAAATGTTGGAAGAATTTACAATGTCATGGAGATTGCCATCTTTGATATTTACTTTTGCCCCTGTCACTAGTGGTTCTCAAATGTATTTGGTCAGGCCCCCCTTTGAAACAATAAAAACATTTGCCACCCAAAAAAAAAAAACCCTAATCGAAAGTGATCAAAATGCTAAAATTAACAGCGTATTCTTTCATCTTCACATCACGTAAAAAAGTTTTATTTAAAAATACTATGAAAACTGAATGAAAAGTTACACTTCACTGAAAAAGAATCTGAATGAACATTTGTCACAATGCCAACATTGTTCTGTTATTTTGTGTATACTCTCTGTATTACGTAAATATATAACATTTTAATTATGCCTATACACTTTCAAACCATATAAAAACAGAAGGAAAAATAAATAAATGAAAAGTGATACTACTACAGGAGCAACCCCTGGGCATGAACACATTGCAAACCGAATCGTCCATTCATCTGTATTTAAATAGCAGAAGGGTTTTCTCTCAATGGAGACATTGACACTGGATAGTTATTTTTATTTTTTTTATTTTAAATATAATAATAATAATTGCAAGGATTCATACCTGTGAATGTTAATCCGCCTCAGCAGTATCTATAAACCTTTTTAAACTCCAGTAATCTTCCAGTAAGAATAAACAACTGTGATTGGCCCATCTTGGCCAGCGCTATGAAAAGTAATAGGCACTATATGAAAGCGACAAGACTGAGGGATGAGAGGATGGTAATAGGCTGTCCAAGTTCCAAAAGCACCATACAAGTCGTCCTTAACTCTTGTGCCTTATATATCAATTCTTCTGAAGCCATTCAATAGTGTTGTGTGAGGGACCGACCGAAATGTCAGTGTTAATTCATCGTTTCCCCCATTTGAAACTGGCACGCGAGACATCTTTGTTTACATAAGCGCAGCTGAGAATGCACCTGACACTATTACATGCTTTGTGCAGTTCGCGCTGCGGTGCCTGCCAAAAGTTTAAACAAAGCAGGAGAAAAAGCAGAGGTGTATAAATTGTGCACATTGGTTCTTGCGTGTATTGTCACTATTTTTGCTAAATGTGTGAAAGTGATTTAAGAACGGGTCAGTCTTCCACACCCCCCTTACAATAGCTTTGCGCCCCCACACTATGGTAATAGACATTATTCATACTGTCATGAGAATAGAAAAGGGGCTTGACTTTGGTTAATTATTCATACAGACATTATTCAAGCCACTCCTGTAAGCTGTTGTATGAACAGGACAATTCAAGGTAGTAAATATGGTTGTCAGTCCTGAAAACTGACAGTGTGAACCTAGTCACAGAGTTCAAATGCAGTTTACAGTAGGTTGTTGGAAATAATGTGGTTAAGGATGCCTCAAGTTGTCAGGGGCCAACAAAGGCAAATCAATATGCATTTGCAAGTGCACTGCCGGAATCTGCTGTGAGAACTACAGCAGTAATTGGGACATCTAATTACACATTCAACAAACACACTCAACGTCTACATTTAACCATTTAATGCATCAGTTTTACTTAGTTATAGCAAAAAGAGAACTACTGCTCTGAAACAAATTAAGGAGAAACCATATATCCAGGTAGAATCCAACCAAAGTTCAAATTTGGGATATGTTACTGTTTGGTTTCTGGTGTCTAAGAGGATCTTATAAAGATTTTCTGTTACAGAACAGATCTGTGGTCTGTGATTAAACCATTTCAGTTAAAGCCAGAATACTTTATACACAGTATAATTTAATTTGATTTGCAACAAGAACAACTTTGGATCTGTATTTTTTTATTTGTTTTTATTTCATCATTTTGTCTGGGGCTTCTTAGAAGCAGGGATACAATCTTGTGTAGACTACATGACCAGGCCTTTAAGAAGCTTAAAGTATTGTTTAGATGCGTACTTTAAATATCTTATCCAGAATATCTTTTCTGCACATCTGGTGCAACGTTGGTTGCAAGGCCCCCCCCCCCCCCACACACACACATACACATCAAGGACAAGATATCCATTGATATTGTAAAGGGTTTTTGCAAAAAATGATGTCTGAAGAATGTTGAATCTAACATTTAACAAAGATTTGGCTTGTGAGAACTCATTTTTGGAAGTTTCTGTTCAAACAGTTGCTTATTTGTTCAAGCTGGGAAAAAAACCCCATTCCGTTAAAGCTAAATTTAACGTTTCTGAAGCAACAATATTGTGTTTAGTGAGCATGTGTATGGACATGTATGCATGGAAACAGTTGCCTGGAGCTACAAGTGCTAAGAATAACTCAGTTTTGAGCAAGGGCCAAAGCAAATCATTCACAAGAACCACTGCAGCTTGGTTGATGACTTTCTTCAGAAAGGGATTATATCAAATTAAATGAAACCCTCTCAATTTACATAATGATAATTTTATGAGCCAATTAATAACAAAAGTAGGATGAATAAACCACTACTCTTGTCACATTACAACTAAAATTAGGTAATGCTTAAATAAAATGCTTAATTATTTGAATTACAACATGTAATTAAAAAGGAAGTAAGATTAAAGAGAGTATACCTGCTATAGGATGAAGCATTTTGCAAGAAAAAAAATAAACTGAGCAGTTTTACTCTTGTCTTACGCCTGTCTTCCTTTTCCCTACCTTAAAGACCCCATGATATTAAAATGTATGTTTTGTGGCTTTCAGTCTATGTCTGTTGGCTTTGTAACATTTTATATGCTAGCTAGAGTACTCATAAACATTGAAAAAACTAACATTTAACACATGCACATTTAAAAATAGCATTTTTTTACTCATCTAGGGAAACGGACCAATAGTGTTGATGACTCAGCTTGCACAACATAGATTTTTGTGCAATCAAATGCTCACTACTAAATAAGTATGTCCCTCCCCCTAATACCACCTGCTAGTCTAGTAGGTTCAAGCTTAAAAGTAGGTTAAAGGTTAAAAAACAAAGATATGCCCTTGGACATGTTCTACCCAAACCCAAGCCTTTGGTTTCAATAGGAAATGCGTCAACACAGGACAGAAAACCACACTCATTAAGTGATTTCACAGGGATTATAACAGAAGTCAAGACTGTCAAAATTTCCTTTAGTTTTTCTTCTAGTAAGCCTGTTACATACTCCTTGCCATCACCCTTACTGTCACAACTTCAGCCTTAATGACAATAAAAATCTGGACTCACTAAATGAATGGTAAAATCCATCACAAGAATTGGCTATGCCTTGAAGACGCATTGAGAGCATTCAACTGGGATTGTAACAAAAAAGTAATTTAACATATAAATTGCCGTATTGTTCCAAGAAATGTAATTAATAAAACACTAGACATCTACTGCATATAGGGCTGGGCGTTTTTTCCGATAAATTCGAATTTGCGTTTTGACACGATTTATTTTTTTTTATATTGAGATTTTGCAAAAAATATTGCAAACGCTATAGTTGGATACATTGTAAATCCACCAAAGGCTGAATAAGGAAGAGAAAAAGAATTCACGACGCTTGTCTTAATTCCGCTCTCAATCTCAGCAGCTGCAAATGAACGTGACAGGTTAACAACACAAAGACTGATATAAAAGACAGCGGTAATATTCCTAGTACGATTGTACACAGTTTGATTGTAGCTTAGCTTCATCCTTCAGGCACGTTTACACCGGCTTAAGATCATAACTGGCCTTTGTGTGCGCATGTTGATGAATTGTCTCCTTTCTTTTCTTTTTACCCATAAAAATGTGTTCGTTACGTGACAGATATGGGCGCTTCATTTCAAATCATGGAGAGGCAATATATGGGAGAATCAAACAAGTGTACTGCATCTATAGCCAACATCTGGCAAGCGATCATTTTGACAAAATTTGCTGGTTGAATTGTAATGATAAATTATTTAATATTTCTGCGCTGCTCAGCGTGAACCACTAGAGGGCACATCTCTATCTGCAGGGATTGATGAATATACACACAAATTGTTTGATACACAATGAGTACTTTTTAGATAAACTTGATAATTTATAGATTTCTGGATAACTTTCTAGATAGACTTGGTTTAGATAAAATGAATACCTACACTGGCTAAG
This sequence comes from Myxocyprinus asiaticus, assembly GCF_019703515.2. Taxonomy (NCBI): domain Eukaryota; kingdom Metazoa; phylum Chordata; class Actinopteri; order Cypriniformes; family Catostomidae; genus Myxocyprinus; species Myxocyprinus asiaticus. The sequence continues at coordinate 16,425,772 of NC_059387.1, forward strand.
AATTATTTAGCAGTTTTCTTATTCTATTATTTCTGAACATCTGGGTTTATTAGAATTTAATTTATTTTACATTTACACTCTGTTGACAACTTCCCCCATTTGGTGCATTTGGTGCATTTGTAAATTTTTCTCACACACCTTTGTTTCCTATAATGAAAAGAACTTGGATTTCTCTAACCAGGTTGCCTTGCATTCTAATAAAGAACATACAATTTGAATCAAGTTGGAGAACATTTAAAAGTTGAAAAAAATCGAATCGTAGATCATCCATAAGTTTGATAAAAATTGAGATTTAATTTTTTTGCCATATCGCCCAGCCCTAGCTGTATATTGTGAAACCACAACATCAAAAACCACCATCTCTCACGCCGTAAGAAGATATATCAATCAGTAATCAATCAGTCTCAGTAGTCTATCCATTGGAGAGTTCCAAGAAACATTCTACTGTGTTGTGCTTGGCACAACTTTCAAAGTTAAATTTACCTTTAATTTTAAAGTTTAATATCCTCACCTCCATAAGATCTCATCCTATCCACTCAATTTTTCTGTGACATTTTGTGGCTGAGGGTCTAATGTTCAGCAAAGTCCTCGTCCTCTTGGGGCATTTTGGGACCACAGTGCAGTAATGCCTTTGGAACCCCCTTCTGCTTTAACTACCTCATATTTTACACAGCAGGTCTGGCTGAGAGGGATGACACAGGGCACCTGCTCTATCAATAGTTTTGTGTCTTTGCTGCAGAACACACTAACCTGGGAGAAGCAATTAAAGGTGAATTCATTCAGAATGATGACCCTTCCACCGTCGTTGCAGTGAAAGGCAGCCAGATAAGTTTCATTCACACCTCTAATTCCTAATCAGTGCTAAATACAGGTCTTATTCACTAAATGTGCATAAAACTTGTGTGCAAATCTTTCACACAGAAATCATGATTCATCAAGAAGTTTGCCCTTAGAAAAATGGAATGTGTTAAGGCAAAGTAAGAACAAATGTATGTGCATACACGCCTGTTGTAAATCCAGTGGAAATTTAGTCTGAAAACCTTTTCGGTGCACATAAGTACGCAACTTGTACATAATTAGTAAATGGGACGCTCTTTCCAAATACGCATCAAAAAGTTGTCTTTCCACTATTTTTTGTGGGTATTTATCAGGCTAAAAATATATTACTGAAAAGAATAAGAATTAACTTGAAAGGCTGTTTTGAACTTCAGTGTTCTGTGACTTTATAAGCATCAACTGAAGGTCCAGTTACAAGCCTGGACCATTTAAACTATCATAGATATAGATCAAAACAAATAAAAAAATAAAATATATAAATACTCAGCTCGGGGGAGAACCTTGAGTGATCCTGAGTGAAAACGTTTTGACTAAGCTGTTTTATTTGGGGAAACAGCGGTTCATTTTTATCTCAATGGGCTTTGCTGTCTCACTTTTTCAAAAATAGGGTAGAGCTGGAAAGCCTATGAATAGATAATTAAAGGTAGAGCTGTATTTTCCTCACTGAAGTAACTAAACTGAGAGGAGAAACACCTCTCTGAAACTTTTAATAACACCACTTCCTGTTTACCCATCTTTACTGCAATCCCCTCCTCTACTCCCCTCTGCCATCAGTACCAGCAAAGGAAGTCTATAACACCTGGAGAAAGTGACTAGTTAGCATTCCCATACATCTCAATGGCAGTTGCTCAGCTTGCGACTATCCTGAGTTGTGATGTCAAAGGCAGCAGACAGGGAAATATATATTAGTCCATTTCATGCTTTTAAGAGACCCCCACCCACAAATAAATAAATAAATAGAAAAACTGAGACTGGTAAAACATCTACTGTAATAAAATGAAATATTTGGCTAATATACTGTGTGTATGTGTGTGTATATATATATATATATATATATATATATATATATATATATATATATAATATTTCGACATAGTACACAGCTACTTTTGTATGGAGATGATACTTTTAGTTGTAGTTATGACTAGAGCCCGACCTATATGGGATTTTTGAGACTGATACCGATACCGAATTTAGAGGGGGAAAATTCACCGATTACCTATATAGTGGCTGATATAGTTAATTTTTGAGCTGGAATGAAAACAGACCTTTTCTATGTGGATTGTTCACAGATTTTGCCTAGATATGACTATACAAATGTACTCAGAAGGCTGCTTTCTTAAACAAATATTATTATTATACATTGTCAACAAATCCTAGAAATGAACTGACAAAATAAAGAATAAATAAAAATACAATAAAAAGCTAAAAAAAGCATTGGTACTGTATGTTCAGTATCAGTCAGTTGCTGACCATTTAAATAAAGAATAAATTAAAATTATAGCTAAATAAATATCAGTACTGTATGTTTAGTATCAGTCAATGGCTGACCATTTAAATAAAGAATAAATCCAAATAAAATAAATAGCTAAATAAACATCAATAGTACTGTTTAGTAACAGTCAAATGCTGACTATTTTAATACTGCTAGTCAATAAAGGGCAGGTTTTAAAACAAGAAGCATTTACACCTGCCGAGTCTAGAGATAAACAGCGCCAGTGGTTTTACACCGTATTCTGCTATACAAGTTCAGGGGAAACTTTCAATGGTAGAAAACCAGACTTTTAAATATTACATTTTGTAAATGCAATGACTGGAATTGTTCAGCTGAAGGGGGTACCAAACTGTGAATCCTGAACAAAACAGTTTGGTGAATACATGTTTACACATTAACTTCCACTCAGCTGACAAGGTATGAAAGAAGCTACGTGGTTAGCAAGTTAGCTATAAGCTCGTTGTCACAGAGAGTAAAAGATGGACGTTGTTTATTTATTTTCCAGCATTGCATGGAAACGTAGCGTGAAATCAACACTCAACAGACACAATCCACCACCGCACCGTTGTCTGCTGAGCTGCAAAAAGATGCTCTGATGTTTACTTTTCAATCTGCTACATTACTGACTGCACTGACAAACTATAGCTGGCTAACAGCAAACAGATGTGATAAATATGAGTGACACGGTTGTCAGGGACAAGGTTAACGTTATATTAGTTATATTGAAAAGGGAAAATGTTTCATTGTTTATTAACTTTCCAGCATGTATTTCACAAACTAGTTAGCAACATACTGTGAAGACACCACTTACCTCCGCACTATCAGAAGAACCACTGTCAGCTCAGCTCTGTAAACAATGGAGTCGGAGCACACTCTGCTGGACAAACTACATTATGACACCAATTCTAAATCACCCCAAGCATTGTTTTCTGCATTATATGTTCTGAAAAAAAAGTTTTCATATCTGCGCATATCGAAAAACATATACACTACCGTTTAAAAGTTTGGGGTCACTTGCCTGAAAAGTTTCTCATGATCTTAAAAACCTTTTGATCTGAAGGCGTATGCTTAAATGTTTGAAATATGTTTTGTAGACAAAAATATAATTGTGCCAACATATTAATTTAATTACAAAACTAAAATTTTATTTAAAAAAAGTTTTTGAAATGGATGACTTGGACCGAATGATTAAGAAAAGCAGCCACTAAGTGCCCAGCATATAGATGGGAACTCCTTCAATACTGTTTAAAAAGCATCCCAGGGTGATACCTCAAGAAGTTGTTTGAGAAAATGTCAAGAGTACATTTCTGCAAAATCTAGGCAAAGTGTGGCCACTTTGAAGATATATACCAAAATATAACATAGTTTTGATATATTTTGGATTTTTTTAGTCACAACATAATTCCCATATTTCCATTTCTATTATTCCATAGTTGTGATGACTTCACTATTATTCTAAAATGTGAAAAAATAAAATAAAATAAAAAAATAAAGAGTGAGTAAGTGATCCTAAACTTCTGAACGGTAGTGTATGCCAATACTGATATATCTGTGAAAGGCTAATATCGGCCAGCTGATAAATCGGTCGGGCACTAGTTACGACATCTTCCAGCAGGTGGGACTGGGACGTGCTTACCAGCCAAACCCTGACCCCTTGGTACCAGCTAACAGGGCAGATAAACCAAAAACATCACAACACCCCACTTGCCACTTTTGATAATGGCCTCATATGCAAATACAGCCAGCTTAATATTAGGATAAGATTTCATTACAGAAGCTCATGGATTCAGATTTGTTTAACTGGGCTTTGCAAGCCAAGCTCCCAGTCATATATCACCTCACATTGTTTACCCAAAGAGTCATTTAGAGTGTATACTTCATCTGTCCCCAGACAGCTGTGTGGCATGTTGCACTATTGTGGACTCCGAGACCACATTCCCAGATTAACAACCAAACAGCAGTTGTTGCGGATGTCTTCTTGGTAGATAGAAAGTGAGGGGCGAATTTGTCCCACTTTTGCATGCTGTATTACAAGTCTTATTCACTAAGCATCCGCAGCCCAGTTTAACCATATGGTAAAAGTGGCTAAAAAGCACTGCACCGGGGGGGGGGGAATGTGCTTTGTAGGGGGGCAACTGTATTATATCTTAAATGTCCCCTGTTCACATATAAAACATAATTTGCTGTCTTAATATTTGTGGACATGCAATTTTTTTTAAAGACAACCAAAGATTCACCAAATTTGAGTACAAATTTAACAATTTAAATTTTAAAATTTATAAAAAAACAGGCTCATGACAAATGTTTCAATTAGTCAATACACCCTAACATGCTGGTTTTACCCACAAACTTTAAGCCATGTTGCCATGCTGGTCTTTAGAATGTCTAATACAGTAAAATTCTTGGGTAAACTGAATGATAGGCTACATCAAGATTTTAGGTTAGAATTTAATCAGTAGGCTATAATCAGCATGTACAGGTCTTGTAAATGGTCACCATTTCCTTTAAGATTCTTTATAGACTTTTTAAGCACATTTTAAATTCACTAATTAATTTTAAATGGTCCAGTGTTACAAGTGAATTTTTAAATACATGTATCTATCTCAATTATTATGAGTTTAAAAGTTGCATGCATCATAATTATGAGTGACCAATAAGATGGCTTTAATGTGTTTTTTTGTTTTTTATCATTATTATGTCTGTCAGAGTCTATGCGCATTCCATATTGAGCACACTTGGTGTGTGCCTCTTATTAGAGAATGCGGTTGTTAATATTAAGCTCAATTCTCCGTTATTGAGGACACGTGTGCCTCTCCCTTGTGATTGGTGCGCTGCGAGTTAAGTATTTGATTGATAAATGGTGTTCATAAAGAAGACGTTGTGTTTGTTATCTCCCTTGTAAACTATTTAGTACTTCTCTTGCATTTCGTTTGCAAAAGAAGCAGCAGGATCAACTCTACCTTTGTTCTCTCTCTCCCGGTTATTTGCGCTTTTTATTCTTGCGCCTGTACCCAACAGTGCCAATATTAATCTGTAGATATTATTAGGTTGAAGTGCGTTGATGTGGTGAGCTTAGTGTATAAGTGCCTTTCTCACTGAAGGTTTTTGACTTGAATGTTTTTAAGTGTATTCATAATTAATTTGCCATTGCTGGTGTGGTGTGGCCCTGTATAATGCTAGCTGCTGTTTCTTCTACCTGTTTCTATACATCTGCTCCTGCATGTCGCTTCATTGTTTGTTTTGCCAAACTTGTTGCACTACATTTGTCTCGTTTCTGCATTGTATAGTGCAAAACATTAAATTAAAGACAGTGGGCAAAAATACCTCATGTTATTTATAATAAGTGTGTACTGTATGTTGTTCCAGAAATGAAAACCCAACAGACACACATACAAAATATTTTGTTTAATGAATGCTTGCCAAATAAAAGCGATCACTAATGAGTTGGGCTCAGGTGCATTAAAAAAGACAGAAAATCCGATCCAGATCGGGTTTCGTGATAATAACGTGGGAAATTGCACTATAAAAGTAACTTACACTTACACTTACTCCAGCACATATAATCCACATTAAGTAGAACTGAAACTGGAGCTGGCAGGTCCAAAGATGCGAAATTAACGCTGAACTTCTACCTTATCTCCAGATGTTGTTGGTTCGTTATTCGTTTGACATTCAGTTTCTCCTATCCATGCTCTCTGGCACTCGCAATTTTACAACGATATTAGTAGCACAATTAGGTTAAAGAATATATGACTATATCATACAGGCATAAAACATTGAACTCAAATGGTCAGTGCTTGTTGTAGCTGGAGAATTATGCCTAAAAATGTTCAGATGGGCTTTCATTAACTAGCGCTTGTTACCCACAGCACTAAAATGTCGCAGGTGTCCAAGTATTCATTCATTCATTCATTCAATTAAAGTGTAAGTTATGCATACAATTTACAATCTTTAGAATGTGTAAACAATTTTTAATAAGTGTTTAAGGCTGTTGCATTGAACACTTGGCCACCAGTGACGTATTTAGCACAGTGTGTGGACTTTTCAGACAATCTCTTATGAACCATAAGCAAATATTTACTAAATATTGATCTTTAATTAAACTTTACCTACCAAATATTATTATACAGTCATAATGCATTGATGTTTTGTTTAAATATAGTTTGTTTGGTCTATTATAATGTGGGGTCACTGAACTCTCAGTGGGATGGAAAATGAGAATACCACCCTTACATTCTACCACTCCAATTTACATGGGCACTGTCACATTTGGCACTGTTAGCAAGGTTAAGCTGATTTGCTGAAAAAACATCGTGCAATGTAAAAACAGGTCTCTAATGTGCGAGCATGTGAGTGAAAATTAACTGCGTGTGTATGTAGAAAATTAGACCGGATGTCTTACACCTGTCATCAAAGCTTATGAACTTATACCATCAAAGTCAAAACTCCTTATCCATCTAAACTTAAGTACAAATTACGTTTTAAACTGTGAAAAACAAACAAACAGACAAACTAAAATCGTGGACGACTGACAGGTGTGAGTCTGGCAAAATAGTGAAGTATCAATTTTACTTGCTATCATTATGCTATGTCACCTAGCAGTATGCTGGGCTGGTGAAAAAAGATACTTGTGTGACGCACGACCCGAGTAGATGCATTTTTTTTAACCGCAAAAGATAGGGTTATTATATTGCATATTTATCTGACCTTTATGGCACAATGATTTTGGTGTTTCTACACTAGAGGGCACACAAAATGATTTTTGTCAGTGAGAAATACATGAACTGGATTTGAAAGTTGTTTTAGACTGTGATGAAATTAAAAGAACGGTAAATCTCAGAATTTTATTCGCGTACCCCCATTGTCACCTCACATACCTTCGAATGAGCTTGCGTTTCTGGTGTTCCACATTCGAATGCGTTTAAATAAGTGAATGGAGCTCAAAGTGTAGCATGAACACTCCTTAAAGAGATTTTCTAACGATCACCATGTGGTGTTGCCGAGCTTTGTACATTTTACAGGTGCTTGGTTTGCAGTGGTGAAGCAATGCTGTGATTTTCCAGCAAAGTATGCCAGATTGTGGCAGTCTGCTGCTTACCCTACAACCTAATGCTCAGAACAGGCCTGCAAGCTGGGGAACTGCACCATGCACATTGTGTTTAGTACATATTTGTTGGGCATGTTTGCGCTGTTACATGATTTGCGTAATTCCTCAAGTAAATTGTATGCTAAAATACGCAGCCAGTGTACAATTAAGCGATGCTTTCAGTGGGCACAATTCATTGTAAGTAAATTCCCCCCTGAGAAAGTGACAAAAATTGTTAGAAAGACAACAAGCACACAGCAAATATATTCATTTTCATCAGTGTATGGCATTAGTGATTGAGGCCCAGTGGAGCGTTGTTTTGCATTGAAGGGGAGCAGAGAAGGGACTTGGCAGTGGAACTGTCTGCTGACCCACACCCACTTTCTCCTCTTCATTTGCATGCTCTCTTCACATATGTGAATGCCATCACAGAGCAACAAATTAAATATTCATTCTGTAAAACCCCGGGATATGTAACCATAGTCGTGCAGTTTCAGCAAGACAACAAAACTAAATAAAAAACAATGAAAATATACCTCCAAAACCATCAAAGTAAAAGGCAGTTTATGCCTCCAGCTGTCAAATGCTAAAACTATGTACTTGATGTTCTCTTTCCGGCACTGACGCTTAAATTTAAAGGTCAGCAGCAAGCAGGAATTAATAAGCAAATCACTTCAGTGACTATGGTCAGAAATTCTGACAAGACATGCAAGGGACAAGAATAACCAGCACTCAAAAAGCACATGGAGTAATTTCATATTTTCCCACAATGCACTGCAGTTGAGGTCTGAGATATGTACCCTGTGGGTGCACCTGTATTTTCATTTCTACCACAGAGGCATAGTCATTTGTCTATGGCATGGATCGCCATGGTAACCTGCCACATTGGCATCTTTGTTTGCCTATCACAGATTCTGTCACTTAAACTTACTTCTTCAATCTGACTTGACCTGTTTTAAAATTAATGATAGCAATATTATCTCATCACACTACAAATGCAAAGCGTGCCAGACCAGATGCAGTTGATTTGACTGAATTGCAAGGAAATCACTAGTACTTAATGAAGTGAGTCCTGAGCTTTCTGTCTCTCACAGGCACTTGTGCTGATCCGCAGCTCTGAATGAGATTCCCCATTAAAGATTTTCATTACCTGAATGATCAGAAAGAGAGGCTGATATGTGACTTGCATTACTTGACAGGTTTTTGGTTCTCTTGACAATCAAATGACGTAAATGTGCCGTTTTGTGATTTTGGCAATGACAACAAAGACAAGATGAAAAATACGCATCATAGCAGTAATTACTCAATTTAATTGAAATCATATGGTTGGCAAAAATATGGTGAGAAGAAAAATGATATTGCAAAATTACAAAACTCTAGAAAGTACATGGTGATTTATACAATGCAGTCGTAAAATTGTGGGAAGTACCCTCCTTGAGCTGAAAGGACATAATGCAATGCCCTAATTAGTGTAAAACAGGGAAAATAAATATTAAAAAAGGATACACAACACAGTAACTTAAAAAAAGTAGCTAATAATTCCATATACTCATTATATGCTATTATTTACCAAACTTTTTATATCTTGATACACATTTAAATGTATATATCATTAAAGTTTTTTATGCCAATCTAGAGTCAAATGGAATAAATTAAAAATATGACATGATGAAATATTGATTACATTTTAATAACATTTGTCAAAAGACAAAAACTATGAGTAAAAAAAAAAAAAACAACAACAAAAAAAACTGTGTAAATTAACAATGGGAGAGTCCAAATAGAAAAGTAAATTATTATATTGATTGACACGTTTGCCAGTATTCTATAGCGTACATTACATTTTCTTTACGTCTCAACTAAAGTGGGTTACATAAAACTGAACATGTTCAATTTGTTTATTTAAGGAGGGATTATAAACCTTGAAGCCTTTTTGTCATAAAAAAGAGATAGCTGCAATCATATTCTGGATATTTGATAGCTTTGGATAAAATAGATGCCATTTTTTACACCAAAAACAAAATGAATATGTCAGATTAATGTACGACTCAAATTTTCAGCTCAGCACAGACAGTGTCATTATTGGACATGTCTGGAGGGTAAACATTCGTGAACGTTTTCAATAATCCCCTACGGAACACAAGATTATAGCTCTTACAGAAAGCCAAACCCAGACACAGAGAAGCTGGATCCTCTTGAAAGAAGAGATGAAAAGCATTTCTCCATGCCTATTTTCTGTGTTAATCCTCATTAAGGGCCCAAAATGAACACACACATGCACAATCTGCCTGCAATAGGCATTAACACTGTCCGCTCTGCACAAGCATTCAAAAACAACTAGATGGAGAACTAATATTGGAGCAGAAGTCAAGGGTCTCGAAATAACTCAAACAACTGTTTTTAACTTGACATGTCTTAAATAGTTAGCCTTTTTTTATTATTATTATTATTATTATAATTAGCACATACTTTTTTTTTTTTTTTGAACTCATTCAATTTTAGACACATTAATGAATCATTCAGATTTGTTATGTGAACCTGTTCGATCAAGTTATTGAAAAGAACCGACTCAAAAGAACGGTCACAACAATCGCTCACAATTCAGAAATCACTATGGCTTGTGAGGAAGTATTATTATGTACAGAAGCAATATTTAACAAATGAAATATTTTAGAGCAGAGCATAACTTGAATGTATTTATCACTATATAAACTTCCATGACTTTTACAGGTCTGGAAAACATGGAAAACCCCTGATATTTCCAGGTTTTCCATGACCGTGGCTACGCTGGTTGTACGTTTTATACCAAATAAGATGTATAAAAGATTGCTAAATTTAATTTAACACTCATTTTGCATGACCTTTACTCAGATTTCACTAAAAATATGCATTATCCATCAACAAGGATGTCGCTAGATTTTGGAACTGACAATAAAGGCTGAATGACTGCTTCATCCAAATCGCTGATTTTTAAGAAACATCAAACAAACTCCAACCCAAATCACAGGAATCTCGGCCAGATAAATAAGAGGTCCATTCATATTTCATCACTCTTCCAGCAGCGTAATCTAGATTCTCCAGCACTGCCTCTGCAGCATTGACTGGGCTGTACATAGGGGCATGTGCTGTGGCTAACTTAGGGACACGGATTGACACAGGTGCATCAAGATAGAAGGACACTGTACAGTTTGTGTAATGACCACATGAATTATGTATAGCCTGCAGCAGGGGAGGAGATAGATCAAGGTGGGTGCGGTAGGGGAGTGTGATACAGAAACTGCAACTAATTAATATGAGTTTTCCCTTTCTGGTCTTTTCTCCAGCATGAATTTCCAAGCTGGTTAGTGCTGGTTTGATGCTAGTCGAGCTGGTGAAAAAAAATGCTGGTCAATAAGCATAGTCTTTCTAATAAAGCTGGTTGACCATGGGATGCTGGCTGGTTAAGCTAGTTAAGAAGCCTGTCCAGCAAACTAGAATCCAAAGTTTTTCAACAGAGTAAAGAAGAGAAGCCCCTGTTCTTTCAGTTGTATACTTCCCAAAGTGAAGGAAGGGCTTGGTGCCAGCAGACAGTTTCTTAATTAGTGTCAATGTTATGTTTTCTCTGTCAGCTTGCGTAAAAGGCTATGATGAACCTAGAAGTGGCTTACCTCACACCATTACTGTCATGTGCTACAATAAAACAATGGACCAAAGTACAAAGAGTTCTGTCTGAAAAGCAGATTCAACATTCAGTATATATTCCGTAAAACAAAACTGTTAGGTCATGACTAATTGCAGGAAGACATTGTAAACTCCACTTGTGGCTTTTAGCATAATTCAGTGAGGTACAAACAGTCTCTAATAGTTTACGTCATCCCTTTCCACAGTCTGTGTTCACTAACGTCCACTTGAAACAGCTCCACTAGTCACAATTTTGCTAATGGTGTCTCTGAGACATTGATTCATACTGTGCAGTGATATATAAAGTAACTAAATAAAAGTAGCGATGCTAAACTTAACTGCATACAGTATATTCTCCTTTTTTGTTGTTGTTGTATTTAGTATAAATGTATCCATTCAAGTTTAACTGTCAACCTAATCAAGATTCGTTCATTCATTTAAAAACCTGTACTGGTTTGGAGCCAGAGCAATACAGCTCTGATTGTGGGCACTATTTTAAGAAACAACTATGCCTTAAGCACAGCGCTATGCTATGCGTCATGTACTCAAAGTCAGTGGGTATGGCATGAAGTTTTGATATATTTGGAAACAAGTCTACATGCAAGTGGGTTGGTGAAATTGTGTGCGCAAAGCACTAATGGGCAGGTTCAAGTGCAATTTAATTGTGAGGTTTTTCTCCGGTTATTGCACCATCTGCGTCATTTTATATATTCCATTCCCTTTCAAGCAACGTTAATATAAATGAAGACAGCCTATTCCCAAGAATTTGGTAGTTTAAACAGGCTGTAGCCAATGCACCCCCTGCTCTGTGACTGTATTGTTGCTTGTGCTGGTCCAGACCGCGATTTATGTGTTGTATATTCTCAATCTGCCTCTCTGGGACTGTTGGCTCTCATCCTGCTTGCCCGTGTCTCACCTGCTTGAAATATGCTTCGCTTCTCTCCTGTTCATTGTTTTGTAATGTATATTTGTTATGTGTTTCTCTGTACAGAAAACAGAGTCCTAGAGCTTTGGAAAGGCACATTACAAAATAAACTTATTATTATTATTATTATTAATTATATTGATCTACTGACACATAAATCATGGCTAGTATTAAAAGTATTCGATAGCTCTTTAAGATCATCTGCTGGTGGAATCCCCAAACTGCAAATGCAGTTTAGACTTTGTAATATTGTAATAACCTATTTCTCAAGAAATTAGCAAATTACTCTTTGCGCCACTTCATTAACATACAATACACCAACAGTTTGGCCATGAATTCCCATAGATAGCGCAAACACTCCCACCCACATCCACTTGCACTTTGCGCTGGCACGCAAATTGGATAAGACATAGCGCACAGTTGTTGCGTATAGTGCTGCGCCTAGCGTGGTCATGTAAACAGAGCCCTAAAACTTTCTTATAGTTAAACTGTATATTCTAAATATATATGATCCCCTTCAATAGCTTCAATGTAGTTAGCTATGTCCAGTACTTGACTGTGTTTATAGTTACTGTATGAGTGGCTTAAAGTATATTTAGCTACAGTTTCAAAGTAGTTTCCCAATACAGATACTATGAAGACGTTGTTTAGAGATGTATCATATGCAGTGGGTTCCTGATTAAGCTGATTGCACAGATTTTTTTTTTTTAATAAGAACTGCAGGAGTTCTTCCTATACTTAATAACTGAATTAATAATCCATGAGCTATGATGCTAATGTTGCATAATATCACACATAACTTCAACCTTTAAATACTCAGCAGTTTCAAGTGCTTGAGCACTAGAAAGTTCCAGCTATGCATAGTTGACTAATAAATAGACCTAGTGCAGGCATTTAACTGAATTAAAAGTGAACATGTCTTTGAGGAAGTAATTTATAGCCAAAAACATGGATTCTCAGGAGAGAGGCAGGCTCGTGCATGGTATAAAGATGGTGAATGAAAGCTATGACTCATCTACGCACAGTGGAAGCCATGTAGTGAATGTCTCGTCATAGAGTCATGCTGGTTATAAATGTATAAATCTCAGTGCTGCTTTTGTTCACATGAAACACAAGGTGTAATTGGTCTGAAGAGAAACAACAGTGTTGCCAGATCTTGCTAGGAAAAAAAGTACCTGGTCTGACAAAATAAACCCAAAATAACTGACTTGCCTTGGAAAAAAAAAATTAAGATACAAACCATTGAATAAATCTCTCTCTCTCTTTTACACACACCTCTGGGGAATGGAAAAAAAACATGCATTTATGTCCGTTAGGGTAGGCATTAACAAGCACAAATACATGAGTTTATTCTGAAAAAAGAACAACGGCTTCCCACATTTATAAATGACTTAAGGAAAAACAAGCCCAAAGTCGCTTATAATAAGCGGACATGGCAACACTAAGGAACAGCACGTAACAGAGCACTTTGCGGCTATCACCCACTCACTCCTGCATGCAGCTCTCACTTTGCAGCTGGTTTCAGCTGCAAATGCATCAGTTTTGCTTCTCAGCAAACGGCTCTGCCCCTGTCTTCCTCCATTAGTGCATAAGATGAGGCCAGTGGTGTAAATCATTTATTACGTTCTCAAGTTTGCTGTGTTCTGATTGCAGTACAGTAGGGCTGCAAACTAATGATTATTTTGATAATCAATTAATCTAACCATTATTAGAATGAGTATTCGATTATTGCAACGATTAATCATTAGCTCTTAACCGATTATTCAGTTTGTGCCCCGACTTAAAAGGTTGTATTAAACGTGCTTACTAACAATAAAGAGGACAAAATCATCTTTTAAAAATACCTCTAAATGACATTCACTGAATTAAAGGGAAAAAAATACTTTTTATTTAGTTGAATTCAGTAAAGAAATTCACTGCAATAATCCAATTGTTATCAAGTGTTTTTGTCTTGATTTCCATTTAAAATGGTCTAAAAATCCTTAAAACAAGATACATTTACTTTAGAAGCAACATATAAGATATTTAGATTTGCTTTAAGATAATATATTATAAATATAAGTGTATTTTGTATATAAGTGTAATGAGGGAGAGGCGGAAGCCGAGGAAGAATCCATATGCGGATGTTTATTCAAACAATCCATCGTAATCCAAACACAGTGTCAGAGGAACAGGCAGTGAGGTCAAAACACAGTAAAGCAGTCCAACCAGGCAATCAGACAAAAGGGATGATCCAAAAGAGTAGTCTAAACAAACAGGTCAAAACACTAGGCAATAAGGTAATAAGGCAATGATAGAAACACTTGGTAAGGCAGATAATCTGGCAATACTTCGCAAAGTAACTATGGAACAGCATGGCTATATATATGATGCAAACAGGAAGTGACAAAACAGGAACTGATGTGGCAGGAAACAGGAAGTGACAGTTTAGAATTCAGGTGAGGGCTCCCTCTGGTGGACGGGAGACCGCTCAGGTGTTACAGAACCCCCCCCTCTAGGAGCGACTCCTGGCGCTCGGCGTGGACGTCCCCGTGGTCGTGGCGCTGGGCGGTCTGGCCTGGCTCGATGAAATTCCTCAATAAGTGAGAAGTCCAGAATATCAGAAGCAGGTATCCACGATCTCTCCTCAGGCCCGTATCCCTCCCAGTCCACCAGGTATTGGAGCCGACCCCCTCTACGCCTCGAGTCCAGCAACATGTTCACCCTATAAGCTGGCGATCCGTCAATGTCCAGCGGAGGTGGTGGTTCTTGAGACTCAGCGTTGGGATCAGCATTCAGGTGGACCGGTTTGAGGAGCGAGACATGAAAAGATGGAGATGCGGTAGTTAGCAGGAAGCTCTAGCTGATATGTAACCTCATTTATCTGTTTTACGATTTTGAATGGGCCAACATACCTTGGACTGAGCTTCTTGCTCGGCAGACGTAACTTGATGTCCCTCGTAGAAAGCCAGACCCTCTGTCCCGGTTGGTAGCGAGGATGGGGGCGCCGTCTTCGGTTAGCCTGAAGTTCTTGCCTTCATACGGCTCTTTGAAGATGGACACGAGCGCTATCCCATACCCTCTCGCTATGATGTATCCAGTCATTGACCGCAGGAACAGAGGAAGGTTCGCCAGACCACGGAAACAAAGGAGGTTGATATCCTAGCATGCATTGGAATAGGGTTAGTCCTGTAGAGGCATGGGTTAATGAATTCTGTGCATATTCTGCCCATGGCAAAAACTCTGCCCACCGATTCTGTTCCCGGCTACGGTAAGTTCTCAGATATCTACCGATTTCTTGATTCAGTCTCTCGACTTGACCGTTTGACTGAGGGTGATATCCTGACGTCAGACTCACATTGATGTCTAATTGTCGGCAGAAGGCCTTCCAAACCTGAGATGTGAATTGAGACCCCCGATCAGAAACGATGTCTTCAGGTAAACCATAGTTGCGGAAAACCTGGTGAAACAGGGCTTGAGCAGTTTCCATGGCGGTAGACAGACCCTTGAGGGGAATAAGACGGCAAGACTTGGAGAATCTATCAATGATGACAAGAATTGTTGTGAAATTTTCAGAGGGAGGAAGATCGGTAACAAAGTCTATTGACAGGTGAGACCATGGACGTTGTGGGATGGGTAGTGGTTGCAGAAGACCAGATGGCAGTTCCTTGGGGGTCTTCGATTGTGCACAAACTGGACAGGCTTTCACGTAATCAGTTATATCTCTATTCATCGTTGACCACCAGAAAGCATTGCAGATTAATTTGATTGTGCGTGAGATACCTGGATGACCTGAGGTGATGGAGGTATGAACCCATTGCATGACCCGTTGTCATAGTTCTTGGGGAACATATTGTTTGTTCGAGGGGCACATGGCAGGCGGAGGATTTTGCTGCGTGGCTCTCTGGATCTCCTCCATGATGTCCCAGTTCACAGGAGCGATAATTACAGAAGAGGGGAGAATGGGTTCAGGAGAATGATCTTTGAGAGGAGGGTCATGGCGTTTGGAGAGGGCATCTACCTTGCTATTCTTACTTCCTGGGCGATATGTGACAGTAAATTGGAATCTTGAAAACAGTGACCATCTGGCCTGACGTGAGTTTAGTCTCTTGGCACTCTTTACATACTCAATTTTTGTGATCAGTGATAACCTGAAACGGGTGAATGGCTCCCTCCAACCAGTGTCTCCACTCCTCTATCGCAGCTTTCATGGACAGTAGCTCCTTATTACCAACATCATAGTTTCTTTCAGCAGAAGTGAGTTTTCTAGAAAAAAAATGCACATGGGTACAACTTAGCTGGTTGACCCTGACGCTGTGACAGTACTGCTCCAATTCCGCAGTCAGATGCATCCACCTCCACTACAAATGGGAGGTTAGGGTCAGGGTGTTTCAGGATAGGTGCCGAAGTAAAACTTGACCTGAGTTTTGTGAAGGCGATGGTGGCTTCGTTTGTCCACTTTAACTTGGATGGTTTCCCTCTCATAAGAGACGTCAAAGGAGAGGCGATCATACTGTAATTCCTGATGAAACGGCGGTAGAAGTTGGCAAAACCTAGAAATCTTTGAAGTTCCTTGATTGTGGAGGGTTGGGGCCATTCAGTGACTGCCTGGATCTTGGTAGTGTCCATCTCCACTCCCCGATGACTTATGTGATATCCCAAGAATGTTGTTTTCAGAACATGGAATTCACATTTCTCAACTTTTACATAGAGTTGATGCTTAAGACGAGAGAGGACGTTTCGGACATGTTCAATGTGTTCAGCTTCCGACTTGGAGTAAATCAGGATATCGTCAATATAAGCAATAACATACTGGTTCAAGATGTCTCTGAAGATATCATTAATAAATGACTGAAACACAGCTGGCGCGTTGGCTAGCCCAAACGGCATCACCAAGTACTCATAGTGACCTCTGGTGGTGAGAAATGCTGTCTTCCACTCATCACCTTCCTTAATCCGGATGAGATTATAAGCGCTTCTTAAATCTAACTTTGTGTATATCTTGGCTTCACGAAGTTGTTCTAGGGCAGCAGGAACAAGAGGAAGCGGATAGCGGAATTTCACCATCACGTTGTTAAGTCCACGATAATCAATGCATGGTCGTAAACCTCCATCCTTCTTCTCAACGAAGAAAAAACCTGCAGCTGCTGGTGAAGTTGAAGGTCGAATGAATCCAGAGTTGATAGCCTCCTCGATGTAATCTTCCATGGCTTGAGATTCTTGACGCAATAGTGGGTAGACTTTACTCTTAGGTGGCATGGCATTGGGCAGAAGGTCGATGGTGCAATCCCAGGGGCGGTGTGGTGGTAGCTGTGTAGCTTTGACTTTGCTGAATACCTCTAAGTAGTCGTGATAGCAAGCAGGAATTTTGGGACCAGGGGTAGTGAGCGGGCTCTCAACACTCGTGGCGAGACATGGTCTTGACATATTGATGTTCATGCAATGGGTTAGGCAGAATTTGGACCAGTGAGTTAGTTCTCCATGATGCCATGATAATACAGGATCGTGAACAGATAACCAAGGATGTCCAAGGATAATTTCATACCTGGGTGAGTCAATGATGTAGAATGATATGTTTTCACTGTGGAACAGATCAATCTGTAGCTGTGCAGGTGCAGTTTGATGGGTGATACCTTCCCCAATGGGTTTATTGTTGACATTAGTGATGCAGATTGGGGGAACACAGGGTAACGTGGGTAGACACTATTTCTTGACAATATCTTTGTTAATCAAATTCAGAGCAGCACCAGAGTCAATCAACGCTGTCAAGGTAATGGGACCATCCTTAGTAGACAGCTGCACAGGGATCGACAACGAATCTGAATTCTGTAGAGAGCATTGATTAACACTCACCCACCTGGTAGTAGTGGTGGCTCTCCCAACTTTGTGTGGGCACCCTAAGCTACGGTGGCCTGCTTCACCGCAGTAAAAACACAGATCATGTTGGTGGCATCGAGTTCTCTCTTCATCAGATAGTCGTGCATAGCCTAGTTGCATGAGGTCTTGGTTGACGGTTGGTGTAGTGAGGAAATGTGGGTGAGGCAGATGAGCAGATTTCCTCTTAGAAGTGTTTCTCAACAGGTTATCTATCTTGATAGCCATAGTAACAAACTCAGAGAACGTAAAATCCTCACCCTTGCAAGCCAGTTCCGTCTGAAGCTCAAGGTTTAAACTTTGCTTGAACACAGCCCTTAGAGACACATCATTCCATCCACTTTGAGCAGCAAGGGTTCTAAATTCAATAGTGAAGTCTGCAGCAGTACGGTTGCCTTGAGACATGTGTAACAATCGTGTGGAAATATCCTGTCCCCCCTCAGGGTTTTCAAACACATCTCTGAGTAGTTGTAAGAAGTATGCAGAGGATGAACGAAACTGTGAATCTGTCTCCCAAACCGCTGCAGCCCAATCAATCGCTTTACCAGAAAGCAATGACATCAGAAAAGTGCATTTACCTGCTTCATCATGAAACTGATCTCTCTGGCTTTCTACATAAATGCGTGCTTGTCTGATAAAACCACGACAATGTCCTGCAGAACCATCAAACTTGTCTGGCAAAGCCAGTCTTACCGTTGGTGGTGTAACTGAAGGAAGCGATCGAATATAGTGGGTCAAATGTTCGTTTGCCGACTGCAACTTGTTGAGCTGCTCTTGGTAGTTCTTCAACATCTCACTTTGATAAGTGAAGGCCGCTTGGAGCTGAGAAACCTCCACTGGATTCATAGTAGGCGAAGTATTCTGTAATGAGGGAGAGGCGGAAGCCGAGGAAGAATCCATATGCGGATGTTTATTCAAACAATCCATCGTAATCCAAACACAGTGTCAGAGGAACAGGCAGTGAGGTCAAAACACAGTAAAGCAGTCCAACCAGGCAATCAGACAAAAGGGATGATCCAAAAGAGTAGTCTAAACAAACAGGTCAAAACACTAGGCAATAAGGTAATAAGGCAATGATAGAAACGCTTGGTAAGGCAGATGATCTGGCAATACTTCGCAAAGTAACTATGGAACAGCATGGCTATATATATATGATGCAAACAGGAAGTGACAAAACAGGAACTGATGTGGCAGGAAACAGGAAGTGACAGTTTAGAATTCAGGTGAGGGCTCCCTCTGGTGGGTGGGAGACCGCTCAGGTGTTACAATAAGTGTATTTTTTCACTTGGTTATATTTCTGCGAGTGCAGTAAAGACAAAATATACTTATATTCAAGATCTATTCTCTAAAAGCAAGTCTAAATATCTTCTATGCTGCTTCTCAGGTGAATGCATCTTTTTTTTTAAAGGATTTTTAGATATTTTAAAATATTTGTATTTTAAATATTATATTCAACATTCTCAGATAACAATTTTTCTTCTGCAGTATAGCTACTAAAGAAAATGTACATTGTTTTAAAGGAGTTTTAGATATTTATATTGGAAAACAAGCCAAAACAAAAAACAAATCAAAAACTTATTTTGTTGCAGTGTGTAATAGGGTGAAGACTACCCTCTCTCACCTTTTTGTTCACTTCAATCCATCTTTAACTCACCAAAAAAAAACAAAAACTCTCTCTTACTAATAAAGCTGTGTATTACCAATTTTCTTCACGATAAGAAATGCACAGTGACACATACATTGTGATTAAATAAGTTGCGAGCCATCATGTTATAATCTAGCTGCATTAAGCACATGTGCTCGAGGGATAAGTGTCCCCGTGACAGAGTGTGCATCAGCCGGGTGCAGTTTCAATCTCTCCCCCTTAGATTGGGACACTTGCACAACTCATAGAAGAGGCGCTGACCGCACAGAGAAATGGCAGTTTCAGAGTTTGTAGTTATTTACATGATCTGCTTCCATATCATTTGAACTTTATTAAAGCTATAACGCATTAAATATAATTGCATTTAAGATAATATCGGGGTGTTTCCTTTAAAGACGCTCGACACGCAAGTTTTGCTTCAGGGGAGTGGCAGCTCCAGCTCCACTTATTCCAAGAGAGTGCTTCTGTATTTACTTATTTTGTATTTTTGCATTATAATTCCCTCATACTTTGCGATCTACATCACCTGAAGCTGTGAAAGTTTAGAGTGCATCTGGACTGTGAGCTGTGAAATTCTTCCTCTCCTTAGTCAGGTGCGAACTGCAGTTGTGCTCTCGTGTGTCATCATAAGAGTTTAATGTGATCTCATGTTACGTTAAATGAGATCAAACGACTATTCAACAACAGAAATTTTTGTCGACAATTTTTTATTGTCGATGTTGTCGATAACATCGACTAATTGTTTCAGCCCTACAGTACGGCAGCAGGTAATGAGATTTTTCATGGAGCAAGGTGGTGCTCAGAGCCAATGGCTTAATAGTAAACACAGCACCTGGTAAAGTCCAGGTGTGGCCATCTGTGCTGCTCAATAGCAGAGTCAATACGGAGAAGATGTGTGTATACTCAGAGGGGTGGGACACTGCGTTTTCCTAGTTAAAACAACAACCATGCCCCACTCCCTGCTGGAAAAACATCTTAAACCATCCAAAGGTGGTTAGCAGTTCTCCCAACCTGGCCAAGCTGGTAAGGCTGGTCTGTTTTGATGGTTGTAGAGGGGTTTTAGCCAGCTGATCAAGCAAGGAGACCAGGTGGCCAACCAGTTAGACCAGCTAATTATCAGCTTGGCCAGGCTGGAAGATGAGCTAGACCAGCATAACTTCAATTTGGCCAGGCTGGGAGACAAGTCAAGTCATTTTTATTTGAAAAGCGCCTTTCACAACACACATCGTTTCAAAGCAGCTTTACAGAAGATCATACATTAATAGAAAATGAAACTAAAGCATTATAGATAACATTATAGATATTACAGAGTCATCATTGTGTAGTATGATAAAATACGATTCTGAATTGTGTTTAAAAATAAGTAATTAAATAATAATTGTATTTATAACCCCAGTGAGCAAGCCGAAGGCGACTGTGGCAAGGAACACAAAACTCCATAAGATGTTGGTTAATGGAGAAAAATAACCTTGGGAGAAACCAGGCTCACTGTGGGGGCCAGTTCCCCTCTGGCTAACATCATGAATAGAATGCCAATATTACTTATGTATAGTGCAAGTCGTGGTTTAAAATTATTAAACTATCTGGTCTATCTGGAGACCAGATAGACCATCTAAAACCAGTTGAGACCAGCAAACCACCGTAGGCTGTTTTTTTCAGCAGGGCTAACAGAAGATTATAAGTAATGTAGCCTACATTTGTGTGGTTTTCCTACTAAAAAGCCCACCATGAATTTCCAGACTGGTTTATGCTGGTTAATGCTGGTTTGGTGATGATCTCACAGTTGAACCAGCAAATGGTTTCTGTAGAGCCGAGGAGGGCGGGGCCGGGCTGGAATGACGCACGCCCGGTCCCCAATCAGCCTAATGGGGCGAGCGAGGGATAAAGGCGGCCGGGGACGACAGTTCGAGAGAGGGAGAATTACAGGCAGCTGTACTGTGTGTGTTTATGGTTGTGTGTTTTTGTTTAAGTTGTTCATTAAATTATTATTTAAGTTGTCAAGCCGGTTCTCGCCTCCTCCTTTCCCTCGAACCCCCTTACACTGGTGCCGAAACCCGGGAAGGAGGAAGGATTCCCGTCGCAGAGTCCTCGACACTGCCGTCCACCCAGGGGAGCGCCGCTGCCATCCGACGGGGGACGGAGTAGCCCAACCACCCGGACGCGGGAAACGGCCGCCGTCCGCGAGGCGAGTGGGGACTGGACTCCCCGACTGCCTGGAGCGAGGCAGCCGCTGCCGGGGGTGGAGGAGTGCCCTGCCGTCCCCCGGGAACGCAGAGGGGTCGAGAGAAGACCGCCGTCCGTGGGGGGAGGAGGGAAGTGACTCCCCGACTGCCTGGAGTGGTAGGGCCACTGCCAGGGGCGGAGGAGTGTCCCCACGGGACGGCGGGAACGCGGAGGGGCGTTCTGTCCACCCGGGGAGGAGCGGCTGCCGTCCGCCTGAGAGAGTGAAGGAGTGATCGAGGACCACGCGACGGCACATCAGAGAACCGGTGAGTTTCTTTTTCTCTCTCTCCTCTCTCTCTCTCTCTCTGTCGCTCCGTGTTGGCCTTTCCCTCGCCTATTTTGTGTTGTTTTTCCCCTCCTGTCTCCTCCCAGGTCGAGGAAGGTGGGGATGACCCGCCGGCAGTCGGGGCGCAAGGCACGCCCCCCCCCCCCCCATAGAGGAAGGGGGGATGTATCTGAGGCAACGCCGGGAGGAGTGTAGAGCCGAGGAGGGCGGGGCCGGGCTGGAATGACGCACGCCCGGTCCCCAATCAGCCTGATGGGGCGCGCGAGGGATAAAGACGGCCGGGGATGACAGTTCGAAAGAGAGAGAATTACAGGCAGCTGTACTGTGTGTGTTTATGGTTGTGTGTTTTTGTTTAAATTGTTCATTAAATGATTATTTACGTTTAAGCAGGTTCTCGCCTCCTCCTTTCCCTCGAACCCCCTTACAGTTTCTTCCGAAAGTTCATGTACCCTGATATCAACCCTATTCAGACAAATTTATGACAAGGGCCATCTCCCATTACAGTAGATATTTTTGTATAAATTCGAGCATAAACACATTTCTCTCCAGCGCTACTGAGACATGGGTTCTGGTCTCATGGGAACCATGAAGAAATCGTGCTTATTTAAATAATGGTGAGTGCGATTTTCAGGTTGAATTTCACTCTCAAGTTAAATTTTTTCTTTACTGATAGTTAGGTTTAGGGTATGGGTTTGGGGTTACATTTAAATATATTGGTAACCAGCTATATTGGTCTTTTCTGCTGGGTTTTGAACCCTGTCATGTTTATAAAAGCATCACAGAACTGCATATAAATAATATGGGTTACAAACTGCCCTCCCTTCCTGCTGTTTCTCATAATTGCTGCCATAATGTCTTCTGCGGTAAGACCACACGTCAAAGGGTGTGGCAACCAAGCGCTTAAAAGCTTGAGAGTGTCGAGCACAAACATAAGCTAAAGTATGCAGCCGAGAGACACGCTCTCCTGGGCAGTTTGCAGCCTCTCCTCTTGTGTTTTGGAAAAAAGGATATGAAGCATGTGGTAACTCATCTCATCAGAAACCAAGCTTTTCCTTTTTTATCTCCTTTTTTTCAGAGGAAAATCAATTAGCACTGTATCACGGGCACATCAAGTCCTGTAATCCCTCAGTCAGAATTTAAGCATCTGTCTGCCAATGCGACAGAAGCTCACTCATGCTCACAATCAACGGCATAAATCATGAGAAGCCCTGGGTATTATGTGTCATTGGGAAAGAGGTAAAAATACATAACTCACAGAGGACACAGGTGTCAAATGCCAGCGGGAGGAGTGAGAGAGGGAGGGACTGGGGGGTTTGGTTCCTTTTATAGGGAAAAAGAACCAAACACGTGTTCGCTCATATAAAATGTCCATTAATCACAAGCTGCCATCCGTGCCTCACTTGACAAATGAAATGGGAAAATGATGGTTACTGCAAAAAGAAGACACGTCAGCGTGAGTTACTCTCCCACCCCGTGACTATGATGTCAAATTAATATTAGGCATGAGAAAAGAGGACCTGAACTTTTAATCTCCTTTTAGCTCATTATCTCGGCTATTCTTAATGGATTACATTATTTAATAGCATGCATGTTTCTTAAGTGACGGACGTCCATTGGCACACCCTTCCGACAATTCATACCACATTGGTTTTACTCCAGGAAGCCTAATTGCCTTTTATTATTGATTGAGAGATCACACTGGACAATTATTCTAAAAACCTCATCTTTCCTCGAGTACAGTAGATAGATAGATAGAGACAGACAGACTGACCAATAGATAGATTGATAGATTGATAGATAGATAGATAGATAGTAGATAGATAGATAGATAGATAGATAGATAGATAGATAGATATCTTTTTGCCTTTTGGAAATATTCAATATATATCTCGATATACTATATATTGCCACTTAAATGGTTTAAAATTGTGTTTGTTTTTTATCAGAGAAATGCTAGAAGTTAAATACAGTACATATAATCATGGCACCTTGTCCCACACAGAATTTCGCTAATAAATACAAGAAAGAATAATCATTTTCCATCGTCACTTTGTATACACCAATATAACAATACATAGTGATACAAAACAATGTTTGCCTTCATATATTTTTACTAATATGTTTTAATAAAAAATAAATAAGAAAATCACGTGGAAGATTCCTCAAACAAAACATGCGAGTAAATGACGGACTGCAAAATTAGTCTAATGTTGCAGTTGTTAGGAAGCACAAAGGCCAAATAAAAAGTGCATAAAAATAATTGCAATATTCATGATGTCGCTTAATTTTATACTAAATATCTTGTGAATATTCAAATATTCGAATCGTCCAGTCCTATTTCATACCCGTGGATTTTATGGTAACTTTACAATAAGGTTTTATTTGTTAACATCAGTAATTGCATTAGGTATCATGAACTAAAAATGAACAACATATTTAAAGCATTTATTATTCTTGGTTAATGTTATTTAATAAAAACAAGTTAATTGTTAGTTAGTTTCACAAAGCATTGGCTAATTTTAACATTTACAACTTTTAATTTTGAATATGTATTAATATACAGTATGTTGAAATTAACATTAACTAAGATTATTTGATTATTATAAATTATTGATCACTGTTAGTTCAAGTTAACTAATGGAGTTAAGTAATGTTAAAAAAGACAACCTTATTGTAAAGTGTTACTGATTTTATTCCAAGAAAACCCAATAGGCTCAGTTTATTGATTGAGATGTATCGCACCAGACAATTATTCTTGACACTTACACACCCCTACACACACACACACACACAGACACCTTTCCAGTGCAGTGTAAAACAATTACCGTAAAACCCTTTATCTCATTTCATTAAAGGCCATGTAATCTATAGCAGATACCTCCTGCCAGCATTTAGTGCTTTATAAAGAATAGTGGCGTTTGACGAGGAAAAAGTTGTAAAGTCATATCCGCGGGTGTTTTTATTTGGGGTGTCACAGTGCCATCACAGCCAATTGCCCTTTATGACCCTGACTGCAATAAACAGACCTGCACTAAATCATTCTGCAATGTACATCCACAGGGCAATCTTTTTCACAAAATGAACACAAGAAAGAATATTTAATCATTTACGTTAATATGCACCAATATAACAATACTTAGTGTCTTTTATACATTTAGCTAAAATATATTTATCTAAGAAAAATGCCCTGTGGAGACTTCCATGAAAATTTTGAGTGATGACATAACTAAATTGTTGAATGAGTTATAAATCGATTTACTGAAATGGACAGTTTGAACTGATTAACTGAAATGACTTACCCAAATGACAACTCTAATGCTGTTTTTACAAGTGAAGTTTAAATGAGAGATACTATTTAAACATCTCTTAACAAAACAATTTGCGAGTCGCAAGTCAAGGATTGATCGTGAATCTAGTCTATTGACACTCAACTTTCAAAAACAAATAATAAGCATTAAAGGGATAGTTCACCCAAAATGTTTAATTCTCTCATGATTTACTCACCCTCATGCCATCCAAGATGTGTATGACTTTCTTTCATCTGCTGAACACAAATAAAGATTTTTTTTAAAGAATATTTAATCTCTCTTCATACAATGCAAGTGAATGGGTGCCAACATTTTGAAGTTCCAAAATCCACATAAGGGCAACATAAAAGTATTCCAGACGACCCTGGTTGTTAAATCCATATCTTCAGAAGCGATGTGACGTGTGGGTGAGAAACAGATCAATATTTAAGTAATTTTTCCTTCACTTTCCCCTTCTTCTGTTTTTGGTCTTCAGGCTTCAGGCATATCGCCCCCTACTGAGCAGGGAGGAGAATTTATGAAAACAATTGGCTTAAATACTGATCTGTTTCTCACCCACACTGATCATATCATGTCTGAACACATGGATTTAACTACTGGAGTCAAATGGATTACTTTTATGCCGCCTTTGTGTGGATTTTGGAGCTTCAAAATTTTGGCACCCATTTACTTGCATTGTATGGGCCTACAGAGCTGAAATATTCTTCTAAAATCATAATTTCTGTTCTAAAGAAGAAAGAAAGTCATACACATCTGGTATGCCAGGAGGGTGAGTAAATCATGAGAGAATTTTAATTTTTGGGTGAATTATCCACTTAAAATCATTGCAAAATTCTCAACATTGCTTCATTTTATATTGGCAGCAAATAGTTTGTAAATATTACATATATTGCCCAGCCCTACTGGTTAATAGCACAATGAGATGTGTTTTATCCTTTGAGCATGGACAGAGCCAAGAAGATGGCCTTTCATGCAACACCTCACATTAAAGCTTGCATGTAGCCTGTGAGTCAGGGAAATGGAGCAGTGGAGAGTGAGCTGCAGTGATGAAATCACAATGTGGGTAGACTATGTCCCGCTGTATTCACCAGGGGAAGAATATTACCTTGACACCCAGCTCAGGCCAACTGCAATACAAAGACTTTGGAGGAAATGCCAGAGTATGGGGAAGTTCCGCACTCCTCAAAATGATAAAAGTACCATGGGATGTGGCCAAGGAGGGGTGAGTCAAGGTTAGGTCACAGTAATATAGTGAGAGAGAAGAAGGCAGGGGGGACAGATATAAGGAATAAGATTATAAAAGTGTGAGGAAGACAGAGAATATAGAGTGAGTGATATTAGACAGGGTGTTTGGAGTATCACACAGTCTCCTCAAATCTCCAAAACACAGCATGCTAAAGATGACCAACAGCATAAAAACTGTTCCAGAACACCCACAGGGAAGACTCCATGGGACAGATAGAAATATCAGGAATATTTGTGAGATCCGTGACGGGCCCTAGGAACATGTAAGCTGTAAATATGTAAAATGATGGTCCTAAAACTCCATGTGGCAATTACACACAAATAACGAGGGCCAGTAACAGAATCAAAATAAAAACTGTAAAAAATTGTAATGACATTTTTTCGATGTTTAAATACTGTCTCCTACTCTAACAAAACATGCAAAGACAACTGTAAGTAAGCCATTTGTATGTTGATTTTCCTGAAAAGTGTAAATACTGTGGCTCTGTGGCACTATCAAATCATAACTCTGTTTGACTGAGCATCCCGACCAGCCGAAAAAGCAAAACGGGCTCAACTAATGCCGTGATTTTGGGACGAGACCGTTGGTTTGTCTAACCAATGGAATTATTTTCATTAATTTCATTATTTTTGCAATTCCGACTGGTGACACTTGTAGCTCAGAAATTACACATTTCCACTTGAAACAAACTATAAACTACTAACTAGGTAGTGCAGTAATTTCATTCTCACACTGAAGCAAATATGAATACATTAATGTTCTACAGTAACTGCTGTACAGAGAGTACTCTACTTGATCTGTATAACTAAATCAAAACAAACATTATAGGCCAGAAAAATCAAGATTAAAGCAGCAGGACTTATGCGTCTTACACTTTTTAAAATATATGCATTAACGGTCCAACAAATAATAAATACTGCATAAAAGAAATTGCCTTTCTACATTTTAACAGCACTAATGCAGTCGTATTACTTGACAACACAAACACATTGCCTCCACAGACTAATGAACAGGTCAAGCATAAAATAACCCTAAGAAAAACAATTATTTTACTAAACAAGGATGTTCAAGCATATTTAGTCACTAAAGTATTGGCAGATTTAAAAAAAGAAAGTAGTCAGCAGAAAGTGTGCTGAGGTAGAGAGCCGTCAAAGAGATGTAAAGGCACTCTTCTGCTTAACTTACGAAAATCTTCTTATTTAAATAAACTGTCAGGATAGACCGACGACTAAACTCACTGTGATAGGCCAATGGCAGCTAAAGTCTTTGATAAGGAATCAACAGTCATTGAGGGCTGCACTATCTGCACCACTCAGTCTGCGATGGGCCAATGATGCTGACAAAAACTGCAAACCTAAAATTCTCTTTGTAAGACTTTGTAAAATAAGGGAAATGCAAATTAGTTTAAATGCAAGGGCAGCTGAGTCCTCGCCACAGGAGCCTGTTTTAACGAAAAAAGTTTTTCATTTTACCTCCTCAGAAACCTTCTTTACCTGAAAGTGATGTTGATGTTGCAGTGATGGAATGTAATTTGTGTACATAGAGCTTGTTATTAAAAGTAAAACAGGAGAATTAAGGGGATGTTGGTTTTTAAAAAAGGGTATGGAGTGTGGCCTGTTCCCAAGGGCCCGAAAGGGCTGCCTTTGAATGTGTCTCATATGAAAAGTACAATGCCATGCTTGTGAAGCAAAATTTTAAACAGAAAAAGCTGCCTTGCTGAAAGGTACAACAGACCTATGCAGGACAACTTGTGATTAAAAAGTTGGGGGATGAGATGAAGTCAACCCACACAGAAAAGTTGAATTGATTTTAAATGTGTTAAATCATGAGAAAGTAAATTTTGCTTAAACTTTTACGATAAAGGAGCTCATTGCACTATGAAAAAATTCTGTAACTTTCAGAACACGAAACTTGCTCCCCAGTCCATGAAAACCCCAAAAAACACATTTACTTAAACTTAGCTGAAATAACGACTTGTTCTGAACTTTCACAACTTTCTAATGTCAGATATGAATGACCCATATGACTTTTCTGTATGACTTTTCCATGGAACATTAGATACCCATTAGAAAGACACACATAAACCCAACTCCTGTGAGCATCAGCCAGTAAATATTTGGCTCATAGGTTGTTGTATTCACTTTGAAATGCAATAACAACAGGTGAAATCAATTATGTTAATACATGCCAGGAGCCCATCATAAGGGGATTGGCATTGATCAGGGACCTCTATGAAAGGCCAGGGGCATAAACCTCAGCAGAGCTGCAGTCCAGACAACCTCTCTATCAGAACTCCACATCCGCATTCTCTCAATGTCACAGCCGATCTGCCAAGTTTGGTTTTAATTAACTGTGTACTCTGAGAGCATAATCACTCTTTTTCTAACAGTCTTCTAATCAGTGGACCAATGGCCTGAATCATATTTTTCTACCCTTTTTCAATGTCCATTAGCCATACGTCTCCTTCATTTCCCATGCACAGTCAAGAGTCAAACAAGTTTGTCCCACCCTGTGTTCCATCCAATCACATGCTTTTAAGCCAAACATGATGCACATAGGGGCCGGTTCCAGCTCATTTAGTCAAATATTACTTGAGAGATAGGGCAACACATGTTCATCACGGGATTCATAATAAATGTAATTGCTTTTCACAAAGTCAGTTGTTGAAGTGACAACCAAAGATACATTTTGTTTTGCATTCATGTGTAATATGTGATGGAATTATTGAGATATGACAAGTATTCTTTGTATGATTCGAAGGTGGTCACATTGCCAACTGCCTACTACTGCCTGTAGTCGGAATTCACGGTTGTCTTGGTTACAACTTTTTTCGCCTTCCTTGAATGTCTAAAAATAATGTCCAGCTCTCGACAAGAAGTACGCCCTTACCGTGCTCCACAGAATAAGTAAATCATCGCATCACAGGCAATGATTTTGTTTTGATAATCCTTATATGCACCCATGATAATTAATAGATTACAGCAAGAATTTCCAGTTGGATGGAAAGGGAAATTCCCATTTACTGAAGGTAGAAATTAATGTCCACATGTTAGAAAGTAATCTTTTTTTAAGCCCCCAGCACTGAGTAAAAAGAGATCAGCAATGCTATTTAAACACAAGCTAGGTATTGTAAACAGGCTGTACATAAATAAGTTGTTACAACATAGTTTTCTCCAATCATTCGATAGAAGACTGGGGGTCATTTGTGAAGCTTATTAAAGAACATACTGTATTTATTCTGTTCCAAAACCTAGCAAGCTGCCTATGGAGGCAGAATTGTAAAGCATCATAGACATGCTTCCAACATGAATGCAGTTCCACAAGACCAGTTAATAATGCTGTCTCCTAAGATACCTCATTTTGGCCAAATTCTAAAACAGAATGTACAGTATCCTTTGCAAAGACGGCAATCCCATTTTTTCACTCAATGCTGAAATGTATAGATAAAAATAGTTAGTAGAGGTCGACCGATAGTGGATTTTGCTGATACCGATAACTAAGGTGGGTAAAAAGGCAGATAACCGTTTAATCGACCGATAGTTTAGTTTGTTTTATTAGATTTAGCCTATAGAATTATAAAAAAATGTCTTTGTCTCTCCATACAATGAAGGGCACAGACACTGAGGCTCCAAAATGAATAAATTCCCAAAAACAGTTTATTCTACAACTAGAATCCCAATAATAACCAGAAAAAAATTAAGATCTGGTGCATAACGAAAAACTTTCAACTATAAACAAGCCCGAAATACACCCGAGACTCTTATTTTGAAATGAAAGAGGCTTGGCTCCATTACATTGCTCTACAGTATATGTAAGAAGCTCTTTATAGCCTTTATATTCACCAGATAAAGAAATTTGCATAGTTTTTGTATATATAGTTTTGTATATGTAGTTTTTATATACTGTATATATTTCACCAGATGAGGTTTATTGATGAGGAATAAAACATGAGGAATAAAAAAAAGTTCCAAAAAGCGACTATCAGCACCGATTAATCGGTAAAACCGATATATCGGTCCTCCTCTAGTTAGTAGTGTCATAAAAATGATGATTGGCAGACAAGTCATTTTAAGGGGTTGGAGGTCCGACAGAGCGCCATCACTCCCGGAGTGGTGTGCAGAAATGGGGAGGGTGGCAGCTTTGAAGAAGGGGTATTTAGAGGATTGGGTAATTTGGACTAGCTTATGGGAAAGTGGGGTAAATTTTTGGCATTTTTGGAGGGCTCTCAGGGAGGGACAGTGGAGAGAGAGATGTAGATGTAGAGGTTATCTGTGTGATTACTATATTTTATTTACTTAATTATTTTATTTTTAATATTTGTTTTTGTGTGTCTGTAATTATGTGGGACCACTGGGATGTTATTATGGGTGGGGTTGGGTAGTAATAGAGGGGGTTATGCATTGATTCTGTTTGTATTTGTCCTTGCTTTTATGTGTTAATATAGGAATCAATAACAAAAAATTATCTGATTTTTTTTTTATATCATTTTACCAAATATTTGAGCATACTATTTATTTGCATGCCAATTATAGTATTTCGCTGTTTAACATGCCAACGTCAAATTCTTATTGAAATCAATGGCGAGTCGAATTTCCTATGCAAATGTCCTATCATTTTACCAAATATTTGAGCATGCTATTTATTTGCATGTCAATTACAGTATTTCAAAGTTTAACATGCCAATGTCAAATTCTTATTGAAATCAATGGCGAGTCGAATTTCCTATGCAGAGTGCTATTTGTGTGGAGTTGCTGCCTATGTGCTCCAAATCAGTCACTTATAAGATTACATGACATTCTTACGTTTAAAAAAAAGCTTAACACTGTGCAATAAATGGCACAGATTGGAGGTGTCTCGAAACATGTTATAAAAAGTTAATTTAACTTTACACAGCATTTTAAAAATGTGGCAATTCAGCGCAAGAAGCTAAAAAACAGCAAGAAGCAGCGCAATGGTCAAAGACGTTTGACTAGTGCATGTTTACATAGATATATATATATATATTTTCCATATGGATGCAAATACATGTTTGATATGACCACACCTTAGAAGACAGCTGCTTATGTAGATAGTGGGCAGCAAGACAGCAAGTTTTGAAACAGAGCTATCTTCTTTCTTCTAATTGGTCCAGTTGGTTTTGTACAATATTAAATATAGCTCAATTGAATATAATTGTTGTCCTGTAACAACCTCATTTTGATTATTATAGAGTGCAACAATCACCACTAATGAC
Organism: Myxocyprinus asiaticus; assembly: GCF_019703515.2. NCBI lineage: Eukaryota > Metazoa > Chordata > Actinopteri > Cypriniformes > Catostomidae > Myxocyprinus > Myxocyprinus asiaticus. Next base: position 16,457,569 of record NC_059387.1, read on the forward strand.
AGGGGTGAGCTGATCACATCTGATTAAGCATCACATTGTTGTTAAAATCCTTCCTGTCTGATGACCTGTCTGCTATTTTCTGCTTCTAAGCCTTTTGCAAATAGCCGTAGCAGGTGATGATTCAGCTGACGCATACGCATCAAGATGCCTAGCATGGCTCAGCTTACCTTTACATACTGATCTCAGATCAGCTCTATTCAGAACGGCTAGCCATGGATAAGCTTGAAAAGGCAACTGATATTAGTGTGACTCTATTTGGCGCCAACCATTTGTGTAGGCTAATGCCATTGAGCTAATTTACCATATGAGCCTCACTCCCTCTGTGCTCCCTGCTGAAAAAATAAATAAGCTAAAGAACAGCCTAAGCTGGTTAGCTGATCTCAAAGACTGGGCAAGCTGGTCAGTTGGCTGGTTTAAGTGGGGTTTTGGACACTTTTTTGCTGGTTAGGCTGGGAGAACATTCTAAGACCAGCGATCCAGCTTTGGCTGGTTTAAGCAGTTTTTCCCAAAAGAGTGGCACAGGGATCATGGATAATGGCTCTCAAATTGGTTTGTGTTAGAACCATTCTGCTCCCCCTGTCGAAATGACATAGCAAGGACATTCCGGAGCAATGCCCCGGTAATGGACCCTTCACGCATGGTGCTACACCATGAAGAACACATTAGACATAGTCTGTTCTGGCTAGTGGAGTGAAACTTAGTGGGGAAGCCCTGCTGTAACTGCCTGGTGTTCATTTCCACTGAGAACGGGGCTTTATGGGATATGAGGTGCAGCAATATATGAGTCTAATAAAATGAAATTGTGTGGAGGCTAAGAGAGGATTTGTATCATGGCTCATAGTTTACAGATTTCGCACAGAGTTTTCGGGAAGCCGAGTGTCCATTATGGGCATTTCATGCTTACCATTCTTGAAATAATGAGCCTGTTTCTCTGATACATCTCTTTTGAAGGGACATGATTAGTTGCAAATTACCTGTATATAAGCATTCAAGGCCAGGCTGTGAATATAATTAAAGGAGTTTCTAAACTAAAGGAGCTTGGTTTTCTGCTGTGTGTCATGCCAGCAATGCTCTTTAGCCATGACTATATTCACAATATTGTGCAGCTTCTTGTACTTGTTGTATAATTGTATCCATACAGCCTTCTGATTCAGACCTATTGCAATGGAAAGTGTACTTAAAACAGAAGGATTACAGCAGGCACACCACACATTCCCTAATTTCCCTAAGACGTCTTAAACCGTGGCGTCAGGAGTTGAGTGACTTGCACTCGTGACTAGAATCTGTCATTCAGAGTTCAGTGAGGTGAACAGAGATATTTAAGGTAGCCCAAACAACTCAAAAAGGAGACTATTGGACAAAATGCTCTTCAAATACATTGTTTTCACAAAACACAAATGTATGGATTGTTTCTGTACTCTATGTTATTGAGAAGCAGGCAGCGGACTTACTAAAACAGCAGGACAGCTCATTTACCTACAACAGCCAGCACAGCATAAAGACATCACCTACAGTCTAAAGACATCACCTACTTTGATCTCTCATATTTCTTTGTGAGCGCTTGACAATGTGACATTGCACAATATTCAGCAGTGTCTCAGTGCTTCTTGGTGAGTCTTGGGCTTGTCGCCACATTACTTCAGAGGGCAGAGCAGCAGTGCTTTGTGGAAAGTGGGTGATGGTGTGTGAGTGGAGAGAGGACAGGTAGGAGAAATGAGGGAGTGACGCTTGGCAGGAATGAGCGCGCATGCAGTTTTAGACATAGAAAAGCACTGAATAAGAGGCAAATGTGAGAGAATTTCCCAAACCTGAAACTATTTAATATTATTTAATATAAGATTCATCAATATTTGAAAATTATATTACAAGGGAATATAGCTGCTACACTTCCAAAAAAACAGGTACTGTTTCAAACCGATCTCATGAGAAGTTGTATTAATAGTATAAGGCGGTGAAATCGCAAGAAATTGTACAAGTTGGCTCCTACAAAAATGTATGAGTTTTACTCCCATAAAAAATGTTTTAACCCCTAACGCAAACCTAAACCTATCCATAACGTGTAACCCTTACCCAGATCTTTTTTTCTTTCTCCTCAATTTGGAATGCCTAATTCCCAATGTGCTGTAAGTCCTCATGGTGGCGTAGTGACTAGCCTCAATCCGGGTGGCGGAGGACGAATCTCAGTTGCCTCCGCATCTGAGACCGTCAATCCGCACATCTTATCACGGGGCTTGTTGAGCGCGTTACCGCGGAGACATAGCACGTGTGGAGGCTTCACGCTATTCCCCTCGGCATCCACGCACAACTCACCACGTGCCCCACTGAGAGCGAACCACATTATAGCGACCACAAGGAGGTTACCCCAAGTGACTCTACCATCCCTAGCAACCGGGCCAATTTGGTTGCTTAGGAGCCCTGGCTGGAGTCACTCAGCACACCATGGATTCGAACTCGCGACTCCAGGGGTGGTAGACCCTTACCCAAATCTTAACCTAACAATAATTTTTAATGGAAAATAACTTTTGTGTACCACAGAAGAAAGAAAACATCAGGGTTTGGAACGAGACGAAGGAAGAGTTTAACAGGTTATTCACATATATTATTAATTTGTATGTGAGTAATCAATTTTGTTCACTGACGTTTCCTTTCTTAAAAAAAAAAAAAAAAAAAAGATCCCTTATTTACACTTATTTTAACAAAGTAAGTCATGTATTTTTTGCTTTTTTTTTGTAAGAACAGGTTGCATAATTTTCTTTTGAGATCTGGCAACACAGATCACGCTCCTTTAACTTAAATAAAACCTGTATAAAACCATTGTTTTGAACTTATCTTCGCAGGACTCAGGCCTGTGAGAAAGAGAACTGCTCAAACACGCTTTTTGCTCAGTCAGCAGATGAGGTTTCTGGTCTTCATGGCCATGACAGTCTTAAGTCTGTCCTGAGTCAATCAAACCCAGGGATCAAAACATGACCTTCAAATCCGAAAGTGCTTAAACTTACCCAGCACAGTCTGGGAGGCTTTTAACTTCCAATAATACATCACCATTGACTATTGACAGGATAAACCTCTGACAAATCTTGGATCACTTCCATATAACACTGGCCAATAATTTTTCTATCCCAGTATAGAGGGCAGATATTTTTATTTATAGAGCTGATAGTGATCTACTGTCTGTGGCCACCAATTACCTTATTACAGGAATCCTTCAAGGGTTAAACATGGGCTTACAGGGATTAAACATGTCCTGAAAGCAACTCAAAGACTGACCACTGGAGTCATTCACAACCAGCCACTCTCATTTCTCTGAAGATTTCTCAAACATAGGCCTACTTGTGTTTGATGCACTTGCAGTTTCATATTCTATTTTTTCCATGTTTGTTCATAAACTTTCAATTCTGTCTTTCAGTGCTTCGTTGCTATGTAGTAAATGTCCTTCCCATCAATATTTCAGTTTAAAGTGCTTAGATGCTTTCTTTGGATCATATCAATGGTGGCAGACTCACACACTGAAGACTTTGCTGGACTAAACAAATTATGATTCCTTTGAAAAACAAAAGTTTTAAAACATTTCTATCACTGTTTTTTGACCCACTGGTTTAAAGTCAATGTGAATCCCTGTTTGCAACCCATTTTACATCTGTAATGTGACGTACTTCTGAGTGAATCAGTGTATTCAATTAGAGTAAAGACAGTACTTGATTTCATCCATCTTGAGTTAATTGGATTGTGAAAAGTCTGCATTCCATATCAGAATGGAGCCAGACCTGAATGCGAGTTTGCCACAACAATGCCTAAATTGGTGGCTAGCTGACATCAGCGCAAAAGGAAAGTAGTCTCAGATGAAGAGCAAGTTACAACATTTTGATCAAAGGTTGAAATAACTTTTCTTTTTCTTTCTTTTTTTTTGTTGGAATAATATGGTGATGAAATGACTGATTAAATGATCACAATAAGACCAGGAACATGCATTAAAAAAGCAAACAGGGTCAATTTTGACATTGTTCTTAAAATCATTAAAGCTAATATAATGAAAGTACAGAAACACTATGTAAGCTACAGATAAATCATTTTATGATCAACTGCCACAAAACAAAGAACACAACATTAGAAGCATGTAAGCGATGTAGATTTGTTGTCTCTTTATCAGTGAGGAGTATGCAATCTTTTCCTCTCTTTGACATATTAGCTCCTACATTTAGCCCACATGCAATCACATGGCTTTTTCTTGCACTCTAAAAGAGACTTACTGAATATGCTTTAATTAAAACAAACCATTCACTATTCAGAATTACAGTTACTATGTCTTACAACTCTGTAAGATGACTTGGTGTCTACTTTCTATATTGGTAGCCATCTACATTTATAGCAACCTAACTGAAATTGAATCACATTAGCAGCTGATCTGAGACACTCTTCTACGCCAGGAACTTTGCTAACAGCCATTCACCCAAATAACAACCTCAGAACTCGCAGATAATAGAAGAGATAAGGAGATAATGTACACAGCTATTTCTAACATTAGCATGTAGCTTGCAATGCTAAAAAGTCAAGACTCTAATAAGTACATGAATATACCCAGAGATGGTATAATTAAGAGGAGATGGACCATTTATAAAAAAAAATACATCTGAGCAAAATCACAGCAAGTCCCTCCTTTCTGTTAAAAAAGAGCCAATTGCCTTTTTGATACTGGCATTAATTAGACCAGCCTGAAAAATACAGCTTTTTAGCATGATTTTGAGCTAAAGAAACAACATTTTATCAATGTTGTCAGATTGTATTGATTTTTCATTAATTTTATGAACGTAATTTTGACAAGCAGTTTGGTTGATTTCGTTCTTTCCCCATTCAAGCAGATATGAACTGTACTTGTATACTGATTGCCTACATTAAAAAAATGGCCACTGAGTGAACCGACTTGACTCAAAGGGACTTTGCCATAACACAAATGAATACTGGATAATATACTAAGTAAAAATGTATCCCTTAACTCCATTTCGAAAATACTTTGTAAAGCTCATCAGCTTAAACATGCTGTCCAGGTAGGTAGCTCTCAATGGTTTGTGGCACAGCCTGTATATATTTTTTAACCTTGCAACCCAGCTGTGCTCAGGCCTCTGGGTTCCCTCTGCAGCTTATCCTTATAAAGAACATGGGGTGGAATAAAGGGCCAACTCAGGCAACCCACAGCCAATAAAGGGCCAACTCAGGCAATCTGCAGCCAGAGTAATTCAGCCTCATTAGCACGCTTAAAGCTTTGTTTGGGACATGGAAGTGCAAAGGCATGTAATCAGATACAGTAGATACTGTAGGCTACAGTAGCACCAGTGCATGAAACCCAGGAATTGATTATATGCCATCAACTCATGACCTCTATTTCTAGACCAGCCAAAACAATGTGAGACACTGACCTGAAAGGGCAACAGAATTAGTTGTAGTACAAGACTCTGTAATATTGCAAAAGAGGATTAGTGGGTGGTCGGGGGTCTCCACCCATGCAAACAGCTGGGACCCCAATCCAATCTCGACTCCCATAACTCCAGTCATTAAGATGCGGTATAGGATTGAAATCCTGCATTTACAGCAGGGTTATTATTGTTTTGAATTTTGAATATAATTTTTAGTTATTATTTCTATTTTAATTTTAATTTGTCCTTTTAATTTACAGTAATATAGTATTAGTTTAATTTTAGCTTTGCCAGTACATTTAGTATTTGTCCAATTACTGTACATTAGTTTTTATTTCTATTTTATTTTTCATTTGTCCTTTCAATTTAGTTTAGTTTTCATTAGTTTTTGCTCCTTCATTTTTTTTCCCAGTATTTTTTTTCCAGTGTTTTCTAGTTTCAGTTTAGTTTTAGTTTTTCAGTAAATATATTGTTTAGTTTTGAGGTTTAGTATCTAAAGGCTACCATAGTTAATGCATTAACTGATATCATTTAAATACAGTATGTTTAATGTCTCATGGACGTCTAGTGTCATCACTGTCTGGTGGCATTTTCATGTGTAATGAAGGCAGGTTGTAATTGTTTTAAAGTTTATAATATAATATGTATCAAATACTAAGTCTACAATTAATTTGTGGTCATTTTAATTGTATTTTTATGGAAATCATATAAATGTATTTTAGTTTAATTATTCCAATTACTGTATGTTTTTTATAAAAAAATTTATAACACTAATATTTAAGTTATTTAAAAAAAAAAAAAAAAAAAAAATATATATATATATATATATATATATATATATATATATATATATATATATATATAAAAATAATAAGAAAAAACAATTCACCACCCAGTCCTTTTATGGAGAAAAAAGGACCTTTCTTCTTTTAAACAACATATTAGTGCATCTAAGATGACACTATCTACTTCAGTCTGAGTTTGTCGGCTGTTTGAGTGACAAGGAGAAACCGTATCAAGGTCATTTTCAGAACATGCCTGTTCAAAACAACTGTTCGGGCTGGTCTGCAGCCCTGACTGATATAAAATGCCATATAAAAGTGACTCATGTAGATGTGAATCAATATATATATTGAAATTATCACAGTGAAAGAATATGAGAGATGCTTTCTGGACTTCCACATTTAGAAGCCTGCTATAATCCACAATATCCTACAGTACATTGACTATACACATTTACTGTATGTGTGAATCAAAACTCTGATTTAATCTCTGGTAAAGATTTGGTCTGTTGTTCTTGGAAAATCCATAAACACTTTTATTGATTTTAATACTACTTCTGGAAAAAAAATTACATTAATCAAAATGGAAAATTGCATGAAATCCTGATATTTACCAGTCGTTGCACAAACTCATTGCACAAAGAATCATATGATACAACTTTTGAGGGTTTCATTATCTATATGACAATAATACCTTTCAAAGCAATAGCAGTGACACTGAGTAAGGAATTCACTGGAAATCTAAAAAAATAAACTGTGCCTACTTCTGTCTTTGTTTTTTTAGCACCCAATTCACTAAAGTAATTATGCAAATCTGGTACTGGCACAAACACATTCAAAGAAATTAGATTTGAATGAAATTTACACAGTGCAATCCCCCAGTTTGCATGTCAGTTCTGAGTGCTAGGTTGTGAAGGATGCAGCAGACTACTGCGATCAGGCATACTATACTTGGACAGCGTTGCTCCGCCAGTGGAATCCAGGAAACTAAATCGAAATACCATGTTTTTACTATTTTCATAAATATGTGCATTGTCCATCTGGATATATACATATCCTGTTATAATGTTTTTCTTCATCATTTGAACTTTATTTGATGAATTACTATTGCCTGCTGCAATTAACACTGCACAATTACTTCCCAAAGAAAGCAGATGATAAAAGCCTTTTGTGAACAAGGCACAATTTATAAAAAGCCTAATTTAAATAGAAAAGAGACATGTTTGCACCAAAAACAATCATAATAACTTAATTTACTGTAAATGCGTATTGTGCAACACAGAATGTGCCACAATACGACGAATGCTTTTGCAATGAAATGCCGCATGAAAATGTGCTGCAACTGTTCAGTGAATTTGAATGTCAGCTTGTGATGATATTGCCATGGGTAAATTGAATCGCCAATGCCACCACACCTTCCTTATAGGTTTGACATAATGATAAAGGCTGAACCTTTGTCATTGTCAATTAAGCAGGCAATATTTTGGTGGCCACTGAATTTAGATGAACAGCCCACTGCAGCACCAGATCTTGTGTGGAAAAATAGCACCTACAGCTCCAAGGGGACTTACAAAGACAAACAGGACAAAGAAAGAACAGTCATACATTCTGATGGCAAACATTTACCTTTGCTCATCAAACGTTCCCTTCACATCACACAAACATTGTGTCCACTTAACATTTGCAGTGACCCTCTGGTCCAGAAAATGCATTATATGGTCGGTTAAACTAGGTTTATGGTGTTCTGACCATAAGGGAACAATGAGGACATCTCTCTCTGCCTCCATCAGGTCCATGTCATGCCTTCAGTTGCTCCTTGGACTTTAAGCTCATTAAGGGCCATACGCATCATGAACCGGATTAGGGCATAGGTCTGTTAGGGCACAGCATGAGAGCAAGGCCCTGTAGAGTAACAGTGCTGTCTACAGGCTCACACTAAAGAAACTGTGAGGATATATACTGTACAGTAATTGCCATTGGCCCACAATTTATGTTAGTGATGAATAACTAGAAGTTCAGTAGTCTGCAAAAATTTTGACTTATGCACAACTCAAATAATTCACTTTTTTTTTTTTTACAATTCATGGCTGCTTTTAATCCATCAACGTTCTTGACCCTGTTTGCTTCAGTTGTGTCTTACAGTATGCACAATTATAATATAACAAACAAAAAAACAACAAAAAAACAGGGATGAATCGACATTATGCCACTAATGCTCTTCATAGAGCTCAACTTGAATAGAACCTGGAATATGTTTAATCAATGAAAGATGGAGAGATGTGAGATTAGAGGCTTCTCTCAAACTATCAACCTTTTAGTGTGTTACACCAAGGGACACAAACCAATTCTCTTTTGTGGATGTAAAACATTCTTCTCTTTAATTCTTGTGCATATCATTAGAAAGCTGCAGTGTTTATGGGCTTTACATAGTCATTACAGGAGTTTAAAATATTGGACATAAATTTACTAACAAAGTTGGTAAGCAATTATGTATGTTTAAGTTATGTAGTTATACTTTCGAAATTTTAATGTTTATTGCAATGTTTACTTCCATTGTAGATGCCTTACTATAACCACTATTTTGAATAAAAATAAATAAATAAAAACTGAGGGAGGAAGAGTCTAAATTATTTTCTGTTTTAATCGACGTTGTTTTTTTTTTTTTTTTGTATTGTATTTGACCTGGAACATTTCTTGTACCTTCTCTTGCTTTATCTCTCCCAGCCTCTCACCACACCCTACAATCACACCTTTTCCATCTATTGGCACAATTTCACATTTACTTCAGCCCCCTTTAATCACAGCAATGATTGGCCTCAACCACTGTTTCTGCCTGGCAGATGGAGACTGGGGTTATAGAGTGGACAGGGCAGTGTAGGTGCCAGGAATGCAGAACAACCACAGGTACAGTAAGTACGTCTGAGGGGACTACTGGGTTTCATCAGATGTTCACTTTCTCGCAGCCGTTCAGACTCTCACGCAGATGAATATAAGTAGTGATTACAAAAACATTCTACTAGTTTCAAACCAAACCTCTGCATTGTTATCAAATGGCAGAAATGATCAAATGTAATGTAATATTCATACTAATTTTAAAATTCTGTTAACTACATAAAAAGCTTTGAATGGTCTAGCTCCGCAGTACTTAAGTGACCTTCTGTCACACTATATTCCATCACGTTCATTACTATCACAAAATTCTGGCCTGTTAATAGTTCCTAGAATATCAAAATCCACAACTGGCTCCTAATTCCTATTTGTCTCCTAAACTATGGAATAGTCTCCCTAATACTGTTTGGGATGCAGACACACTCACTCAGTTTAAGTCTAGACTTAAGACTCATCTATTTAGCCAGGCATACACCTAAATTATCTATCAACTCACAATTAGGCTGCTTTAGTTAGGTCTGCCAGAACCAGAAACATTTCTCATAAACTCTGCAATAAATTGAATGGCATCTACACTAATATTATTCTATTTGTTTCCCCGTCTCAACCCCGGGATTCATATCCTGAGGTTACCAGAGCAGTCCAGATCCAGCTACATTCTTGCTTGGTGTCGGACTCCACTGCTACGTGTCTCTGAGTGATGATGACAAACTACAGCTGGTGCCAGCCAGACATCACTTTGGTCTTTTACGATGGACTTTAGAGGATGAACTGATGCGAGCTCCAACTGTAAAACATCAGATATTTCATATGCCACTGCCTGAAAATTGGTTTTAGGATGGACCCCACCGAACCTCACCGAAATGACCTGCTGGTTGAACTGCGATGCACCTCACTGATCTCTGCCTGATTAACCTTGGTCTAATGATGGACTACACTCTTAAAATGGAATACATAGACTATCAATTAATTGCCAACAAAACCCTTCATCAGCCAACTAACAAAGGCAATGCATCAATGTGAATTTCTGCAGTTCATGAACTTCATAGACATTAGTCATTAATCGTATAGTTCATACAATATCTTTGTTTAAACACTGGCCTTTAACACTTACTTAGTTTACAAATTTTAAACCATGACTTGCACTGCACACAAATAACTAATACTGGCATAATATTCATGCTGGTTAGCCAGAGGGGAACTGGCCCCAACAGTGAGCCTGGTTTCGTGCAAGGTTGTTTTTCTCCATTAACCACTATCTTATCGAGTTTTGTGTTCCATGCGACAGTCACCTTAGGCTTGCTCACTGGGGTTCTAAATACAATTATTATTTAATTATTTAATGATTTATGTTTATACACAATTTACAATCATATTTAATCAAATTATACAATGATGACTCTAAGACTTTATCGATATTACAGTTTCATTGTCTGTTAAAGCACAATTTTCTGCTTTGAAACAATATGTGTTGTGATAAGCGCTATATAAATAAAAATGACTTGACTTAATGCATAAACTGCTGCCGTCCACCCCTGAGCTTTCTAAAATCCTAAAATTTATATCTTTTCCTTTGAGTGAACATTTCTGGAGATTGCTTATTTACACCAGTAGGTGTGACAAATGAGTGTCTTTTATGTTATGAGCAATTAATTCAGTCATTGACTGAACTGATTCATTAAAAAACACATGTGAACGAGAATGAATCATTCAAAAACACTGATTTGTTAATTAACGAAACACCACTATTTTAAAGCCAGAGAGTGCAGTGCAGAAACCGGAGCTGTGCTTAATGCTTTTGCTTCTTTTGGAGCTATTTTCACTGGCGGAGAAGAAATGCAATTTTCGTCTGAAACGTAACTTATTTAATATTATTTAATTGTTTATTGAACTATTGCTTAAATACAGTACACAAGCCATTTTGCAACAGAAGCAGGCTGTTCCCTATCTGTCCTCACTTGACGTTGTGTCGATGTAGTGACACTAGGGGTCATACTTGGGAGCCCCAAACACCTCTGCTTTTTTTTAAAAAGGCCAATGGGAATTGGCGAGTGGAATTTGCATGCCACTCTCCCGGACATACGGGTATAAAAGGAGCTGGTATGCAACCAATCATTCAGATTTTCTCTTTGGAGCCGAGCGTTTCTATTCATTGAAGCTGAATTCATCTGCGAGTTCATTCACCTCATCTGCTGGATTTTACGGCGCATTTCAGCGGCTTCTCCCCCTCTGCACCCGTGGAGTGCAGAGAACGCCCCTGGGCACTTCGGCAGAATAACAAAAGAGTATATTCTAAAAAAAAGAGTATATTTTCATTCTAAAAGAGCGGCACACACTTTTAAAAAATGCCTTTCCGTTTGTGTGTTATTCCTGGTTGCGGTCATTATCTCTCTGCTTCCGATGGTCACGATTGCTGTCTTACGTGTCTGGGCGCTGCCCACGTGGAGACATTGTTCGTGGATGGCTCTTGTCCTCATTGCGAGAACATGACCATGGCAATGTTGCGGTCACGGCTTGCATTCGTAAGAAAGCAAGCCATCCCAGCGGCTCCCTGCCTCGGTCCTTCTACCTACGGGTATGAGGGCATGCCAGTTAGCACTGGGGCGATTTGGGGACATCAATGGGACCACCTCCGCCGGGTATCCCCCCATGGACATCCCATTCCCCAGCATGCATGCTTGCCCCGGTCGGGTGCTTGGACGAGACTGCTGGCTCATCTCAGGGCGAGTTTGACTTCTTGTTCATAGCTTGGGAAGATGATGAGTTATCGAGCACAGCATCAGAGAGAGCGGGCTCGTCCAGTTGGTCGCAGAGGCTTCGACTGGGCTTCCTCCTTCGGAAATGGTCGCCCAGTGCCAGGCCAACGTGGAAATGATGGACATGCTTTCCCGGGCGGCCGCGAGCGTCGGGATAGAGTGGAACCCTTCACTCTCCACCCACGGCCACGCCCCGCCCCGTTCCTTTCTTTTGGAAGTGCATGAGGAGCTGACAAGATCGTGGGAGGCACCTTTTACTGCCCGGTCCCAGTCTTTCAGCTCCCCCGCTCTCACTACCCTCGATGGTGGAGCGGCCAGGGGGTATTCGGTGATCCCCCAGGTGGATAAGGAGCTCGCGGTGCACTTGTATCCGCAGAGCACCACCACCTAGCGTGGGAGCCCGAAGCACCCGTCCAGGGCCTGTAGGTTTACATCGTCTCTGACGATTAGGGCCTACGGTGCCACTGGACAAGCCACCTCCACCCTGCACGCCACGGCTCTCCTGCAAGTACACCAAGCCAAGGCGATAAAAGAACTGCACAAGGGTAGTTCTGACCCGGGATTGATGCAGGAACTGCGCTCGGCGACCGACCACACTCTCCGGGCGACGAAGGTCACAGTGCGGTCCAGGAGCGGCACCTTTGGCTCAACTTGGTTGAGATGCAAGAGGCTGACAAGGCACGGTTCCTTGACGCCCCCATCTCCCAGGTTGGCCTGTTCAGCGACACCGTCAAGGACTTTTCCCAGAAGTTCTCGACAGTGAAGAAGCAGACGGAGGCCATACAACACATCCTGCCACGGTGCGGCTCAAGACCCCACACCCCGTCTGCTCATCGCCAAGGGCGTCCTCCTGCAGAAACAACACTGGCTCCGCCACAGCCCGCCACCGTGGCCCGGTCCCCGGTGTGGAGCCCAACGCAGGAAGCAGACGCAACCCGTCTCATGGCCGGCCGCTAAGAACCCGAGGAATGCTTCGAAGCGCCCCTGAGATGGGCGACCCAGGGGCGAGGAGACCTGCTTCTCTGGAGCTGATGAGCAGACCACTCCATCCCCCAGTGGAGGGCCGGGAGGAGAATCCTTTGTTTTCATTTTTTGCCGCATGCCCAAGAGGCTGCGGTACCCAAAAATTCAACAAAAGAGTGGTTTTCTCATTTTCAGGGTCAAATATCCAGTGCGCACGGCCATCGTCATGACCACAGTCCCATTTTTGCAGGTATGGCGCTCCAGAGGCGGACCCCCCCGCCCCTGTGCACCCAGCTGTGGAACAAACATGCCCACACGGGATTGGTTCTACGGGGACGAGATTCCTCCTCCCCCCTCCATCTTGTGGGCGGCAGGAGCCAGGTAAGTGCTTCGATGTCCCTGAACTCAGCATGGCCAAGGGGCTCGAGTCCCCTCGACGTGGCACCTCGAGCTCCACCCCGCCGCGAGGCCCCACCCACCGGTACATCCGACATGATCATTCCCTTGGTCCCCCTCGCCCAGAATCTCCACTTCTGGAATCTCCACGTCTGGCCCTTGGACGGGACGCAGAAGACCTAAATGGCCTACCACCCGCGGTGGTAGACACGATCACTCAGGCTAGGGCTCCCTCTATGAGGTGCCTGTATACCTTGAAGTGGCATCTGTTCGCTAAGTGATGTTCTTCCCAACTCGGAGACCCCCAGAGATGCGCAGTCGGATCGGAGCTTTCCTTCCAGCAGGAGAGGCTGGAGGGGCGGCTGTCCCCCTCCACCTTGAAGGTGTTTGTAGCCGCTATTTCGGCTAATCACAATGCAGTAGATGGTAAGTACTTGGGGAAGCAGGACTTGATCATCAGGTTCCTGAGAGGCACAAGGAGGTTGAATCCCTCCAGACCGCGCCTCGTCCCCTCGTGGGACCTCTCTGTAGTCCTTCGGGGTCTAAAGGGAGCTCCCTTTGAGCCCTTGGAGTCAGCTGAGCTTAAGGCACTCTCTTTGAAGACTGCCCTCCTGATTGCACTCACTTCCATCAAGAGGTTAGGGGACCTGCAGGCGTTCTCTGTCAATGAATCGTGCCTGGAGTTCAATCCGGGTTACTCTCACGTGATCCTGAGACCCCGACCAGGCTATGTGCACAAGGTTCCCACGACCCCTTTTAGGGATCAGGTGGTGAACCTGCAAGCGCTGCCCCAGGAGGAGGCAGTCCCAGCCTTGGCGTTGCTGTGTCCGGTGCGAGCTTTATGCATATATTTGGATCGCACGCAGAGCTTTAGTAGCTCCGAGCAGCTCTTTGTCTGCATTGGTGGACAGCGGAAAGGAAGCGTTGTCTCCAAACAGAGGATTAGCCACTGGGTCATTGACGCCTCCCCTTGGGAGGGACACCCCCTGACGTAGACACTTACGGCTCCCAGTTGGTTAACAAATTCCACTCTTTTTGGGGAGAAAAGAGAGGAAAACAGGCCTCGGCTGGGCTAGCCTGTCCCTATTGTTGAGCAGTCGACTTGTTCCCAAAGGACCGTTCGACGCTCATAATAGTGTTGGGGGAGGTTACATGATGGCCTGCTGCACTGGCTACGAGGCACACAGCAGTCTGCCTGTCTCGCTCCGCCTGTCAACGTAACACAGTTCAGCTAGTTGTGGCATTTTGTATAGGGACCCCTAGTGTCACTACATCGACACAACGTCGAGTGAGTGACAGATAGGGAACGTCCAGGTTACTTTCGTAACCTTCGTTCCCTGATGGAGGGAACGAGATGTTGTGTCCCTCTTGCCACAACGCTGAACTACCCGCTGAAATGGCCGGGACCTTGTCTCGGCTCCTCAGCACAAAACCTGAATGAGTGGTTGCATACCAGCTCCTTTTATATCCGTTTGTCCGGGGGAGTGGCATGCAAATTCCACTCGCCAATTCCCATTGGCCTTTTTTAGAGGTTTGGGGCTCCCAAGAGTGACCCCTAGTGTCACTACATCAACACAACGTCTCGTTCCCTCCATCAGGGAACGGAGGTTACGAAAGTAACCAGGATGTTTCTTTTTGAAATTTTTAAAATATGGTATAAAAGGAGTATAAAAAGCAAACATCAGTCACTTTTTCCTTTTGCTTTCTGCTTCATCCATATTATTGGTGTAAATGATCTTTTTATTCCAAGCTTGTAAGCTGAATCATGCCCAGTCATTAGTTTAAGATAGCAATACAACTCACACCCCTGCTCCAAACCATTCCCGGTCTCCATGGCAACAATGCAAACACTGGGCTTTCTTCAGACAGGGATGAAAAATCTAGTCAATTATTATTTCTGCTTTTCTTACCCCCTCACTTCCTTCTTAGCTGTTTCCTCTATTTTATTTTGCCAGCAAGGACAGAAACAACCAGAGGGGCTGTTGCTGACATCTAACATGATGTTTTCCCCAGTCAATTAAATCATCAATCAACTCCACCACTCCCACTGTGAGTGTTCGTGAGGAATGAGTCCAGCAGGTGTCCAATCACAGCAGAGACACCTGGGAGGAACACCGCATCAGTCTGAATCACAAATATGATTGACTACTGGCCAAATATAGAAGTGCTGCATCAGGTGCCAATATACCACAGTGTCTTCTCTTGCCTGAGAGATGACTGGGTGTGCAAGATTTCATTTCTCC
Source organism: Myxocyprinus asiaticus (assembly GCF_019703515.2). Lineage (NCBI taxonomy): Eukaryota > Metazoa > Chordata > Actinopteri > Cypriniformes > Catostomidae > Myxocyprinus > Myxocyprinus asiaticus. Next base: position 16,473,006 of record NC_059387.1, read on the forward strand.
CCACACCTCAAGACAAATACAGCTCAGGAGGAAGTTGCAGACTGACATTTGGTCGTGATGCAAAAGTCTGCATCACTCTGACTGTCTCATTCACCAGAGCACTTTTTGTATCTCTTGTGGGTAAAGATGTTGAGGGCAGTAGAGTACGTCTGGGCAAAACAATCTGCTACGCCAAACATGAATGTTTTCACTGAGGCTGTCAAATGCAGTTTTTGCCTGAATGTTTCAGGAACTGTTCACCAAAGAAATGGCAGTTCTGTAATTTTCTCACCCTCAAGTCATTTTAACCCCATAAGCTGTATCTTTTCTGGAAGAGTCTTTATGCAGGTCTGTGATGGAGAGCCTGTGAATCGGTCTCCATCATGGGATTTTAAAGTGTCTAAAGGACAAGTTTCTTATTTTACTCATCATTTTACAATATTTATTGGGGTTTTGTTTATTTCAGTTATTTAGAAAATCTGTTATAATGTGCAAATTATGTTTATATCCATCCTATTTATTGTATCTATTGGTGTTTTAACTCATTTTATCTCTCGTTTTTATTTAATGTGACTTTTTTTTTGTACAAGAATGGGGAGGTGAGGGTTAATTTTGAAATAATGGTATGTTCCAATTGGAAATGGTGGGGAAATTTTATATTTAAGCCAGCTGCCACTTGAGGCACAGACAAGATAAATGACATGTGTTTGGAGCACATGGGACAAGGTTGCTAGCACTGCTTGAGAGCAACAAAATATGGCCTCTATAGTTTAGGGAGGGGAGTAGGTAGTGCTCTTAGTACCAAAAACAGGCCTAGCTTGTTAGACTTTTATTTTTTATGTTTGCTTTTAAACACTTATTTATTTGCACATTTTGCACCTGGATTAAACATATTTTTGGAACACCATGCCTCCTCTCTGGTGTGATTCTCCTTGTGACTGCCTTGGTCCCTATCACAAGGTCCTTTCCATTTAATGACAGGTCCCCTGTCATTCATTATTCATTCAAGTATGAAAAAATGGCATTTAAGGGGCCGTTTACACGACAACGTTTTCAACTAAAAACGGAAAACCTTTTATGCGTTTTGGCTGTTCGTTTAGACGACAACAGCGTTTTGGGGCCTGAAAACGCAAACTTGTTTTTGAAAACGATGCAGTTAACATCTCCGTGTAAACATACAAGAATGAATTTGTGAAAACGATGATGTTATGCGCACGTGTATTACATGTTCAGTCTATAGGCATGCGCGAGTACTTCAAAACAATGCGCGAGACATTCAAAACTACAATGGCGGACTACAGGACTGTGTTTGTGCTGCTCAAGATTTTGTCCAGACAAAATTGCTCGATGCTTTCTCCATCTTCATTGTTTGTATTCACAGCTCTGTGGAAGAATGCTTATGTGCGCAGGCGCGTAGTGTTTCTTTACAAAGTGACATCGCCAGCTACTGGCCTGGCATGCATAATACAGCGCTTTTAGTCATTTTCGTGGATCCGTGTGAACGGGGATCGTTTTGACAACGTTGTCGTCTGTTCGCGAAACTTTTCAAAAATGCAAAGGAAAAACTTTTCCGTTTTTAGTACATCGTTGTCATGTAAACATACCCTAAAACAGCAAGAGAAGGGTTCCTTTTAGTTTTATTTTATAACCTACTGTCAGAAGAACAGCTTTTAGTCATCTACGGTGTCAATACCTCTAAAAACTTAGACATTATTATCAATATTATTAATATTATATATTTTTTTTTATATTTTTTATTTTCATTTAAAGTTTATTCTAATCAACCATGGGTAATAAAGTTAACATATGAGTTTTGAGAAATCTACTGTCACAGTCTGTCTCCCTCATGTTTCATAGGACTCTTATTTTGAAGTGTTTTCCCAGACTACATTTCCCAGTATGCACTGCCCTCATCACTGCCATCTGTTCCTGATTTTTCTCACCTGTTTACCATTCCCTTATTAGCTTTTGTATGTATAAATACCCTCTAGTTTAGTTCCTTTGTCAGTTCTTGTTTGTTGTTGTTTTTGAGTTCCTGTTTGTTTCCCTGTCATTTTTATTAAAGCCTGCACAGATCCTACATCTCCCGTCTCATCTCAGCAACCATTTGTTACATCTACTACAGATACATCTACTACTGATACAATTACAATGCCACACACACAATAAATCACACCAATTACCAAACTGTCACAAACTATTGCAAAGTAGATTTGGAATGCTATGACGGTGTGCAAATATTGATGAACGATCCCTTTAGGATTAACAATGTACTGCAGAATTCTTATTGTTAATCCAAATTCCCTCTCTGGGATCCTGTCAAAACTGTCGTTTTAGGGCTGCGAAAGAGCTACTAGACCGTCACCTCATTTAGGTGTACCAGACAACTCTATTGAACTCTTCTCTGTCCCAACCCAAAACACTTCCTGAGACTTTATCAACTTTTCAACTAATTAAGTTTTCCTCCCTCTTTTTTCTCCTTTGAGTTGACCACATCTTTGATCTATGATTTTTTTTTTTTCATATGTAAACTCAACATCATGTGTTACTTGAATTATACACTGTACCTCTTCACAGTTATTTTTGGCAGATTAATACAACTCCAACAAACCATCAAATTACCAGTAGTCTTTCATCAACATTAGACACAGTTCAAGTGCTTTCTCACTGTCGGCTCATCTTTGTGCCGTCTTCAGTCATGGCAGTACATAAATACATCAAGCTATAATGTGCAATTCCACGGCATCTCATGGAGATGTTATGACCCTCAACTAGTGATTCTGATGTCTCTCAACTGCAAGATGTCTTGGAGAATTTGGACCATTAAAACAAAGCACTAAGCGTGAAGCATATTTGTTGAGCTTGGGGTGAAAAGTTTCTTGTTTTTTTCCACTGCCATGCTTTTGTAATTACTGGGGCCATTGATTTCTGAGTTATGTGTGAAATAATTAAAACTGCAAATCAGAAATGCCAAGTATTTCATTGGTGCAAATCAATAAGTGAAGTCAACAGGAAGAAGCACTTCTTCGCTTTTCTTACCAAGTGGTATTTCCACACTTTCTCTACTTTACTAACTCTCTTCCTCACCTGCTCCTCAGATAAAATACATTCTGCTCCTTATTAAAGCTGAAGTGCAAGTTCTAGTACAGAATTGCAAAAATAATTATTGTTCTCAAACAGGTTTTCTGAATACTTCCCCATCTTCCATCAGTCAGACAAACAGATAATCCCACCCAAAACTCATGCTATTGGTTGAGCCAATGTTGTTGTCTTGGGCTGGTCGGGATGCTGAAATAAAACAGCAATATTTTGATAGCACCACAAAGCCAGTTTTCACACTTTTCTGGAACATTTAACATAAAATGGCTTCTTTTTATTATCTCTACATAGTATGCTGTGACACAAGAAAGTATTTTAACATAAAAAAAATTACACACTTCAGATTTAACATTCACCATTCGGTGACCTTAAACACCTGTTCTGTATGGGCCAAATGGGATCACTTCAGATGCCTTAAGTTCCTGAGATAATCTAAGCCTCCTGAATCATATCCCCAAGTCATCTACACTGATTTATTTGTTTTTGCTCTCTGTTGTAGTTGACATTATCCAAGAACCATTTTATAAATACTCTGCCATTTCTAACACTTGTTCTACAACCCATCGATTTATTTCCCACAATGAAAATGGCCGCATGGTAATACATTTTCTTCGCCCTTTCAGTTTTTTGGATGTAAGTGGTTTGTCTACAAAATTACAACATTTACAATAAAAATATCATAAACATAGTACATATTACCTGTTTGCTATCTTAAATGTCTTCTGAAGTCATAAGATATAGAACTTTGTGAGGAATGGAAAGAAATTTCTTTTGTTTTTCACTGATAATCTTAATAAACCCTTCCCTGAAGCACTAGTTTGCGTTCATGTCCAAAATAAAACCAATGGTGTGTCATGTTCGGTTCCTAGTATGCATTCAAAAAACAATGTTGTTTTGGTGTCAATGACATCAATGTGACAGTTTTTTTTTTTTTTTTTGGAGCTTGACAGACGGGGTCACTACGAACTCCTGTTGTATGCCAAGAGCTGTAACAATCCTTCAAAAATGTCTACTTTTGTGCTATGCTGAAAAATAACAGTATACAGGTTTGGAAGGACAGAATTTTCACATTTTTAGGTGAGCTATTACTTTAAAAGATGTATGAGTTTGACGTTCAATATTTTTGCTTCAATATTTAATTTATTCATTAGAGCCAAAGGTTTTATGACTATAATCAAATCAAATGGATATGTGAGCACTGCATAAATTGGATTACAGGATTAATGCATATCCACAATTTATGTTAAATGTTTGTAAATGCATTTATCCAAATAATTCTAAAGCATTACAAAGAGCATTGTGAAATCTAATCAAAGTGCCCTGGAACATCCCCTTCAATCGAGATACTCAGCAATCAATACAAAACCAGAGGAACCAATGTTACACATAATCCAAAGAGTTCTTATCTGGTTATGAAGGTGGGGTAAAGAGGATTTAGGATGTGACACCTAAATTGTTAGCCTATGCTGATTAGGTCTCTGAAGAAAGAATTATGCAACTAGAATACTGCAGTTTAGAAGAGGGTGCCTTTGCTTTACAAATGAAAGTTGGACCCGAGGGGGGCACTATATTTAAGGACGGCATAGCACTCAAAGTCAATTTACAAATCAAATACATATCGCCTTTTCTGTGTCACAATAAAAGCTCCTTTCGGTGTCAAAATAAAAGCCCCAGGTGGAGGTGAAGTAAACAGGACAAACATATATTACTTTTGTATAACGCAAATCTAATAATCAAAATAATAATGATAATTATTAGCATTATATAAGCATTATATTATAATACTAAAACCTGACGTGTTTAGTATTCTGCAATGTTCAACTGTTTTTCAAAAATAACTCAGTGAAGTAGCTTTGCACTCCTTGTTCAGTCACAAAAATGTATTAGTAAAAACATTTGAAGGACATTTTAAATAATTAATATTTTAAATAATGCTTTTTATTAAGATACTATGTATCATTTTAAATTAAATATAAATATAAAGTGCATATCAATGAAAATATTAGAATTTCATTCTCCCTTGTGATTATTTATTTATTTTTTATTTTTTGGAGGATTTTTCCCCTTTTTCACCCAATTTTGGAATGCCCAATTCCCAGTGCGCTTTTAAGTCCTCGTGGTAGCGTAGTGATTCGCCTCAATCTGGGTGGTGTAGGATGAATCCCAGCTGCCTCCGCGTTTGAGACCATCAACCCGCGCATCTTATCACGTGGCTTGTTGAGCGCGTTGCCACGGAGACATAGCACGTGTGGAGGCTTCACGCCACCCACCGCGGCATCTGCGCTCAACTCACAACGCGCCCCACCGAGAACAAACCACATTATAGCGACCATGAGGAGGTTACCCCATGTGACTCTACCCTCCCTAGCAACCAGGCCAATTTGGTTGCTTAGGACACCTGGCTGGAGTCACTGAGTACGCCCTGGGATTCGAACTAGCGAACTCCAGGGGTGGTAGCCAGCGTCTTTTTTTTTGCTTTTGTTAGAACAAACCACATTTCACACAGGATGAAAGGTGAGTATAAAATACTTTATCCACCAGCTGTTTGTTTTCACCAGTGACAATACCGAAGAACCATGTCGACTTCTGAATGAAGCTCTCTAGAGTAACTTGTTCACACTAGAGGTCTTCACAGGTCCAAAAATTTGTGCCCGAAACCAAAGAGACCCGGAAATGTACTACCCGGACGCGAACCGGACCTGTCTATTATTTGAAAGCTGGGACCCGGACCCGGCCAGGAGACACAGACCCGATCGACATCGATTTCACAGCTGATTGCTATTAACAAGTTAATTTACAAGTTGTGAAAACAAAACTTTGTGTCTTACCTAATGTAACGTTAGTAGCCTTCTCCCCTGTGCCTGGCCGTGACGCATATAATCCATCCTTCTTGCCAAGAAAGTTGGTAAAATACATCCAGATTTTCTGTGATTCCTCTCTTGCTTATAGAAACAGCATAGCTAATCCATTCATTATTTCAGCTTCAAAAGTGCACTTGCTGTCACGGTGATGGATGACAAACGCGACTTGTTTAGAATCAGCTTTGCAGTTTTTTTGTATCTCGCATAAGATAACTTCAACTATTTGCCCTTTTGAACTAAAATAACGATTGCTCGTTCATTGCCTCGGCTGCTATTGTTAGCATTGCTAATTTGCTATTGTGTGCCTTAATACCGCTCTGCCTCTGACGTCACTCAGCTTGTTGTGGCTCTGCTCCGTTTTTCACCTTATTTCCCGGCCCACACTTTCTCATCCTAATTTTACAATGTTACAAGTTACAACACACACACACACAGCACCATCATCATCAGTGCTGTCTTCTCGGATCGACTCATCCGAGGTATTACACATAATGTTAAACAGACCTGGGACCTGCAGCAATAGAATGGGACCCGACCTGGCTGACCGTATAAAATGTGGATCCGAACCTGTAAGGATCCCTGGTCGGGTCTCGGGTCCTCAGGTTAGGGTGGACCCGTGAAGACCTCTAGTTCACACACAAAAAACAACCACAACTGTTTTCATTGATCACCTGATCTAAATCCTACATTCCTACATTTGGGGTAGTCGCAAATATACTGTTGCTTCGAAGACCTGACATTAATTGGGCCTGGACTCCTCTTTTAAATCAGACCAGTTCATGTAAAACCCCACTAAATCAGCCTGTGAGTGTGAGCTCCAGTGTGCTGGGAGATTTGTGGCATATTTTAGCCCCATAATTCTGTTTGAAACGCAGACATAAATACAACAGGAGTGGTGCATTAGTCGAACATGTAAAAATGACACTTCTAGCAAGAATACTCAATAATGTTATTGCCTTAAGTTTGAGTGAGTGCTACAATTCTGTGGCAGTCATTTAAATCTACAGGGCACATTTGTTACTCTGCAATAAAAAAGATACTATTCGCAGTGTGAGACAACTGCTGAAACTTCAAATAAATCAAGCATTATGAACCAACCAAATATTGAGCAAGCTTCATTCGGGACCTCAGTTTACATTTCTATTTATTTAAAAACTTCATGAAATGGTTTGACAAATGCAATTTTCGTTCTTTTTTCTTTTAGTTTCTTTCGTTTATGTCACAGCACAGACTATTGCTAGTCTGCAGCAGGTTGCATTGGGGCACATGCTCTTTCTAGAAAGCATTTTATTGGACAAAAATGTGCATACTCCCCTGCAAAGAGGATAAAGCATCAATATTTATGGTTCATTTCCCCAGAAATGAAATACTGCTGATGTTTCACGTGTATATGTGCAAAGTTTGTTCTGGTAAAGTTTTTATGCTAAACCTCAAAGCTAACAGACGTTAGCAGTACGTGTACATGTACAAAGTCTGATTTGTGCAAAGTCAGACTAACAGAGCTAGATAATGTGATTGTTGCTCGGCTTCATCCAGCATGTATACATGTTAATCGGACCACAATTGGCCTCTATGTTGTGCGCATGGTTGGAAAGACAGAGGTTATATGCGACATGTATTTAACACTTCCTCAGCTGATGTCCTTTCTTCAAATATTCAATTATGCATTGTATACTTGGACAGACAAATGAAGACTGTAGCTTGACTACGTAAAAACCTGTTTATAACTGCATGTAAAAATACTGACAAATAGACCACAAAACTACAATTTTGATTTCATTTATAAAGGCAGTTTGGTGCATTTGAAAATATGACTTGGCAGAGAATGCCTTAAAAAAGCCTCCGTGCTTTTGCCCACTACGCCACCACTACCTAATGTCAATTCATGTGCTTTTGTTCCTGGAGGAAAAATTCAGCAGATGTGCACAAGCACATGGTTTAACACGCTGATGCATGACCTCATGTAACTCCATGCAATCTATCGACTACACATGCAGCCACTTGCCGATGTTTCAGTTATCTCAACCTTGATTTATTGATGTAGATTCGCATTATTGTAATTCTGTTCTGTTCTATTTAATCTACAAATGAGAGAGTCATTACAAAGATTAATTGATTTCATTTACCAGTCCTTCTCAGTTTGTCCTGTGAAGGACTTCCTTTAGCTTTCGTCCTTTAGTACAATCCCCTTGGTGAGTGAAAGCATTGTACCCTCACCTAAGCAGGCTGCCTATTTATAGGTGTATAGAGCCAAGGTGCAACTATCCCTCTGTGAATGTTACCTCTGTAAGTCAGTACCACAACACAACATCCAGATGTGTGTGGACAGGTTTGACAATACTTGTGTGGGGCCAATTTATCAAAATGTTCTTACTAACATGTTGAAAACCAACTTGTGAGGACATTATTTTCAGTGGTCCTCACTATTTGAAATGTTCTGATTTAAATCTACTGCCACTAAAACGTTTGTGTGAGGATTAGGTTTATGTCTTTTGTTTGCATCTATGATATCTCCTCGCTAATACCTAGGGCTGGGTATTTATACAGATTTCCTGATACTTGTGATTCCAATTCACAAGTACTCAATTTGATTTGATCCCAATGCAATTCTATTCCAATTAATTTGGGTATATTTCAGTTATTTTGTCCATTTTGCTTACATACTGTACATATGAAAGAAATTCTCTCTCAGCTAATGCTGTTAATTACAGTATACAGGGGACCTTCTAACTTCCTACATTACTTCATTATATATATTATATTATTGCATGTTTATAATATTATATATTATATTACTACATTATTACGTTTATTGTTCGCATGCATAATTTCTACTACAGTTAAACGCATGTAAACCATCGCTCAATGCTCTGCAGAAGACATGTGCAAACAAATTAAACATAAGTTAAGCGAGTAATAACATTCATATATAATCCTAACCCTAACCCCAACCCTAAACTTAACCCTAACCTACTGAGACCAAAAACTGTGTTCTTTCACCTACTTCTTTGCAAGTCTGAATCAGAAACAGAATCAGCTTTATTGCCAAGTATGCTTACACATACAGGGAATTTGTCTTGGTGGCAAAGTGTAGTATCTAATGAAGATGTGATGTTAAAGGCACAGCGTGGCCGATTTTCAGGACATGAACGTCCGCAACATGGTGCCACTTGTTGGTAATTCAGCACATGAGAGCCGTTTTTTGGTGGCAATTTTTTTTTAACTAACTTGTCCGTGAGTTCAAGTTGAATGCAGTAAAACCAACCTGTTTGTGTGGATGTGAATCTGTTCCTGTGTGTGAACTGACCATTACATTTATTATTCATGATGAATGTTAGATAAGTGATGCATTCTGGGACATCACTTAGATTACCACAGTTCTCTCTCTCTCTCTGTCTCTCTCTCTCTTCATCAGTCCACCACTTTCTTAAAATACATGCTGTAGTGTGCTCGTAACAACTTTATTGGAACCCCAGAACAATGTGTCAATCAAGTAATCCCCTTTCCATTTTTAACCTGTGTTCCCTGCAATGGAAGTGTGGTGAGTGAGTGCTCAGTGTTGTAATGTTTGGACACATTAGTGGAGATTCCTCAGAGGAGATGTAATGAGATCTCTGCATGCATGCTGGGAACACTGTCGCAGTGGTGTGAGAGTGATTTGAGCATGTAATGGCCCTTTACTAGCCAGGAAAAGGCCGGAAGATTTCCTAATAAAGTTTGCATATCTACGTATTCCTCTTCTTTTCCTGCTTCTTTCTCTCTCTGTAAATGTTCTGGAGCTTAAAACTGAAGCGTGTAAACTTTTTTAATGTTAAAATGCTTTTTTTCCATACCCCAATTTATGTGAAGTAACCATCAATATTTCTCTGAAAGTGCACACATTCAGACTAAAAATTCTAATGGATGTTGTTTACTGAAGCCTTGTCATGATGTACATACTAGAGCTTACACAACTGAATAAGTATGTGCCAAGTTATTATAATTATAAATTAGGGTGACCTTATTGTAGTTGTCCGAAAAGAAGACACTAAGGAGCGGTGTGTGTGTGTATGTGGGGGGGGGGGGGGGGGGAGTAGTAACTTTAATACATTTACAATTATTTAATATAATATAAGAATAAAATACAATACAGTTAAACATTACAATGCAATACAATGCAATACAATACAATAATAGAATACAATTTTTACACAACTACACTTCACACTTTTCAGTCCTTCTGCTGTGCCCAGGTGTACTTCCCTGAATAAATTTTTTATGACAAACTCTCTCCTTTGGCTTTGGTTTTGTGCTTGCAACATAATATTTAGTATGGACAGAATTGGAATACAGACATAAGGCTTGTTTCTCCCCTCACATAGACTGACCTGTGTTCTTGTTAATTGTATTTTCTGACTTTTTTGCCACTGACATGACAGTGCCAGGTTTACAGGTCATTTAAAGAAGTAGCACTACAAATATCTTATGGACTGAGTTGTAAAATTTCCATCATGGTCTATTTTATCCGCCATATTTGTTTTAATTTCACAGATACTGTACATATTACATTTGCTATTGTCTCAATATGGTCAACATATTAAGTTATTAAAAATGGCAATATGTAGCATGTGCAAGTCTGATGAAACAGATATTCGTTTTAATAATTTGAGTCAGGGAAGTTAATTTTAAAAGTGTTCTTACATTTTTACGTCATTGATTTTTCTCGCTGAAAGTGGCACACTGGCGATCTCTCTCTACATACAGCGCGCACACAGGGAGCTTGTGTGCGAGAGAGAAGGAGACAGTGAAAGATTCATGATACGTAAAGATGGACGAAAATGATAGCGCAAAAATTCGAAGCCTTCTGCCATCTTTGTGACTAAACACGTTAATATGCAGAGACAACTATAAGTAAGCCATTTGTAGACTGATTTTCATGAAAAGATTAACCACTGTGGCTGTGTGGTGCTATCAACACATTGCTATGCTTGTTTGAGCAGCAATCAGTCTGACACAGCAACACTGGCTCAACCAATGGCATGACTTTGGGGGCGGGACATTCTGTTTTTTTACAACCAATCGAAGAAGGGGGAAGTGTTCAGGGAAACCTGTTTGGAAACTATCATTATTTTTGTAAATTCCATTCGGTGACGCAAGTGGTGCAAAAATTATATTTCAATTTTAAAATGGTTGTCCAGCACAATGCGCATGTTTTAATGAGAGGTGTTTCCTGTGAATTTAAAGAGGCTTTCCCTTATTCAACTGCATGAAGCGCTAAAACGCAATGCGGATTAAAATCTTTTCAGAAGCAGTCACTCGTACATTTGTACACACTAGGGCTGCCCCCTGATAGTCGACCAAAGGTTAGTCGATGAGAAGAGTCTTGGTCGACCAAGTTTTGGTTGGTCGGTTGGTCGCAGAAAAAACTCCACATAAAAACGACGAACACCGGTATTAGCGCTGGTTGGACGCTAGGTGGTACTATGGGGTAATTTTCATTAAGCAGGGTTAGGGTTAAACCTACACAATAAAGCAAGACACCTTGATTTGAAACTTTGAACTTAATTTTTTTTTATTTTAACTAAAAATTTAAATGAAACTGAAAAAAAAAAAATAAGTGCAATTAAAATGTGTGTTGTTCAACTAGAATGATGGTTTTACAACAGTTGTCAACATCTCTCTGGCAAAGAACCTACTTCATCTGTGTATTCTCTACCCGTTGGGTATTTTGTTATCTGGGAAAATACATCATGTGTGTGAATAAATTTGTTTTGTTCCCTCCTTCACGATATATATATATATATATATAGACAGAGAGAGAGAGAGAGAGAGAGATAGACAGAGAGAGAGCGAGTGAGAGAGAGCGAGAGAGTGCGAGAGAGAGAGAGAGAGATCGCAATATCCAATTACATTGCCAAACCGGGCTGAGGGTTCGGTTAATATTCTTGCTTTAGTGATTTTGCATTGAAAATTAAATTAATTTATTTAAAAAATGAAAAACTTAAATCAAACACATTTCTAAATTGAAAATGCACTCCAAATGAAATGAAAAAGCAATTAAAATAATGAAGTGATAAAAGAATAATATATACAGTATATATATATATATATATACACCTTTCCATTTACCGTCAGGCAAGAATCCGTCTAAACATGCAGGCGGAAAATTACTTACACAAATGAAGACATAAAAACAATTATAAATGTAAAAATAATAATTATAATAATGATAATAATCACTGAAATATAAATTATGGTTCGAGGTGAACGTGTTTTTGTATTATTATATGTTTTAATCACAAATGTCTAGGCTGCAGTTGGTCACAATGAACTGCTCTGTGGAAATAAAGTGAACTGAACTCAAAGCACCTCCTGAGCTGAGATGTCTGAGGTCATTTGCAACACTTGTAGATGATACTGTTCTTGCAAAAAAAAAAAAATTCAGAAGACAGAATCAAAGAAAGAGTGAGAACCTTTTACATGCCCATGTTCCACAAGACTGCACGCCTCCGTACAAACAGCGTGTCATACATGCGCATAGACGGCTTTTCTGTCATCTGTCCTTAATAATATAATAAAGTGTTTCTTCAAGCGTGTGTCTGTGTGTCTATGGGCAAATTATTTGTAATATTAATTTGATAATAATAGCCTCATAATAATAATAAGAATAATAATTTAATACATGGTAAAACGAGCCAAATATCATCTTGACATCGTCAAAGGCATCAGCTATTGGCGATCACTCTGACCATCGTCGATCCCCGAGATCATCGTCTGTCGGCACAACCCTAATGTGCATTTCTCTCTATAAATTAACAAAATGTTCAGACAGTCTCCTTGCTGATTTTTCCGACACATTCAGGATCATTACTGCTTTTGCCGGTGTCACTGCGGCTCGCTTCGTGTGCGCTTGTAAAATGTATATTTTAAAGGCTCATTATTACAGTTTAGTATTTCTCTGTAATGTAGAACAGTGTTAGCAATGTTACTTCTAATTTCTTTCTCAGCCCTGGAACTTCTGATGCATGCCCCCCCCCAAATATATATATTTAAGTAATTAAATTAATATCATAAATGTGCGACTAATCGACTAATGGCTTAAACTAATGACTACTAGTCAACTAGGAAAATCTTTGGTCGGGGGCAGCCCTAGTACACACATACAAACAATACAATTTGAGCATGTTATTGCTTCTTTTTGTGCCTTTATATGCTGTTTACAAAGCCTTAACAGAAGACTGACAATAACAAATGACTCTCCCCTCACTTGCTTGTAAGGTAAATCAAGGCATTACCACAGCATTCACAGACCACAGTGAGTGGCTCAGTTCTTATTATCCACACCCAATGCAGGAAACAAGCAATGCTTACTGTACTACCACAATCTTCCTGCTCTTTCCATCACGAGTCAGTATCATAAATTAAGAGGGTGGAAGTACGCTGAAATTGAATAACCCATTATTCCCATATAGGAGAGAAAATGTCTGACAAAACAGATGACACTGCATTTGCGGTACAACACATAGGCTATGACTCTAACATACACTGCAGGATGTCTAACAATATTTTTCCTTTTGTTTCACATGGCCTTTTACTTCTGTCATACGTTAAAGGAATAGTCCATCTAGAAATTATGATTCTACCATTATTTACTCACCCTCATTTTCTCTTTTATTGGATCTTATTCCAAAGAATGAAAGTAAATGGTGATTGAGACTGTCATTCTGCCTAACATCTCCTTTTATGTTCCATGGAATAAAGTTAGTCATACAATTTTGGGACAACATGAAGAATATTTAATGATGACAGAATTTTCATTTTTGGTGAACTCTTTCATTAAGAGGAAGTTTTTAATGATTCACTACATATACACAACATCCATTGCAGGATGTATGACATATTTACGCTAGCATCTGTATTTTTGCCTTACGTTTCACATGCCCTTGTGCTTTTGCCATACTTTGAGAGGATGTTTTTATGATACACTATCTCAGATGTGAAATATAATCCTTCCGTGCACTGATCTCTTGATTGAATTTCATCAGCGTTCCCTCCAGCCAATGGATGACTTAGAGCACACTGTAAACCCTTAAATACAGGCACAATTGAAGCTACATGGGGCATAAAAAGTGGTTCTCCATGCATTGTGCGCAAATGCAATGAATGTTCCAGTGAATGTAATAGGAGAGACGTAGTATTGAGATGAACCATTTCAAAAGAAAGTGACCTTTATGAGATATACACGATAATAAAAACAAGACACACATAAATGAAAAAGTGAAAATTTAGCAAACAATCTGTCACCTTTGGAAAATAACCATGATGTTTCAACCTAGTCTCATAGAATGAATGTTACTTTATCTTCATTTTGCAAACTGACTTTTACATGCCGAATTCTGTTTCGTTGCAGTTTTCTGGTGAAATTAACACTAGAGACGTTACAACAACAGTGCATTTTATTCACTTTCACACAAATCACGAGAATAACGGCTGATTATGACTATATAAACACTTATTTTTCACACTATTTCTCACACACTGCTATTTTATGACATCAAACACTTTTAATATAAAGCATTAGTTGAAAAACAATACATTTTAACGCTTGTATTACAGACTCACCTACATTTACACACTTATTCCATTGTGATTATCTTCCTCAGTAGCTCACTTCATAAGAGTGTTGGACTTTGAACTCTGAAGTCTGCAGTTCAAGCCCAGCCCGCATGCTGACACGTGAGAAAAAGCATCATAGAAGCGACATGAGATGACGTGGTTGCTTCAGAAAATGTGCTTTTCAATTCTCATTTTGTTTTTGGACACTATCAGTTAGGTTTAGGTGTTAGTTTAGGGTAAGGATGTCTGTTTTGTTTACCTCTCATTTGCTTTAAGAACACTATTGGATAGGTTTAGGTTAAAGTTTTAGGTTAGGGAGGGACGTTTCACTAATTAAAACCTCAGTCTAATATTCAGCTTGTCTGATTACGACATAATTTTACTCGCTGTTGGCACCCCTCACAGGAAAATTGAAGACAAACATGTAATAAGGCACATCATTTTGTTTTGCAAAAATGTTGCAAAGGTCACGTTTTGTTCATGAGACCAGACTGTGATGTTTAGATACAGTGTATTCAAGTACAGTGTATGGCATACACAGTAACTCTGTCTCAAAGAGCAATGCTGCTCTTGCACATTGTGTACAACAACTAACTGCCAAATAGTGCCAACTCTCTGTGATCCATAACGGCCAAACAAGGCCTTCCAACATTGCCTAAATCCTTTCCAGCTAATCCTGTACACAGGATCACAACTTTTTATTGTCTTCAAAAGCTCTATTACATTTTTACATCAACACTGATCGTGCTGTACTCAATCATTTTCCGTTATTAAAATTAACATCACACCCGATTTGCCAGACAACACACATTTTTGTACATCTTATTTCCTATAGGCATAAATATATTCAACTGAGATATGTCACCACTTTTTCCCTTCACACTTGCAGTGGAGTAATATAATCTCCAGACACAAACAGAGATAATAGTGTATTGAGAGAGGGAAAGGCAACACACTAAGTTTAACTACACTTTGTATGAATGTTACATTTACAGCATATATTCCTTTTCTGACACTACACAGTGAACAGGGGACTCTCCTCAACCACCACCAGTGTGCAGCATCCACATGGATGATGCAACAGCAGCCATAATGTGCCAGTACCCTCACCACACACCAGCTATTGGTGGAGAGGAGAGAGTAGAGTTATAGAGCCAATTCATGGATAGGGATTATTAGTAGGCCATGACTGATAAGGGCCAATGGGGGGAATTTGGCCAGGACACCAGGGTTACACCCCTATTCTTTTCAAGAAGTGTTCCAGGATTTTTAATGACCACAGAGAGTCAGGACCTCAGTTTAACATCTAATCCAAAGGACAGTGCCTTTTTTACAGTATAGTGTCCCCATCACAATACTGGGACATTAGGACCCAAACAGACCACATGTTGAGCACCCCCTGCTGGCCTCTCTAATACCTCTTACAGCAGCAAACTTAGTTTTCCCCAAGAGGTCTCCCATCCAGGTACTGACCAGGCTCAACCCTGCTTAGCTTCAGTGGGCAACCAGTCTTAAGCTACAGGGTGATATGGCTGCTTTAAATCTACTTTATCCTTTAGATCCGGGGGTTTCGACATCTACAGACCCATGGACCCTAATACCAGACTCTAAGCCAATTTAGGGGCCCCTAATATATAAACGCTAGATTTATGCGGAAACCTAACTTTCATTAATAACTTACACATTATTAATTTCTTTAATGCTGAACAGATTATTAAATTTAAAAAAAAAAAAAACATATAGAATATCTTTATAATTTTAAAGAAAAACTGTCTAAAGGCCACTTGTAGGACCAGGCCCATGGATCCCTGGATTTAGATGAAAATGATTTTTGGAGAGCTGTCAAATACCCCTGGATGCACAGACTGTCAAATTGTGTACCACAACACTTTACCTTAGCAGCGACCGAAGAACTTGGTTTCTCCAAGAGGTCCCAAAGTTTCTTCCTCTTGTCTGGGCAGCAGGTGTTATCAAATTCCCCCTCGCCCTCCCTCTCTCTCAGAGTCTCTGCCTCTCTCCTCAACTCCTCGTTCATCTGCTCTTTCTTCTGGTGGTAGCGTGCCTGGCAGCACGACTCCAGGTAGATCTCATCAATGCCCCAGTAATCAAGCTCTTGCCCAAAGGACAGAGCGCACATTTCCTCCATCATATGTAGTTTTCCAGTTCTATAAAAATTCAAGATGGACGTGAATGCGCCCGGGTGTCGGTCAAAGAAGTATTCGTTCTCGTTTAAGCAGTAGTCATCACAAACCTCCATTAGAGACTCATGGGTATTACAGTCTCTGAGTTTGCCTAATCTGGTTCGGGGTAGCCGGTCCAAGGTCCGCCATAGGACCTCGTGGTTGAGGCCTCCGACATTGATGCGTACCCTCCGGTAACGGGCCTTGTTCCGGATGATCTCGATAGGCTCAGGTGGAAGCGAAGCCGTGGATCTGCCTCCTGGTTTTGGAACCCCCAGACCTGCCTTCTCTGCCATTGTGTGCAGGGAAATAGGCAAGACTTGCCAGGAAGATGTAAAAATAAATTAACCAGACCAGAGCGTAGTTGAGAAAAAGGACGATTATGTTGGGTCCTCCTTAGACGAGTCCCTCCATGACTGTAAAATAAAAACAAAAGAGAGAAGACACTGGAATATTTGGGAGGTGAGAATGTTCAATCAAATGCATTTGGTAACATACTTTAAGAATGAATGTCATTGTAAATACCATAGACACCTGTTGTTCAACCATAACTTTATTTCCCTCCTCTGACAGCAATTTAGGATCCCTGTATGTCAATTTGGAAGGTTTTGCGTAGAACATTCGAAGCACAATTAAATGCCAACAACCTACCATGTCCTCTACATACTGACCGACCAAATTAAGAACAAACTCAGGTTTCTGTATACTTCACCACAGTATAAACTTTGGGAATGATGGCACATCTTGTTTAAACCAGAGATAATTAGTAATTAACACAAGAATTATCTTGTTGCCACATTCAATATTCATCATTTGCCTTCTACTGTATCTTTTCAAGGTTACGTTCAGGAGTCTAATGTAAGCCGATATGTGAGCGGATATAAAGGATGTCAATCTACAGAACAAATTGTTCTCCTTTTCTTTCTTTCTTTCTTTCTTTAAAAAACACACACACACAAAAAAAGAACAAAAATAAGAACAGCAACCATTATTTTATTCCAAACTCTCCAAAAATATTCAGAAGCTCTCATCTGCACCAAGATCCTTACACCTTTTTATTTGTTTAAATTACATTAATTTATTTTATATTAACTGCATTCACACACAATTATGTGTACTGATGTAACACTACAAGCTTGAACAGAAGACACTGAACTGAATTGCAAAGATGCAACAGTTCAGTCACACAACCTAACAACAGTATTTGTCTCTCTCACAGTTTGGTTATATAATTCTGTTATCATATTCCTGTTTGAAGATGATGTAAAAAAGCCATCAAGTAGCCTGATATCAATTCCCTCATATTATATACGTTTACAACTCTCGTTCTCGTGTCCAATGCGTCTCTATCACTGCATTGGCTAGTTATAATGAAGAGCTGTCAAATGCACCATCGCCGCCCGTTTTAAAACTGTTCTGTCCCTAACACACGTTAGCCTAAAAAATAATAATAATGATGATAATAATAATAATAATAATAATAATAATAATAATATATATATATATATATATATATATATATATATATATATATATATATATATATATATATATATTAGCTATACAAAGTAGCCTACTTCATAAACATACATACATACATACATACATACATACATACATACATACATATATATATATATATATATATATATATATATATATATATATATATATATAAAAGATAGGGATGCAAATCTGGTCTGACAGGTGGGTGGGGGCAACACTGAGTAATGATCGATGGTCGGTCGGAAGGGGAAAACTACAGGGAAATATCAAAATTCGGGAATTGCATTAGTGTAAAAAAGATGAATGTTAAAAACCAAAACTAAGCTTCACTTCATCTCAGCTCTTCCACTCAAACAAGTGACGTCCATCACGACTTGTCATAACAATGTTTAACACATGTTTTTAGTACCCCAAAATGCAGTAAGCTATATTTCTTACCTTCCTGAAGTAAACCACCTTTTGCATATACAAACCGCTCTGTGCGAAAACGGGGAAAAGACGGCTGCGGGTTTCCCTTCGCCCGGCGTTTAAGATTCCCAGCTCTCTACGGAGGCTTCAGTTAGAACTGGACATGTGTTCCACATTTTGTTATACATGAACAAATGTGAGGAGATCTCACAGCAGACCAGGAAATATCTGCAACTAAAAGAGCTCCGCGGTTCTCGTTGAGAGCGCTGCCTCCATCGATGGCTTGATCCGGTGAGACGCGGGATGTCTGCAGATGTCGGACGCGTAAATTCAGAGCGGGCGCGCGCTGTGTGTGGAGCGGACTGCAGAGTGACACTGTGCGCGCCTGTGTGCAAGTGTGTGTGGATAGAGTGGGTCGTCTGAGGCACGAGCTGCATCACAGCCTAGAGGTGAAACCTAATTGGATTGGTCTGTACATCAGCAAGGGCAGCAGCAGATCAACTTCAGTAAGAACTCTCGGTGTCTCTCTTTCTGTCTCTCTCAAGAGTTCAGTGAAGCACCACAAGCCTACAAGGGTGAGAAATCAGTTCTGCACTATCATGCCAAATTTAGGCTTAAAGGCACCTGTGATATTACGCAATAGTAGTTCAAAGTTTGTTCCATATATTAGTTAGTCTATATAAGACAAGGGGAAAAAAAAGACTGAATATGTAAATTTTCATTATCACCTATAAAATTCTGGCAATCCTGCTGAAACTACATATCAACATCTTAAACCAGCTTAAGCTGGTTTGCTGGTTTTAGCAGGTTTAAGCTCATCTAGCTGGTCTCGCAGCCTGGTCAAACTAGTATTTTGCTATCTGGTTTAGTTGGTCGGCCTGCTGGTTTTCCAGCCCCTCTAAAACCATCAAACAAGTTTAGAAAGAAAGCAACAGTACATACACTGAAAAAAACAAAACAAAAAACAATTTGCTTCTACTCAGAAACCTATATATTTATAACATTTTTAGCTTTACTTAAAGGGATAGTTCACCCAAAAATGTTAATTCTCTCATTATTTACTCACCCTCATGATATCCCAGTATATCTTCCTTTATTCACCAGAACACATCTGAAGAAAAATGGACAAATATCTTACATCAGTAGGTCCCTAAAATTTAAGTGGATGATGATCCGACTTTTGAAGCTCCAAAAATAACAGACAGTCAGCATAAACGTCATCCATACGACTCCAGCCATTAAATTAATGTCTTCTAAAGCATACGGTCGCTTTTGGTGCGAAAAGATCAATATTTAAGTACTTTTTAACTATAAATTATCGCTGACGTATTCGCGCCGGCACGTTACGGACGTAATCTCACATTATCCACTCGGTTGAGACATCCAGGATAAGGACACAAATGCACCATTGTGAGTAACAAACAGATACAAATACAGATCTAAACCAAAACCAACAAAGCTTCTGTACAGCGTTCCTCCTACTCAGTTCTAAACAGTGCTGCTCTTCCAGGTGTGTCGCACGTGCCTCAGTTCTCACGTGTCACAGGTGCCAACGCGATTACGTCACACACACATACTTCTGCTGACAGGGAGCGATGATTTACTGTTAAAAAGTGCTTAAATATTGATCTTTTTTGCACCAAAAACGATCGTGTAGAAGACATAAATATAACTGCTGGAGACATATAGATGACGTTTATGCTGACTATCTGTTCTTTATGGAGATTAAGACCTTTTTTATTTTATTTACTAAATGACCTTGAGCTTGAGCTTGAAAATGTTCATTTTTGAATTTTCTTATGAATATTTTCTCAAATACTGAACCAATCCTCATAAATGATATACCATTTGAAAGCTTAAAGTCTTTAGAATCAAACTGTGCCCATAAAAATAAAATAAATAAATAAATAAAAGATTAAATTACAAGTATAAACACTAGATGGCTGCAGAGAGTTACTTATTTATCCCTGATTGAAGAGATGATTTCTAGATTTTGTCACAAGTTCTACATTTAGATATTTAAACATTATCAAAGGCTACTTTTGTCAAAGTTTAGCATTTTGTTTGATTTGTGTGAGGTTATTTTTGTCAGTTTTTGCATACCTAAAATGATTAGAATAACAAGTAATAACATAATTTATCCCTGGTTGTAACAAGATGAATGCGCATGTGTGTGTGTTCAGCATTGTAGATGTGTTATGGTCTCACCAGTTCATTTTGGTGTGTGTGTGTTCTGCATTGTGGCTGATTTATTCTGTTCTTTTTACATTTTTTTTTTATTCTGTTTTATAGTCTGACCAGTTCAGTTTTGTGTGTGTTTGTGTTTTACCACTCTTGATGTTTGGTAGTCTCACCCTTTCATGTATGTGTGTGTTTTTTCTGCATTGTGGCTGTTTTCTTAGATTTTATATAATCAATAATGAAAAAAAATCTGTGATTTTTATCGTTTCCCATTCATTTCCTATGGCGGTCACTTTTGACCGGGAACAGTACAAGTGTAACTTTTTTTTTTTTCTGCAACTTAAACTGATCGAATCAACTCCAGTTTCTTTGTGTGTGTTCTGATATAAAATGAACGAAAAGCCAAAAAGACTCATACCTGTCAGATAAAGGAAACCAGTTTTATTGAAGAAACAAAATTGATTTTGGTAAAAAATGACCAAACAGTACATGAGGGTTAAGCATGTTTGTTTTGTCAAAAGGAACTGATTGAGTCATATAATTAGCTGTTATTAAGTTGTTATTTAAGTATTTTTTGATGTTGTTTTACTGTAATTAGCTGTTTCTTGTAAAGTCACCATTAGAGTACTTAGTGTTCACTCTGGGAAAGTTGGATTCTGTTCAATCCATGTAATTTTTCCTTGTTTGCATAGTTGAAGCACAACTTTATCTGGACTTCTTTGGGGAATCCAGATTAATGACTGACCTCAAGTAGAAACAATAATATACAGTATGCAGCATAAATCTGTACATCCCCTCTGAACATAAAGATATATTTCTAAATGATTACTATTACAATTCATGCAAAGATTACAAAATTTAAATATATCAAACATATACTTAATAACAAAATAGAATATATGTTATCAATATCTGTAACATGATAAAATTAGGCAACTTAAGTAAACGGTTGCAAAAATGAGCACACCCTTGAATAAATTCAAGTAGTGTGCAATATTTTCATACTTAGAAAGTCCTCCATGACTTTTAAAAACTGCTCTGACCCTTCTTCACATAAAGTGTACAAGTTCATGACATATTGTCATGTCTATCCTGTTCCACTCTTGGAGGATGACCTCCTTGAGGACTGATGTTTAATGGGGAGTGATGCAGGACTTGCACTCCACAGGTGCTCAAATAGGGTTGAGGTTGTGTGACATTGTTTACAAGGTGGGGAGAGAGGGTGGCATCTTATCTTTTAAGATTTTGCAGAACATCTGGGAATTACTGATGCCAGTGATGAAGTAAAATTCCCCCACACTTTCAGCACTTATAAAATCCCCATATTAGAACTTTACCTTCACTTCCCACTGTACTCCCTGTATGACGCCATGCATTTTGGATTCCATCAGATCCACCAAAAAAAAAAAAAAAAAGAAAAAAAAAAAAGGCTTGGGCTCATGAGACCAGCTTATAGATTCTCAGAGGTCTGCACCTTTATCAGTATGGGCCTTGGCAAAGGCTAAACAAGCTTTTTTAATTATCTGGCTTCAGCAGTGCCTTCATGTGTGGATGACACCATGCATTTCACTACTTTGCAGAGTGTGTCTTACTGTGTGAGATGAAACAGTCAGTCCAGTTTGGCTTCCCACAGCTTTTACCAGCTCTGAGGAACGTGCTTGGCGATTCTTAGCAAAAATCGCTCATCATGAAGTGAAAGCTTACAGCGACAGTCTGAACATTTAAAGAAGCTTTCCCGAAATCCATCCTTTTTTAATTTCTGTATCACTTTTGCTACTGTGTTTTGACTCAATAACAGTGACTTGCTAATACTCTGGTACCATTGTCCCCTTTTGTGCAATAAAATAATTTTCTTCCTTCATTTACTTGACAATTCTCTCCCATGTGGTGCATTTGTTGTCAGCATTGAGCCTGAGAGTGATTCAATGTGTTAAGTAACACTTTTACACTTTAACCAATTATGTCTATTTGAGTGTGATGGTTCAAAAGAATAATCTGCTGATCAATGTCCCTCAACTAGCACCATAAGTGTTATATTGTAAGTTTCAGGAGGGTGTACACATTTTTGCAACCTGGCCTTGTATAATTTGGATAAGAAAGTTATTTTTTTCTATACATTTGTGTATAACAAAGGTTTCCTAGTTGTGCTAACATAAAATGAACATAAACTGAACTTACTTAAAAAGTGTATTGCAAAAATGCTACATATTATTTGAAGTAAATCCAACACATCATTTTTATTCAGGGTAGTTTCAAGTTTATGGTATATACATTTATCAGTTTATACAAGACAGCAAATAAAGAATACATCTAACTTGATTACAACCTGTAATATGAGTGACTTGCAAACTCAATGCCATAAAGAAGTCTACAGTGAATACTTTGCAATGCATTTTGACCAACAATGTAAGCTGCACTCGAGCCAGTGTCAGTAAGATCCATTATATTTATTTGCTTTTTATGACTGACAGCAGTCAGTATGTTATACATGATTTGGCTCCAGGCCAATTATGTACTGCATTGCGAGCAAATATTTTACAGGGTAAGACACATATACCCAGTAATCCCCTAGCACTTTGCCACACAATGTATGCAGTGGGTCCATTTTTATTATGTTTGCCTTGGGGAACCATTTGTACAGTATGAACTGTGATTTAATTTTTATGACACTACATGAGAATGTGTAGTCACAGCAATTATTAGATATGAAGCAGATGTACTGAGTTTCAGTCTATGTGGAATAACCTGGGTCTATGCTATTAAAGTTCCCTCCATAATTGTAATTAATTAAGCCTCTAAAAATGCATTTGCTTTGTCTTTTAAACAGTGCCAAGTGAAAAAGATGAAAAGAGGCAATAGTTTGGAGAGCATCCATCCATACACATGAGGTGTCAGGATTATAGGTGACACAGTGATTGAGGAAGAAATGGTGCATGCAATAAATATATTCTTTGCATATCAAAGGGGCTGTAACTTGATTTCAGTAGACATTATGCTGAAGATTATTAGCATACATCTCTGAATAATACTTTAAAGGAAACAAGAGGTGACTACATTTAAAGTCAACATGAAAATCAAAACTGACTTTCTTAATGTATTGTGAATGATTCCTCTGTGCATGTTATTCCATATAATTTTCTGTTGTTGATATCTGACTTTGTAATCTTTAATCAAAATGTAAAAACGTAATAGCAAAATTTTATAACGCCATATGCGCCATGCTGGCTATTGGATAATGTTAACCAACAGCCAAAAAGTTACTGTATTTAGACATTGTTTTAGGGAACTTGTGGTGCGTATAAATCATGTTGGAATGATCTTCATTTTACGAGTTGATCGCACATGAACGGCACCACAAAGTCATAATTATGAGTGGGAAACTCTGGATTTCTGAGTTGGGGGTGTGTCGATTGAAGAATCATGGAAAGATCATTGGTAATAATTAAGATTTACTTGTGGATTTTGGCTGTGCAGTTAGTTTGTATGCATTTTTTTTGTACTGGTAATGAAGAACAACAATAAATCTTGCCAGAAAATAAGACTCATTTAGCTGGTTTATGAAGTGACAGGCTTGTGCAACAAAACTACATTTCCCATCATTATACTGTATGTGGCTGCACGAGAATGATAAAATAGATAGATAAAGCTTTTATGTTGCTTGAAACGTTCCTCTAACATGACATTTTTGTGACAGTGCAGTACAGTATGTGTTTGTGTGTGACTGATGTTCTTGCCTTAAATGATGGGCGATAGATAAATCTGCATTGATTTTTGTGACTCTTGTGCACTGTCCGCTATAAGCCATAATGGGAGGGTGAAGGACAAGGTGAAAAAAATGAGTCTTAATCTACTGTCACTTCGGTTCAATAAAAATATGCTTGTGGCTGGTCATCCGCTTACACCAGTGCACCCTATCTAGTAAATATCCTTTTCTGTATCTTTCTCTTTCTTATGTGGATCTTAACCACAGAAGAAATTCACATATGCAGTATCTGATTTCCATAAATTTTAAACAATCAGAATGTGTAATTTTGGTAACATAACAAGAGAAAAACAAAAGATGAAAATTATATACACTCAGTGACCACTTTATTAGGTACACCTGTACACCTACTTATACATGTAAATATCTAATCAGCCAGTGGCAGCTGTGCAATGCATAAAATCAAGTAGATATGGGTCAGGAGCTTCAGTTAATGTTCACATCAACCATCAGAATGGGGAAAAATGTGATCTCAGTGATTTCGACTGTGGCATGATTTTTGGTGCCAGACAAGCTGGAGATCAGCAATTACAGAAATACTCAAACTAACCCATCATGCCACGGTTGAAATCACTGAGATCATGAGATCACATTTTCCCCCATTCTGATGGTTGATGTGAACATTAACTGAATAGATATATACCATTTATTTAAAAAAAAATGCAAGAGATACATATACTCAATAAATACAATATATCTTGGTTAATGTTAATTATAACTACTAAAAATATAGTTCATGTTAGTTCATAATTAACTGATGTTAACATATGCAACTGTTAATGTTCAAAATGTGTTTGTATATGTAGAAATTAACATTAATCAAGATTATGCTGTAATTGTTCATTGTTAATTCATGTCTAAGTATTGTGTAATGTTAATGTCTACAACCTTATTGTAAAGTGTTATTTTTCTTTTGGCTGCAGTATTGAACTAGAATTGAACTCCCACCATAGTGAATATTATAAAAATTAGGGAGATAATTACATTTTTTTTTAGAAGATTCATACATCTCAGTGTGTATTTAGTGGACTGTGTTGATATCCATCTTATTGTGTAAATAAGGCAGGCTGCCTTTTTTGTTGTCTAGAGGCACTCTGGGCGATGATTAACAGATACTGAGCTTCTGCATCTTTAATTATAAACTTTATGCCAACATTGTGTCAAACCACTCTGTGTTACCAAGACTACAAAACATTTTGGGAATGTAATGCATGTTTAATACTCAGTATCATGTGGGCATGTGTGTGTAGGCAGTTGCCATAGAAACACCAATCCTAGCATCATGCACAAGCAACATTTTGGCACAGCAAAAGGGTTATGCCTCAAAGCTAGAACTGCATGATGCTATCAATATATCTGATTGATTTTGTACAAAAAAGCAAAAAAAAAAAAAAAAAAAAAAAAAAGCAAAAAAAAAAAAAGCACATTAGGGCCTATAAATGTATGTATTGAAGTGTATGTCCAAATATGTGCTTAAAAAAATATGTATCCATATTCCATGCATGGGTAATGCGTGTGTTCACAAATGCCAGTTTTGGTATGTGCATGCCTGTGTGTTTGTTGGTGGGTGTTTATAGCGGGAGTGTTAATGGTGGAATGTAAGAAAATAGTTGCAGCATAACCCTGGAACAGGTAGTTGTCTACACTGGTCCCCAGTTGTTCCTCCCCCCAGCAGGTCCTTTAGTTTCCCATTTGTTATAACGCTGGCCCGCTGAGCCATCCCTCCAACCGTGCCAAGAGGGAGGCGAATGGCTATAATTTAAGTGAACGTCTGCAGGCAGGATAGGCAGGAGGAGCCGCTCAGTTAAATTATAATAATAAACTCCCAATCGATGCAGGACCCCTTGCTAAAAATAAAAGCAGCTCTGGGTTGGATTGCTGTATGTCCATAAAAGAGGAGGGCTAATATGAGGCAAACACATGATGGAACCTGTCAAAATCACAGCACTCTTTTTTATTCTTAGTGACATCACACATGTGTGAATGATGTTCTAAACTGTGTTCTGTACAGGAATGAAAAAACAAAACAAAAACACAAAAATAGGACGTGTTCTTGTGTCCATGTTTTTAATGTTTTTTTCTATTTAACCATGCACTAGAAGGACATATTTGACAGTCACTGTTGTTTCAGTGTTCTTTAAGATGCAGTGCAAAATTTAAAGAAGTTTTAAAAACACATCTTGTGAAACCTACGTTCGGTTCCGTTCCATTGCACTGCATCTAGCTGTTTTTGAACACAATAACTCGCCCTCTGTGAACAGCCCCTAAGAGGGTAATGCCCCCTTAACCATGGATAAATCACTCTAACGCACAGCCTAGAGTGGCTTATTGTGTTTATAAACAGAAATTTGACAAAAATAGCAATGCTCAATAAATAGATAACATTAATCATAATAATAATATGAATTATAAAATGCCATGAAAATTGTGTGCTTGTGGCAAAATATTTGCTAAATAATATAACGAGATTCCTTACATTTATCTCAGCAGTTTTAAGTTTAAATGCTCACTATGTCGCTCTAAAACCAAGTTAAACTTTCTTCCAAAAAGATGAGGTTTATAAGGTCAATGTTCTCGAGATTTAAATCAACAAACCCAACCCTAAACCTAACTAATAGTGTCAAACTTGTGCCAATTCGGAGTTGCAAGTTAACTATCCATTTTATTAAAATAGAATAGTGACTTACATTGGTAGCCTTAGTGGACGTCTCAACAGTAAATGGCTTAGGTACCAGAAAATACCTCCACAGCTTTTTGGAGTCAA
Organism: Myxocyprinus asiaticus; assembly: GCF_019703515.2. NCBI lineage: Eukaryota > Metazoa > Chordata > Actinopteri > Cypriniformes > Catostomidae > Myxocyprinus > Myxocyprinus asiaticus. The sequence continues at coordinate 16,500,342 of NC_059387.1, forward strand.
CAGAACAGCCTTCTTTCAGCCTTAATTATAAATTAAGATGGAGAACTGAAGTGATGTACTTTTCAATTAAATTATTAATGGATTTTTGAAAAACAAGGCTAAGGGAACACATCAATGAGGCAGGCATTGGAATAGAAATCGTGGTCTGGCAAGGAGGAGGAGGAAATAGATGGTTAATGTCAACAGGAAAAATGCAATGGGACCCATCCATTTGTTTTCTAGTATATTTATAGGCTCTGAAGCCACCAGCGTGGAAGAAATTATCCTGTTAAGAAATCCTTAGCTCTGAATAACAGAACTTTAAACACGTTATCAGGATTATGGGAATGTGCCATAGACATTCATGTGTGTAGGGATGGATAGGAGGGGGACAGGGGGACAGGTTCCCCCCATGTTTGGAAGAGAGTGAATTCATCGTGCATCTGTCTTTTTTTAACAACAAAGAAATTAATTTAGTTTGAGACACAGTAAATTAACCACAATAGGGTTCCTGTTACAGAACTAATGAGTCATGCAGGTGATATTAACTTTTAATGATTGCTCATCAAAGGGTTAACAGTGGACAACTCAGAAATACTCAGAAATCTGCATTGTATCACATTACTATATGTTGGATTGAAAATTACAGTCTATATATCCACTTTGTATATTAACAAACTGTATCATAACATGCTCATGTTACAATGCGATATTCAACAAGTTTTACTTTTGTTGTAACAGGACCACACTGAACGACATCACTCCTTTTCTCTTTCTAATTCTCAACAGGCACACACACGCACTAACACATGTGTGCATATACACACAGGCACAGTGAGGCCCACTCACATAAAGGCTCTCACATTGGCACGCCCACACAAACTTGTGAATACTAACAACATTCCTGAAATCGTAATCCATTACATATTTATCCTCCAAGGTGTATGTTATCTCTCAGTTGGATTGTTATCCTAAACTCAGCTGCATAAATACAGAAAAGCAAAGTTGATTTTAGATTGTATTTTTTAACATAAATCAGCATTTTTATTGAAATTATAAATACATTTCCCCCTCCCAAATTGTACTGTACATGAAAAGAGCTGAAGACTAAATATAAAAGAGGACAGAAAATCACTACTACCCAAATATGAATTTTAAATGATAGATTCAGTATCTGGACATCTGATCACGTCTAGCTTTGTAGAGGAAAAAGCTATTATTAAAGTTATGGTTAAAACTTTGCAGAACACCAAACAGAGGACTAAGAACCATGCACTTTTAAAATCTTTCATTTAAGTTAATGTAAGTAAAAAAATACAATTTAATATGATTTAATCAACTACATTTTGCTACCCCAGAAAAAGTTATTGTAAGGGTCAGATCATATAGAAATACCTTCTTAACGGATGCATATTTTTTCCGAGCCTTTTTTTGAAGAAAACATACTTTTTATTGATATTAGTGAAGACAAATCAAATAATCTAGCAAAATTACTGTCCCTGCAGATGGGGCAAAGTGTTGCTTGGCTCTTTGACAAGAGATAATAAAGCAAATAAATTAGTTTTGACCTTAAGTGTACAGCCGCTTGAGCAAGTCCATGGATAATTACCTAGATAATAAATTATACCCAATGAATTTTTTTTTTTTTTTTAATCTTACTGTAGGATGCTAGAACTAGTGAGAAATAATAATGGAATAAAAGAGCATGTTTTCTATAAATGTATTCCAGGCAGAATACAGCATTTTAAGTACAGTATCTCAAGTGTCCATTCAAAGGGTTGAAAATAATGAGAGAGAAAGCAAGAGAGAAATAGTACGGTTAAGACTAATTCATACTTACTGGGCGAACAGACTTCGCTTAGTTGGCCAACAAATGATGACAAAATGCAGTGACGTTTATGTTCTGCCAATTTGTAGTTTGGTGAGATTTCTCCTGTTCATGCACATCTCTGAAATTCGTGACCTTGGAGAACTCGGCTGGTCGAAGAGCATTGATGATTGGTTAAAACTATTTGTGGGCAGGGTTGGGAGGGTTACTTTTGAAATGTATTCCACTACAGATTACAGAATACATGCTGTAAAATGTAATTTGTAACTTATTCCGTTAGATTACTCAAGGTCAGTAACGTATTCTAAATACTTTGGATTACTTCTTCAGCACTGGTAGATTTTTTCACTTGTTTTTACTATAAAAAATCTGCCAGTATAGTAAGACAAAATACAAATGTTAAAAATACATTCTCTGAAAAACCTAAATATTTTATGAAGTGTTGTTTCATGATAAATCAAACTGGATTTTTAGATATTTTTACAGGAAAACAATACAAAAATTATTATGAAGAATACGATTTTTGCCCTAATATCAAAGGTCTTACTAGAAAAAAGAAATTATGATCCAACTTGAATTTTCTTGATAAAAAAATATGATCGTGCCTGGTAACGTGCATGTGAAATGGCTAGAAATAGCATTTTACACAAGGTTTATTTCTAATTCTTCTGCTCCAAACTTACTTCAAACTTACTTCTCTGTCTGCTCGTATGAATGTAACACATCAAAAGAAAGTGTTTCACCACTGTTCAAATGCACTTTGGATCGCATAATTTATATGTATAAATTGTTCCATCTGAAAGGACTAAACATTAAATGAAACAAATGACAATAAAATGCAAAGTAATCTCTTCAGTAATCAAAATACATTTTGAATGTAACTGTATTTAATTACCAATGATTTAAATTGTAACTGTAGTGGAATACAGTTACTTATATTTTGTATTTTAAATACGTAATCCTGTTACATGTATTCCATTACTCCCCAACCCTGTTCGTGGTGTGGTTTGGATATAACGCTTCTTATTTACAATCGCGCGTGTCAGCTGAGGAGTTATTACCTTGGTTACTGTTGATAAAATGGATAACTTTGATGCCTGTCTCTCAGAGATTGTGCGGAAGTATACTTTTTTACATGATTTGCAACACAAACTCTACAAAGACAGTGCGGCCACGACAAACGAGTAGAGAGAAATTGGAGTGTTTAAAAGTGGAAGGGGCCGTGACATGTTACATAAAGCAAAGAAGCACCACAGCACTAAAAGCGGTGATCTACGGAGAGAAAAACCTGCATTATTGGCTTTATTTGTGGCTGGAACAGTACGTAAAAGTCCTGGTTACTTTCGTAACCTCCGTTCCCTGATGGAGGGAACGAGATGTTGTGTAGATGTAGTGACACTAGGGGTCACACTTGGGAGCCCCAAACACCTCTGCTTTTTTGAAAAAAGGCCAATGAGAATTGGCGAGTGGAATTTGCATGCCACTCCCCCGGACATACGGGTATAAAAGTAGTTGGTATGCAACCACTCATTCAGGTTTTGTGCTGAGGAGCCGAGACCAGGTCCCGGCCATTTCAGCGGGTAGTTCAGCATTGTGGCAAGAGGAACACAACATCTCATTCCCTCCATCAGGGAACGGAGGTTACGAAAGTAACCAGGATGTTCCCTATCTGTCACTCACTCGACGTGTCGATGTAGTGACACTAGGGGTCAAAATGCCAAAACTAGCTGAACTGTGTTACGTGAACTGGCGGTGTGTGACAGGCAGACTGCTGTGTGCCTCGTAGCCAGCGCACCAGGCCGTCACGTAACCTCCCCCAACGCTCTTATGAGCGTCGAACGGTCCATCAGGAGCAAGTCGACTGCCCAAATATAGGGACAGGCTAGCACAGCCGAGGCCTCTTTTCCCTCTCTTTTCTCCCCAAAAAGAGTGGAATTTGTTAACTGACTGGGAGCCATAAGTGTCTGCATTGGGGGTGTCCCTCCCAAGGGGAAGACACCGCGGAGACAACACCCCACCCAAAAAGGGGGGGGGGTATTTTGAGTGGAATATGTCACATGGTCTTACCGAGTCTTCTCGGAAGTATGTCATGTGGAGAGGTCCCATGGTAGGTCCTACCCGAAGGGGGAGGAGTTTCTACAGAGCATGGCGACCGGGGGCAGAGGGGCCTCTGCCCAAGGAAGACACAGTTTGCCGACAGGGAAACAATTTTGCGGAAGATATCACATGGGGTCGCCTTCGGGGAACCAGCACATGTGGAGCACCTACCTCAGTACAGGGGCTCATTAGCACACATACTGGGCCGGTCAGCGAGGGCTAAGGAGGAAAGTCATCCAGGGATCACAGTCTGTGAACACGACTGGGAGTCTAGAGCGCACGTCTTCACTTCAAGGGAGGGGAAAGGTGCTATGTGCAAGCGGTACACCCGGCCAGTTGTCCCGGAACTTACCTGCTCATGCCTGCCAATACACGGGACGAGACCGGCTCAACCCGGAGAATGTAGAACCTCGCAAAGGTGTTGGGTGTTGCCCAGCCAGCTGCTCTGCAGATGTCTGCCAAAGAGGCGCCACTGGCCAGGGCCCAGGAGGCTGCCACACTCCTGGTTGAGTGGGCTCGTAACCCCGCAGGGGTTGGCACGTCCTGAACCTGATATGCCATCGTGATGGCGTCAATGACACAGTGGCCGATCCTCTGTTTGGAGACAGCGCTTCCTTTCCACTGTCCACCAAAGCAGACAAAGAGCTGCTCGGAGCTTCTAAGGCTCTACGTGCGATCCAAATAGATGTGTAAAGCTCGCACTGGACACAGCAACGCCAAGGCTGGGTCTGCCTCCTCCTGGGGCAGCGCTTGCAGGTTCACCACCTGATCCCTAAAAGGAGTCGTGGGAACCTTTGGCACATAGCCCGGTCGGGGTCTCAGGATCACGTGAGAGTAACCTGGACCGAACTCCAGGCATGATTCACTGACAGAGAACGCCTGCAGATCCCCTACCCTTTTGATGGAAGTGAGCGCAGTCAGGAGGGCAGTCTTCAAAAAGAGTGCCTTAAGCTCAGCTGACTCCAAGGGCTCAAAGGGAGCTCCCTGTAGACCCCGAAGGACTATGGAGAGGTCCCACGAGGGGACGAGGTGCGGTCTGGAGGGATTCAACCTCCTAGCACCTCTCAGGAACCTGATGATCAAGTCGTACTTCTCCAAATACTTACCATCTACTGCATTGTGATGAGCCAAAATAGCGGCTACATACACCTTCAGGGTGGAGGGGGACAGCCACCCCTCCAGCCTCTCCTGCAGGAAGGAAAGCACTGATCTGACTGCGCACCTCTGGGGGTCTTCACACCGGGAAGAACACCACTTAGCGAACAGACGCCGCTTCAAGGCATACAGGCACCCCGTAGAGGGAGCCCTAGCCTGAGTGATCGTGTCTACCACCACGGGTGGTAGGCCACTTAGGTCTTCCGTGTCCTGTCCAGGGGCCAGACGTGGAGATTCCAGAGGTCTGGTCGTGGGTGCCAGATGGTGCCCCTTCCCTGAGAAAGAAGGTCCTTCCTCAGGGGAATTCGTCGGGGGGGGGGTTGTCGCGAGGAGCATGAGATCCGAGGAACATGTCTGGGTGGGCCAGTAGGTTGCTACTAGGATGACCTGCTCCTCGTCCTCCCTGACCTTGCATAGGGTCTGTGCAAGTAGACTCACTGGGGAAAACACATATTTGCATAGTCCAGGGGGCCAGCTGTGTGCCAGCGCATCTATACTGAGGGGTGCCTCGGTCAGGGCATACCAAAGCAGGCAGTGGGAGGATTCCCTGGAAGCAAACAGGTCTACCTTTGCTCAACCGAATCGACTCCAAATCAGCTGGACCACCTCTCCTGAGGGTAACGTGACAGCATGTCCGCTGCGGTGTTGAGGTCGCCTGGGATGTGAATGGCTCGTAGCGACTTGAGGCGCTGCTGACTCCAGAGGAGGATACAGCGGGCAAACCTGGGCAGACGCCTGGCGAACTGAATCGCGTAGCCAAGTCGGACGATCTGGGTCAGCCATCGCGACAAGTTGGAAAGTGCGAGCCATGCGCCCAAACTCCGGGCGAGTGGGACCAAGGGAGTGATCACGTCAGACATACCGGCGGGTGGGGCCTCACGGCCGTGGCCGTGGCTGTGCTGAATTCAGCGACATCGAAGCACTTACCTGGCTCCTGCCACCCACCATAAGATTGGCTGAGGAGTGGTAAAGAGGAATCTCGTCCCCGTAGTCCACTGGAACCAATCCTGCGTGGCCGTGTTTGTGCCACAGCTGGGCGCACAGGGGCGGGGGGTCCGCCGCTGGAGTGCCATACCTGCCAAAATGGGACGGTGGACAGTGGTCGTGACGACGGCCGTGCGCACAGGATATGTGACCCAGGAGACGAGGGAACCATTCTTTTGTCAGGATTTTGGGTGCCACAGCCTCCTGGACATGCGGCAACAAAAGATTCTCCTCCCGGCCCTCCACCAGGGGATGGAGTGGTCTGTCGACCAGCCCCAGAGAAGTGGGTCTCCTTGCCCCCGGGTCGCCATCTCGGGGGCGCTTCGAAACCTTCCTCAGGTTCTTAACGGCCGGCCACGAGATGGGTGTCCGTGGGGGGATATCCGGCAGAGGTGGTCCTATTGATGTCCCCAAATCGCCCCCAGTGCTAACCAACGTGGCCTCAAACATGTAGGTAGAAGGTGCGGGGAGCTGCTGGGGTGGCTTGCTTTCTTATGAATGCAAGCCATGACCGCAACGTTACCATGGTCATGTTCTTGCAATGAGGACATAACTCATCCACGAACAATGTCTCCGCGTGGGCAGTGCCCAGACATGTAAGACAGCGATCGCGGCCGTCAGAAGTGGAGAGATAACGACCGCAACCAGGAATAACACATAAACGGGAAGGCATCTTTAAAAAGACGTTCCGTGTGTGTGCCGCTCTTTTTGTGAATGAAAATATACTCTTTTAGAATATACTCTCTTATTTTTGCTCTGCCGAAGCACCCAGGGGCATTCTCTGTACTCCACGGGTGCAGAGGGGGAGAAGCCGCTGAAATGCACCGTAAATCCGGCAGTTTTGAGGTGCGTCTCTGGAGGGAATTGAATTCAGTGCACTGAATACAACCACTCGGCTCCGAAGAGAAAATCTGAATGAGTGGTTGCATACCAGCTCCTTTTATACCCGTATGTCCGGGGGAGTGGCATGCAAATTCCACTCGCCAATTCTCATTGGCCTTTTTTAAAAAAAGCAGAGGTGTTTGGGGCTCCCAAGAATGACGCCTAGTGTCACTACATCGATACAACGTCGAGTGAGTGACAGATAGGGAACACTGTTACATCACCCTACACTAACTAATTTTAAAACGACACCATGTTTAAGTATAAATGCCAGCTTCGTTCGCCGAGGGTGTGTTTGTTCACCCAAGAGAAAAAAGTTTGGTTTCTTCCAAAGTAAAAACCAGGCTTTTTAGAGAAATATACAAATGTTAATCAGTTCGCTGATTGTTCTTTATCCAAATACTGCCAGATCATGACCGTATGCTACTCTAAAAAGTGCAGTCACAGGCCCAACATGAACTTTTTCCCTGGGGTCCTCTCTGATCTCTATGCTACAGTAAATTATTGTCCTATTTATTTTGCATTTGTATGTATGCTTGGGTGGATGTAATTTTATTTATGTACAGTATTCATGTATTCAGTCTCTGCTCTGGTTCAGAGATTTCACCCCACTCATAAAAACCAGACCATAAAAATGTAACTTCCACTTGACTGTAAACACAAATCAACAGGGTCCAGTTTCACTCTTTGAAGCTTACTGTCTGCTTAGGTCAGTCTTGGCTGGGTCAGCAACAAAACAAGGGTGATCTGGTTTCTCAGGGGAGAAGGAGAGCTCGTTATTTATGGTTTGCCAGCAGATCGGTGTCATATCACAGGGCTCAACTTTTTTCCTGACAGTCTGCCATCCCTCTTTGCTCTTTTGCTGGCACTCTTCATTTGTAAGGACACCCAATTCTGTACCCCATGGTATCTGGGAAATGGTCCGTGAGAGACTTAATTGTGCCATAAATGCTTTTTATGCTACAGACGGACAACTCTGTCGTGTCTCATTTTTATCCATTTTAGTTAAGTCCTCAAGTTTGATATAATTGCTTATTGTCTACGGATTACGGTGAAAATGGCTTGTGTATTTCAGTCTCAGACAGTTCATCTGGGTTATGGGCAATACATTATGGCAATAATACAATCAGTTCCGGTCCCAAAATTGGTAACTGGTAAAGACTCACAATAGTATCTAAGGCCTAAAATTGCTACCTATATTTGCAAAAGTAAATGGATATGCTATTGAAAGCATACTTTTCAGAATTCTAAAAAATAACTAGATAGGTACATTTTCTGAAGAAAATGTGAGTGGTGCTTGCTATGGCAAAACATGCTGTCACAATGCCCCACCAAAGGCCTCAGTACACTTCCCCAAGTCAAAAAAGCCCATAAGTCTTTACATTGTTCTGGTGCAGAGATATCGCTGGGGGCTATAGGGGCCCTCAAGGGCCTCACGGAGCCTCCCAAGGGCCTCAGTACACTGCCAAACCATCCCCTTTCCTCTATGATGTCCTGGTGCCGAGATATGACTGGGTCATGTTGTAATTTGGTTGCTAGGGTGCTCTGAATGGTTGCTAAAGTGTAGCTAGGCAGTTGCAAGGGCATTACTGAATGACAGCTTGCTGGCCCATGTCAAATGAGCCCAGCCCCAAGTATCTATGACATTCTGATTCTTAATACAGTATGATCACTCTGTTAACTTTTAAGTCTATTGGATTTATTTTAGTACCCCCTGAGCATTTTCGCCATCCGACTGGGGCTTAAAAATACAGGACAAATCATGTTCCGTATTGATTTGATACGGAACGCATCATGTAATCTTTAAATACGTGATGATCCCATATTTTACAGGATGTGTGGCAACCCGGAAGAAGATCTGGGTTCAGGATTTTGGAAAATCCTTATAAAGGCCAGAGCAATAATAATAATGGTGCCTTGTGATTACTAATGCACCACTAATGATTCTTTTTTAACAGCTTTTCCAGACTCGTCAACCAACCAGCCCCCACATTCCATTGTTTGGACAACAGGTTGTCCTGTCTCAAACTCACACCATTGGATGAGCCAGAGGTTGGCATGTCAGGCCATCAATGTTTTGAAAGCGCCACAGAGCCACAATTTATGTAGTTGACCCGTTACTGGCTAATTTATAGTTGTCTCTGCACATTAAACAGGGAGAGGAGAAAGTATTTTAACATTGAAAAAGTTTCAACAAACATTGTTTGCAACAAGCATCATTAAACTTTGATGAACCTTTCTAATTGCAAGAATGAGTAAAGCAATTTGAAATAAATTAGCAGAATACCTATCTCATTAATACATATAAAATGAATCGGCAGAATGCTTACCTCATTAACATTGATTACATGTCTATGTGTAAGCAGGTTGCTTATGATTACAGATACAGTATCAATGGCCTTGACAACACCTGTAATCATACTTGTTTGCTGGCTCTTTGTTTCTGAGCCCCTAGTTGCAACTGGAGACCCGAAGGTCACGTTCATGTCCTATATCTAATTCTTTACACTTCCTACATAGAGAAGCTTTGATAATGTACTCCAAATCATGAGTACTGACTGTCTGTCTGTCAGTCTATCTATCTATCTATCTATCTATCTATCATCAGTCTGTCTGTCTCTGTCTGTCTATCTGTCCATCCGTCTGTCCGTCTTTGAAATTTGCATTCAAAATCCTCTTGGCTGGCTCAAAAATCTGAGGGGGCACATGCCAGTTTGAATCGGCATGACGCCAATTTGCTCCTTGTGCCCTAATTCATCCCTCCAATCAATATCTCACTAGATGAGATCAGCGATGAATGAAGATGAATTTGAACACTGCAAAGTTTTCACTGAAAAAAGTGATGCAGAGAGACAGTTACAGACCATTAGTTCAGTGGTCAATGTGAATTAACCTTCCTATCAGGGTAATCATATGATAACTAACTCTGTTGAAAGCACAGCGAACTTTGAAATTGCCTGCAGTGATCTTTGATGACATTCTCTGAGTGGAAGTATAGCTTCTGGAAAATTTTGTTTCAAGGTCAGTTTCAGGGGATCATAGTCTTTGCAAGTCTCACTGTGCGCTCTTTGGCATAATTGTAAAAGTACACCTAATTGTGTAACCCATACCTGAAGGGACGTCAAGCTCTTTCTACTTAATTAGGCTGTAGAGGGAGAGGTAATTAACCTAATACAGTTTAATTACACAGAGTGCGTGTCCCTGAATGTTTAATCAAATGTTTATTTTGGTGTTCAATTTTGCATGCAATAGACTGGTATAATTACAATTTCAAGACATGGAAACAGTCATTACTTCAAGAATACGTTGCTATATTGTATTTTTACAATTGATGGTGAAATATTTTTTAGCTGGCCATTAACAACATACAAACAAAAATTAAATGTGAAAGGCAAACATGAAATGGCATTTTTATATAATCCATCGAAAATGTATTGGATTGTGACATAAGGGTGTTCCATATCAGAATTGAGCCAGATCTGAATGCTAGTGTACTGTAGGACAGGTAATTGGTAGGGAGGGGTTGAAAAAGTAAGAGGTATTGGTGATGTCAGCAGACAAGGAAAGTTGTTTCAGACTGGGCAATTTTATTATAGTTTGATAAAAGATTACCAGACAAACTTTAAAGATAAAAGAAAGTGCACCAAGGAATTGTACACAATAAGACCAGAAATGTGCATTTAAGAAAGTAAATAGGGGGCCTGGTTAGCTCAGAGAGAATTAACGCTGACTACCACCCCTGGAGTCACAAGTTCGAATCTAGGGTATGCTGAGAGACTCCAGCTAGGTCTCCTAAGCAGCCAAATTGGCCCTGTTGCTAGAGAGGGTAGAGTTACATGGGGTAACCTCCTCGTGGTCGTGATTAGTGGTTCTCGCTCTCAGTGGGGTGCATGGTAAGTTGTGCGTGGATCGTGGAGAGTAGCATGAGCCTCCACATGCGGAGTCTCCCCGGTGTCATGCACAATGAGCCACGTGATAAGATGTGCAGATTGACGGTCTCAGAAGAGGAGGTGACCGACACTTGTCCTCCGCCACCCAGATTGAGTTGAGTAACCGCACCACCACGAGGACCTAATAAGTAGTGGGAATTGGGCATTCCAAATTTTGAGAAAAAACATTATTCCCTTTCCCCCTCCCAATACCCAACCCCACCCTGGCCCTCAACAAATATCCCTGTGGTCACACTTGAGTATACACACAAAAAAAAAAGAAAAAAAAAAAAACATATTAAAGTAATCACACATATTTAAAACTTCATTTCTCTCTCCACTGCCCTTCCCCGAGAGCCCTTCAAGAAGGCCAAATAGCTGCCCCATTTTTATTGAATCCAAATTGCCTAGCCTTCTACATGACATTTCCTCGAATGCCGCCACCCTCCTAATCTCTATCTCGCACCACTATTGAAATGAGGGCTCTTCAGCCGATTTTCATCCCCTAAGAACAATCTGTCTACCTATCATAACACTGGCTAGGACCCAATTGTTTATGTATTTATCCCCTATATTAATGACCACCCCATCACCTAAAATACAGAGACTGGGGCAAAATGAAATTTGAGTGCCCAATACGTCACACATAAAACTCTGAACCCTCAACCAAAATTCATGGATCTTAACACACCACCAAAAAACATGGGTTGTGTCCCCATCTTCTGATTGGCATCGCCAGCAGGTGGATGTGTCTTTCAGACCAAGCCTATACAATCTGGGTCCAACAGAATCGAGGGGGTCCAACAGAATCGATGTAAAATCTTAAATTGCATAAGTCGCACCCTTGCATCTCTAGATGTAGACTTGATGTTTTTTAGAATCCTAGCCCACACTCCCTCCTCCAATACCAAGTTTAGATCCTTCTCCCATAATCTCATCAGAGAAACCGAAGCTCTGTCCCCCAGACTCTGAATCACCACTCCCAGAGTATCTGCGGTGCATGCTACTCCCAAAGATAGTACAGAGCTGGTGGCGCAGCTGTACATACCTAAAGAACTAAGATCTGGGAATGCCAAAACGTTGAACCATATTTTCAAAGGATCTCAACACTCCACTCTCATATAGGTCACCAAGCGTATTAACCTCCCTCTCAATCCACTCTGTCCAGCAGAAAGGGGACTTATTAATACATAATTTTGGGTTCAGCCATATACTCGAGGCTACATTTAAATAAATGTCCGAATTAAACTCTCTGGACACTTTTGTCCATACTGAGTGCAAATGCAAGATAACGGGGTGTAACTTAACTTCTCCAGTTAGTTTGATAGAATGGCTTTGCAATGGCGAAACAGGGGCAAGAACTTCCTGTTCAATACAAAACCAGGTAGGGGCTCTCTCAGGTGGAAGTGACCAATGAGCCAAATGTCTGAGACCAAATGCATAATAATAAAACAAAATCTTGGGTAGGCCTAGCCCACCTTTGTCAATTGGCCTATGCAACTTACTGAAATGTAATCTGGGATGTTTACCATTCCAAATGAAGGACTTCGCTGTGCTATCAAATTGCTTGAAATAAGAGAGGGGGACATCTATAGGGAGAGACTGTAGCAGGTAGTTGAATTCTGGAATACAATTCATTTTAATAACATTAACCTTCCCATTCATAGATAAATGTAATGAAGCCCACCTCCCCACATCACTTGAAAAACTTTTTATTAAAGGGTCAAAATTAACTCTAACTAAATCACACAAATTTTCTGGGAATAAAATACCCAAATACTTAATGCCTTGTTTGGGCCACTGGAAGGCGCCTGGCTGAAAAGCCGTTACTGGGCAGTACGCTGTCAGAGCTAAAGCTTTGGATTTAGACCAATTAACTCTGTATCCTGAGAACTTAGAAAAGGAATTCATAATTCTGTGGAGGCAAGGTATACATCTAGTGGGGTTGGAGACGAATAATAAAATATCATCTGCGTAAAGCAAAAGCTTTTGCGCCACACCTCCCACCATCACCCCTGGAAAATCATCCTCTTTTCTTATCGCGGCTGCTAATGGTTCCAGGGCAAGACAGAACAATAATGGGGAAAGAGGGTAACCCTGCCGGGTGCCCCTATCCAGAGTAAAATAATTTGAAATTAATCCATTCGTTTGTACTGCCGCTACTGGGTGTCTATAAATTAACTTAATCCATCCAATAAAAGTATTCACGAACCCATACATTTCCAAAATCTTAAAAAGATAATCCCATTCTACCATATCAAACACCTTTTCAGTGTCAAGTGAGATGGCAGCGACCAGAGCCTGATCATTCGCCACTGACCACATGATATCGATGAAATGCCTAATGTTATCAGAAGAGCTATGGCCCCGAATAAACCCCACCTGATCTATATGTATAAGAGGTGTCATAACTTTACTTAAACGGTTAGTCAAAATTTTTGACAATATTTTAACGTCTAGGTGGATCAGAGAAATTGGACGGTAACTCTTACACTCACTTGGATCTTTGTCCTTTTTAAGAATCAAACTGATCCGGGCTTGTGTTATGGTTGGCGGAAGATTTCCATTCTTTAATGATTCCATATAAACTTCTAGCAAAAGTGGAGCCAGTTCTGTAGCATTAGATCTAAAAAATTCAGCGGCAAAGCCCTCTGGCCCTGGAGTCTTGCCTGTAGGCAAGGCTTTAATTATCTCACCAAGCTCCTCCAAAGTTATCTCAGAATCAAGAGAATTTTTTTGCTCAGCTGACAGTTTAGGAAGTTCTAATGGTTCCACAAAGTTTCTAATAATATCTTCAGTAGACGAAGATGTGGAACTATTAAGATCAAGATAGAATTCTTTAAAAGCATTATTAATATCAATGGCCAAGGTAAATATTTCACCACTAGCAGATTTCATTGAGGGAATGGTAGAAAAAGACTCTCTCTGTTTTATAAATCTAGCCAGAAGTTTCCCTGCTTTGTCCCCCGACTCAAAGTATGACTGTCTTGCCCTGAATAGCCACCTTCCGTGACAAAATAGTATTATATCTGTATTTCAATTGGGTCAATTCTCTGAGGCCATTAGATGACATTCAGCGCTTCAGCTCTGCCTTGGCACTTTTAATATTCCCTTCCAATTCCACGAGTTCTTGTGCTTTGGATTTTTTGGTGAATGAGGCATACTGTATAATCCGGCCCCTAAGAACCACCTTAAGTGCCTCCCAAGCCACGCCCACAGAGGATACTGAGGACCAGTTGGTCTCCATATAGACATTGATTTCAACCTTTAGGATTTGATGGAATTCAGGATTTTGCAAGAGGAATACATTAAAGCACCAATTATATGATTTCCTTTTCTTCATATGTGGCAACGCCTCTAAACAAACCAGGGCATGATCTGAGACTAAAATGTTTCATCAACGACAGATGAAATGAGGGACTTAGATATAAAAAAAATCTATTCTAGAGTAAATCTTATGAACTGATGAAAAACCAATGAACAAATAAAACTCTAAACAAGATAACAAGACAATGAGCATAAACCAATGACATGATAGAACCAATAACAAGACTATGAACCAATGGGAAACAGACACAGTGAACATGAGGGAAACAGGATGATCACATGACTTGACATGGAAACAGGAAATAACATGACATGGAACTACTTTTCAAAATAAAAGACATTAACACAAAACATGAACAAAAACACATCTCGACATGACAACGCATAAGAAGAGAAATGCCCCAACCCATTCACTTTCCACGTGGAGAGAGACAATCCACTCATATTAACATTTGGCATTTTGATATATAAGAAAACATTTATCGTGTGTCAAAGACAAGATTATAAAGACCACATTCCAACATTAGTGCAACAATCAAACCCCGAACATCCCCTAGAAAAAAAAAAAAAAAAACAGAAAAAAGAAAAACGTGCGCATTAACCCTGCACACGACATCCCTCCAAACTCAAACAGTCCATGCATGCCTACGAGAGCCCCTGTGACAACTTTGCCATAGGATTGTTCCGGTCCGGTGTTTCTATACACATTTAGTGGACAGAATCACAGCAAAAGATAATCTATAAAACAAACTCCAGCCAATAGGCAGAATAAACACAAAGAGCATGTAGCTTCATCCATAAAACTGCCTGAAGGTCTGTTATTCTACACAATAAACTCCAGCCGCTAGGCGGAACGCGCAGATTCTTCAAACAGTCAAACGAATGTTCAGTGAGCCTGTCCACTTGGCTGCAACATGAGTGCAAGCAAATGACTTACTCATTCTAATGACTTTGCAAGAAATACTCCACAAAATAAACTCCAGCTGATAGGCGGAATAAGCACAAAGAGCGTGCAGATTCATCCACAAAACCGTCCCGAAGGTGTGTTGCTCTACAAAATAAACTCCAGCCGCTAGCCGGAACCAGCACAAAAAGAGCATGCATAATCTTCAAACAGTCAAGCGAATGTTCAGTGAGCTGGTCCACTCGGCTGTAAGGCCCACAAGGTGACTTACTCACTCCATTGACTTTATGAAGGACATCGCTTGCTGTGGGCATGTGAAAGTTTTATGGCCATCCTTAGCATCTGTTCTCAATTTAGCCAGGAATATCAGTGCAAAAGCGACCTTCCGTTGATGTAAAAGTTTCTTGCATTCCTTGAATCGATCACGTTTCTCTCTGGTCAAGTTCGCAAAGTCTGGGAACAAGAAAATGCTGTGGTTCTTCCAAGAAAGCCCTCCTTTACTCCTTGCCTTGCATAACACAAGATCTTTATCGGATGATCTCAGAAATTTGGCCAGAATTGATCGTGCCTGGATCGCTGAGCCGGAACTCTGTGAGTTCGCTCGATTTCCAGCTTATGGCCTGCTATGTCGAGCAGACTCGGAAAGAACCCATCCAGGAATTCCATCATATCCTGTCCCTCCACTCCCTCTGGGACTCCCACGATACAGACGTTATTCCGCCAGCTACATGGCCATGTCCTCCAACTTCTCCCAGACACGCTCCAAATCTACCTTGGTCGCTAGCGGATTAGCAGATAATTCCCTCTCCGATGACTCCGGATAATCGATCCGTTCCCCTACTCTTGTGACCACATCAGTAAACTTCGCCTCCATGGCAGTTATCGATCGATGTATCACTGCAAGATCCTCCAAGTCAGCAATGACTTTCGTCAGCATTGCCAACATGTTCAGCATCTCTCGCTGCATTTCCCGTATCTCTCCGACCAAATCGACTCCCAGGACCGCGGCCTGCTCAGGGGTATCAGCTTGAGCACTTAAGTGTCTTTTAATGTCTCCAGAGCCCGAGGATTTTGAATTCTTTGACATATTGTGCTCCTAGAACAGTTATAGAACAGAGTGTATCGAATCTCACCGGTTTATGTCATAAATGGTATTAAAACTAGCAAAGTGCGCAGAGCTCACCGTTCACACGTCCGATCCTTGCATGGCGTCACGTGACCATATCATAACACTTACGTTTTTAAGTAAAAGTGTATGTTTGCTATGCTCTGTTTAACCAGGCCATAGTTGAGACCTCATTTGATTGAAATTGTGAAAAAAGTTACTGAAGATTCATGGCGTGCCATTTATCTGATTTTGCCAGCTGGACACTCTCAGATAAGGGGCAATTTAATGGCTCAGGGATGCACTGCAGTAATAATTGGATCGAAAGGTGACTTCTGATTTTACAACGGGATGAGCATGCAAGCATGCTAAAGGGGAAAGACAGTTTTCACTTAATCTCAAATGGCGGAAAAGTCACTGAAAACAAATAGATTAGATTGCAAATTAAGATTACTATCTGCTGGGTGTTCTCAACCAAATATATGGGGATGGACTGATCAATAGGTCTCACAACAGATCAAAGAACAATTCAAAGAGAACCCATTAAAACGGAGCAGAAAGTAGTGAGGAAAAGCACATTTCAAATGCATCAGCAAGTATAAAACCAGTGTGATAAGAAATGAATAAATTATAGCATATTTTACTGCAAGGTCAGCTAGGTGGTGTGTCTTCTCCCATGGTACTGCATCCCACGCGAGGAAGAACATATACACACAAAGGTCAAACGTTTTGCGCACACACACACACACAAACTGCTTCTTCTTAAACTTTTGAATTTATGAGGCTTTATAGTACAGGATTGGTTAACGATGCAACACTAGGAAGCTTTGCTTAACCTTTGCCTGGTCTTGGCATGTGGGAAGCTGCTTGCAGTATCAAGATGAGTACCATTCCTTAACAAATCACTAAAATTAAGCAGACCTAGTGCATTTCATGCTGAATTCCATAGCAACATTTTCTGCAAGTACTGTCCAGTCAATCCAATCTCCTGTCAAATTTGCTGCTTTAATGTTTGTGATTATTTATGTGATGATAACACTGTGCCCCCCTTTGCTGGACTGGGTAATGTATGAGACTGTAAATATCCCTAAACATGTTCATTATTTACAACATTCTAAGGAGGCATGCTTAGGGAATTATTTATATGTGCATTTCAGCATCTTGCTTCAAA
Organism: Myxocyprinus asiaticus; assembly: GCF_019703515.2. NCBI lineage: Eukaryota > Metazoa > Chordata > Actinopteri > Cypriniformes > Catostomidae > Myxocyprinus > Myxocyprinus asiaticus. The sequence goes on from NC_059387.1 coordinate 16,517,703, forward strand.
ACTTTTAAAATTCAATGGTCATATTTTTGTGTTGTCTCAGTCTTTTACTTTTTTTTTCTTCAGTATTTAGAGCCAATTACTTCAAACATTTCCATCATATATTTTGGTATGTTTTGTACTGAAATGTGTCAGATTGTCAGGATTTTTCATGAGAGATTTGTAGGTTTTAAACATTGTTTGTCACGTGTTGTCTTTGATGCAGATGTTAAGGAGCCAGCAATGTGTTTATGAGTTTGTGCATAAACCCTTTAAGCAGCAATTTCAAAGAGTGCACAGATGGAACAAACAGAGTGTCCGTACGCTGAGTCAGCACTCAGGGAATAAAGTTACTTTTAATGTAGGGTATATCTGATTTGCAGATTTTGAAAAGAATTAAAGTAAAAAAAAAGAAAAAAAAAAAAAGCTAATTTTTTTATGCACAGAAAAGCTCCATAGGACCACTGGCTCAAATATTAAAAAATCAGAAATTATATGATCAGAATAACTGGTTTGTGCAAAAACAAACATGGGTTGAGGAGCACCTTGTGAGCTTCTGTGTAAGCAAGGAAATCATTATAAGTTAACATGAACTAATAATGAACAATACTTTTACTGAATTTATTAATCTTAGTTAATGTTAATTTCAACATATACTTCAAAATTTGTATTTGTTAACATTAGTTAATGCACTATGAACTAACATGAGCTAACTATGAACAATTATATTTGTATTAACTAACATTAACAAAGGTTAATAAATGCTGTAATATATATATATATATATATATATATATATATATATATATGTGTGTGTGTGTGTGTGTGTGTGTGTGTGTGTATATACACATGTATACATTTTCTATTCATTTTACATCTTAAACTTAACAACAAATGTTCTGTTATTTTCGAAGTTAAAATTTGAATCTCAGATTTTCAGTGTGTACTTATGTAATGTAAGTTATTCTACGTTTCTAAATTATTCTCATAACTATAAACTGTTGTACTCTCCTGTACTCTCATAATATTCTTCTGTCAAAATTTGTCCAATGTCCACAAGGTGGAGATGTGCTCATTAGCTATTAGCTGGGCATTAGCCTTTTCAAAGCTTGAATCCATTCAATGACTTTAGTACCCATAGATTGAAAAGGTTAATAAAATGTGACTTTTTAATCAGGCCTTTTAAACATCACTTTTACGTACAAAATATGTAATACTTTATGCAATACTGTAAGTAATATGTATGTATAAACAATCTCTACATACCCATTCCCCTTTGCACATTTCTCTACATAGCAACTCTTCTGTAGCTACATACTGTATGTTATCTTGTGTCTTTGTCTCTCTGTACAGTATGTATGTTGTTTTAATAATTTATTTAATATTTTCTATGTTTTTGGCTAATAAAACTCTCTGATTCTTTTCCTAATGAAATTGAGGTATAAAAATAGTCTAAGCTTCAATCAGTGCAGTGTTTGGATAGCTTGGGTTATTTTTCTATCCAGTTGCCACCCAATGTCATAAAACTCTTCACTATGAAGCTTGAGGGGAATCATCTGCTTGAGTGTACTCGTGGCCTCTGGCATTGATCTTCATGAGGGGATCAGTATGCTCCGAAGATACCTTTCGTTATCTGACACACTTCACAGCAAGGCATCTCAGACTGATGCATTCTTACCTTTCCTGACAAATAAGGCCAAGCATCAAATGGGCAGAGGTTATATAGCCACTAACAGTACTACCAGTCACTCTTTGTTTCTGTTTTTCTCAGTAAGTGGCCTGGATGGAAAAATGGAGACGCCACCAAACCATATCACACATGGTGCCACGCTTGAAAATAAGATTACAGCAGCCAGAGGGTGAAGGGAGGTGGTTTTACAGAATCTTTGGAGATATACCTGTCTCGTTCACAGCAAATGAACAAACACTATCAACAAAGGCGCAAATTGATTCTGCTTGATTGGATTCGGCTGATTCAGGAAAACATATACAAAGCTTTTCAGCTACTTATCAGAGATGAAATGAAGAGGCGCTAAAATAAAATCATATATATACAGGGTTGGGAAGGTTACTTTTAAAAACTATTCTGCTACAGATTATAGAATACATGCTGTAAAATGTAATTTGTAACGTATTCCATTAGATTACTCAAGGTCAATAACGTAATCAAAATACGTTGGATTACTTCTTCAGCACTGGCAGATTTTTTCACTATTTTTGACTATAAACAAGTAAATAAAGTAAGAAAAAATACTTCACTGTAAAAATACATTCTCTGAAAAAAGTCTAAATATGTCATGCAGTTTTGCTACTCAAGTAAATATATTATTTTTTTTTTTAAGGATTTTTAGATATTTTTACAGGAAAACAACATTTAAATTTGCATTAATTATAAGATCTTTGCCCTTATATCAAAGGTCTTACTAGAGAAAAAAGTTATGCTCCAATGTGTATTGTCATCATAGAATTCATTATAAAATGTAATCGCACCTGATAACAGATGTATGTAAAGGCAAGAAATAGCATTTTAGCTTAGCATGATGCTAAATGTTCACATGACAGTTTACACCAGGTAACTTTTTGATGCTCCAAACTTCAAAACCCCACAGAGTGTTCACAACCACATCCTTTTTTGATTGAATGTGGATTCTGTTCATAGAATGAGGCAGAAAATATATTTTTTGTAGCTTTCTATATGATAATAAAGACTACAGTGGTTAGCACTGGTGCACTGCAGAGAACGCCCCTGGGTGCTTTGGCAGAAAAACTAGAGAGTATATTTTCTGAAAGAGCATTTTTCCCCTCTAAAAGAGTATATTTCTCTAAAAGAGTGCACACATGGAACGTCTTTTTAAAGATGCGTCTTTCTAAAGATGCCTTTCCGTTCGTGTGTTATTCCTGGTTGCGGTCGTTTTCTCTCAACTTCGGATGGTCATGATCGCTGTCTCTCATGTCTGGGCGCGACCCACGTGGAGGCAGCGTTTATGAATGGCTCATGTTCTCACTGCGAGAACATGACCATGGCAACGTTGCGGTCGCGGCTTGCTTTCGTAAGAAAGCAAGCCACCCCAGCGGCTCCCCACCTTGGTCCTCCTACCTACGGGTTTGAGGTCAGCGCGGCTGGCGCTGGGGGCTCCCACCACTCCTTTTAGGGACCAGGTGGTGAACCTGCAAGCGCTGCCCCAGGAGGAGGCAGACCCAGCCCTGGCGTTGCTGTGTCCGGTGCGCGCTTTGTGCATCTATTTGGATCACACGCAGAGCTTTAGACTCTCTGAGCAGCTCTTTGTCTGCTTCGGTGCACAGCGGAAAGGAAGTGCTGTCTCCAAGCAGAGGATCGCCCACTGGCTCGTTGATGCCATATCTATGGCATATCTCGCCCAAGACATGCCGCCCCCGGTAGGGCTACGAGCCCATTCTACCCGTGGTGTAGCGGCTTCTTGGGCCCTGGCCAGAGGTGCCTCTCTAACAGACATTTGTAGAGCAGCGGGCTGGGCAACACCCAACACCTTTGCAAGGTTCTATAACCTCAGGGTGGAACTGGTTTCGTCCCAGGTAGTGGCACGCAACACAAGCGGATAAGCCCGGGATAGCTGGCCGGGTGTATAGCATGCACATAGCGCCTTCCACCTCCTTTTGAGCTGAAGATGTGCGCTGTTAATTCCCAGTAGTGTTCACAAAAGTTGTTCCCTGGTTGACTTCCTCCGAGCCCTGTGGCAGTCGAGTCTTCGGAGAAACTCACTGCCGGCCCAGTACACGCGCTAGCTAAGAGCCCGGTTCTGGGGTAGGTGCTCCGCATGTGGCGGTTCCCTGTATGGCTAACCCCATGCGATCTATATCTTCCACTAACTCGTTTCCCTGCTGGCAAACTGCGTCTTCCTTGGGCAGAGCCCCAGTCTCCATGTTGTAGTACCTCCTCCCCCATTGGGCAGGATCTACCTTGAAGGCTCTCCACATGGTTGGAAAGACCATGTGATGTATTTTTCCACTTAAATATCCCCCCCCTCTCTGGGGTGAGGTGTGGTCTCCGCGGTGTCCTCCCCTTGGGAGGGACACCCCCCCGACTAGACCTGGTGGCCCAGTCGGATAATCCCCCTTCTTTTTTTAGGGAGTGGAAAAAGAGAAGGGGAAAAGAGGCCACGACTGGGTTAAGCCCGTCTCTATCTTTGGGTAGTTGACTTGTCCCCAAAAAGGGCCGTTCGACACTCATAACTGTGTTGGGGGAGGTTACATGTCGACCTGGTGTGCTGGCTATGAGGCACACAGCAAGTCTGCCCACTACACACCGCCAGTCCACGTAACAGCCTTGTGGCGTTTTGTATAGGGACCCCTAGTGTCACTACATCGACACCAACGTCGAGTGAGTGACAGATAGGGAACGTCATGGTTACTGGTGTAACCTCCGTTCCCTGATGGAGGGAACGAGACGTTGGTCCCTCCTGCCACAACGCTGAACTACCTGCTGAAATGGCCGGACCTTATATCGGCTCCTCAGCATAAAACCTGAATGAGTGGTTGCATACCAGCTCCTTTTATACCCGTATGTTCGGGGGAGTGGCATGCAAATACCACTCGTCAATTTTCATTGGCCTTTTATCAAAGACCAGAGGTGTCTCGGGCTCCCAAGAGTGACCCCTAGTGTCACTACATCGACACCAACATCTCGTTCCCTCCATCAGGGAACAGAGGTTACACCAGTAACCATGACGTTCTATTGATTTTAATAATTAATCATTATCTTTGATAATGATTAATTATTGCTAATAACCAAACCCGCTCCTAAACGTAGCGCACTACATTTACTTTAGCCCCATATGAGGTTTTAATGAGTTAGATTCAATTAATTAATTTAAATATTAATTAATAATAATAAATAATTATTCATTATTTCTGATAGTAACACTGATCTAAACAACCAGTAAAGCCCTGCAATACAAACAGGGCATTAGCCTACCCATATGCTTCAGCATACATCACCTTAATACATGCAGGGTTGGGAGGGTTACTTTTGAAATGTATTCCACTACAGATTACAGAATACATGCTGTAAAATGTAATTTGTAACGTATTCTTTTAGATTACTCAAGGGCAGTAACGTATTCTAAATACTTTGGATTACTTCTTCAGCACTGGTAGATTTTTTCACTTGTTTTGACTATAAAAACTCTGTCAGTACAGTAAGACAAAATACACATTAAAAATTCATTTTCTGAAAAACCTAAATATCTTATGCAGTGTTGTTTCTAAAACAAGATAAATAAAACTGATCTTGTTTTAAGGATTTGTAGATATTTTTACAGGAAAACAATACAAAATTATTATCAAGAGTACGATTTTTGCCCTAATATCAAAGGTCTTACTGAAAAAAATAAATTATGATCCAACGTGAATTTTCTTGATAAAAAAATATGATTGTGCCTGATAACGTACATGTAAAATGGCTAGAAATAGCATTTTAGCTTAGCATAAAGCTGACAATTTACCTACAAGGTTTATTTCTATTTCTTCTGCTCCAAACTTACTTCAAACTTACTTATCTTTCTGCTCATATGAAAGTAACTGTTACATCTGCAGCACCTGCTATCTCTCCTGTAAGCCGCCAGAGGTCACCATCCCCTGAGTATTAACACTTCACGAACTACATTTCCCATAATCCTCCATTCAGACTGATTACTCTCACACCTGTTCCACATTAACTCTGGTTATTTAAGTTCCTTTTTTTCTCTAATGCCAGGTCTTGTTTGCCTAGTTAACATTTCTGAGCGTTATTTACCAATCCTGGTTTCCCTGTGTTTTGACTCCTGCCTGTTCCTCGTATTTCCCAGCCTGTTTGTGAGTTTTGTGGATTTATTGCCTGTTTACTTGATTACCCCTCTGCCTCTCGGATTTACTTGGTTTGCCTTTCTGGACTGTCTGCCTGTGTACCGAACCCTTGCCTGCCTTTTTGTTTTCCCTTTATTTTACTACTTTGTTTTTACTATTTATTCTGTTATTAAACTGCACATGGATCTTAACACAACTGCCCCGGCACCTTTGCTACAGAAACCCATCATAAGAAAGTGTTTCACCGCTATTTGAATGCACTTTGGATCGCATCATTTAACGTATAAATGTTTTCCATCTGAAAGGACTAAATATTAAATTAACAAATAACAATAAAATGCAAAGTAATCTCTTCAGTAATCAAAATACTTTTTTGAATGTAACTGTATTCTAATTACCAATGATTTAAATTGTAACTGTAGTTGAATAGTTACTTATATTTTGTATTTTAAATATGTAATCCCGTTACATGTATTCCGTTACTCCCCAACCCTGAATACATGCTTACATCATTCACAGTATTTTATGCATTTAACACATGCTTAAATCACTCAAATAATTTTACATATTTTTAACCAGGCTTTAAGGACATGTAGAGCAGTTTAAAACAATAAAATTCTCATTACACATGTTCACTTATTGGAAAACATATAAATCATTAAATATGATGTGATTAATTCTAAATTTACATACCAGTTCCTTGCATGTGTGCAAAACATAGGCAAACTCCACACATGCAATCCATATGCATCCTTCAAAAATAACCTTTAACAAACACTTTTAAAATACAACTCATTTGAACATATATTTAATGTAATTTATGTGTAAAAGCATTTTGTGTGAAATTTTATATTTACCCAAAGCATTCTCAACTGATGAACAAAACTGGGAGCTCTCTTGCGCAATATGTTCTTACGTTTCTAACCAGCACACATGCACAACACGAGAGAGTGCCGGAAAACAGATGTCGCAAAACTCTGGTTCTTAAAGGGGCCACGTCCAATTTATATCCAGAGTTCAATTTCATTAAATTTCTCCACTTGGCTACATTTATTAATTATTTATATATTTCAGTAAGCAGTTTATAAATAACTTTCAGTTCTATCAGAAAGACTCGGTACAACATTGTGTTTAAGAAATTTATTATAATGAAGTGTCTATTTGCACCCTGGTTTAAATAGCATCTGCCACACAGTGCAGCTACTTACACCCCAATAGTCTAGTGGAACCACAGAATGACAGACTAACCAGTAGATGTCACTGCTGTGGCGTGGGGTGTAAAGACAGTGTGTGAACGTGTAGTGTTGTCCTAGCGACCACAGTTCGAATATGCATTTTGTCCCACAATTTTTCCCCATCTGATTTCCTGTTAAATCTTAATATTTCCTTTAATACTAAAAACAATAGATAAAAATTTATATAAATGTTGATTTTATCGCAGTGATTTGGCTACGGTGAATGTCGGGGATTGCAGAGAAGGGTTTGATCCCGAGTCAGGGTTTGTCGATCGCACTCGTTCCCGTGTGAAACCATGGTTACTGTAGTAAAACCACGTTTTTTTTTTCTAAGTTAAGGTTAAGGTTAGGTTTAGGGGTAGAGGCTAATATAGTATGTCTGTTGGAAATAAACACAATAAACACACTGCAGTAATGCCCATACTGTATGTTACTATTTAAATATGGGTGTAAATAGTATCTGACACTATTTGCACCAGGGTACAATTAGTATCAGCCATTACTTGCACCAGGGTTGGGGTGCAAATATTATCTGCCACTATTTGCACTGGAGTATAAATAGCATTTACCATTATTTACACCAGGGTGCAAATAGCATCTGCCTTATTATAATTGATAAATAACAGAGAATGATAATAGTTCCTAGGTGTAAGCCCCCGTCTTGTGGTCCAATGAGAGACTCTTAAGCGGACCGTCAAAACATGATGGGAAGACAGCAGTGGCAAGGAGCCTACTCACTGCAGAAGGTCAAGTACCATGGATCACGGACCAGACATCCCGAAGATTCCCGGTTCGACTAAAGGAGACCTAGGACAGTTATTACGAGTGACCAGAATGGTCCTCAGCACCACTCACATTCCTGGTGAATCCGGGATGATGGAAGAAACCGGTATCGGCACAGGGGCTGGTCCGGAGGATCTACAGGAGACTAATGGGGGTCTCCACAACCAAACCCCCGCCACCATACCCAAACCCCTTGTTACCATGTGCAAATCCAATTTTCCAAACTTGCTGGAGAACACACTCACTACTGTCAACCCAACCTCTCCGCAGATGTGGGCTGATCTCTTTGAGAATGTTGAGGGGTCCCACTGACCAGGTGTCCACCATACGACAGATTCGGAGAGAAGTACAACGGATGATCAAAAATTGTAATCTGAGCTTCGCACATTTGAGTGAGCTGTTATCCACATTTGAATCCACCAGGGCCGGCCGGGTGGATAAGAGGAGGAACTGTTATGGGACAGTCTACAACAATCACCTCTGTTTTGCTTTTCCCTCAGAGGACCACCTGTGTCTCAAGCTGGGCAGGTGGGGGGTGGGGGAGGTTAGGAACTGATAGGAGCTTCTAGAATAAAGACTGTGCGCTATAGCCCCAGAGCTGTCCTTGAATGTATAATGTTCATGATCTTCTGTCTGTTTCCCACAATATACAATGTACCCAACACACTGAGTTGTCTTTTGCCTAGACCTGACTGTGCTGTAAATATCCAGAAATCTCAAAAGCTCACATGAATCTTGGCCTCGTCCTTGTCATTGACTAGCCTACAACATAAAGTAAACATGTTATTATTTTTGTCATTATTAGTGGTAGTAACTCTGCAAAAATGCAACGCCAATTGCATGACACAGGTTGTCACGTGCTGTCAACATGGCAGTGCCCATGAGGCGTGACCCGCTCTACGTAAATGTAAACGGCTTTTATTGGTTTTATAATCTTTATCCTTTATCTCATAAGTGTACATCATTTTCAACATATTTCTAAAAAAATGTCTTTGTGTAAAACCTTTTTTTATTAACAAAAACTTCAGCATAAACTTATACATACATTTTAAAAATTAAAATGTAAATGCTGTAAAAATATGTTGTTGGCTGATGAACCTAACTAATGTGAACAGATGTGAATAAGTAATTAACTAATGTTAACAAATACAACCTTATTGTAAAGAGTTACCCATATTTTAAACCCCCCAAAAGTCATTTTTAAACACATAACAGCATCAGTAGAATATGACAGCAGCTAAAAACTACCCCTCATCTACACTTTCACATGAACAGTTATGGCAAATGTATGCTCTGTGCATTTTTCCCATGCAAATTTCAGCAGAACATAAACTGAGCCCATATTGCCACTGGCCTGGAGGCAATTTCATATTGTATTGCTACCAAATCAGACCAGAGAAGAACGCAACATCATGTACAACATTAGAAAGAAGGATAACTGTTTAAAATTATGTATGATTTGAACTATTTTAAAGAAAATTAAGACCCTAAAACCAAACACTGTATATGACATTTTTCTCACTCCAAACAAGTATTTAAAAAATATCTATGTTAAGTCAACAGTTATTAAAACTTTAAGATGTTTTGAGAAGAAATATAAGATTGCATTGAATGTGCACATTAAGGCTAGAGCATTGTGCATTTGTTTATTAACGATATTACAAACATTAAGTGTTACATTTACCCCGCTCTCCCCTACAGCTGGTAGATATTAATAACAAAATCATCCAGCCTCTCTTTAGACATTTTGGGCCTCTGTGTCATGTTGAGACCAAGGTACTAGCAAAAAGCTTTCCATAGAGCACTCCCTGCTCTCTTGAGTTTCACAATAAAGCTGGTAATGCTCAGACGCTGAGCCATTTAAACAGTAGTTGCTAAGAGGTTCTGGGCATGTAAGGGAGGTTGTCCACGACAATCTCTGCATAAGGGGAAAGATCATGTTTCCTTGTCATTTGGAAAGAAGGCTGCATTAGATGCTGTCTTCTTGGTCCATTACAATATAAAAGCACTTAGCAAAACTTGATTTAGCATAGATAATTGGGTACATGTCTTGGAGCTTTGGAAAAATTAAAACCAGTTCTGAGAGGATTGCAAAAAATTTTGTTTCTATTTTGATAAAGTCACAGACAGCAGGGAAAAAAGCTATGTTAAATACAAATTTAAAATGCCACAAACCAAATATAGGGTTGTGAGTTAAATGAACTCAACACATCAAATCAAACAGTATTTTCTTATAAATGCATCTGTCACTTCACTTGGTTACTTGGTTTTGTAAAACATTAACAAAACTACACAGGGTAGTATAATAAACCTGTAGACTACATTAAATACGGGATTAATTTAGATTATGCTATGCCAACCACAATTTGTTTTGTACAGTCTGTTATGGATGGCGAGAGCATGAAACATCAAAATTCAATAGTGCAATTTTCATATTCAGCATATTTAATTTCAATAATTGTAAATATTGTTGGTCTGTGTTGTTTACTTTTGTATGTTAAAGACAATTAGAATCTAGACCAGACTACTGGATAGTACATGATGTTTGGAAATTTATCAAAGGAAAATCACACCTTTTTATAGTGTCCATTATAATTTTGTTTACTTTGTGATGTCACATGGTAAGAATACTAGTATAGAGTAATTAAACTGTCTGAGGAAATTACTGAAATATGACCGAAGCAAACAGTCATTGATGAGTTTGCACATGCTGGGACAGGTGTTTCCACAAAACTGAAAAACAGATAATGAATACATACCAGCTAAGGTAACAGCTTCTGAAATATAGAAGTCTCTACACCTTAACATATCCCAATGGTTGTGTCTTAACTCTATTAGTTGCTGTTTATTATAACAATCAACATAGCTTATTTGAAATGATAAAGGAGGAACAAACATTTTAATGGATATAAAGTGGAATGGATGGATATGGCACAATCTGTTTGTCCTTATCTGATTTGGCAAAAAACACAAGCACGATGGGTATGCCTTTGTGTTTAGATTCCTCTTTTGTGTTTTTAAAGTAGAAACAGCTGCCTAAAATGCACTTGCTCAAACCTCATAAATATTTCTCTCCACTTGATCGTATTTAATGGACTATTGATGTAATAAAAGTTTTAGATAAATTTTGCAAACTGCTGAGAGCAAGATCCTTGTGTTATTTATTTAGTTTCAAAAAAATCCCTAATGAGATCTCTTTAATTACTCAGTTGTTTCTCCTAGACAGCAATGAAGTTAAATAAAAATCAAATCGAGACCTTTGCTTAAGTCTTGTTATTTTCAGATGTTTCTCTTAAGAAAAAGACTCCTGAAATCTCACATGTGTCTCCTCAAGAGTTTCCCAAGAGATCTCAACAGTGTTTTAAACTGTTCAGACTGAACAGGATACCATCATCTTCAATCAAATATTTCGATTTCGATATTAACTCTAACATTACAGACTGATCTCAAAGTGAAATCAGAAACAGCAAGTTGACATTTCTTTAGATAAATTGGTCTGTTCTTACCGAAATTCAAAACACTGCCCCCAGTGGCCAAAGCAGTAAGTGTTGTTGGGTGTATTGGCACGTGTGAGCTCCATTTTCCATGTGTAATGTCCACTGAGTGGTGCCAAAAGTGAGTTGTTTTCAGCTATACTGGATGTACCCCCAACCCAAACCTAACCATCAGTGGAGTAAAAATTTAATGTTAGAGGGGAAAATGCAACCTCCAAATCATGCTCATCACTGATTATGTGAACATGATTACTTCCTGGTTTCAACCTGGTATCCGAACCTGGATCTCCTACTCTGCTGATGCAACATGCTTCTGGTCACACCATAAGGGAAGCTAAACATGCTGAAGCCGATTCAAACATGTCTGATAGGAGATGTTGCTTGTCAGTGAGTTGGCATAATGAGGCCGATCCTAGGGTACCAAAAGTAATGGAAACAACATGCCGACCTCCCATGTGATCATGTTGCACATTTCTTATTAAACTCTTCCAAGACTAAATTATACCAGGGGTCAGCAATCTTTTAGACATGGAGTGCCCCCCACACCCACCCCCCAAAATTTGTGCAAAACCCAATGATTATGATATAATCATGATCCTGTATGTGAAAGTTTTTTTAATGAAAGAAAACCTGTCCTTTTGTACAAAATGAGTTAACACATTTAATGTCACAAATTTTCTTATTTGATTACCGATCACAAAATTGTGTGTAATCTTAAATATTTCTTATATTATGAATGTATATTTTTCAAAATCACACAGAGGGATAATCACTAGTATGCAAGCAACAGTAAGAGAGGAGCAGACTATTTTATTTATATGAAGTTTTCACACCTGCGTTCCAATCTACATCTTGATGTAATCCTTCCTCATGATCATGCAGCGTGTTTTCATCAGCTAAATGGGAGCTTAAACAGTATTAAAGTGTGACGAGACTCGCGCTACACGTGCAAGACATTCACGCATCACAAGCCAATCAACTATTTAACCCTTTTCAGTGAATCGCATCTGCAAAATCCTAAAACTTTATTTCCAGGTTTAATTTAGTATTTGAATAGTCTCAGATTTTTATGTTTTCTCTTTTAACGTTTAATGTAATTTTGAGTGTGACCATGGTTTAAGGAGGGTTGGAAATCTCAAGGATTAATAGTGGTGTTTTCCTTATTACATCACGTGTTGTTCTGAAAGCAAAAAAAAACAAATGAAACACGGAATGTAGGCTGTTATCCGTGCAGCCTGACTGAAGCACAGGGGGCGCATTAACTCACGCGGTTAACCAAAAGTGAAGCTTTGCCGGCTCGTGATGCACTGCACGAGTCTGTTGGGTATACTGTAGACTCATTTTAACTTTTTGTTTAGTCTCCCATTCAGCTGATGAAAACACGCTGCATGATCATGAAGAAGGATTACATCAAGATGTAGATTGGAATGCATGTGCGAATTTATATATGAAATAGTCTACTCCTCTCTCGCCGTTGCTGGCGTGCCAGTGATTATCCCTCCGCATGACAATGCTGGCACGCATGCCATAGGTTGCTGACCCCTTATATATGCTATGCTATCTACATTAAAGGTGCACTCAGTAATGTTTTATGCATGTCGTCTTGGACTTAAACTGACACCTAGTGGTGTGGATGCACCACAAACCATTCAACCGTGGATCATTCAAACGCAATAGTTTTCAGTTACTAATGCCATTGTAGAAATTCACTATTCACAGTCAGCAATGAATAAGTTAATCCATGAGTGAATGTGTCCAATACCAAGGGGGTTACTGAGATAAAGCATGAACGGTAGTATTCGGCTGGTCATGTGATCCTAACATGGCAGCCCCGATGAGGGCTTTTATACATGATTTTATACATACTGTACACCACAATATTATTGTGCAGTTCTTTAGGAGTAAAACTTTTTTATAAGGAAAAAATGAGTGAGTGCACCTTTAATTTGTATTAATTTACATACTACATGTCAACAATTTGATTTGATTCAGATTCTTAAGCTCTCAGATTCAATTTTAATACAATTTGATTCAATTCATATTAATTTCTATATATTTTAGTTAGAGACAAAGTTGATACTTAAATGAAATGTAACTGAGGAGTCTCCTGGGCTATATAAAAAAAAACTCTGAGCAATAAATTTTTCCTCAGGGCAGTGTTGACATTCATTGTTTTTTTTTTTTTGTTTTTTTTTGGGTGTATTAAGCAAAGCATTCATGATTTTTGAAATATATATAATTTAAGTGTTGATATCGAATCAAGTAAACAAGCATGTCACATCAACACTGATAGTACAGTGGTTCTTGATCCCCAGTGATACGACATAATCCCTAGTTAATGATGTATTTTATCAAATAATCCTTCTTGATAAACAGTATGCCTACTTTTAATTCCAGCATTCCCTTTCCCAAATGAATATTGCATAATCCACATGATCAACTGCCTGGGGAGTCAAGAAAAGTCTAGCTTGATTTGATCTTGTAGTAAAGCACTGATTTGTGCTAAAATATCATGGGGATTTACCTTGAAGACAGATTTGAGTGTGAGCTTTATCAGATCATCCTTAGCTTATGTTTGGAAGTTAATGTTGCTAGGGACAAACAGTGGACAGTTTGAAGACATGTCTAAAAAGTATGATAAATATTGATGATAGCTCTTTTTAAGTGAATTCGACAATGACAAAATTATTTCTGGAAGCATCTGACAGTGTCAAAGGATTATTCTTTTTTATTAATTATTGATAATAAAAGAAAAAGTGAAGGGTTTGTGATAGATTTGTATAGCATTTATGTAACAATCAAGAACAATGTAACAAAGGAAATAAATGTATTTACTTCCTGCAGTTAAACACACTTTTTTGTTTTGACTATGTTCTGTGTCAAATTCTTTCAGGCTTTCAAATACCAAGATCATGGGTTTGATTTCCAGGCAACAGACACACTAAATGCACTATGAGTCTCTTTGGATAAAAGCGTCTCCTTTTGTCCAGAGAAAATACTTGCATTAACTCTTACCATAAGCATTTTGAGTACTAAAGACTCAAATTAGCATGGCTTTTAATGACTGCATCAGAGGAAATTACCTCTGAGTAAGAGTCACTGTAACTGGATCCCCTTCAACCAACACAGTATATAACTCGCTTCATGTAGAGAGAGAGCGAGAGAGAGAGCGAGAGAGAGAGAGAGAGAGAGAGAGAGAGAGAGAGAGAGAGAGACCACAACACACAACTGCAGTGTAGACACATCAGCTAGGTAGGAAATGGTTCCTTCGCTCTATAGCATTAAATACACACAAACATTGTAAGCAATAGTTTGAGATCGTTGTAAAAGGCATGACTGTCTTTATGTCTGACTTCTGTTTATGATTAACAAGCTTTCTCTTAAAATGATGAATTATGCTTTAAAATTAAGTACTGTACCAATTGATGATTTGGTATGGATCTTTTGCTAAATATATTTCTCAAGTGATATGATTTTAGTTAGCTCATGCAACATCTAATTAAACAATCATTTTTATAAGCACAATGTCACTATTGAAATTTTGCATTCAGTTTTAGTTTCACTGGGAAGTTTATGATAGTTAATCGATTGCTAAGGCCAGTTTTCACAATTGACTTGTGAGACAGTGTTAGTAGAATGGCATGGCTTGCATGCTTGATGAAATCTTATCAAAGACTGATTATAGACTAATTAATGGGTAAATTAGGTAGAATTACAATGTGTATTTTCTGCTCTATTCTATGTTCCAAATCGTTAGAGGACTATGAAAATGATTTGAGGATGACAAACACAACAATAGAAAACAATTTGCATCCCTGAACACCTGTGCTGTGGGCCATAATCCAAGAGCAGACAGCTGCGTTTACAGCAGTCTGTGTGTATCTCAATTAGCACTATTTGCTCACTGCTTGGCAACCAGTGTTAGCGCTTCATCTTAGAAATAAAAAAGACTTCTTGTGTTCTCTGTGTCTGCAGCAAATTACACAGACAGAAATCCATCAAATAGCGGCACTTATCTGATACAATGCATTTTCCAATTAGATTTTTTTTGTTTTTCATTAAAAGCAAAGTTCACATTTCAAAAAAGATTTTTTTCTAGAAATAGTCTTATTTAAAAGATGCACACTGCACTGCCTTG
The DNA here is from genome assembly GCF_019703515.2 of Myxocyprinus asiaticus. Classification (NCBI taxonomy): domain Eukaryota; kingdom Metazoa; phylum Chordata; class Actinopteri; order Cypriniformes; family Catostomidae; genus Myxocyprinus; species Myxocyprinus asiaticus. The sequence continues at coordinate 16,533,149 of NC_059387.1, forward strand.
ATCTAAATTTAAAAGATGAGCTCTTTAGCACATGGGCATTTGAGCAAGTGTTGTTCAAAGTTAATATCTCAATCCGTGAGACTATATGTGCAGACAACTCTAGAGTATTTAAAGATTAAAGGGATAGTTCACCCAAAAATGAAAATTGTGTCATCATTTATTTACCCTCATATTGTTCCAAACCTACATGAATTTCTTTCATCCATTGAACACACACACACACACAATAAAAAGATGTTAGGCAGCGTGTTAGTGTCACTCACCATTCACTGTCATTGCATTTTTTCTCCATTCTCCACAGAATAAAAGTGAGTGGTTACCGAGGCTGTTATTCTGCCCAACATCTACTTTTGTGTTACATGGAAGAAATTCAAATGGGTTTGGTACAACTTGAGGGTGAGTATATGAGGACAGGATTTAAATTTTTGAGTGAACTAGCTCTTTAATTGGAATAAATCTTTCACTGATAGTTCAGATAGACAGGGTATTGTTTGATGAATTTGAATATTTGTATATGGTTCCTGTTTCTGTATCTATATGCCCCAGACAGTATATTGGCTGTACTGACTCAGCGTTGTGGTTATATGAGGTAAAATATGACAACAAATTATTTTGCAAGTGAATTGTGATTAACAACATCTTTTGTGTATCTTAATTATTCCCATTTCTCACCTGCAGTATATATATATATATATATATATATATATATATATATATAACAATTAATTGAAACTATTCATACTAGTATAAAGCTGGACAATGTGGATATTCAACCTCAGTTATGTGTGCATAATCTATGTGCAGAGTAATAATAAATATCGGCTCACATTTAAAAAAAGTTATTCAGCCTTCAATAAAGAAGTCAGTTGTCATTGGAAATAGACAGATCATTTTTGTGTTTAATGCATATTATGTGTGCCAAATGGCCTGAACACCTCAGGCAATGTACCACTGGGTTACTTTTTGTATAGATTCCTATTTTTTATGTGAGATATCTGTAAGAGGCACTTTTAAAGCATCACACAATCAGTGATGCTTAACAGTCAGCTGAATGGTACAACATCACTTTATCACAGCAAATGTCAAAATTTAAACATCTGTCACAATGACTTTATGGTTGCAATGATTTACTCATGTCAGACTCTGAGAAATCAAATAGCAAATATCCCTATATTTGTCACCTCATGGTGAGGTTACTGTGCAGTTGCCTGCTCTCACTGTAGTTCTACCCTGAGCCTCACCACACAAAAACAGCTGCCAAAGGAAAACACAATGAACACGACCAAGCATATATCTCAGGATATAAATACAACTGATTGAATGAATAGTTCAGCCAAAAATGAGGACTCTGTTAACATTTATTCACCTTCAGGTCGTTCAAACCCTTTAACTTTTTTCTTCTTTTGAACACAAAAGGGTAACTTTTTGAAGAATATCCTAGGCACTGTTTCCCATATAATGAAAGTGAATGAGGACCTAGGCTGTCAAGCTCCGATACCATAATAACACCATAAACAAAAAATTCCATAAAATTATCCAGGCTGATCAAACAAACATTACGTGACCATGGCAAGATTTTTGCAAAACAAAATTATGTGCTTCATTACACATTTTTTACCGCAGTTTCCCAGTAAAATGTCCAGTGGGGGGCACCAAAAGCGAGTGAAATGGTGTTGTAATCAGACGAGGTTTTCAGACGAGGTGAATATACGTTTTAATGAGTAAAACGTACCTCCCTAACCTAAAACTTTAACCTAAATCTAACCAATAGTGTTTTAAAAGCAAATGCGACATGAAAAGCACATTTTCTGAAGCAACCACGTCATTTTGAGTCGCTTCTGTGACACTTTCATCTCACGTGTCAGCTTGTGAGCATGACTGGGCTTGAAATATGGTCTGTGGATGTCTATGGAGTCCATAGTCCACCACTCTAAGAGGTGAGCTACCGCGGAAGCTAATCACATTGGAATAAGTGTGTAAATGTAGGTGAGATTGTATAACAAGCATTAAAATGTATCTTTTTTCAAATGATGCATTATAGTAAAAGTGTTTTGATATCATAACAGTAGTGTGTGAGTAGTACAGCGAAAAATATGGTTTATAAAGTCATAATCAGTCATTGTAGTTATGAATTAATACACACTTGTTGTAGCACCTCTAGTGTTAATTTCACCAGGAAACTGAGACAGAACATAGAACGTGCAATGTAAAAGTCAGTTTCCAAAAATTTTGTTATAGTAACGTTCATTCTATGAGACTAGGTTGCAATTATATTATATTATTGTGCGTACAGTGTGTTGTATTGCAAGCCTTCTGAAGTCATATGTAAACTACTGAAATTATTTTATATGGAAAAGAGTGTCCAGGATATTCTTCAAAAATTCACCTATTGTGTTCCACAGAAGAAGGAAAGTCAAATGGGTGAACTCTTCCTTTAAATGTCTCTACAGAATATCCTCACCAAGCTCACCAAATGCAGTTTGGAAAAGAGTTTGTGAGGCAAAGCAGCTTCTACAAATGTGTGATAAATGAGGAAGAGTCAGGTCTGGATTCTGCAGATGTGTTTGAGGTGCGTGTATTTTTGTTTAATTTATTCTCCATTGTGTCATATGTGTGTGTTTTAGAGGATGTGGGGAGAGCTAGAGGAGGAGGGGTGAGGTTAAGGAAGCACAAACATTTACAGAAGATGGTGCCATCAGTGTGTGTGTATGCGTGTCTCTCTCTATAATAGCTTTTGCCAAGGGCCAGAGAAAATACCAGGCTTAATTTAGTCTGAATTTTTACACTGTACTTTTCTTACTTTCCTTGGCATCGTGATTTCATAATCTGTTCCTCTGCCAGTTGGCTTTCAAAGGGAATGCTTCAGCCATCGATCGTTTAAACAGAAAAAGTCCAGAAGACCTAAGCTCCAGGGATGAGAATGGAGCAAACCCTTTGCATTATGCTTCAGCTGGTGGAAACCTGGACATAATTCGACTCATTGTGTCTATTGTAGGCCCTGAGGGTAAGACTCACTCTTTAAAACAGTTTTAAAGATGAAGTGTTTAATTTCTGTGCCACCAGCATCCCCAAATGCTATTACTAAAACAATTACTGTTTTCAAACAGGCTTCCCAAACATTCCACCCCATCTCCAATTGGTCAGACAAATACATAGTCCCACCTCAAACTCACGCATTAGTTGAGTCAATGTTGCTACTGTACGTCAATCTGGTCGGGATGCTCAAACAAACAGAGCAATATTTTGATAGCGACAGAGCAACAGTGTTTACATTTTTCATGAAAACTAACTGGTAAATCGTGTATTTATAGTTGTTTCTGCGCATTAAGCTGGGATAAGAGAAAGTATTTTAACATCTGAAAAAAATTACACTCTTTACCTTTAAAATAAAGATGAACAGCACCATCATGCACACCAAGTCTGTGACATTTTAATAAATCTGTCACCACAAAATTAAAACTAACAGTTTGTGAATGGTCATAATACAAGGTTCAATGTATGTATAGCTTAAGTCTAAGAAAATATTAGTCTATGAATCAAGGGTTGCAATCCAGCTCTAGTCTCCAGCTCTAGCTTTTATAAAGTTTCATTGCAAACCTATGAGATCTGTTGTGAAAGCCTTGTCCTTAGAATGTTTCTTCACCTCACCCCATTTGCTATTCAGATCACATCAGGCCAATGTCTCATTATGTTCTAATGATCATAAAACAATCACATAATCTCCTAGGGGATCACACACTTACGTCAAAAGACGGCTTATTGTGTACACAGTCCTCCAATAAATCACTGACAAAACACAGACATTGGTTTAATCACAATGATAAGAAAAGAAGAAGAAGAAGAAAAAAAATGATTCCAGAGTGCACATTTTTCTCTCAGAATTTTCTTAACTGTTTACTTTCAGAGTGGAACAGTCAGTGTTTAAGTCACATGTCCCACAATGCATTGCTTAATACTGTAAAATACTGTAAAACCTAGTGGCTTGGATGCAGCATCATTTAAAATCAATAGTTTTCAGTTTCAGATGCCATTGTAGAAATGTAGTGTTCACAGTCAATGAGTTCATAATTATAATAAATTCACTTTAATCAATGAGTGAAAGTGTCAAATAACAGGACGGTTACTGAGATTAAACAGCTTTCATAAGGTTATTGATATGACTGGAGTCTTCATTTTAATGTGAGTGGTCATGATTTCCTACATATATTGCAAAATTACAATTCTTGTTTTAGGAGTTAAACTTTTTTAATGAGGAAAAAATTACTCAGTGCACCTTTAATTACAGTACTTTTGCTCTGAAAATTTCTCATAAATTTACAGAAATTTCTTACAGTGTAGTTTTTCTAGGCATGTCAAATGTGTCCATGGGCGTGCGGTCAAAAGAGTATATTTTGAAAGGCTGAGCGCTTGACCGTTCATGAGATGGAACTGCATGGAAGTATCCTTGGGTCAGATGCAAGATGCACTGAAAAAAGACAGAAACATACTTTACGCAAATAAGCGTACTTGGTTGAATATGCTTAACATGCATTCTTGTGGAGGTAACAAATTTCAGTACTCAAGGGGGCGATAGAGTTTGTGCCATTAAACTGTGTTATTGTGTTATTATTCAGGTAAGTTGCTATTAGAGCCCGACCGATATGGAATTTTTGAGATTGATACCGATTTTAGAGGGGGGAAATTCACCGATTACCGATATGGTGGCCGATATAGTAAAATTTTGAGCTGGAATGAAAACAGACTGTGACAAGGAGGAAGGCGGGGCCGGGCCGTGACTATGCATGTCCGGTCCCCAATCGGGATAATCAGCTGAGGAGAGGGATAGGTGCAACGAGATGTGGCAGTTCGGGAGAGAGAGAGAGCTACAGGCAGCTGCCCTATATGCGTTATGTTTGTGTGTCTTTGTATTTAAGTTTATTAAAAACATTACATTGATGCTTCATCCGGTTCCCGCCTCCTCCTTTCCACTGAACCCTGTTACATTGGTGCCGAAACCTGGGATGGAGGAAGGCTCCTCCAAGGAGTCTTCGCTGCTGACTGGGGGTCGTGGACTGAAGCAGGACAGCGGGCCGAGGACCACTTGACGGCGTATCTGGGGCTGGCGAGCTCCTCTCTCTCTCCTCTCTCTCCCCTCTCTGCTTTCTCTCTCCCTTTTGTTAATCCCGCCCCCTCTTCCCTTTCTCCCATCTTTCGCCCTGTTCCCTCTCCCAGGCACACAGGGTCCAGAGAAATCCCCGACCTGAGTTCAGCGATGGGGGTATGTGGTGAGCAGGGTGGAGCCGAACGGCGTCTGGGCAGAGCGAGGCTGGGAAGATAAGTGGCGAATGACTTTCATCTGCGTGCCACACGGGTCTCACATTCCAGCGAGGGGTGGCGGGAGTACTTAAGGAGAGGAGAGAGTGGCAGACGGGAGAAAGAGATGTGTGAAGCTGTTTGTGTGTAGTGTGTTGAGCTGAAAAGCCAACATAGTTTATGTGTAATGAAGCTGAAAAGCAAACCTTTTGTGTACTGCTGGAAAGTGGCCTTATTGTGTGCGACTGAAAAGTGCAACAATAAATTATGTGTTTTGTCAAGCCGGCCACAGCATCCTCTTTTCCAACTGTTACACTGGTCCCGAAGCCTGGGAAGGAGGAGGGATGCGCCGTCGTAGAGTCCTCGCCACTACTATCCACCCCAGTGGAGCAGCCGCGGCCATCCGCAGGGGGACGGAGGAGTTACGGATGGCCGCCTGGTCACGGAGGAACGGCCGACGTGCATGAGGGGAGGAGGGGCTTACTGCCGGACGGCTGGAGCGGTGAAGCCACTGCCAGGGGCGGAGGAGTTCCCTACCGGCCGCCAAAATGCAGTGGGGTTGGAAGAATGGCCGCCATCCGCGAGGGGAGGAGGGGCTCGCTGCCGACCACCTGGAGTGGTAGAGCCACTGCCAGGGGCGGAGGAGTTCCCTACCGGCCTCCAAAACGCGGAGGGGTGCTCCGTCTGCCAGGGGTCAGAGGACTGGCTCCGGTCCACCTGGGGAGGAGCGGATGTTGTCCCTCAGGGAGTGGAGGAGTGATTGAGGACCAGGCGATGGCGTGTCTGGGAACCGGTGAGTAAGTTTTCCTCTCTCTCCTTTCTCTCTCTCTCACTGTCGCTCCACATTGGCCTTTCCCTCTCCTCTTTTTGTTGTTTTGTTTTTCCCTCCCCTTGTCTCCCTCCCAAGTCGCAGAAGGTGGGGAAGGCCTGCCGGCAGGCGGGGCCGGAAGGGCACGTCCGGCCCCCAATCGGGCTAATCAGCCAGGGATAGGTGCAACGAGATGCGGCAGTTCGGGAGAGAGAGAGCTACAGGCAGCTGCCCTGTATGCGTTTATGTTTGTGTGTCTTTGTGTTTAAGTTTATTAAAAACATTACTTTGATGCTTCATCCGGTTCCCCCCTCCTCTTTCCATTGAACCCTGTTACACAGACCTTTTCTATGTGGATTGTGCACTGATTTTGCAATGATATGACTATGCAAAGGTACTCAGAAGGCTGCTTTCTTAAATATTTTTATCAACATTATTATCGACATTATTACTATACATTGTCAACAAATTCTAGAAATGAACACTGAGAAAATAAATAAATAAAAATACAATAAATAGCTAAATAAATATCAGTCCTGTATGTTCTGTATCAGTCAGTAGCTGACCATTTAAATAAAGAATAAATTAATATTATAGCTAAATAAACATCAGTACGGTATGTTCAGAATCAGTCTGTTGCTGACCATTTAAATAAAGAATAAATTAAAATTATAGCTAAATAATAATCAGTACTGTATGTTTATCAGTCAATGGCTGACCATTTAAATAAAGAATAAATTAATATTATATCAAAATAAAAATCAGTACTGTATGTTTACTATCAGTCAATGGCTGACCATTTAAATAAAGAATAAATTCAAATAAAATAAATAGCTAAATAAACATCAGTACTGTTTAGTATCAGTCAATGGCTGTTTTTTAAAATAAAGGATATATTAAAATGATATCTTAATAAAAATCAGTACTGTATGTTCAGTATCAGTCAATAGCTGACCATTTAAATAAAGAATACATTAAAATGATAGCTAAATAAAAATCAGTACTGTATGTTTAGTATCAGTCAGTGGCTGACCATTTAAATAAAGAACAAATTCAAATAAAATAAATAGCTAAATAACAAAAGTACTGTTTAATATCAGTCAGTTGCTGACCATTTAAATACAAATAAAATGAATAGCTAAATAAACATCAGTAGTACTGTTTAGTATCAGTAAAATGCTGACTATTTTAATACTGCTAGTCAATAAAGGGCAGGTTGTGAAGAAGCATTTACACCAGCAGCAGTGTTGTTACACCGTATTCTGCTATACAAGTTCAGGGGAAACTTTCAACGGTCGAAAACGTCCTGGTTACTTGCGTAACCTCCGTTCCCTGATGGAGTGAACGAGATGTTGTGTCGATGTAGCGACACTAGGGGTCACACTTGGGAGCCCGAGACACCTCTGGTCTTTGATAAAAGGCCAATGAAAATTGGCGAGTGGTATTTGCATGCCACTACCCTGGACATACGGGAATAAAAGGAGCTGGTATGCAACCACTCATTCAGGTTTTATGCTGAGGAGCCGAGACAAGGTCTGGCCATTTCAGCGGGTAGTTCAGCGTTGTGGCAGGAGGGACACAACATCTCGTTCCCTCCATCAGGGAATGGAGGTTACGCAAGTAACCAGGACGTTCCCTATCTGTCACTCACTCGACGTTGTGTCGATGTAGTGACACTAGGGGTCCCTATACGAAAAGCCACAACTGGCTGAACTGTGTTACGTGAACTGGCAGTGTGTGGTGGGCAGACAACTGTGTGCCTCGTAGCCAGCACACCAGGTCGACACGTAACCTCCCCCAACATAGTTATGAGTGTCGAATGGCCCTTTGGGGACAAGTCGACTACCGAAAAGATATAGACAGGCTAACCCAGTCGTGGCCTCTTTTCCCCTTCTTTTTTTCCACTCCCTAAAAAAGAAGGGGGATTATCTGACTGGGCCGCCAGGTCTAGTTGGGGGGGGGGGGTGTCCCTTCCAAGGGGAGGACACCATGGAGACCACACCTCGCCCAAAGAGAGGGGGGGATAATTAAGTGGAAAAATACGTCACATGGTCTTGACGACCAAGTGGAGAGTCTCAAGGTAGATCCTACCCAATGGGGGAGGAATTACTACAAACATGGAGACTGGGGCAGAGGGGCTCTGCCCAAGGAAGACGCAGTTTGCCAACAGGGAAACGAATTAGTAGAAGATATATATCGCATGGGGTTAGCCTTACAGGGAACCGCCACATGCGGCGCACCTACCCCAGAACAGGACTCTTAGTTAGCACGTGTACTGGGCCGGCAGCGAGTCTCTCCGAAAACTCGACTGCTACAGGGCTCGGAGGAAGTCAACCAGGGAACAAAACTTGTGAACACTACTGGGAATTAATGGCGCACGTCTTCATCTCAAAAGGAGGTAGAAGGCACTATGTGCAAGCAATACACCTGGCTGGCTATCCCGGGCTTATCCGCTTGTATTGCGTGCCACTACCTGGGACGAAACCGGTTCCACCCGGAGGTTGTAGAACCTTGCAAAGGTGTTGGGTGTTGCCCAGCCTGCTGCTCTGCAAATATCTGTTAGAGAGGCACCCCTGGCCAAGGCCCAGGAAGCCGCTACACCCCTGATAGAATGGGCTCGTAGCCCTACCGGGGGCGGCATGTCCTGGGCGTGATATGCCATAGTTATGCTGTTAATGAGCCGGTGGGCGATCCTCTGCTTGGAGACAGTGCTTCCTTTCCGCTGTGCACCAAAGCAGACAAAGAACTGCTCAGAGATCCTAAAGCTCTGTGTGCGATCCAAATAGATGCATAAAGTGCACACCGGACACAGCAATGATAGGGCTGGGTCTGCCTCCTCCTGGGGTCAAAGGGGGCTCTCTGTAGAACCTGAAGAACTACAGAGAGGTCCCATGAGGGAACGAGGCGCGGTCTGGAGGGATTCAGCCTCCTGGCGCCTCTTAGGAAACTGATGATCAGGTCGTGCTTCCCTAAGGACTTACCGTCGACTGCATCGTGGTGTGCTGCTATGGCGGCAACGTACACCTTCAAGGTGGAAGGGGAAAACCTCCCTTCCAACCTCTCCTGCAGGAGGGAAAGCACTGATCCGACTGCGCATCTCTGGGGGTCTTCCCATCGGGAAGAACACAACTTAGTGAACAGACGCCACTTAAAGGCATACAGGTGCCTCGTAGAGGGGGCCCTAGCCTGGGTGATCTTAAGACCGCTTAGGTCTTCCACGTCCCGTCCAGTGGCCAGACATGGAGATTCCAGAGTGTCTGGTTGCAGGTGCCAGATGGTGCCCCGTCCCTGAGAAAGAAGGTCCTTCCTCAGGGGAATTCGCCGGGGGGCTGTTGCGAGGAGCGTGAGGTCCGAGAACCACGTCTGGGTGGGCCAGTAGGGTGCTACCAGGATGACCTGCTCTTCGTCCTCCCTGACCTTGCACAGGGTCTCTGGGGGAAATGCATATTTGTGCAGGCCAGAGGGCCAGCTGTGTGCCAGCACGTCTATGCCAAGGGGGGCCTCGGTGAGGGCATATCAGAGCGGGCAGTGGGAGGATTCTTGGGAGGTGAACAGGTCCACCTGTGCCCATCCGAATTGACTCCAAATCAGCTGGACCACCTGAGGGTGGAGTCTCCACTCTCCCCTGAGGGTAACCTGCCGTGACAGCGCATCCGCTGTAAATTTGAGGTTGCCCGGGATGTGAATGGCTCGCAGCGACTTGAAGTGCTGCTGACTCCAGAGGAGGAGATGGCGGGTGAGTTGTGACACAATGAGAGCGCAGACCGCCTTGGCGGTTGACATATGCTACCGTTGCCATGTTGTCTGTCCGAACTAACACGTGCTTGCCCTGGATCAACGGCCGAAACCTCAGCAGGGCAAGCACAATTGCCAACAACTCGAGGCAGTTGATGTTCCAATGCAGTCGTGGGCCAGTCCACAGGCCGGCGGCTGCGTGCCCCTTTGCAAACAGTGCCCCAGCCCGTTTTGGAGGTTTCCGTCATGACGCACCTGGAGACCAGTTCTAGGGGAACACCTGCTCGTAGAAACGAGAGGTCGGTCCAAGGGCTGAAAAGACGGTGACAGACCGGCATGATGACCATGCGATGTGTCCCGCGATGCCATGCCCATCTCGGGACTCGAGTCTGAAGCCAGTGCTGAAGCGGTCTCATATGCATCAACCTGAGCAGGGTGGCTACCTCTGAGGATGCCATATACCCCAGGAGCCTTTGAAAAAGTTTCAGTGGAACCGCTGTTTTCTGTTTGAACGCCTTCAAACAGGCCAGCACCGACTGGGCGCGCTCGTTCGTGAGGCGCTCTGTCAAAGAGACTGAGTCCAACTCCAAACCGAGGAAAGAGATGCTCTGAACCGGGAGGAGCTTGCTCTTTTCCCAGTTGACCCGAAACCCTAGTCGGCTGAGGTGTGACAGCACCAAGTCCCTGTGTGTGCACAACATGTCCCGAGAGTGAGCTAGGATTAGCCAGTCATCGAGATAGTTGAGAATGCGAATGCCCACTTCCCTTAATGGGGCAAGGGCTGCCTCTGCGACCTTCATGAAGACGTGAGGAGACAGGGACAGGCCGAAGGGGAGGACCTTGTACTGATACGCCTGACCCCCGAATGCAAACCGCAGGAAGGGTCTGTGTCGAGGTAGGATCGAGACGTGGAAATACGCATCCTTCAGGTCTACCGCCGCAGACCAATCTTGATGCCGGACGCTCGCCAGAATGCGTTTTTGCATCAGCATCTTGAACGGGAGTCTGTGTAAAGCCTGGTTCAGTATTCGCAGGTCCAAGATTGGCCGCAACCCACCGCCTTTTTTCAGTACGATGAAGTAGGGGCTGTAAATCCCCTTCTTCATCTCGGCCGGAGGGACAGGTTCTATCGCGCCCTTCTGTAGGATGGTAGCGATCTCCGCACGCAAGGTAGCAGCGTTTTCGTCCTTCACTAAGGTGAAATGGATACCGCTGAACCTGGGCGGGCGCCTGGCGAACTGAATCGCATAGCCAAGTCGGACGGTCCGGACCAGCCATCGCGACGGATTGGAAAGTGCAAGCCACACATCCAAGTTCCGTGCAAGGGGGACCAAGGGAACAATGTTGTCGGACGTACCGGCAGGTGGGGCCTCGTGGTGGGGCGTAGCTCGAGGTGCCACACCACATCATGGCTGTGCTGAGTCTAGGGACATCGAAGCACTTACCTGGCTCCTTGTGACCACCCCTGGAACAGCCTGGGATGGGGGAGGAAGAGGCCTGTCCTCGTAACCCGTGGAGACTGTCACATTGGGGGTGGCTGTGTGCCACAACTGGGTGCTCAGGGGCGGGAAGACCACCGCTGGAGCGCCAATCCTGCAAGGAAAAACCCGTGGACGGTAGTCATGATGACGACCGTGCACACTGGTTATGTGACCCAGGGAAGAAGGAAACCGCTCTTTTGCTGAGCTGTTGGGTATCGCAGCCACTTGGGCATGCGACAAAATCAAACCAAAAGGCAATAAAAGATTCTCCACCTGGCCCTCCACTGGAGGATGGAGTGGTCTTCTTACCAGCTCTAGGTGAGTGGGTTTCTTCAACCCAGGGTCACCCGTCTCAGGGGCGCTTTGACAACCTCCGTGGTTTCTTTGCAGCTGACTGTGAGATGGGTGGCGTCTGCTTCCTGCGGTGGGCTCCACGCCGGGGCCAGGCCAAAGGGGCGGGCTGCGGCAGAGCCGGTGCAGTCACTGCAGGGGGACGGGATCTTTAGCCGCGCCGGGGCAGGATATGCCGGATAGCCTCCATCTGCTGCTTCACCGTAGAGAATTGCTGGGCAAAGTCCTCGACGGTGTCGCCGAATAGGCCAGCCTGAGAAATGGGGGCAGCAAGGAACCGTGTCTTGTCGGCCTCTCCCATCTCGACCAGGTTGAGCCAAAGGTGGCACTCCTGGACCACTAATGTGGCCATCGTCCACCCGAGAGACCGCACCGTGACCTTCGTTGCTCGGAGAGCGAGGTCGGTCACCGAGCGCAGTTCCTGAATCAGATCTGGGGCGGAACTACCCTCGTGCAGTTCTTTCAACGCCTTGGCTTAGTGGACCTGCAGGAGAGCCATGGCGTGCAGGGCAGAGGCGGCTTGTCCAGCAGCGCTGTAGGCTTTAGCCATCAGGGACGACGTGAACCTACAGGGCTTGGACGGGAGCTTTGGGCATCCGTGCCAGGTGGCAGCGCTCTGCGGGCTTAGGTGCACCACGAGTGCCTTATCCACTGGGGGAATCACCGTATAGCCCCTGGCCGCCCCGCCATCGAGGGTACTGAGGGCGGGGGAACTGAGGAATCGGAGCCGGGCAGTAAAAGGTGCCCCCCACAATTTTGTCAGCTCCTCATGCACTTCTGGGAAGAAAGGCACTGGAGTGGGGCGTGGCTGCTTTGAGCGGCGGCGCGAGCCCAGGAACCAATCATCAAACCGTGAGGGTTCAGGGGAGAGCGGAGGGTTCCACTCTAGCCTGATGCTCGCGGCCACCCGGGAAAGCATGTCTGTCATCTCTGCATCAGCCTGTGACTGAGCAATCATACCCGAGGGGGGGAGCCCAGCTGAGGCTTCTGCGTCCGACTGGACAAGCCTGCTCTCCGATGCTGCGCTCAAGAGCTCATCATCTTTACGGGCTCTGAACAAGAGGCCAGACTCGGTGGACTCATCCGGAAGCCCGACTGGGGCAGACGAGCATGCTGGGGAATGGGAGGTCCACGAGGGGATACCCGGCGGAGGCGATCCCATTGGGGTCGCCAAATCGCCCCCAGTGCTAGCCACGCTGGACTCAAACCCGTAAGTGGAAGGACTAAGGCGGGGAGCCGCTGGGGTGGCTTGGTCATGTTCTCGCAGTGAGAACATGAACCATCCACGAACGCTGCCTCCGTGTGGGTCGCGCCCAGACACGAAAGACAGCGATCATGCCCATCCGAAGTTGAGAGATAACGACCGCAACCAGGAATAACACACAATCAGGAAGGCATCTTTAAAAAGACGCGTCTTTAAAAAGACATTCCGTGTGTGCCGCTGTTTAAGAGAAATATACTCTTTTAGAGAAATAAACTCTTTCAGAAAATATACTCTCTTTTTTCTCCCGAAGCACCCAGGGGCGTTCTCTGCAGTGCACCAGTGCAGAAGAGGGAGAAGCCACTGAAATGCACCGTCAGATCCAGCAGAGGTGAATGAACAGTAGTAATTCAGCTCAATGAGCATGACCGTTCGCCTCTGAAGAGAAAATCTGAATGAGTGGTTGCATACCAGCTCCTTTTATACCCGTATGTCCAGGGGAGTGGCATGAAAATACCACTCGCCAATTTTCATTGGCCTTTTATCAAAGACCAGAGGTGTCTCGGGCTCCCAAGAGTGACCCCTAGTGTCACAACATCGACACAACAACGAGTGAGTGACAGATAGGGAACCAGACTTTTAAATATTACATTTTGTAAATGCAACGACTGAAATTGTTCGGTTGAAGGGGGTACCAAACTGCGAATCCTGAACAAAACAGTATGATGAATACATGTTTACACATTAGCTTCCACTCAGCTGACAAGGTATGAAAGTAACTACGTGGTTAGCTAGTTAACTATAAGCTCGTTATCATGGAGAGTAAAAGATGGACATTGTTTATTTACTTTCCAGCATTGAGTCTCACCAACTAGGTAACAATGTAGCATGAAATCAACACTCAACAGACACAATCCACCACCGCACCTTTGTCTGCTGAGCTGCAAAAAGATGCTCTGATGTTTACCTTTCAATATGCTACAGTACTGACTGCACTGACAAACTATAGCTGGCTAACAGCAAATAGATGTGATAAACATGAGTGACATGGTTGTCAGGGACAGGGTTAACGTTATATTAGTTATATTGAAAAGGGAAAATGATGGAGTCATTGTTTATTAACTTTCCAGTATGTATTTAACAGACTAGTTAGCAACTTACCGTAAAGACACCGCTTAACTCCGCACCGCTTAACTCCACACTGTCAGCAGAACCACATCAGCTCAGCTCTGTAAACAATGGAGTTGGAGCGCGCTCTACTGGACAAACTACGTTATGACACCAATTCTAAATCACCTCAAGCATTGTTTTCTGCATTATATGTTCTGAAAAAAAAAAAGTTTTCATATCTGCGCATATCGGATAATATCGGCTGACCGATAAATCGGTCAGGCACTAGTTGCTATAAATATATTTACTTTACTCGCTCTGCCATGACAGTAGTTGGCTTGAAAAACAAACTCACCGTAGACGTGACAGTTCAAACTAATGTATGCTATTGCGGCCCTTGCAGCAATGTTAAGGCTGCAACACGTACTTGGGTTGTGGTACATTATGTACAGTTTGACACATTTTGGAACACACAATGCACAAAATCGAGCTTGCGTAGCTAGAAGCACTTGTGTTCACATAATTGTACAGAGTATGATTCGTCCAATAGTGTTGTAAGATAAAGTAATTGTCAATCTTTGTAGTGCAAACAATAAGTGGTAATTTTATAAAAACAAGGGATGTTTTTTTTACATTTCCAGCCCGTAACATCAGAAGGAATTTTACTCACCAGGACACATATAAACACTTGTTTTGTAGAGCTGAATGTACAGGATGAGCAGGGCAGAACTACTCTACACTGGGCCGTGGAGCAGAATCAAGGGCAGAGCTGTGCATTACTGCTGGAGCTGGGTGCTAACCCCAACCTCCTCAACAGCGCCCTGATGGCCCCTTTGCACCTGGCTATTACAAAAGGACACAACCATCTAGTAGAGGTCAGTCCACTGTGGTTGCAGTCATGGCATGCATACAAAGCTTTGCTCACTTTCAACAAGCTGTAACAGAGTGTTTTGTTGAAGCAATTAACTATTTGCAGTCTCTTCTATGATCCATAACATACTAGTGTGTTAGTAAAATTATTTCTCGATTACATGGCCATTCTTATTTGGCACATACAACATTGCAGTGTATTCAATGTATCAAAGCTTAATTTAATAGTTCACACATAAATTAATCTTTCACTCATCCTCATATCATTCCAGACTTTTCAAAACACAAAATGAGATGTTTTGAATAATGTCCATGGACAAAATTATGTTAAATTAGGTTATGGTTAAGTTAAAGGAATGTTCCTGATTCAGTACAAGTTAAGTTCTTTCGACAGCATTTGAGGCATACCAGTAATTTTGATTACCTCAAAAATGTATTTCGATTCGACCCTCCTTTTCTTTAAAAACAAAAGAAGAAGAAGAAGAAACAATCAAGGTTACAGTGAGGCACTTACAAAGGAAGTGAATGGAGCCAATTTTTGGAGGGTTTAAAGACATAAATATGAAGCATATAATTTTATAAAAGCACTTACATTAATTCTTCTGTTAAAACTCATGTATTATTTGAGCTGTAAAGTTGTTTAAATTGCCATTTTTTACAGTCATTTTAGGGTTATAGGGTTTGTTGATATTACATTGTCATGGCAATGAAGTTGTTAAATTGGCTATATCTTTACACAGAAAAGGTTTGTAATTGATTTTATCATACTAAAATCATGTTTACATGTTTATTGTTTATGTCTTCTTGCTATCCACAATATTCCAGAGTCCCATGAGGCTTTGTGGTGATGTGGGAAGAACTTCCGGTTTAGCGTAAACAATTGTTATGTTATGTACTAACGCAGCATTAAAAATGACGGAAACTTGAAAACAAATGATCACAGAATTATAGCGAGGTGATATTGTTCTTCCCCACCTGTTAATGATTATGGGTTTGAGAAGGATGGCCAAATATCGCAAATAGAAGCATTTATTTTTTTGAGTCTTTATCCATCAATGGAAGAACCTGAGCAGACTAACCTGAAAAGCTATGTAGCCTATTAGCGCCTTCACAGCTGTAAAGTTGGACATAATTAACTGTAGATAATTATGTTTATTTTAAAGCATATATTGAATCTAGTCAGAACCTGAAGAGTTTGTTGTATGTACTTACTGCAGATACAGGAGAGGTCCAGACAGCAGGATGCTCATGTATTACAGGACTCAGGCGATGAAACTGTCATGCTGCTGTTTTTTGGATAAAATACAATTATTTTGTGGGAGATGACTGTGTAGTAAACTCAATCTAGCTTTATAATTGTTAGTTTACACACATAATATCCATATCTAAATGCTATAACCTACATGAAATGTTTTAGTGTTGACTGAACAGCTGATCCTGTTGATAGATTGAATTTATTGTTCTTGTGTAGGAAATAACGATGTATTAGCAGCCGCACAATATACTGTACCATACAAAAAGATCTACATGCAATACAAATAAACATATTTATTTGGACATACTTTATAAACATTGTACACAAAAGTTCAATGATCTCTGTAAAGCAACTATAAAACATTATGTATTATTAAAAGCACTAGCTGTACAAATACATTTTATTGTTACCAAATTAATGTCCTCACTGTTTTCCAAATCACCTTTTCCCCTTAAGGGAAGACAAGCACATTCTGCAAAGACACTCAAAAGAAAGTGAATTGCAGACAGGAAAAATGCAGGAAAAAGGAAAATCAGAATACAGTTAATTTCAAACATCATAAAACATCACTACTGTACATGTCTCATCTAATAATTATGGTCTTCCACTGTAGAATGTATCCACTTAGCATCACATAATGAAAACAGTTGAAAACATCGTCTCCAGGGCCGTAACCACCATAGACATTGAGGGGGACATGTCCCTCCCAATATTCATAATAGCGGTCTACTGATATGAGTTTTTTCCATGGTTAATTATTAAATTATTGCATTTGGTCCCCCCAATCCTGAATATGTGGTTACATCCTTACATCCATGTGGTTTACATCACAGACAGTTCAGGTAAAACACTGTTCCTTTTTATAATCTGTTATAATGCCATTTCAAAACATGTGAAGCATTCACAAAAAAAAGATGCTAAATAGAAATGAACAAATTCTCAAAATGTCTAATGAAATTTCAGCACATGTATGAATGAATGAATGAATGAACATTACATTTATATAGCGCTTTTCTGACACTACACTCAAAGCACTTTACACATTGAACACGGGACTCTCCTCAACCACCACCAGTGTGCAGCATCCACATGGATGATGCAACGGCAGCCATAGTGCGCCAGTACGCTCACCACCAAAGTATGTGAGTGGAGCGGAGTGAGGAGTGGAGCGGCATGATTTTGCTTGGAGCGAGGAGCAGTTTTTTAAAAAATCGGAGCGTCATTGATTTCTTTCGCTCCAAGAGCACTCCACTAATGCTCCATCACGGGCAAAACACCTGTTAACAGACCTTAATGCAATAATTCACCACGTGTGAAGCTGTGTTTAACACTATTGGCATGAAGGAAAGATGGAATTTCTGATATAACCAGAAAGAATGTGATAAAATAAAATACTAATTTAAAATCTAGCGCACTTTGTTTTCACGCTCCCTATTATTGAGTTAAGCATGCGGTAAAGCTTGACTTAACTACATGCTTGTGTCTCGTCTCTTTATTCTTACGTCAACTGACATATAGTGCAAATTAATGATGGGATGGCAAGGGACAACATGAGTGGGGAGGTGATTGCCACGATCAAAGTTTTGTTGTGAAATCCTAAAAGACGTCTCCAAAAAACACAATGATAATCCGTTCACATGTGGAGAGAAAATCTAAAGGTCAGTAATAAATATATCCCCTATTAAATATTTTGAAATCATATCAACATTCTAATGTAATGCATCTCAATCTTAACTGTAGGCTATTATGTCCCGCATTAAATAGAATCGAACATTTAATGACGTAAAACGTCATGGTTACTGATGGAGGGAACGAGACGTTGTGTCGATGTAGTGACACTAGGGGTCACTCTTGGGAGCCCGAAACACCTCTGGTCTTTGATAAAAGGCCAATGAAAATTGGCGAGTGGTATTTGCATGCCACTCCCCCGGACATACGGGTATAAAAGGAGCTGGTATGCAACCACTCATTCAGGTTTTATGCTGAGGAGCCGATATAAGGTCCGGCCATTTCAGCGGGTAGTTCAGCGTTGTGGCAGGAGGGACACAACTTCTCGTTCCCTCCATCAGGGAATGGAGGTTACACAAGTAACCATGACATTCCCTATCTGTCACTCACTCGATGTTGTGTCTATGTAGTGACACTAGGGGTCCCTATACGGAACACCACAATTGGCTGAACTGTGTTACGTGAACTGGCAGTGTGTGGTGGGCAGACTACTGTGTGCCTCATAGCCAGCACACCAGGTCGACACGTAACCTCCCCCAACATAGTTATGAGTGTCGAATGGCCCTTTTTGGGGACAAGTCAACTACCCAAAAGATAGAGACAGGCTTAACCCAGTCGTGGCCTCTTTTCCCTTTCTCTTTTTCCACTCCCTAAAAAAGAAGGGGATTATCCGACTGGGCCGCCAGGGGGGTGTCCCTCCCAAGGGGAAGACACAGCGGAGACCACACCTCGCCCAAAGAGGGGGGGGGATATTTAAGTGGAAGGACACGTCACATGGTCTTTCCAACCATGTGGAGAGTCTTCAAAGTAGATCCTGCCCAATGGGGGAGGAGTTACTACAAACATGGAGACTGGGGCAGAGGGGCTCTGCCCAAGGAAGACGCAGTTTGCCAACAGGGAAACGAATTAGCGGAAGATATATATCGCATGGGGTTAGCCTTACAGGGAACCGCCACATGCGGAGCACCTATCCCAGAACAGGACTCTTAGTTAGCACATGTACTGGGCCAGCAGCGAGTCTCTCCGAAAACTCGACTGCCACAGGGCTCGGAGGAAGTCAACCAGGGAACAAAGTTTGTGAACACTACTGGGAATTAATGGTGCACGTCTTCAGCTCAAAAGGAGGTGGAAGGTGCTATGTGCAAGCGATACACCTGGCCGGCTATCCCGGGCTTATCCACTTGTATTGCATGCCACTACCTGGGACGAAACCGGTTCCACCCGGAGGTTGTAGAACCTTGCAAAGGTGTTGGGTGTTGCAAATGTCTGTTAGAGAGGCTCCCCTGGCCAGGGCCCAGGAGGCCGCTACACCCCTGGTAGAATGGGCTCGTAGCCCTACCGGGGGCGGCATGTCCTGGGCAACATATGCCATAGTTATAGCATCAATGAGCCAGTGGGTGATCCTCTGCTTGGAGAGAGCGCTTCCTTTCCGCTGTGCACCAAAGCAGACAAAGAGCTGCTCAGAGATTCTAAAGCTCTGCGTGCGATCCAAATAGATGCGTAAAGCACGCACCGGACACAGCAACGACAGGGATGGGTCTGCCTCTTCCTGGGGCAGTGCTTGCAGGTTCACTACCTGGTCCCTAAAAGGGGTGGTGGGAACCTTGGGCACATAGCCCAGTCGGTGTCTCAGGATCACGTGAGAGTAACCCGGACCGAACTCCAGGCACGTTTCGCTGACAGAGAACGCTTGCAGGTCACCTACCCTCTTGATGGAAGTGAGCGCATTCAGGAGGGCAGTCTTCAATTAGAGTGCCTTAAGCTCGGCTGACTGCAAAGGCTCAAAGGGGGCTCTCTGTAGACCCTGAAGAACTACAGAGAGGTCCCATGAGGGAACGAGGCGCGGTCTGGAGGGATTCAGCCTCCTGGCGCCTCTTAGGAACCTGATGATCAGGTCGTGCTTCCCTAAGGACTTACCGTCGACTGCGTTGTGGTGTGCTGCTATGGCGGCAATGTACACCTTCAAGGTGGAAGGGGACAGCCTCCATTCCAACCTCTCCTGCAGGAAGGAAAGCACTGATCCGACTGTGCATCTCTGGGGGTCTTCGCCTTGGGAAGAACACCACTTAGCGAACAGACGCCACTTAAAGGCATACAGGCGCCTCGTAGAGGGGGCCCTAGCCTGAGTGATCATGTCTACCATCTCCAGGGGCCAGACATGGAGATTCCAGAGGTCTGGGTACGGGTGCCAGAGGGTGCCCCGTCCCTGAGAAAGAAGGTCCTTCCTCAGGGGAATTCCTTTTATACCCGTATGTCTGGGGGAGTGGCATGCAAATACCACTCGCCAATTTTCACTGGCCTTTTATCAAAGACCAAAGGTGTCTCGGGCTCCCAAGAGTGACCCCTAGTGTCACTACATCGACACAACGTCGAGTGAGTGACAGATAGAGGACACCAACTGAACTAATTAATATGTTAATATTGCGTAGTTTGACTTTAATCGATTGCCATCTAACTGTATTTTAGTGCCATAGGCTAATTTATGCATTATACATTTGCAGATGAAGAAGCTCAGCAAATGCGAATAGAGGAAGATTTAAAACCCTAGTATTTCTAAAAGTGAACTCTGCATTAGACATATAGTCTTATTAGGTTTTGATTTAAAAAGTTTAGAACATTCTGAGAATGTATTTTATTTTTTTTTTCTTTCACAGAATTATAGGGCAAGGTTAATTAAAAGAAGTGCAATAATAGAAAATAATAGGCAATAATTAGGCAATAATATATAGGCCTAATAATGTTTTTATTTTATTTTTATTTTTATTTTTTACTTATTCATTTGATTTAATTTAATGTTTTGTTTTTGTTCTGGTAATTTATAAAACATTTTCTTTTGGTAATTTATAATTAATGTTTTTTTTTTTCTTTGTTTTTTTTTGCATCTAGCAATTTATTTAATTGATCAAACCCAGAGAATGCTGCCGATATGTCTCAAAAGTAAGCTATAGAAATGATTTAATTTAGTCTTGGGCTAATGTTAGTGTTATAATAAAGCACATTGTAGCTTTTCTTCTAGTATTGTGTATTTATTTTTTATTTAATACACCTTCTGCATGGAAGGTTGTGATACTAAAAAGCATACTGAAATAACTTTACAGTGGAGAGGTAGTTAGGTGCTTATTTTATTTTGCCATGGAGTGAACACAGAGCGGGGTTTCTCTAATCCAGGAGCATGGAGCGAGCGAGGAGCGGGAAATGGACAACCTGGAGTGGAGCTGGAGTGATTAAAGAATGCTTTGAGCGCAGAGGGGAAATTGTTGCCGCTCTACTCCACTCACATACTCTGCTCACCACACACCAGTTATTGGTGGACAGGAGAGAGTAGAGTTATAGAGCCAATTAGTGGATGGGGATTATTAGGAAGCCATGACTGAGAAGGGCCAATGGGGGGAATTTTGCCAAGACACCAGGGTTACACCCCTACTCTTTACGAGAAGTTTTTTTAATAACCACACAGAGTCAGGACCTTGTTTTAACGTCTCATCCGAAGAACGGTGGCTTTTTAAAGTATACAGGTGCTGGTCATATAATTAGAATATCATCAAAAAGTTGATTTATTTCACTAATTCCATTCAAAAAGTGAAACTTGTATATTATATTCATTCATTACACACAGACTGATATATTTCAAATGTTTATTTCTTTTAATTTTGATGATTATAACTGACAACTGAGGAAAATCCCAAATTCAGTATCTCAGAAAATTAGAATATTACTTAAGACCAATACAAAGAAAGGATTTTTAGAAATCTTGGCCAACTGAAAAGTATGAACATGAAAAGTATGAGCATGTACAGCACTCAATACTTAGTTGGGGCTCCTTTTGCCTGAATTACTGCAGCAATGCGGCGTGGCATGGAGTCGATCAGTCTGTGGCACTGCTCAGGTGTTATGAGAGCCCAGGTGCTCTGATAGTGGCCTTCAGCTCTTCTGCATTGTTGGGTCTGGCATATCGCATCTTCCTCTTCACAATACCCCATAGATTTTCTATGGGGTTAAGGTCAGGCGAGTTTGCTGGCCAATTAAGAACAGGGATACCATGGTCCTTAAACCAGATACTGGTTGCTTTGGCACTGTGTGCAGGTGCCAAGTCCTGTTGGAAAATGAAATCTGCATCTCCATAAAGTTGGTCAGCAGCAGGAAGCATGAAGTGCTCTAAAACTTCCTGGTATACGGCTGCGTTGACCTTGGACCTCAGAAAACACAGTGGACCAACACCAGCAGATGACATGGCACCCCAAACCATCACTGACTGTGGAAACTTTACACTGGACCTCAAGCAACGTGGATTGTGTGCCTCTCCTCTCTTCCTCCAGACTCTGGGACCCTGATTTCCAAAGGAAATGCAAAATTTACTTTCATCAGAGAACATAACTTTGGACCACTCAGCAGCAGTCCAGTCCTTTTTGTCTTTAGCCCAGGCGAGACGCTTCAGACGCTGTCTGTTGTTCAAGAGTGGCTTGACACAAGGAATGCGACAGCTGAAACCCATGTCTTGCATACGTCTGTGCGTAGTGGTTCTCCCCCACATTTATGAATGGGTTTTGTTTCACAGTCCTCTCCAGGGTGCGGTTATCCCTATTGCTTGTACACTTTTTTCTACCACATCTTTTCCTTCCCTTCACCTCTCTATTAATGTGTTTGGACACAGAGCTCTGTGAACAGCCAGCCTCTTTTGCAATGACCTTTTGTGTCTTGCCCTCCTTGTGCAACGTGTCAATGGTCGTCTTTTGGACAACTGTCAAGTCAGCAGTCTTCCCCATGATTGTGTAGCGTACAGAACTAGACTGAGAGACCATTTAAAGGCCTTTGCAGGTGTTTTGAGTTAATTAGCTGATTAGAGTGTGGCATCAGGTGTCTTCAATATTGAACCTTTTCACAATATTCTAATTTTCTGAGATACTGAATTTGGGATTTTCCTTAGTTGTCAGTTATAATCATCAAAATTAAAAGAAATAAACATTTGAAATATATCAGTCTGTGTGTAATGAATGAATATAATATACAAGTTTCACTTTTTGAATGGAATTAGTGAAATAAATCAACTTTTTGATGATATTCTAATTATATGACCAGCACCTGTAGTGTCCCCGTCACTATACTGAGGCATTAGGACCCACACAGAGTGCAGGGTGAGCACCCCCTGCTGGCCTCCCTAATACCTCTTCCAGCAGCAACCTTAGTTTTCCCCAGGAGGTCTCCCATACAGGTACTGACCAGGCTCAACCCTGCTTAGCTTCAGTGGGCAACTGGTCTTGAGTTACAGGGTAATATGGCTGCTGGCTGTATACAAACACATCGTTTATATATGAAAATCACTGCACTCCGTTTCTGGATGTCTGTCGTAGCTGGACCGTAACGGTGGATAATATAAGTAATCCTGCTGTTGACTTGCCAATAAAGTGAAAAGAGCACACAAACAAATAGTCAATCCTTCTGTAGGCAGCCGATGGAAGCAGCATCTGGGACTGGAGCACTTTGCTTTGCGAGTGGTTTCTGATCATAACATCGCTGTTTTAGACATAACTTTAGTTTTGCTTGATTATTAGGATAATCATTAACTGCACACATTGTCCGGGACATTTTTAAGATATCTTACAACATTTAAAAAGCAAGACTCTAACTGCATGACACGCAACCAAGCAGTGACTGGCTACACACAAAACGCCAACCAATAGCCAAGCGGAAATTCTGCCCACCTTACGAAATACAGTGGACTTGTTGAGAATATTGTGGATACTTTCGAAAAAGTGAGTATTTGAACATTCAAAAATTGGCCCCCATTCACTTCCACTGAAAGTGCCTCACTGTAGCCCAGATTTTTGCTTTTGGTAATCAATATTATGCCACAAATGCTGTCATTTGAGCTTAACTTGTATTGAACCCAGAATATTCTTTTATGGATACAGTATTTTTTATTTTTTTTTACCTATTATTGTTTGACAATAAAGCTGTTTCAGGACGCACAAAGGATATTGATCCTGCAACATTTCCTACTACTTCACTTAATCACAGCATGCCTGTATCAAATAGGCCTTTATAATAGCATACAGTATATACAGCTCAGCTTGAACCATAAGAGTGTTCTCTATCTAGAATCTGCTCCTTGTCAGGGAAGAATGCTGGAGAAATTAAAATGATTACAAAGCCTTGCGGACACTGTCCTCATCCTGAAAAGATATTGATGGCCATTTGTTTGTGTCTGGCACAGCTCCTTCTGTCTTGTGGCAAGACAGATGCCAATCTGGAGGGGGATCTGGGAAACACTCCCGCGATGTTGGCCTGCACCAACAATAACTACCAAGCTCTCCACGTTCTTGTGAGTACAGAGTAGTTACAGGGCAATACAAATCAAGTGTCGGCATGCAAAGTGAAAAACAGAATTCTCATTCTCCCATATTGTGGAATCAAAGTGGCTCTTTCCTTTCCTTACAGTTCAAACATGGTGCCGAAATGTGTCGTCAGAACAAACTTGGCCACTACGCCATCCATACGGTTGCTTTTGCAGGTGCCAAGGAGTCTATGGAGCTGGTTTTGAAAATTGGTAATCAAGTTTAAAATTTATGTTCAAAATTTACTGGGCCCAGGACAAAGGTTTTATGGGTGGGCTCCCTTTTCACCATGCTCAACGATTGAACATTTGAGATAGTCTCCCCTATCTGACACAGCTAGTTCAGGTCTTGTGCTGCATTCATGATGATCATCTTTAGGAGATGAGTGCACATGAAAGCCAGACTTTGATCATAATATGGTGTAATTGTCTGATCTGAATGTTGACAGCAGGGCTCAACAAGATTTATATAGATTCTATCTATCTATCTATCTATCTATCTATCTATCTATATATATATATATATATATATATATATATATATATATATATATATATATATATATATAATAACACAACCCCAGTTCCAAAAAAGTTGGGACGGTTTAGTGTGTACCACTTTGTAACATCACAATTGCTTCTAATAACACTCATTAAGCATTTGGGAACTAAAGATACAAGTTTGTTAAGTTTAGCAAGCAGAATTTCCCCCCATTCATCCATTATGCAGGTCCTCAGCTGTGCAATTATACGGAGCCTTAGTTGCCGTATTTTACGCTTCATAATGGGCCACACATTCTCAACTGGAGACAGGTCAGGACAGACCAATCTAACACCTGCACTCCCTGTTTATGCAGCCATGCACTTGTAATCCAGGCAGTATGTGATTTGGCGTAGTCCTGCTGGAAAACCGCTTCTGAATTTGTGTGATCTCTAATCCCTCAGGCATTACTTTCTTAAAAACTGCCATCCGTCTGTAATGAATATCATGACATGGTCTCGGGAATACTTCGGCAAATCCTTTTGAATCAACACCATTCAAGTTAAGGCTTTAATATGCAAAGCAGAAGCCATACATCAACACTGTCCAGAAGTACTGCCAACTTCTCTGTGGTCGGTCTCATCTAAGATGGAAAGTAGAACAACAGAATTGTGTTTTGTGGTCCGACGAGTCCACATCTCAAATAGTTTTTGGAAAAAACAGCCGTCATGTCCTCTGGGCCAAAGAGTGCCCATGGCATGGGTAACTTGCACATCTGTGAGGGCACCATTAATGCAGAAACATATGTAAAAATTTTGGAGCAACATATGCTGCCATCCAGATGCCATCTTTTCCAGAGACGTCCCTGAATTTTCCAGCAGGGTCTATATATTTTAGGAAATGGTATGCTTACAGTGTGCATAACTGCATGTCGTGAAAGTTGAAAACCCTTGTTATAGTAAATCATAATTTCATAATCATAATAATGTTATTATTTATTTTCATTTTCATTATATTAATCACATATTATTTATAGCTCTTACTACAGCAGTTACCTATTGCTGATCCGCTGTTGCTCCTTTAATGATGCAAAGTTTGATCACCTTTGTATTCCCCCACACATACAGCCAGATGGAGGTTTTCCTGCAGGACATGCCAAACCACATACTTCCTGGATTACAAGTGTATGGCTGCATAAGTAGAGAGTATGGGTGCTAGAATGGCCTGCCTGCAGTCCTGACCTGTCTCAAATTCAACGAAGGCCCTGTACAATTGCGCAGCTGAGGACCTGTGTATTGGAGGAATGGCGGAAAATTTCACTGGCTAAACTTAACAGACTTGTGTCTTCAGTGCCCAAATGCTTAATAAGTGTTATTAGAAGAAATGGTGATATTATGCTGTGGTAAACACTCGACTGTCCCAGTCTGATTTGAAATGAGTAAATATTAAAATAAAATAAAACAAAAACTTTAAAGGTCAAACATCAAATAATGTGTTGTTGTAGTGCTTTCAATATAGCACGGATGAATAGAATTTACAAATCACTCCTTTTTGTTTTTATCAGCATTTTCATTGTAGATTTTTCATTCAATGTTTTCTCTACAACAAACTGCAGTAAAAATAAAGATTCTTACCACATAAAGACTTTTCATTTGCAGTAATAACTGGAAATTATACAGCTATAACATAACTTCATGACAATATTTTTACGAAAAAAATTTTGCTGGAAAACTTTTGCTAAAAGACTGGATTATAATTTAACAAATTCTTATTCATGCTTTAATAAGATGATTATCACAAGTCATTTCTGCAATTTTAATAAAACCTTGTGTGTTTTACACAAGGTTTTATCTCGACGATGGCCCTATATTTCATCCACAGTATTCACTATAACGAATCCTCTCTGCTCATTCACTATGCTGTTTAGGCAGGCTCTTAAAATGCATGGGTGGTCTCTGTTCTGGAATTATGTGTTACAGACTTAAATATGTGTGGATTTTTCAAATTGCTCTTTTTGGCTGATAGACAAATGACACAATTTGTATGTACATTACAGTCTTACATTTACAGATGCTTTAGTGGATTTTATCTTTAAATGCAAATGAGTTAAATAGTCAAATCAGACAGATGGATAAACATGTCACACATGACTGACAGCATCTACCATTATGGGATTTATTTGCAAGTGTGTGGCATGGTCCCCAAACAAACCAGTCATGCTTACATTGTGACTGAAGAGAGTGATGTGAAGGAATTACAGTATTTGTTCATGACAGTCTACTCCTCCATTCATCTTTATAAACTATTTAAGAAAGAGGGACAGAAGCTGAACTATTTGTCTCCCTCTTTCTCTTTCTCATCACCATAAAGGAGAGGAGATGGGTATTTCCTCCGTAGTGCACATTAATTATTTGGATAAGACCAGAAGCAGTCCCCTCCATCTGGCTGTACGTGGGGGGAATACAGAGGTGATCAAACTTTGCATCATTAAAGGAGCAAAAGTGGATCAGCAACAGGTAACTGCTGTTTCAAGAGCTATAAATAATATGTGATTAATATAATGAATTACTAAATAACAACATGTGATTTATAATAGGGGTTTTCAACCTTCATGACGTGCGGTTATGCACACTGTATGCATACGATTCATAAAATATATAGACCCTAGTTTACTGTATTCAGTGTTATGGTTGAGTCTGTTTCTTTGAGCACATCGTGGCAGTCAGTGGTTCAATACCCAATGCAGCTAGTCGTAAATCATCCTCCACTGTGAATAAACGTGAGCAATGCTTGCTTATTGTCTTCTTGTTTGCTTGTGCAATACTTGTCTTATAAGTTTTACAGTTTTTTTTACTGTCATTTGCAAACACCTTGTAACATACAACATACTGTGGATGTGGTTTGTTATTTAGCATGATCTATTGGTGCTTTCCAGACAATAACTCTGACTTTTCCCACCTCCTGCTTAAAAACAAATAATGGCTGGAACACTTCTCGAAGTTGGAAATCCTTTTCAGCTATTTTGCTTGTTAATTTTACAACTTAATAGCATACTAGCTAGGATCTGGAAGCCATTATATTTGACATACTGCATGTGTCCTGTACGTGTGATTGACTGGAACACATTGAGATCGGAAGTGGGAAATTTAATCTCGGCCTTTCCCACCTCCAACTTTGACTGGAACGCAACATGTGAATCTGTATTTTACACTGTTTGTCATACTACTTTTTCCCATCTGTGAATTAATCTGTGCTTTTAAATGAACAAATTACTCTTGTTTTTTTCAGTGATTTTAACAAATCAGTTGAATCAACAATTCAGTCATTCCCATAACACATATAAGATGCTCATTTGTCAGCAACTACTGGTGCAAAGATGTAAGCTGTGGTGTGGGAACAAATATTTTTGGTAAATGGATTCAAAAGACTCGTCTCACTGGGATGAATTAATATCCCCACTTCTATAAAAATGTAAAAAAAAAAAAAAAAAAAAGAAAAAAGAAAAAAAAAGATATATCTGATTTTTAAAGTATTACAAAATGGTTGTTACAATGAAAACGATTGACCATCAGCTTGACTTGATGACCCAAAGTTTGTTACGACCCAGGCATGACATTAATCTCTAGTCTAGTCTTCTTGACTAGTCTTAACTAGTCTAGACTAGTCGGATTTTGGGCTGCACCATAAATGTTATCCAGCATTTGAACCAACAACACAAGTCACTAACTTTCTACTATTCTCATAAATAGCTTTACTAAAAGAGAAAATAAAGACAACAATATCAAATCTACTGGATATCATAACATAGGAGAAAAAGGGAATATACAGTATGCGTAACCAGGAAATGCAGAATGATTCGTTATTTTGGTAGTTGACAAATAACATGTCTATGAACTTTTTTTCCCCCTCAACATCAATGTTTCAAGTAAAATTTAACCAATAGGGAAAGTGTATATTTTAGGTGCTGTAATGGGTCACCATTTTAGCAGTGATAAATGAACTTTAAGAAAAAATATTCCATGGAATCTGTGAATTAATATGAGGTAAAAAAAAAAAAAAAGCAAAAACGCCCCTGCATGTATAATAATTAAATCAGTAATAAATAAGAAAAATTGTCTTAGTATAGCATGCCACACTGAAGGAGATGGCACAAATTGCATACAGTGCATATATATCATATGGCTGAGCCTTGCCTAACACATTCCCTTTGCCCCATAACTAATAACGATTCATCTTTTCATGAAATGCAGCCGTATGAAAACATGGCTTGCAGTGAATAAAACAGACAGTTTGATTTCCTGACTCTGATCCCGTTGTAACTCTTCCCTCTTACAGATACAAACACACTTGCACTCCTCCAATTGTCCTCATCAGTCCACAGCAGCAGGGTTGATGCATTCAGTAATAGCTTCAGATGGTTAAATTGATAGAAATTGCAGTCACTCGCATCTATAACTGAGCTTGGCTGTTCCGTCCATTGCCAGAGTAATTCAGGGTGCTCTCTTATTAATGGGTCGTATTACTGCTACAAAGCTGCTGAGAGATTGTCCTCTCTTACATTACCTGACCCTGCCTCTCCTATTTATGTCAAGCTAATAGCTGACTTCCATCTCAGTGTTTCTCTCTCTCTCTCTCTCTCTCTCTCTCTCTCTCTCTCTCTCTCTCTCTGTGTGTGTGGCTTTATTGTTCTGCAGTGTGACAGATCCACAGCCCTCCACTTTGCCTGCACTCAGGGCGCCATTGAGGCTGTCAAAATCATGCTTTCCTCTTATAACAGTGTGGAGGACATCATCAACATTAGGGATGGAGCCTATCAGACCCCCTTACATAGGTCAGTCAAAGTGTGATGTCATATTGCTGACCAGCAGACATTCTGACATAACCTAGCTTTCTGGTTAATCTCAGAGCTAATTAAAGAAAGGGGGAAAAAAGGCAGAAGGTAGAAAATATGGAACGTAGATGCAGAAAATGGCATTTTACACCCCATAACTAATACAGTATTTGGGGTGTTGCTGATATTCAACATTCAATTGCACATCAAGAGCATGCATTTCTGCAATGTATTGTGAACACCTTTGCTTAAATTGTTAGTTCTCCCAAAAATACAAATTCTGACATCATGCAGCTCTCACTCGTAACTTATTTAGGGTGCAAGAAAGCACTGCGGTATGTGGTGAAATATTTATAAAGCGATCAAATTTTTCGATTTGGAGAGCATTCAACCTGAATTTGCAATATGAACCTATTTTACCAATATTTTATTGATTTCTATGTGTCAACAATTAAAAATGTATTTTGCTTTACTTTCTCTTTTAATAGAGCCACATTGTTTGATCATGTCGAGCTGGCTGAATATCTTGTTTCAAAGGTAAATATGTTTCAATAGGTTTGTCTTTTGTGAATGGCTGAAATATTTAAACTATACTGTATATCCACCAATAGAATCAGCCAGTTAATTAAATGCTTGATTATACAGCCCAATATCTCATCCTCTTGTAGCGAATTTGGTAGTATAAATTTACAAGGGATGGGTTAAAGTGCCCGCGTACCTCCACCGTTATATGTAGGGAAACAGTATGTGCGAGCTGGGAATTAAATTAAACTGTCCTTATTCTACATTATTATGTAAGGAAATTTATAATGGAATTAGTCGCGTTCGACAACCATTATAAATCAGATAAATGACAAATAACTAGATTATTTGTCTGAATAAAATTCTCCACCATTAACATCGTAATACAACATCTCGTTGTATCCACTCACAATTTCTATTGTAAGGAATTAGCTTTAATAAGGGAATTATGATTAATTCTCTTATTGGAGTAATATTATTCTCCTGGCTTATTGAAAATAATATTACACATAATTAGGTACAGATTTGAAGTGAAATGTTTTAAAAACATGGATGAGATTATTTATCAAAATATACCACCATCAAATTATATTTAAAAGGGGAATATGAATAATTAACCATAACTCATTATAATTTATTATAAATATTTGGATCAGTCAATAGAATTAACTTGAGGTAGCTGAATTAATATTAAAATCAACTAATCTGTTCGTCCAGCGAACACTCAGTATTGATCGTCTATCAATCTCTCAGAAAGTATATTTTTCGTGGCCACAGAAAAATAACTCTTTCTTAGCATGTAGCTGTGATCAACTCGTTAAATTGATGTTGATGTACAAGCAGACCAGAATCAACTCGCAAGAATGTACACAAAAGCTTTATTTAACTAAATCATGAACACATAACTAATCTAAACAAACACATACACACAAATCACGCATACATGGGAAATGGATAAGTGAAAGTGAATGAAACCGGAACAGAACAGGGGAAAGAAGCTATGACAAGAGTCATTTAACCATCTGAAAGAACCATCAGTTTCTTACTTCAAAGCACCTTTGTTAACAAAGGGGTTCACAGCTTATACTAAACTTCTGTTTAGTTAGTTAATTGTACGATACTTGCAATGCCTTGGCTGTTGAGAGAGAGCCTGGATGCAGTCTCAGGAGAAAGTCTTGATGGTTCCTTGAGTCGATGGTGTTGAATTTGCAATCAATTTCTTCCATGTTGAATGAAGAAATGATGATGAACTTGCGGTGTTAGTTTGACTCTGTTATGTTCGAGGAAGTTACACATGGCTTGATGTGTTAAGGCCTGCCAGCCCGCGACCTCGTGGTCGGGCCGGGTGTTTTCGGTCCCACACGAGCAGCAACCATGAGCAGCAGGGAGAAAGAGAAGAGGGAAGAGAGAGGAAAGAGAGAGAGAGGGAGGTCACTCCGACAGTGCCCTTTAACTCCTGAGGGAGGTCACTCCTCTCGAGTTTGGCTTGATCAATGAGAAAGGTGCAATTTTCCAGCAGGAAAAGTTCCTTTGTTTGGAAGCTGACTCATTTGCATGATTGGAGTAAGCTAGCAGTTTGTGCCCTTTTATGCTCTGATTAATATAACAAGCATACAATGCATGCTATAAGGGGGTGCTATACTCCAATGTTTAGGGCATCACACAAGGATTAACTTGATAGGAAGCATGATACCAATAATTTAACATTATCTAGTGGTTCTGTCATAAAGCATGCACAAAACAGTATACAGTACAAAAGACTCTATACGAGAAAGTAATAATCATACACACAATGTCCTGAGGATATGCATGTTCATTTATAGAACAGTTTGTCTATAAATGAACAAAGAAAAGTCTGTTTTATGGGCTTTATGTGTCTTTCCTATGGGGGAATGGAGTGAGTTTCTTCTCAGCCACATTCTTTTGCTTTTGCATGTGGCTACCTTCCCCCACCTGGAATGTCTCTGAGGTCCACTAGTTGCTGGACCAGTGTCAGCAAAGGGGGCGTAAGAGCTGATAATGATTAGTGGGAGAGCAGACACCTCGGAGTCTGCTTGGGCCTACTTGGACCTTTGCTTGTTACTGTCTTGAGACGTCTGTTGGATTATTCATTAAATAATGAATAATAGTGTGTCTGATTGGTCCAGATGCTACACTCTTATTACATTTATATTAATACAGCCACTAATTCACTGTCATTTGGTTTCATTTTTCTTGGCAAAGGGAGCAGAAGTTGACTGCATTGACTGTAAAGGTCTGTCCCCTCTGCTGCTAGGCTCAAGCTGCGGTGCATGGAGAACAGTGGTATTTTTACTGTCAAAAGGTATGATAAGATAATATCTCTGCTAGAGCGTCTAATTGTACTCCAGTGCTTAAATTTGGCATTGTCTTCAGCGCTTTTGCAATTCTGTTTGGCATTTCAGCTTCAATATCATTTGCATGCACATTATTTATGTGTATTTAACAATTTCTTGCATTGAAAAAGGTGCCGATTTCAAAATCAAAGACAAAGCAGGGCGCAACTTCCTCCACTTTGTGACTCTGCAAACAAAAGGGCTGAAAAATCTGCCTGACACAATCTTACAGGTGTGAAAATATGTCAAAATGTCACATGCAGTTTGTCAGATTCAGAGCACAACAATAGGTCTAAGCAATTGGATGCCAGTACTGTCCAAGTGACCCTAATATAATATATAAATTTGAATGTATGTGTATGTACTGTATTTAGTTATAACAGCCCATTGTCTCCTCCAGAGTACTGCCGTGAAGCAGATGTTGTCTGATGAGGATGTAGAAGGCTGCACTCCTCTGCACTATGCCTGCAAACTTGGCATCCATGACTCAGTAAAAAACATGCTGGGTCTCAATATCTGTGTGGGTCAGAAGTCGAGAGAGAAGAAATCAGCCCTTCACTTTGCTGCAGAGTGAGAGTTTTTGCTACATCGTCAGTGCTATATCAGCATGACATCTTTTAACAGCCCGTGTGCTTATTTTCTTATACAGTATGACTTATTAAGTGAGTAATAATTTTGACCTACAATAGTACATCAAAACTTATGATCATTTATGAAAATTTTGCAGGCACTTAAACAAATGAATATAGAATATACATTCCCTAACCCAGTGGTTCTTAACTGGTGGGTCGCAACCCAGAAATTGGTTGCTGTTCTGACTGGGTCATGGACAGCAGATAAAAAGCAATATTAAATGCAAATAATACAATACAACTAACCATATAACTGTGCATAGTTAGGGTAGCAAAAGGATTAACAGCTTTTGAATGCTCAGAGAAATGCTTTTATTTATTTTTTTGCTGATGCCAAAGATTGTACATAAAATCAATCTCTACTGTATTTTCACACAAGTTAATCTGTCACTTGGTGTAAGCTACCCAAATTCGGCAGATGCCAACATGGACAGGTTGCGCAACATGCCTTCATCCTTGAAAACAATGAACAAAACTATGGAAGGTAAATAAAATTACAACTCATTAAATACAGGTTCACTTGCAACCAGTGCAATGATGAATTGTGCCAGCCACAGTGTGTTTGTGCTGTGAATTATTCATTTTTAGTTGCACTGAAATCACATTGATATGTTTATATAAATTTATTGGCTGCACATTCCTCATATTTAGCAACCTAATACAATATTTAGCCCAGTGTTTGTTCCATGTGTTAGACTTGAAAACCACACTTTATTTTCCTATTCAGCCTATATTATGTTAACAATTTTGCATAGGCCTATTGTTGTGCCTGTGCAGTTCATGGAAATATTAATATGTAATATCAGTTTCAGTTTTTGATTTTAAAGACATTTTGTTTACTTTTGTATGATAAAACAATTTTTTTTTAAATGTTTGTACTTTATTGGGTCGCAAGTTTTCCTTAAGTTAAACCTAGGCTTTGAAGCAAAACCAACCAGTTGAGAACCACTGGCCTCATCTAACTCCTTAAACTCAGTTTCTACTGAACCAGTCATTATTAAAGGGTGTTTTCCCCAATTTCTCTGTCAGATATGGGCGTATAAACACATGCCACAGGCTGCTGGAGACCCTAACAGACTCCAAGATGTTGAACGAGGGGGATGAAAAAGGTCTGACGCCCCTCCATCTTGCTTCAAGAGGAGGACACACTCAAGTCGTGGATCTGCTGCTCAGGAGGGGAGCCCTCTTTCAAAGGTCGGTCATGCCTATCTGTGAGAGCAAAACAGCAAAATGCATTTTTTCCACAATAATCATCACATAATTATAAAGCAGTTTTTTAAATTTTTTTATTATTATTCAGCTAAGTAAAATCAGGCCCAATTAATTTGCAATGTTGGGGAAGTTACTTTGAAAATTGTCAAGTTACAAGATACTCATAATGTAGTAGTTCGACTACAGTCAAGTTACCCTTTTGGAAAAGAAGTTAGTTCAACATGGGGAATAGACTGAATGTTCTGGTACCCTGAAATCACCTGACAAGCACTATCTCCCAACAGATCCTTTGTCTTCAATTAAATGTTTTTTCCCTTTACTTATGGCGCTACTGATAGAGTGTTGAGCTAGCAGCCTAAGCGTTCAGTAATCGAATTCACATAATGATGAGAGCGATTGAGAGGCTGCATTTTTACTCCACTGACAGTTAGGTTTAGGGTTTGGGTTAGGGTGTAGAGTTAATGAAATATGTATTTCTGTTAAGTGTATTACATCCTTCACAACTAAAAATACAACTTGCTTTACCACTCACTTTTGGCGCCACTCTGTGGACATTTCACCAAAAAACTGGAGCTCACATGTGCCCAATTGTTTAACAACACTTCCAGCTTTGCCCACTGGGGGCACTGGGTCAAATTTTAGTAAGCACAGACCGATTTCAGCTAAAGAACTTTCGACCAAGTGTCACAGTGTTCACAGTGAGATCAGTCTGGCTAGGTACACTACAATATACTAACAAAAAGTAGTAAAAAAAAAAAAAGCTACTAAAAATAATGAATTGACAAATGTTTATGTTGCAAAAAAATATATAATAATAATAAATAAATATTATGTTGCAAAAATTTAAAAGATAAAAATCATGATATTGCCAAGAGGCAACTTTGTTAAAAGCAGTTGGTTACGCTGTGAGTTCAGCTGGACATTTCATCATGAGGTCTGTTTTAATCTCTAGTGATTACAAAGGCTGGTCCTGTTTACATCACGCTGCGGCTGAGGGATACACACAGACAATGAAAATCCTGCTGGCAGCCAATGTTCAACTGCTGGACGGAACAAATGAGGATGGGGTAAGCAGTGTCAAAATACTAAACCACAATAGACAAAGGAACACAATAACTATAAGGAATGCAATCAGTTAGCAATGATAAAAAAAACAACAAAAAAAAACAACTACAATAATCTACAAAAAAATTTCAATTTCACATTTGTTAATAACTAAAGGTATTGTTAAAGGTGAAGTATATAACTTCTGTGCCATTAACGTCACCAAATGAAATTGTAAAAATAATAACAGTTTTAAAACACCGCCACCTGCCATTGTTCAGAAAACAGATAGTGCTGCCCCAAACCCACACCAGTGGCTGAGCCAATGTTAATAGAGCCACGGTGTTTACAGTGTTTTGGGTAATCAATCAACAAATGGCTTAATTATAGTATTTTAACATTGGAAAAAAAAAAAAAAATCACACCACCTTTAATGAGTAAAATTTTATAAAGCTGATTGTCTGTACACCCTCAAGAATAAAATCTCACATTGTTTTGTAACTTTAGTGTAATTCAAACATGGAAGCAAGTGAAAAAAGATGATGGATGCAATTTTTTATTAATTTGAACTGAGCTGCCATTTAACTTTAACTCAACGTATGTTTTAACAGAACACAGCTCTTCACATAGCTGCAAAGGCGGGCCATGTAGGTGCTGTTCTCCTGTTATTGGAAAGAGGAGCTGATATAACTCTTAACAACGCTGAAAACTCTTTCCTGCATGAGGCTGTGCGCAATGAGAAAAAAGATGTAGTGAATGCCACCATCGAAAGCGAGAGGTAAGGAGGCATCCAAATTCAAGATAACTACCTTTTGTGTTTACATAGCTTATATTGTCTTGTATTGCTGGTATACACTTACCCCAAACACTTATGGGAAAAGGGGGCACTACAAAATATAAATGTAGCCATTAAATACCAGAGCATATTTCAGAGTTTTATCAGTTATTTTCTAAAGAACTAATTAAAGAACACATTAAAATAATTAAGGATTTTTAATTCCAGTGCTTGGAAATTTAAATATCACAGAATACCACTAGCGCCACAAAACAGAAATATAATGACATTTTTTCAAACAGATTTCCAGAACACCCCCACATCTTCCATTGGTTGACAAACCAACAGTCCCGCCCCAAACTCACGCCACTGGTTGAGCCAATGTTGTCATGTCGGACTGGTCATGACCCGTGACGCTCAAACAAACAGGGCACTATTTGTGCCACAGGGCGACATTGTTTACACTTTTCGGGAAAAAGAGTACATCAGCCTACAAATGACTTGCTTATTGTTGACTCTGCATATTACAGCGCAATAGGAGAAAATATTAAAGTTGAGTGTTGGGGAAACCTGTTTCAAAACAGTTATTTTTGCAATTCTGTTTGTGTCACTGGTGTTCTGTTTCGAGACACAGTTGAAGGAATAGTTCAACCCAAAAAAATTTCTCACCCTTATTTAGTTCCAAACCCATATGTGTTTCTTGGAACACAAAAGGAGATGTTTTGCAGAATGACAGCCTCAGTCACTATTCACTTTTATTGTAAGGGGAAAAAAAGTGCAATGAAAGTGAATGGTGACTGAAGCTGTCATTCTGCCTAACATCTCTGTTTGAGTGTCACAGAAGAAAGATAGTCAAATGGCTTTGGAACATTATGAGGGTGAGTAAATGATGAAAGATTTTTCATTTTTAGGTAAAGTATCCCTTTAAAGGCCTAACGTTTTTTAAAAACCATATTGTTTCTCTCCTCTGAGTTTTTCAGTGGTTGACAAAACTAATAATTCACTGCAGGTGTGCTGAGGCAATGAGGTCATTTAA
This sequence comes from Myxocyprinus asiaticus, assembly GCF_019703515.2. Classification (NCBI taxonomy): domain Eukaryota; kingdom Metazoa; phylum Chordata; class Actinopteri; order Cypriniformes; family Catostomidae; genus Myxocyprinus; species Myxocyprinus asiaticus. The sequence goes on from NC_059387.1 coordinate 16,570,198, forward strand.
AGCTAGTTCAACTTCCTGCTGTGTTGTGATGGACATCATAGAGTTCCTCCCGGAGTCTTTCAAGGTCTATCTATTAACTTCCTTCCTTGTGAAAATATAACAGCCACTATTGATAAGAGTCTGTAAAGTAAAAGTGATAGGTCACCCAAAAATACAAATTCTGTTATTTCTAAAATTCTGTTATCTGTTAAAAATTCTCACCCTCATGATTTTCCAAACCCATATGACTTTCTTTCTTGAACACAAAAGAAGATGTTAGGCAGAAAGGTAGCGTCAGTCACCATTCACTTTCATTGTATGGACATAAGATGCAATGAAAGTGAATGGTGACAGAGGCTAACATTTGGCCTAACATCTCCTTTTGTGCTCTACAGAAGAAAGAAAGTCTTATGGGTTTGGAATAACATGAGGGTTAGTAAATAATGACAGAATTTTCATTTTTGGGTAAACTAATCCTTTAAACCTCTCTCACTTCTGAACAGCATCTTCTGGACCAGTGTATGCAAGAGTCAGACCTTGATGCCAACAGTCCAGAGTACCATGTATGCTATGCACAAATGCTTTAATAATGACCTGAGGACATTCAAAAAAGTTGCATAAGCTGTAATGAAGTTCATTAAATGTGCTCTCAACTAAAGGTAAATTTTCAATGGTTTCGGCAGATCAAGTATGATTTCCAGTGGCTTCAGGCTCCCATACAGTTGAAGAAGTATGCTAAAACAGACAAAAACATGAACTTCCAACCACTGGCAGCTCTGAATGTAAGTCCCTTTAAATTATAATAGTATATGTTCCTGTAAGGCATCTATCTTTTCTGAAACCGCTGAGGCTGGTGTGAATGTAGACTTACATGAAAAACAATGTTTTAATAAATAATACAAAAGAGATAGAATTTTTAAGAGCAAATAGTGGGGTGGGGGACTCTAAAGTCATAGTTTAAAAAGTTTCAGAACATAGTCTGAAAGTGGTTTTTTGTGTGTGTGTTTGTGTGGAATTTGTTTTACTAAATGTTTCCCAAGAACTGCAGAAAATAAGCTATACCTACACAAACCCATGTAGCTCATGTTTACTTACAGTACACTGTATATTAGCAGCTGCTTATTTGACAAATATGCAAAGTACTGTAAAATACACTGCTGATATACTGTATTTCTTTAAAATATATATTTTTAAAGACTTCTACAAAGATCGGATACATTTTACTTCCTAAAATGTTGTTTGACTGAATCATCATGATCTTTGTGTCTCACTAGGGGATGGTGCAGTACAACCGACTGGATCTTCTCACTCACCCCGTGAGCCAAAAATACCTGGAGATGAAGTGGTATGTTAATGAGGCACTACTGAACTCTTTTATATAGAGCCTACTTTCACTACAGTCCTAGTCATAATTAAATAATTAACTATGTTATAGAAAACTTTAAATGAGGCGTGCTAACAGAGGTGGGTAGAGTAGCCAAAAACTGTACTCAAGTAAAAGTACAATTGCTTAAAAAAAATAAATTATTACTCAAGTAGAAGTAAAAGTACTAACATAAATAATTACTTGAGTAAGAGTAAGAAAGTATCCAATTAAAAGAGTACTCAAGTAGTGAGTAACTCGTTACTTTCACAAATGGCATAATGGATGTTAACTCCCCTATATATTCCATTACATAATACACATTTAACATGTATTACAGAATTATTATTATTATTAATGGAAATTCTGTAATCATTCACCATCATGTTGTTCCAAACCCAAATGACTTTCTTTCTTCCATGCAACACAATAAGGAGATATTAGACAGAATGTTTGCCTGAGTCACTATTTACTTTCAGTGAATGTTTCTTTTCTCCATATTTTGAAAGTGAATGGTGACCAAGACTGTCAGTCCCTAACATTCTGTCTAACATATTTTGTGTTCCACATAATACAAAGGGTCACATGGGTTTGGAACAACATGAGGGTAGGGAAACGATGACAGAATATTAAATTATGGCTGAGCTATCACTTTAAAGGTATAGGTCACCCAAAAATGAAAATTCTCTCATCAATTACTCACCCTCATGCCATCCCAGATATGCATGACTTCCTTTTTTCTGCAGAACACAAATTAAGATTTAGAAGAATATTTTAGCTCTGTAGGCCAAAATATTGATGGTCCAAAAAGCACATAAAGGCAGCATAAAAATAATCCATAGACTCCAGTAGTTAAATCCATATCTTCAGAAGTGATATGATAGGTGTGGGTGAGAAACAGATCGATATTTGTTTTTTGCTAGACATTCTTCTCCCTGAAGAATGTGAATCACCAAAAACACAACAAGAAGAATGTAAAGTTGATCTGTTCTCTGTTGCTCATCCATACCTATCACATCGCTTCTGAAGATATTGATTTAACCACTGGAGTCTTATGGATTACTTTTATGCTGATTTATGTGATTTTGTTTAGCTTTAAAATGTTGCCACCCATTCATTTGCATAGAATGGACCTACAGACCTGAGAAATTCTTCTAAAAATCTTCATTTGAGTTCAGCAGACGAAAGAAAGTCTGGCAGATCTGGGATGGCATGAGGGTGAGTAAATAATGAGAATTTTAATTTTTGGGTGAACTATTCCTTTAAGGGCTCTTGCAGATCTGGAAGAATTTGTCAATAAGAAGAGAGGTTTGGAATCACATCTAGTAATTATTACGGTGAAAACATGAAAATGTCCCACAAAGACATTATATATAATGCTGAATTATAAACCAAAGCAAGATCATGTTTTATTAATGCCTACTTTCGTTATTTCATAGCTTTTAAAATACTGCGTGGATTCTTATTTCAGTGTAGTTACAGTTTTCAGTGTCTAAAGAATTTAGATCATTAGTTCTGTACAGCAGTACTGCCGCTCTCTAAATGCAGAGTACGCAGCCTGCGTAGGGCACCAACCCCAGCCACGGAACACTCGCTGTGTCTGAAATCACCCCCTATCCACTACATAGTGCACTATTTCGAGTGTCCGCCATTTTGTAGGAGTGTCTGAATTCTGAGAGAGCCACTCGTTCCCTACTTTTGTTCACTCATTCTTACCCACAATGCACTCTTATTTCGAGTGTTCATTTGATGTACACTCGACAATGGTTAATTGCCCACAATCCACCACGGGGAAGATGTACCAGCTGGGAGTTTACTGCTTCCTTCACTCCTGCAATGTTTTATTTCATGCTTAATGTATTAAATTACTTTTTGACAAATCATTACTTGATTAAAATAACATAATAACATATAGAGGCAAAACATAGAGATACATTTTAAAATGTACTCTTTATTTGATAAAATGTGTTTACTCTTTATTTTAACATACGGCATATATTAAAAATGACAAACAGAATGAAGATTTATTGTATTAATATATTATTTAATAAGAATAACAAGTAAGGCCCAAGTATTTTAAATGTTCATATGTGACATTGTTTCTGTGACAGTCCCAGAGCTCCAATGCGTATACGTCAGCGTCCGAATTCACTCGCTCATTTCGTTCACTCACTGCTGAGATATAGTGCACTCATTTATAGGAAATAGTAAATGAGTGATCGATTTCAGACACAGCCACTCTCTTCACCATATGATTGCCTTGCGCCTGCATATCTCTCACACGTGTGCCTTGCGCCCCTCACTGTGCAAGCGCAGAAATGCTGTCTGTTCCTGCTCCAGTTGTCAATCATGTGAATGGCAGAGCAAAAGGCATTTACACTTAACTTGGATGTTTACATGGATTTATACAGTTAATCCGCCCGAAGTAGCTGCGATAGTTTCCAGTACCCCTACGAGGGCACAGGGTAAATGCGTAAATACTGCTCATGACATGCAGGACGCGGGACAAAGCGCACTGATATATTGCTGCACTGATTTAAAAATGTACACTTAAAAACTGATGTCATAAGAGCCCATTTAAATTATCACCCTGAAAATGACCATCACATTACACAGAAAAGCCCATGTTATCATTAGAGCCAAAACTTACCTCGACGTGCTGCCTTAAGTTGAAGCTGTGATTTTAATCTTGAAATATCCGCTTGACTTGGTGTTAAATGAAGGCATTGCATGATGAAACTATTCTTTTTTCACTGTGCAGAGTGAAGAAAGTGTTTCACTTTGAAGAGCTTGATGCTGCAGCCTAGATGACTTGAGTGACAGTCTGCGATAGCGCGCACAGTTGTGTGAACTTTCGCTCTCATAAAAGCCCATTTAATAATCTCTCAATATATTACACATTAACTAAAATTAAACCCAGTAATGTAATGACAGGAACGCTGCCCTTTGTAAAGAACTAAAAGTAAAACAATTTCATTCGAAATTTACTTGTGTGAGAGTAAAAAGTACCCACTTTTAAACCTACTCTAAAAGTAATTTTTTCCCCCAAAAAGTTACTCAAGTAAATGTAACAGAGTAAATGTAGCGCATTACTACCCACCTCTGCGTGCAAATCATCTTGGCCTATGTGAAGGTATAAGACACTGCAATGCATATCACTTATGTGCATCTGGTTGAAATAGCAGTTTTGGTTTTTGACCAGTTTACATAAAAGGTTGTTTCTAGGGGTTATTTTTTCGTAAAAACTAACAGACTAAACTAAAAAAAATTCTTTTTATTTTTATTATATAAAGGTCTTGGAAACTTTTTACCATGCCTTCACCATTTATTTTTGCTATCTTCTTCTTCTTCTTCTTCTTATTATTATTATTATACTTTTTTCATAGACATAGTCTTTCTTTTAACAACTATGACAATCTAAACAAATACTGAAATAATCATAAACCATTTCACCAGTTTAAAATTAAGTTGTATTTGTTAAACTCAGTTATCACAATAGTTAACATGAACTAATTTTAACAATAGTTTAACAATGAAGATTACTTGTACAGTATTTATTAATTTTGGTTAAAGGGATGGTTTTCCCAAAATTTAAAATTCTCTCCATCCCAGATGTGTATGACTTTCTTCTGCTCAACACAAATTAATATTTAAGAATGTTCAGCTCTGTAAGTCCTTACAGTGCAAGTGAATGGTGGTTAAATCTTTGTAGCTCCAAAAAGCTAATTAATGCAACATAAAAGTAATCCATATGACTCCAGTGGTTAAATCCATGTCTTCTTAAGTGATATGATAGGTGTGGGTGAGAAACAGATCAATAGTCCTTTTTTTAATATAAAGCATCCTCCCTACCCAGTAGGTAGCAATATGCATGAAGATTGCAAATCGCCAAAAACAAGAAGAAGAATGTGAAAGTGGAGATTGATTGTAAAAAAATAAAATCTACTAAAAAAGACTTCAATATTGATCTGTGTCTCACCCACACCTATCATATAATTTCAGAAGATATGGATTAATCCACTGGAGTTGTATGGCTTAATTTTATACTGCCTTTATGTGCTTTTTGGAGCTTCAGTGTTTTGGCCACCTTTCACTTGCATTGTATGGCCCAGCAGAGCTGAGATATTCTTCAAAAAATCTTTCTTTGTGTTCTGCAGAAGAAAGAAAGTCATACATGAGTAAATGATGAGAAAATTTTCATTTTTGGGTGAACTTTCCCTTTAGTGTTAATTTATAAATATACAAATATTTTTTTAAACATAAGTAATTATGAATGGACATTTTAATTAATTAACATTAACCAAGATTACAATGCTGAAAACAAATTCATTTTCCAACATGTTTTCATACCTAATGCATTAACTACTGTTGAAGAAGAGAACCTTTTTCACACTCCTGGTTTTGGAACGCGAATTAAACATTTGCAGGGTAAACTTCTACAGCGGTGAATGGAAGACAACAGTAAATATTATTTTCACTTACCCATTTGCTTGAAGAGCAAAAGAAAAAATCCAATCTTACGTTTCATTGACTTTCCAGAAGAGGAAAACATAGAGAGAGGTAGATTAAGACAGTCAGATCAGAGAAGTTGCCAAATTTACTGTCACTCTTTCAGCAGCTGTAATATAAACCCCTCGCAGCTGTAGTTATTCGTTTTTTAAAACTAATTCCAGGGTAATATGACACAAATCATAATGTTATAAATTTACACTCAATATTTAAAAAAATTATAATTTTTGCAAGATTTACGCTGCTAAATAAGGCGGAAACATGTCATCACAATCTGTGAAAAAGGTCTATTGTAAAGTGTTACCAATATTTATGGTGTACAAATTATTTCTGATCGCAAATTTGAACACAAATTATGACTCTCCTTCAGTTGTGGCATCATCACAAAATTGTTGGACATTGTTAGCCAACAAATAAAATACATTTGTAAGAGTGTGCAAAGTAGGTTTGTAATAAAGTTTATTTTCTTACACTCCACTGGGCCAAAAGTGCCCATAGTGAAGAAACACCTGAAAACACACCACTGAATATCCTGATTCTGTTCCATTTTACTCTGACAGGAAGGCATATGGAAGCAAGGTTCATTTGCTCAACCTGGCTGTCTACCTGCTTGGCTTGCTGCCCCTCACGTACCTCATCCTCAATCTGAGACCGAGCCAGGACATTTCCACCAATGGCACATCTGTCATCATGGTGCCTGTATCTTTCAGAGAGGTAGACAGCCTCTATTCAAAACTCTCTGGAGTCTTGTAGGGAAGAAATGTGTTGAAAGAGTGCAAAAGACTTTCAGTGAACACAATGTAGAGACTGATTCCTGTGTTTCGTGGAACAAATGACAGCTGGAGATGTTTATCAGTGGCGAGTAGGAAATGGAGAAAGACAATAGTGTAGTTGAATTTAAATGGCAATCAGACTAATCTTAATTACTTTTCCGTGTCACACCATGTCATAAATGCTAAAAAGAAAGGAACAATAAGGAAAATTGCATGACCCTTTTTGAATTGAAAATACTTTATGTCATGGTATGCATATCTGACAGTTTAATCAACAGCTGGCTTCTAAATGTGGTACTACACTTTAACTGTGTCAAACACATGGGAGGGATTGGTGTTACTTAAAGCACACAGATGATGTCATGTCTTTGCCATTATCTATCTCAGGTCTTATTTGTCACTATGTGGTGGGTCAGAATAACCCATGGTTCTTGTTTACATGTTGACCTAATCTATTATATATTGACAAGCTAATTATTTTTGCTATCATTCATAATCACATTTATAATCACTCTCACATTTGCATTCTCTTGGTTATAACCTTGTACGTGTCATATTACTTAATTTATTAAGTGTAATTTTGACTGAATGACATTCATTTCCTGTCTGTCACTCACTCGACATTGTGTCGTTATAGTGACACTAGGGGTTCGCGCTTGAGAGCCCCAATCACCTTTGCTTTATTCAGAAAAGGCCAATGAAAACTGACAAGTGGAATTTGCATGCCACTCTCCACCCCGGACATACGGGTATAAAAGGAGATGGCGTGCACCACTCATTCAGACTTGTTCTTCGGAGCCGAGCGCATGTGTGTGTGTGTGTGTTTGTCCCGTCACCTTATTCCTGCTGCTGGAATTTACGGCACATATCAACAGTTGCCCTCGCACGGTCGAGTGTTGTGCTTCCCCTGGGTGCTTCGGCAGCTGAGTCCACAGGTGTAAAAAAAGTATATTCCAAAAGAGTATATTTTCTCTAAAAGAGCTCGCACAAACAATTGCCGTCTTTTTAAAGATGTTCTTTTTTCCTTTGTGCTACTGGGTACGGCCGTTCCCTATCTGTCAGTCACGACATTGTGTCAATGTAATGACAATAGGGGTCGCTCTCAGGAGCCCCAAACACCTCTGATCTTTGAGAAAAGGCCAATGAGAATTGGCGAGTGGAATTTGCATGCCACTCTCCACCCCGGACATACGGGTATAAAAGGAGATGGCGTGCACCACTCATTCAGACTTGTTCTTCGGAGCCGAGCGCATGTGTGTGTGTGTGTGTTTGTCCCGTCACCTTATTCCTGCTGCTGGAATTTACGGCACATATCAACAGTTGCCCTCGCACGGTCGAGTGTTGTGCTTCCCCTGGGTGCTTCGGCAGCTGAGTCCACAGGTGTAAAAAAAGTATATTCCAAAAGAGTATATTTTCTCTAAAAGAGCTCGCACAAACAATTGCCGTCTTTTTAAAGATGTTCTTTTTTCCTTTGTGCTACTGGGTACGGCCGTTCCCTATCTGTCAGTCACGACATTGTGTCAATGTAATGACAATAGGGGTCGCTCTCAGGAGCCCCAAACACCTCTGATCTTTGAGAAAAGGCCAATGAGAATTGGCGAGTGGAATTTGCATGCCACTCCCCCGGACATACGGGTATAAAAGGAGCTGGCTCACAACCACTCATTCAGATTTTTTCTTCAGAGCTGAGCGGTTGATTCTCACACAGCTGCCGGTCCATTCACCTCTTTAAGAAGCGTATGCTGTACAGTGCATTTCAGCGGCTTTCTCTCCCTCTGCATGATCAATGCAGAGTACTCCCCTGGGCGCTTCGGCAGCCTCTAATAGAGTATATATTCTAAGAAATAAGAGTATATTTTCCTCTAAAAGAGCATGCATTGACGGACAGCGTCTTTTTAAAGATGCCTTTCCGTCTTTGTGTAATTCCTGGGTGTGGTCGATATCTCTCCATCTCTGACAGCCATGATCGCTGCCTCGCGTGCCTGGGCCATAATCACGTTGAGGCAGTGTTCGCAGATGGTTCATGTTCTCATTGCGAGAACATGACCATAGCAACGTTGCGGTCACGGCTTTCCTTTTTCTGGGGGAAAGCCACTCCAGCCACCCCCCGTGCCGGGCCTTCTACCTACGGGTATGAGGCCGGCTCGGTTGACGCTGGAGGCGATTTGGGGGCTCCAATGAGTACGGCTCCACCGGGTAATCCCCACGGACCGCCCATTCCCCAGCACACTCGTTTGCATCGGTCCAGTTCTGGGATGAGAAAGGCAGCTCGCCTCTGTGCCAGCCTAATGTCTCTTTGGAGCTCACGAGATGGATAAGGTTTCAATAGCAGCATCGGAGAGCGCATTGGCGATGCCGGACGCTGAGGACTCGACTGGGCTAGACGTTATCTCTCCCCACCGGATGGCCATGAGATCTGACTCAAGTGGCTGGGTTGCCAGCACGCTGAGGCAGCTTTCGTGGAGGGGTCATGTTCTTACTGCGAGAACATGCCCATGAGAACGTTGCGGTCGTGGCTCTCTTCCTTCTTTGTGAAGCAGAGAGCCACCGCGGCTGCTTCCCGACCTGGTCCGTCCTGCGTTGAAACTCAGGCGGCTGTGTCGGCGAGCGCTGCAGGTGATCTGGATGTGGATATGGGAGCATTTCCGCCGGCTCAATCCCCGCGGACCTCCCAGCACCCAGCATGCTCGTTCTGCCCAGTAGAGTTCACGAGAGAGGTAGGCTGTCCGCCTCAGGGTGGATTTAATATCTCGTTCAGGGCTCACGACAAGGATGAGTTATTGGTTGCAGCATCGGAGGGTGGGCTTCTGCTTTTGGAAGCAGATGAATTTTCTGAGCTCCCACTCTCGGGTGGTAGATCTCAGGATGAGGCTACCGCCTCTTTTCGTGGAAGTTACTTTTCTTTGCCCATACACGTTTTGCTGGCTTGTCCACCCTAACTACCCTCGACGGCGGAGTGGCTAAGGGATATTTCGAGCTTCCCCAGGTAGAGCGCCCCGTCGCAGTGCATTTATGCCCGCAAGGTGCAGCCACCTGGAGGAACCAACCAATACTCCCTTCCAAGGTGTGTAAGTTTTCTTCGTCACTCGTGGTCCAAGAGCGGCACCTGTGGCTCAACCTCGCGGAGATGCGTGACGCTGAGAAAGTTCGCTTTCTTGATGCGCCCATCTCCCAAGGGGGGCTCTTTGGCGACACTGTTGAGGATTTTACCCACCAGTTCTCGACAGTAAGAAGCAGACAGAGGCCATCAAACAAATCCTGCCATGGCGCGGCTCGGCCACTTATAGGCCTCCGAAATCCCACGCCCCGTCTGCCTCTCGCAAGGGCCGTCCTCCCGCGGTGGCGGCCCCGGCTCCCCCACCATCAGAGCCCATACACCGGTCTTTGAGAAGAAGATCCTCCCGCAGGAAGACGGCACCGCCTGCCCACCAGCCAGCCGCCAAGATCCCCGGACAGGCTTCGAGGCGGTCCTGAGACAGGTGACCCAGGTATGAGGCAGCTCTCATGACGACTCTAAACCAAGGGTGTGCGCACGGGCCCCACTCTCGCCCCTGGGTCAGCACAAGGTGGGTATCCCAACATTGCCGGATGCCTTCTGGGCTCCGGCACCCAAATTGTCAATAAAAGAGCAGTTTCCTCATTCCCTGGGTCATTCTCCAATGCTCAGCCCCTCCGGCCTGTATCTCGCGTTCCCTTGTTTTCCGTCGAAAGAAAGCCGACAAACAGGTAAGTACGGTGGTTTTTGGGGCCGCTCGCCCACCCCAGCCACCGGTCACCGTTGCAGGCTCACAGAGCAGCATGCCTCCCCTGGACGATCCTCCCGGTGGGGCGTCTGCTCTAACCTGCCGCGAACCACCCACACCGGGCGTGATAAATCCAATCGTCCCCCTGGTGCCATTAGCGCAAAGGCTGGAAGCCTGGTTAGCGCTTTCCAGCCCGTCACGATGGCTCATCAGAATGATCCGGCTCGGCTACGCAATCCAGTTTGCTAGATGGCCACCCAGGTTCAGTGGTGTCCTCTCCACCGCTGTGCGAGGCAAGGATGCCTCAGTCCTTCAGGCGGAGGTCACCACCCTTCTGGTGAAGGGAGCGATAGAACTCGTCCCCTTAGCCGAGTTGCACAAGGGCTTTTACAGCCCTTATTTTATCGTGCCCGGGGGGGGGGGGGGGTTTGCACCCAATCCTAGATCTGTGTGCCTTGAACAGAGCCTTACATAGGCTTCCGTTCAAGATGTTGACACAGAAGCGCATCCTGACGTCTGTACGACCTGAAGAATGCGTACTTTCACGTATCAATCCTTCCTCGACACAGACCCTTTCTTTGGTTTGCCTTTGAGGGATGAGCATACCAGTACAAGGTCCTCCATTTCGATCTGTCCCTGTCTCCACGTGTCTTTTCCAAAGTCGCAGAGGCTGCCCTGGCCCCTCTGAGGGAGAGGGCATTCGCATTCTCAATTATCTCGACGACTGGCTGATCCTAGCTCACTCGCGAGATCTACTGTGTGTGCACAGGGACCTTGTGCTTCGGCACCTTGACCGACTGGGGCTTCAGGTCAGCTGGGAAAAGAGCAAGCTCTCCCCGGCACAGAGCATCTCTTTTCTTGGTATGGAGTTGGACTCGGTCACCCTGATGGCACGCCTAATGAACAAGTGTGCACAGTCAGTGCTGGCCTGCCTGAAAACCTTCCCAGTGAAACAATTTCAGAGGCTCCTGGGGCATATGGCATCCTCGGCGGCGGTACTCCCCCTCGGGTTGATGCATATGAGACCGCTCCAGCACTGGCTACAGACTCGAGTCCCAGGGTGGGCATGGTGCCACGGCACCCAGCACGTGACTATCAAGCCTCGGTGCCGTCAAACGTTCAGTCCTTGGACAGACCTGGCATTTCTACAGGCAGGGGTTCCATTAGAGCAGGTCTCAAGGCGCGTCATGGTCACGACAGATGCCTCGAATTTGGGCTGGGGTGCTGTGTGCAGCGGGCAGGCAGTATTGCTGGCCCTGTGGAGGCTCGGCCATTCATTCAGGGCAAGCACGTGTTGATCCGGTGGACAACATAGCAACTGTGGCGTACATAATCCGCCAGGGCGGGGTACACTCACGTTGCATGTCGCAACTCGCCCGCCGCCTCTCAGCAGACGTTGAAGTCTCTGCCAGCCACTCACCTCCCAGGTGTCCTCAACCATGCAGCGGACACGCTCTCACAGCAGGTAATGCTCCGTGGAGAGTGGAAACTCCACCCCCGCGCAGTTCAGCAGATTTGGGAGAGATTCAGAGAGGCGCAGGTGGACCTGTTTGCCTCTCGAGAGTCCCTTTGGTACTCCCTGTCCGAGGCTCCCCTCGGCACGGATGCCTTGGCGCACAGCTGGCCTCGGGGGCTGTGCAAGTACACGTTTCCCCCAGTGAGCCTCATTGCACATGCACAATGCGCATCTATCTGTCTGCTTTGGAGGGCAGCAGAAGGGGAAAGCTGTCTCCAAACAGAGGTTGTCCCATTGGATTGTGGATGTCATTTCTCTGGCTTACCAATCACATGACCTTCTGTGCCCTTTGGCAGTCCAAGCGCACTCCACCAGAGGTGTTGTGTACTCCTGGGCACTGGCAAGGGGTGCCTCTCTAGCAGACATATGCAGAGCAGCGGGTTGGGCCACACCCAATAACTTTGCGAGGTTCTACAACCTACGCACAGAACCGGTTTCAACCCAAGTGTTACGGGGTAACAAAAGGTAGGCCGGGCGGCCGGTCGGGTGTATTGCTTGCATTGCACCTTTCCTATTTTGAGGTGAGAATGTGCGCTATCTTGTCCACAACAGTTCCCCGTAACTGGTGAACAATGGACGCCTCTTTAATTCCTTAAGCACTATTCGGTGGCGAACTCAGCGGAGGAGTGACGCCACCAGGCCCAGTACTCGTGGTATGCCCCTTTTCAGGTGAGCTCATGTACTTGGGCTCAGTGCTCCATACGTGGTGATTCCCCCCTCGGTAATCCCATATGATGCGTTTCCACTGTTCGGTTTCCTCCCAGGTGAACCCTGTGTTTCCCCTTGTCAGAGCTCTGCTCTGCCTCGGCCACTGTTGCTGTGTACCCTCTCCGTAGATAGGGTCCTCCCCAGTGGCATCATTCCATATGTGAACTTCCCCGTCGGTAAGTCCATGTGAGGTATTCTCCACATGTTAACCTCCCTCTGGTAGGATGTGGCCTCTGTAGTGCTCTCCCTCCTGGAGAGGGAAGAGCACTTCCCCAGCATTATTCTAGCAGGTGCTCGGCAGGAAATTACTTAACACAAGACCTGGGAGACAGCTTACCTAACTCGCTGGAAGGTCACGACGTGGTCGAGCGCTCACTGCGAGGCACGCAGCAGCCTGCCCATGTCCGCTCCTCCATACCTCGTGACACAGTTCAGCGCCTGCACCGTTTCGTATAGGAACCCCTAGTGTCACTACATCAACACAACGTCGAGTGAGTAACAGTCAGGGAACGTCTTGGTTAAAACTGCATAAAATATTAAGACTTCATATATATATATATATATATATATATATATATATATATATATATATATTATAATTTTTCTTACCCCATTATTTAAAATATAAATCTCACAAAATGATGCTCATTTATACTTAAAACAAGAGGGGGTACAATTTGCCAGTGGGTTAAGAAAAATAAACTTTAAGATGGTATATACTGTGTGTATATATATATATATTATTACTATTATTATTATTTATTTATTTTTTTTTTATAATGGGTAAGACAAAAAAACTCTTACTGTAGTCTTATAATCATACAGCATTTTGCTTCTCAAGTAAATGTATCTCATTTTAAGTGTGTTTAGATATTTTTTCAAAAAAACTGATTAAGAATCTTTTGCTGTGCTGGTGTTGGCATTAATATGATAAAAATTTGAATAATGAGAAACATGCAAATCATAGCAGACAATTTTCAGTTTGGGATATTATACTGATTGGCTTATGTATGCAAAGTGATACACTTATTAGATTAATGTTGGCTATGATTAATTTGGTGATAATATCATAATAACTCTCTCTCTCTCTCTCTTTCCCATCCTCCAGCAAAAATACTTAATCTCAGTCTGTATAATCATGGTGCTAGTCATGAATGTGTATGCCATTTGCAAAGAGCTGGTACAGTTTTCTCAGCAGGTAATGGTCATGCACGTCATCCCCATGGAATATACTTCCACTACATGCCATTACATGTATAGCCATTACAAATCATAAATGTCATAATGTACATTTAATATACATGCAGTTGAGTAGATATGCACTGAACTGAGCCTTGGGAATTTCCTTGTTATTGACTGATGATTAATATGCAGTGCTCCAAGCCAAGTAATTTACCTATCAAAACACCACTCAATTTTTGCATGCGTTGTTCCATGGTCTTGCCGCTGAGTAGAGTATTAAGATTGCACTATGTTAGCAACCTTAAGGTGACTTTATTTAATCCATTTTGTCTTTTACATCAAAGCGAATAATGTACTTCACTGACTACTCTAACCCTGCTGACTGGACTTCAGCCATTGGCTCTTTGGTCTTTGTAATTCCCATGTGCTTCAGTGTAGACAATACATGGCAATGGGAGGCCGGAGCTGTGGCCATTCTGACATCATGGATCAGCTTCCTGCTTTACTTCCAGAGGTATATTTACCAGCCTTTAGTGTTCAAAATTATGTTAAACCCACTTTTATGTAACCCAAATGAATTTCCTCACAAATTTATGTCTCATTTACCAAGTACTAATTTATATCTCTCTTGACCAAAATTTTTATTAAGGACAAAAATTTATTTGGGAAGCTAACATGAAATACCTTTGGAACATTGACATGTCCTGCAGTATGACATGCTAAACTAAAACTAATTTAAACATATTTTTGCTAAATATTTATTACGCATGCAGTTATGAAATCTAATAAAAATAAAAAATAAAAACTCAAAAGAATAATGACCAGTCACAGCATCTAATATATTGCAACATGATCAACGGGAATTGACATTCTGCTCCTGAATGTTCATATACCCTGAAATTGAAACTATTCTTCTGAATTACTGACAAGCGGCAATGCCATCAGACATTTTTGCACCAAGCCAATTGTGTTAACCTTTCCCTATGGTGCTACTTATAGCATGTTGCATGAGCAACCTCCGAGACACGGTTCTGGTCCTATGGGAACCAGGAAGTAATTGCATTCACATAAACAAAGGTGAGCGCTATTTAGAGGTTGCATTTTTGCTCTTAAATTAAATTTTTACTACACTGTTAGGTTTAGGGTTGGCATTTGGGTTAGGGGATAAAGTTAATAAAATACGCAATCCTGTTTATTGCATTACATTATTTACAACTAAAAATACAACTCGCTTTTTGCGCCACCCTGTGGACATTTTATTTGAAAACTGGTTAACAACACTTCCAGTTTAAGCCACTGGTGGCAGTGGTTCAAATTTCAGTTAGCATAGACCGATTTCAGTAGGCGAACATTTGACCTTCTGTCACTGAATTCAGTATGACCATCCCTTATACATTCATATATATTCTAACTTAAAATTTTGACATTAATTAACAAAAAGGTTCATGGACATTTTGAGTCAACTATCCATTTACCAATTGCCTTAATTCAGTTCTCTCATTTGGATTTGGTACTAGCTACTATGGTAACAGGTTTAACTTTATCCACTGTGTTTCACAATGAAGAAAACATCAATATAATAATACAAAATATATGAACATTTTAAACATCATTTATATGCCCTCTTTACATTCCAGGTTTGAGCGAGTTGGAATTTACGTGGTAATGTTTGGCGGAATCATTAGGACCCTGGTGTGCACCTTGGTTCTCTTTGTCTTCCTCTTGCTGGCATTCGGCTTGTCCTTCTATGCTTTGATGCTTCACCGAGTATGTCCAAAAAGGAGATCATATCAACTCAGCATGAAAGACATGTCAAGTCTTGGCAAATATCTGCGATGTGATGATGTTTACTGGTTGTTTCCTATCAACAGAGTGAGTTCAGCTCAATCAGTCTTTCCCTGGCCCAGACTTTTGTGATGACAGTGGGAGAGCTGAACTACCAGAGCACATTTCTGGATGCTTATGAGAATGGCCAGATGGCGTTTCCTGGGATCACCTATTTTGTGTTTGTGCTTTTTGTTCTCCTCATGCCCATCCTTCTAATGAACCTAATGGTAGGCACATTGGAAACTGGCTATTATTGTTAATGATAGCTGCAATTTGATAGGTATTAAGCTTATTTGTCTCAACTGCTTTGCAGATTGGTTTAGCGGTAGGAGACATTGCAGAGGTACAGAAGAATGCCGAGCTGAAGAGGATAGCCATGCAGGTGAGCCAGTTGCTTTAACTACATACCTCTAATTGACATACATTTTTTGCAATACATTACTAAATCATGTCTTTAAGATTTAAAGACCCAATGAAATCGAAATTGGAGTTTTGTGGCTTTTAGCTTAGAGGCCATCTATATGCTGTAGTGTAAGATTAAACAGGAACTTTTACAGTATACACATTTTAAATATACATTCCTTCCCTTCAGGGAAAATGAATGAAAAATAAAGGTGTATATAAAATAATGGAGCCCCTTGATCTTACCCATCCCAAACATGGGGGTAAAAAACAGTGCTCATCAAAGTATTTCATGGGGTCTTTAAAAGATCATGTGAAAATACAGGTATAAGTTGCATGATGAAATGACAAATAAATAAATAACTTCAATAAGAACTACTGAACATAAAAAGGAAGTGTTGGATTCTGCATTGGACAGCACATTAATAAAAAAGCTCTTCAATACAGATAGATCTTCACACTACCCTTGAGGAAAAGCTGCCATACTGGTTCCTAAAACGAGTGGACAAACCAACTATCACTGTCTATCCCAATAAATGCAAGGTTTGTCTGAAAAAAAAAAAAAAAAAAAGTGTTATTCCCACAAATAATCTGGTCGCACATGAACTTCTCTCTCCTTTTATTTAAATTAAGCTACTTGATACAGGAGAAATTTAAATGAAAAGTATTTTTTTTTAAATGATGACAAGGATTTGTTATACAGAAGGCACTGATGCAGGTCTTTATTGATGGTGAGATCCAAAATACAGTTCGCACCCGTTTTAACCTCTGCTCACGTCAGGGTGGACCTCTGGAGAGGGAACTGCGCAAACAGAAGAAAAGGTGATCCTTCTATAATACCCTCACCACTATTTAAATTATGGGTCTGATTTCAAAAGTGAGCATGGTCAAAACCCTGTGAACTACAGTTTAGAGGGAGTTTCGTCAAAATATATTTATAAAAAGCATCCCAACTGTAAATTCTGATAGGATGAGCCACACGTCAAAGTCATGGTAAAATTACTATAAACACACACCTGTGATCGCATACTCTATATTAATCTGGCAAATTATTACTTTGCTTGGCAACTGCAAATAGCTTACAGTTAGGATAATAAACTATACTTTGACAAAGAATTGTTAATGCTTTTGTTTTGAATTGTTTGTTTATAATACATTTAACTCTTTAATGAACATCCATAGTTGCCGCTGTTTTATAAAAAATCACTGTAATGGACGGCCTCTCGTGACTTTATTTTCATTCTCTACATCACATCACAATTAAAAAGGGAGGTTTACCAGCCCAAACTATGTATCCTGCACATTTAAAGATGATTTAAAATTTAACACAATATTCAATGCATGTTCTTTGAAAAAGCCAGTACATTTTAAGTGGTATACTACAAAAATGGACTCTATGTTTTATCTAATGGTGGATCTGGTGGATGCAGATGAATAAGAATTAAAGACGATTTGCAATATGCAGACTTGTGGGAGAGCAGCCTCTAGTGTGCATTAGCTATAATACAACATCATCTATCCTAGACATCCACATACCTTGTCTACACTCCCTTATTTCAGACATTTGATTTTATTTAATTTTCAAAGTAATACTTGAAATATTTTCTGCTAATAGTACAGTATAACAACAAACAAAACAATCAAATGAAACTTTGAAGATATAGTGAAGGGATCGTTCACCCAAAAAATTTAAATTCTCTTGTCATTTAGTCACCCTCATGCCATCCCAGATGTGTATGTCTTTCTTTCTTCAGCAGAACACAAATCAAGATTTTTAGAAAAATATCTCAGCTCTGTAGGTCCATACAATGCAAGTGAATGGTGATCAGACATTTGTAGCTCCAAAAATCACATAAAGGAAATATAAAAGTAATCCATAAGACTCCAGTGTTTATATCCATGTCTTCAGAAGCGATATAATAGGTGTGGGTGAGAAACAGAACAATATTTAAGTCCTTTTTTACTCTAAATCTCCAATTTAGTGAAACTAAACAGGCACCACATGTGACTTTCAGATGATGAGAGACTGTTTATTTTTAGGTGAACTATCCCTTTAATTACGATTTATGCAGGCATGTCAGAGAAGAGACCTGCAGGGTAGAACATGTATATTAGTGTTTATGGGCGACCCAAGTTTGAATCCAGCTTGTGACATCTGTAATCCCCTCCCCTATGTTTCCTACCTCCACTCTAAATGTCTCTTTTAATAAAAAGGCAAAAAGCTAAGATAAAAAAAAAAAAATATATATATATATATATATATATATATATATATATATATATATATATATATATATAAAAAATGCAATAAAAATATATACTTTAGTTTGTAAATAAAATACCAGCTGTACATGCCTAATTGACCCTTTAACAATTTCCTCAACCGATTGGTATACCATAGTTTGGTAGTAGATTAACAGTGTAAAGACACTGAATATCACACCCAGATTTGCAGGAATATTTTATTTAACCCACCAGAAGAGTTTTTTTTCTTTTCTTTTTTTTAAAGAAAAAATAAATGTTCCCTTTAGTATTTCTTGTATTGACTGTGCCTCAATACATTTCTTAGACTTATTGAGATGGTATGAGCTATGCTTAATCTGTTCGTCTCTGTAGGTTGAAAGAAATGTCCAGTGTGCTTGATAAGCAACATAACTTGCTGAAGTTGATCATCCAGAAGATGGAAATCACGTCTGAGGCTGATGAATGTGACGGCCCACAGAATCCTAGAGCCCTAAGACATATTACCTCCTCAGGCCAAAAGTCAAAGTGGGCCCCCCTCATGCAAGCTCTTGCATCAAGGAAATAACATAACATGCAATGAAACCATGGTGTAATGGATGAACCCAAAGTTCTCTGCAGTTATTACTTCTGATATTACTTTTTTTGAGGGAGATTTATGTTGTGGTTTAGAGCACTAGTGTTTAGTGAGTGCTTTTTTCTTCTTCTTCTTTTTTTTAAGCAAGCATATCCAGTGGTTAATTGTGTGGTTTATATCTTGTGGTTAAGTATAAGTTGATCTTGTGTGGGTCAAAATGTAGTGTATTTGTCATGTAACACTGTGTACACTTATTTGATTCTAACTGACCTTTTGCCATGTATTTAGAAAGTGAGCTACCCTATACACTGACAAATATATTGTGAGGCAGTCTATTTAAAGATTTGTGCTGGACAGAGAAAATGAATTGTTGGAATGATTTCTGAGTTACAGGGATGTTCATAAAGTCACTCAAGTGTTAACCATTCACAGGATCCAATGCAATGATCTAATATGCAGGACCCTGTAACAGCTCTAGTTCTAAATAAGATGTGGTTTTAGAAACACATTGGACAGGGTGGATATGATTACTACAGTATAATGCACTTCAAGCCCCTTAATGCAAAGACCACTATCAACCTGTGAAGCACCACATATCCAGATTTATCACCCTGATCTGTCCACAGCTGTGCTCCACGAGTAGGAGAATTAGCATGTCAATTTCATCTGGCTGGATGTAGTAACCCTGAGATGCTTTGTCATACCAAATCCTAAATTCAAAGTGGTTCTGCCAAGGGTAGCACATCTGTGTAACCCTCATTTTTTGGATCCGTTTCAACTCACTTTTTAATATCTCCACAACATCCTGATGAAATTGCCATGAGAGCAGCATTACATAAAACCATCGTGTTGATCAGATTGTCAATGGGGATTTCACAGAATTAAGCAAAAGTCACTCATGTTGGCCATATATTAAGACCTGCACAGCAAAAAACACTATAAAATTCACTTTGTGATTTTACATGCATGTCATGAGATGTAATAAATTTGATGACAAGGATCAGAATGTCCAGATGGAATGGATTTGCTTTTGATTTGGTCACTCAAGTGCGATACAGATTAATTTTTTAGGCATACAGTACTAAAATCTTTACTGCAATTGAGTACAATTGCTTGACCCATGCTGTCAATAAAATAATAATAAAAAAAAGAAAGTCATGCAAATGCTTACGCAAATGACTGATTGATACAGTAGATAGAGATAGACAGACAGTGCACAGACATCAAACCAGCACTAACCATCATAAACCAGCCTGGTCCAGCATGAAAATGCATGCTGAGCATGGAGCCAGAATTCTTTGAGTGTTAATTCTCTGACATTAAAGCCTTATAAGCTGCTCTCAGCTTATGATAAATCTTATGATAAAGCTTATCTTATGATAAAGAGAGAACAAGAACAACAATTCTCATCTATCATCTGGTGAATGCTTCACGGCATTAGGAGTTTATAGACCTCAGATACATCACTTCCTCCTCCCAAGGGTAAGCAGCACAAGATTTCTCACACACTCCAGCCAGCTCTCAACTAGATATAAAAAGATCTCAGTCACAGAGTGTTCACATCTTCAATATCACAGATCTGATAAACAGATTCGTTGATCTCTGAAAGGTCTGTAGTGTGAGGAAATAATTACCTCATTTGATCTCTCAGTTTCTCTCAGTAAATGTGCAAGAACATCATGACATTTTGCACTTCTGCCAAGCCTTCTCTAGCTGTTTATTAAGGTCAATCTCATCAAAACATGTCCAGGTCACATTTCACTCCAAAATCAGAAAGAAAAAAAAAAAGTCAAAAGAGAAGTCAAAAGAAAGTGAAACCTAATTTTAAAACCATTAAGATTATTAGCGCAGTGATATTATTTTAAGTTAGGCACATTTCCCTCTAAAATTTGCATTACAGTAATGTGCCATGAACCTTTGAGAATTTTGTAATTCCAATAATTCATTATTTTTCGTTACTGTAATACATTATTTTATTTTACTATTTTACGATACAAATGACTATAATACAATGATTTGTTTTATTTAAATCAGAATAAATGAAATACAGTACTACTCTACTACCAGGATGTATAACACTTTTCAATTCAACAAAGTATCATTATTATTTATTTAATTATTTTTCATATTTTATTCATGAGAATTAGACCTTTTTTTCATTATGTCACTGTGCTTAACTGACATGAAAATAATGTCACAATACCAAAAATTCTTGCCAAGCTCAGTTGACAGCATTTGTGGCATAAAATTGATTACCACAAAAAAGAATGTCAGCTCACCTTTGCTTACTTAAAAAGAAGCAAAAAATCACAGTTACAGTGAGGCACTTACAATGGAAGTGAATGGAGCCAATCCATAAATGTAAAAAATATGCTCAAAAGTATAGCCACAAGACATCAGCATTATACACAACATGATTTATAGAATCGTTTACTAACCTTATCTGTGTAAACGATGGTAAATTCCTGATTTTATTACACTAAAATCTTGTTATAAGTTGATATAAGGTATAATGTTTATGTATGGTGTCTATAGACAGAGATTATTTAGCAGAGATGGGCCACTTCTATTAAAATGAATGGGAGGAATTGGAACACTCAACCAAGGTGCTCCGAGTGCCCAATGGTCCAACGGATGTAGAAAAGTTCCGCCTTACAGCTGAAAGAGCCAATCACCTTTTAGATACAGACATCACCAGTCAATCAATTCTAGAACAGGCATTAGCTATACAAGCCGGGAAAATTTTGTTTTTTTAGTGTAATATGAGTTAAAGAATCACAATTTATGATACCAGTATTGTCATATTTTATTGCTGATTTGAAAAGTTATTTTATCATAATTTTGGCCAACCATTTTTGAGGTTTTGGTCTTTCTCCATTCAAGTAGATAGGAGCTGCACTGGCATGACTGGAAATAGCCTTCCAAGAGCATTCCAAAGATGGCTGACAGTGGACTGGCTTGCTAGAGAGACTTAGCTATAGACCATTTCAAGAGTGTAAACAAAAACAAATGAATTAGAAAGGATACGGAAATCCGTTTGGACCATTCAACAAAGTGACTTTTTCAAGGTAAGTCAGTCCACTTGGCAGCCGTTTTTGGAACACTCTTGGGCAGTTTGGGCACTCATTTTTCTATGTAAACAAGCGACATGATAGTGCAGCACCCTATCTACTTGAATGGGGAAAGACCAAAATCTCCAAATCGGTTCGTCAAGATTACGAAAAAAGAACATATTTAAAATAAGCATTAAACTTTTTTTGTTCAGAGGCATGTGGGCTTCACTCGAGCAGCCTGGCTGCGACGCGTGCTCCAATTCCCGGTGTCGCATCTAACTCACGCTGGCGCGGGTCCGACGGTGCATCTAACTCGCACCGGACCCTCACCACTCAGTTCCTGGATCCGCGAAGACACCAGCAGGTAGAGACCGCTCTCCCGAGGAGAGGCGCGTTTGGTGTTTAAAGGCAGCGGTGATGAGGCTGTATTTTTTCTGTTGAGAGTTGGCTGCCGTTGGGCGTTTCTTCCATTCATTTTTATAGAAGTGGCCCGTCTCTGCTAAATGGTCTCTGTTTTGACAAGCAGGAAATGTTCACGGAACAGTGACATCACTTGATGTCACCAACGAACAGTCCTTGAAATGGTCTATGCATTTGAATGAATGAATGAATAAATGAATGTTACATGTATGTAGTGCTTTTCTGACACTACACTCAATGTGCTTTACACAGTGAACAGGGGACTCTCCTCAGCCGCCACCAGTGTGCCGCATCCTTTCAGTGCAACAGCATTTAAACAATGTGTATTTTAATATTAATGGGCTGGCCCAATTAATTAACTGCCTTACTCTAACCGCAATTTCGTTCTTTTTTTATTTATTTATTTATTTTATAAATGAGGGACGATTTGAAATAGTTAACATTATTTTTATTTATTTATTTATTTATTTTTTGGCAATCGACAATGCCACAAATGCTGTTGACAGAGCTTAACTTGTACATTTAACCTAGAACATTCCTGTAAAATAGACTTAGACTTAAAATATGTTTTTGAACAGGTTATTGGTGAGATTTACCCCATCACTGTTATCAATGTCAGGGATTGGAAAATGGATAGTTCACTTTTCAGCCACTCATATCAATCAATTAAATGTGCTTGATTCAAGGCAGGGAATGCTTTGCTAAAATGGGATGTACTGATTTTCCTAATGGCCGTTTTGATGCTGTTACACAGCATTTGTTTTACACTGCAGCTGTGAGACTGCGGTGA
Organism: Myxocyprinus asiaticus; assembly: GCF_019703515.2. Classification (NCBI taxonomy): domain Eukaryota; kingdom Metazoa; phylum Chordata; class Actinopteri; order Cypriniformes; family Catostomidae; genus Myxocyprinus; species Myxocyprinus asiaticus. The sequence continues at coordinate 16,593,281 of NC_059387.1, forward strand.
CCATGGGAACGAAGGCGGGAGGAGAGCACACGGAGCCACTGATGTCATAGCCCTGCACCTGTCCCCCTTACTCATTCGCACAAAACAGAATGTGAGAAAAAGAATAGAAGCACTGCCCACACTACGACCCCTAACACGCTTACTGACAGACAACTGCACATTTCTCAGTTAGCTCTGCTCTAAAACAATGTAGGGTACGTTTAGTGACACCATTGTTCCCATGTAATTTGTCCTTATGTGGAAATGCTTATACTGTTCACTGTAAAAAAAATCCTGTTGTTTTTACAAAAAAAAATTTGGCAGCTGTGGTTGCCAGAATAATTATGTAAAAAATACAGTAAAAATGTAAACAACTTTACAGAACAACCTGTACATTTTACAGTTTAAAACTGTTGTAATTTACATGACCACTATGGCACTGTAAAAAAAATACAAAAATAATAATAAACATGATATTAGCCTTCTGAAACTGTATAAATCTGCTTTTTACTTTATAAGGTATTTGTTGTAACTACAGAAGAGCACATGATGACATGAAGTTCACCAATAGTGGCTCTTTCAGGAGCAATGACCAATAAACATGTAGAAACAGTTCGCAATGTCACTCACACAAACACTAAACACCGTCAGGGTAACACATGTGATATTTAAATAATGCAGTAAACATGAACTAAACGACATCAAATATAAAACAGTACATCCCAATGTACGTAACTGATATTAAAAATAAGAAGAAACATAACTATTCCCATAAAATATAATGAAATGTAATGGGTCACGCAGGGAATTGTGGGAACGCCCGATTACTGCTTTATACTGTAATTTTAACAATAATTTGCTGTAAAAAGTAAATGTACTCTCTTGTTAAATATGTAATTTTTTTTACCATTAATTATACAGGAAAATCATACTTTTTCAATCTAAAAAAATTCATTTTTACAACATTTAATTGTAAAAACTACTGTATTGTCTTTTAAAATATATTTAAAAATTTTAGTGCATATTTTACAGTTAATAATTGTTAATCAATTAAGTTTTATTTCTATAGCATTTTTACAGTCTTTTACTGTTAAAATTACAGACACTTTTTACAGTGTTGTTTATAATAGAGATTAGAGTTAAAAATACCATGAAAGGTGTCTCTGTAGCTGTTTCATATACCAACATTTGTTTGTGTACTTTTTTTTTTTTTTAACGATTATAAAGATCAGCTAGGCAGCTTCAGGCATCCTCAAGAGTTTTCCTCAAAGAGATAGTAAACAGATACATTTTTTTTTTTTGTTCTGTTCGAGGTTGCATTCTTTCTCAATTATTACCCTCCAATTGTTTGGGTTGGGCGTATGGTTAATAAAATATACATTCCTGTTTACTGTATTACATCATATACATCTAAAATCAACTCGCTTTTGGCGCCACTCTGTGGATATTTCACCCAGAAACTGGAGCTCACACATGTCTATACATTCAACAACACTTCCTGCTTCGGTAGTATTTTGCATTTTGGTAAGCACAGACCGATTTCAGCTGAAGAAACCTGCTGTCACCGAATTCACAGAGAGATGTGCCACAAAGGCTGCCAGTTAAGTTGATGTTGTTCTCACGTTGGTTAATATTACACCGATATTGCAGGCTTTTTTTTTTTTTTAATTTTTTACAATCTTTGTCATTGATTTGTTTCCTTCGGAAATACATTGTTAATATCCTAGCTATAGATTAATGGTTTAGTGTAATCATTACATAGAAATAAAACAAAATATTTTACAAATCATATTGTTTCATAATATTCCATGAACTGATTGTTCACAATGAATATAATGGCCTTACTGTAAGAATTATTTTTTTAAATTCCACAGAACAAGGAGCATAAACTGTTTATTGTAGTCTAGTCCATAACTGTCTACACTTGGCAGATACCTTCTGCAAAAATGGAGCATGCAAGTCAGCTGTGCTTTTGGATAATTGTTGGCTGAGGGTGACCATTGTAATATCAAATCTTCATTTCACACTCATTAGGTGGGAATGAAAACTCATAGATATCAAGTTTAGTGAGTATATAGTGAGATGCTGTGAGAAAATTTCAACTGTGGTAAATCTGGCTTTAGCCTTCATAATGTACAGTATGGTAACACAATAGATGCCTGTGTAGTACACACATCTTATGAAGAGATAAACAAAACTACAGTATGCAAAGTTCAGCTTAGTGTTATGCATTTGTGTAACATAAAATTTACACTTAGTCAAGGCAAAACAATTATGTACCAGATGTAATGACAAGCTGTTAGGTTTGGTCTTGGTGGACTAGATCAGCTTATGCTGCTGATGCTGCTGCAGAGCAAGAACAAATGCTACTGCTAAAACATACATAGACATGTGTTAAGCATGTAAGACATGTTGCTACTGCTCAATTAAATATTTATTCAATCCTCTTGAAACACAACTAGACCTGTGGTGTTGGGGAGGAGGAGGGTCAGCTTGCACCATGTAGAGTTTCATGACTGCAGCTGTGTCTCGTTTCAAGGGCTGTGGCTAGACAGGACACATCCTTTGTATGCAGCAGTATACAAAGCATCCTCAAATTCCAATTTGTCAAGTCAAGTCAAATGTATTTGTATAGCGCTTTTTCACAACAGGCGTTGTTTCAAAGCAGCTGTACATGAAATTATGCTACAACAGAAAATGAATACATATAATGCCAATATTAGTTATTTATGTTTAGAACTAATAGTGGTTAAAATCAGTAAACTAAGTAAGTGTTGTGGGTCAATGGTTAAACAAAATGATTTTGTATGAACTATAAGTTTTAGTGTTAAAATCCTTGAAGTCATCCCAAATTAATTGAGGAAATACATGTAGACGCATGGTCCTTTGATTTTGGCATATAATGGCTTTTTGCTTAGTTTAAACAAGATAGCCTTCATAGGACAAACAGAAGCAGAATGTTCCATGGTTGCTATGACAGCACACAGCACTCTCAGCCACAACCTTTCTAGTATGGGGAGCCTACAAGCTAGCATAAAATAGCATAATACAGCGGTCCCACAGACATTCTATGGGCGGTACACTGGCAAGGAGACAAGAGGCTGTTCTTTTTGAATGGACGTTTATTGAGGAGAAGTGCTGAATAAACTGCTTTTGAGAGGAAACAGCTAATCACTTAATGAATTGACTGCCTGTATGCTAATCTTCAACATATTTAACACTAAATAATCTTTTTGGAATGGACTGTTTGAGTTTTTTATGAGTTTACTACGATAAAATTACTGTTTTATAAGAGAAGACACTGACGATTTTGCGACAGGTAGGTGATAGTTTATGGCTCTCCCAATTTATTCATATGTATGGTATCCACAAACAGTGACTTACTGTCATAACATGCTAGTTGACCGTTACGCTCTCTCCTATGATGCGCAGAGATTGTTAGCTTAGTAAATAAAATAATCTCTGGTCTTAAACTGCACAAGCGCTCTGAGTGAGAAGGGAATCTCTGAGGTAAACTTTAGAAGAGTTATAATGATGTAGAGAGAAAAGAAAATGGATTTTGTGTCATTGTGGCATTAAGAGAGGCCAGGCATCAACAAACATGTGAGTTTCTCAACAAAAAGCAGGTCCAGGCAGATTCAGACACACTGGGTTCTTTTAATTCTTAACTCAAACAGCCATAAGCTTCAACACAAAACAGTCAACTCAGAATTCATTCAAAATGGCTGACTCCTATCCCTCAGAGAGCTTGGCTGTTAAATAGGGCCACTTCCTTCAGTGGCAACAGCTGTGCTCCATTGTGAGGGAACCTGGGGATTGTAGTTCTGGTAAAGTCTGCCATCTTGGTTTGTAGTCCCTGTGCTGCCACACACCCCCTTCTCTGCTCCAAGGCCCATGTTTGCAGGGTGAATGTGTAGAGGGCACCTCTTCGTAAGAGTGCGTATGCATTGCCATGGCAAGGGGCAGGCCTGTGAATGACAGAGAAGTTAAATGCTTGGAGGCTTAAGAACCAGCGAGTTACCCTCCCCTTGGTCTCTTTATTTTTTGCCATCCACCGCAAAGGGGCATGGTCTGTCACCAGCACGAATTTCCGCCCTAGGAGGTAGTGACAAAGTGCCTCCAAAGCCCATTTGACTCCCAGGCATTCCTTTACCAGTGAGGAGTAATTATTCTCACGCTTTGCTAACTTTCTGCTTATATAGAGAACTGGGTGTTCCTCAACTTCTTGAGTGTGGGACATTACCGCCCCAAGACCCACCTCTGATGCATCAGTGTGCACTACAAACTCTTTCCTGAAATCCGGCACCACTAGGACTGGATGAGATGTCATGGCCCTCTTCAGCTGCTAGAATGCTTCCTCCACCTTCTCTGACCACTTCACCATCCTGGAGTGTCTCTTTGTGGTTAGTTCTGAAAGGGGAGCAACCAAACTAGAAAAGTCAGGGACAAATCTCCTGTAGCAGTTTGTTAGACCCAGGAATGACTCTGTCTTTGTCTTTGTGACTGGCCTGGGCCAGGCTTGTATGGCATGGATTTTGGCTTCCTGGGATTTGACTAGGCCTTGTCCCATGGTATATCTGAGGTAGTTCGTCTCACTGTAGTCTAGCTTGCACTTTTTGGGATTAACCGTTAGACCTGCTTCCCGCAGAGAATCCAAAACTTTCTGAACACATGTTAAGTGGCTTTCCCATTTTGGGTTATATATGACCACATCATCCAAATAAGCAGCAGCATACCTTTGATGAGGTCAGAGGACACGGTCCATAAGCCATTGAAATGTCACGGGGGCTCCATGAAGGCCGAATAGTAGGTGAGTATAGTGGTATAGCCTATCTGGGGTAGCAAATGCAGTCTTTTCCCTGGATGCTGGAGAAAAACGAACTTGCCAATACCCTTTGGTTAAGTCAAGTGTGGTGATAAATCTAGCCTTGTCCAGATGGTCAATATACTCATCAACATGTGGGATTGGATAAGCATTGAACTGCGACACTTCATTTAGCTTATGAAATCATTACAAAACCGCACAGTGCCATCTGGCTTGCGGACCAGCACAATAGGACTCAACCAGGCACTCTGAGATGCTTCAATGACCCCCAGCTCCAGCGTTTTTCTTACCTCTTCCTGATAGCTTCTCGACGTGTTTCAGAGACTCTGTAGGGGCTCTGGTTTAGAACTTTGCTAGGTAACATGTGAATTTCATGTTGGATCACTTGGGTGTTACCGGGGGAGGAGGAGAATACATCTCTACTGCAGTCTACCAACTCTAATGTCTCCTGCCTCTGCTGTGGTTTCAGCTCTGGACTCACACTTCTTCTCTTGGCAGGTCATGAGTCTCTGTGGGAAGGAGGCAACCCAACAAAGCATCTCTTCTATGCCATCTTTTCAAAAGGTTTACGTGGTAAATATGATCTGGCTTTCTCTCACCTAACTGCTTCACTCTGTAATTCACCTCCCCAATTTTCTCCACAATTTCAAATGGTCCTTGCCAGGTGGTGAGAAACTTAAATTATACTGTGGGGACAAGAACTAACACCTTGTCCCTTATCTGGAACTCTCTGGGCTGTGCTGGACGGTTGTATGTAGCTTGCTGTTCCCTCTGGGCCTTCTCAATATGCTCCCTGACAATGGGATACACGGCTGCCATCCTTTCACTCATTGTTCCCACATGTTCAATTAGTGTCCTGTAAGGACAGGACTGTTCCTCCCAAGCTTCTATGGCAATGTCTAACAGACCCCTTGGCTTATGGGTGAACAGTAATTCAAAAGGGGAGAACACAGTAGAGGCCTGGGGAACCTCTCTCACTGAGAACAGTAGGTAGGACAGGAGCTGGTTCCAGTTCCATCTATCCTTGTCTATGACCTTGCAAAGCATGTGTTTGAGGGTTTTGTTAAAGCGCTCCACAAGTCCATCTGTTTGAGGATGGTAGACTGAGGTTCTTAACTGTTTGATCTTCAAGAGGATACTCAGCTCCCTGACAACTCTTGACATGAATGGGGACCCTTGATCTGTTAGGATCTCTTTTGGTATCCCTACCCTACTATTAAGGAGGAAGAGCTCTTTGGCTACCTGTTTGGCTGTGGCTTTTCAAAGGGGACCTCCCTCTGGGTAGCGCATAGCATTGTCCATCATCACTAAAATGTATTGTGTCCCCAAGCACTCTTGGGAAGGGGCCCCACAATATCCATTCCAACTCTTTAGAACAGGGTCTCAATAATTAGCAGGGGAATAAGGGGGTTCCGCAATGTGGGCTTTGGTGCCACCTGCTAGCATTCCAGACATCTGTGGCAATAATTCTCTACCTCTTTATGAATGCCTGGCCAAAAGAAGTATTGTCTACACCTAAATGGGCTCCGAGGTGAGTATGAGCTAGATACAACACTGTTGATCTATAGGGCTGTGGCACTAACAGCTGTTCAAGAGTGTCCTCCCCCATTTTGTTTACCCAACAGGCTAGGCCACATTTGACTGAAAAGTGGGGATTATCTGGGGACCTTGCTCCTTGTCTACCCCCTCCACCACCCTAACGTTTCTCAATGCATTAGCCAGCATTGGGTTATGTAACTGTTTCGTACCATACTGTCCTGCTAGTGGAGGGGCCTGTGCTTTGACTCTGCTTCCCCCAGCGCTGTCCTGTGATGACTCCTCCCTCTCAAATGTTTTGGGTTTTTAGCACCATTCTGAGTAAATTCTAGTTGTGTGTGAAAATCCAAGGAGATCAGCAGTTACAGAAATACTCAAACCAGCCCGTCTGGCACCAACAATCATGCCATGGTACAAATCACTGAGATCACATTTTTTCCCCATTCTGATGGTTGATGTGAACATTAACTGAAGCTCCTGACCCATAGCTGCATGATTTTATGCACTGCACTGCTGCCACACAATTGGCTGATTAGATAATTGCATGGATGATTGTTGGTGCCAGATGGGCTGGTTTGAGTATTTCTGTAACTGCTGATCTCCTGAGATTTTCACACACAACAGTCTCTAGAATTTGCTCTGAATGGTGCCAAAAACCAAAAACATCCAGTGAGCGGCAGTTCTGCAGATGGAAATGCTTTGTTGATGAGAGAGGTCAACAGAGAATGGCCAGACTGGTTCAAACTGGCAAAGTCTATGGTAACTCAGATAACCACTCTGTACAATTGTGGTGAGAAGAATAGCATCTCAGAATGCTATTCTGAGATGCGGGTTGGCGCTGTTTTGGCGGAACGAGGGGGACCTACACATTATTAGACAGGTGGTTTTAATGTTGTGGCTGATCGGTGTGTGTGTGTATATATATATATATATATATATATATATATATATATATATATATATATATATATACTGTTTATGTACATATACAATGATGAAATTTTGGGGAACAACCTAATGGCCACATTACAAAATAAATATTGACCTCTTGGTTGAAGCATTTAATGCCCCATTCTAAGTATCAATGGGCCCTTCAGAACTAGAGAAGGCAGTCATACAATGTTTCCTATAACACAGTTGAACTGACATCTGCCTAACATAATTGAATGATAAATCATTTTCATTTGCCAGGCGTGCACATTTCCATCCTCTGCCACGCACCTTACATCCTTATAAGTTTGTATACGGTAAAGGAGATAAATGAGATCACAATGTGGTCATGTTAAGAATGTCAACATGTGTATTTCCCTTCAACCATAGGGTCTCAGTCATTGCCCCCCATCCTGCCAATCCTGCAGATGTAATGTAAAGTGCTGACAGCTGTGGCCAATGTGCACTGGCCGTGTGTGAGAGCATTCTAACTGAGTGGAAACCCAATATCTCTGTGAAATAGCCAGTGGATCAAGAACTTTTGATAAGCCTTTCACAGATTTCTATTTGCTTCACTGCATGTGGGGGAATCTCTTTGCACTGAACTAAGAACAAAGTAACTAGATTTTTCATCATATATCTTTTAATTTTTTTAAATTTTTATTTATCTATTTACTCTAAGTATACCTAGGTTGTTTAATGGCGGTAACATTGGATTACAGATTTTCAAAATTAACTAGTTATGTGGAAAATTTGAGCAACTTTATGTGGTGGGGTCAAAGGGAATCAGTTCACTAGTTCACACAAAAATGATGTATTTGAAAATTATCTCTTTAAGCTAGTCTATTATAAACCTATTATTAAAATTAATACATTTTATGTTAAACAACTCACGGTCCTAGTTCATGGCAGATTACACATCCACACTGTATATGTTATCAGTGGTGCTGAGATCACTGTGGGAAAAGTTTGATGGGGAAAAGGGGAGGAGAAATCCCTAATCCAGAGTGACCCTGCCAAACCCCAAAACTTAAATGCTTGGTGCTTGGTACGCCACTGGGCAAGCTCTAACATGCTCGGTGAGGAGGGGTGCAAGATAAAGTCTGACATCTTTAACAGCCTTTTACATTCAGGAAATGCTGAATGTCCTTGTACTCTGTGTACTTCAATAATGGCCTTATATTGATGTCCTGTCTGGGCTTCTTTGAAATTTGAAATTAAGGCTGTACCTGTTGCATTGAGCCTTCAGCAAGGACTTTGAATATCTTATACAACTGCAAAACAGGACAAAAATTAGTTCAAAAGCAAGTTCTTTACTCTGAGGAGCAGGTGCAGTCACAATGTCCACTGGCTCGGTGAGTGATCCTGAAGATATCCAGGAGCTGTTGATCACTGGCATGGACGCTCATTCTCTAGAAAACTCAGACAATGAATTTGGTGTGGATGACAGTCTGAAAGGAAAGACAAAACGACCTCGAGTTGGTGCCAATAATAACAACAAGCAGCAAATGAAGATGGCAAAAGATGGCCGACAGTCTCAGAGAAATGCAGCTAATGCCAGAGAGAGGGCACGGATGAGAGTCCTGAGTAAAGCTTTCTCACGGCTGAAGACCAGCCTGCCGTGGGTCCCGGCAGACACAAAACTGTCAAAGCTGGACACACTGCGTCTGGCGTCCAGCTATATATCTCACCTCAGACAACTCTTACAAGATGACAGATACGAGAACAGCTTTGTGCATCCTGTAAACTTGGTATGAGTGAGTGTTGTCCGACTTCATCACAGGATTTTATACTCATCCACATTGGTCAATAATTTATTTTTATTTTTTGGTGTTTTTATTGTTCAGTATAATGCCCATACAGAAATCTGTACTGAGGTTGTACCAGGTTGCAGGTTACCACTTTTTAAAGTGTGATATCTGGCCAGATATGTAGCTACAACACATATGTTTGTTCATAAATGGTTTTTGATAATAAAAAAGTTACGCACAAACATGTACATGCACTGTACATGTACTGTGTATATGCAACAAACATTTCAAAATATTATTTGATGTTTTCATATATGTAACATGTATTTTCCTAAATAATATTTGAATTTAAATATGTACATATAGGTATGCTCAAATATATGTACTATAAATGTATATATGTTTATATGTCAGATTTCTGTATGGATTTCAATACATATTTAATTCTTGCTTGCATATGCTATCACTGCTGCCTATTTAATTCTTACATACAAGGGTGGCTCCAAAAAAATGGGGCCACTATATTTGATTGCTCAAATCTTAAATGCATAAAGGCATTTGCACAATTTTTGCCATACTTCTAAGACTTTTTGTAAACAACAAAATGGCGTCACTGTGACATCATTGTGAGCAACAACTTGCTACAAATAAATAAATATCACCCCCCCCCCCCCCCCCACACACACACACACACTCACTTTTTTTTTTCTTAAAGTACCATAAATTTGTCATTGTACATGAATATGTTAATCATTAAATGCCATGGTATTACCATCTGATACCATCACTGTACCTTTTTGTAAGGGATATAATATATTTAATAATCAATGCTAAATGTGACATCCCTGAATGAGACTTAGCCTACATCTAAATCTTGTCTCTGAGTCTGCACTTACAAAGGACACATTCAAGTCAATTCTATCAGTCTACATATATGCTACATACATATGTATAACCCAATATATATTATTATACAGCATTGTACATGTATATCTCTGTATACTACACTGAACAGGTTGCAATGTATTTCATGCCATTTGACCTGACGTATGTGGAAAACATTTTTATTCTTTCTTCACAGACCTGGCCTTTTGTGGTCTCGGCACGATCAGAGGACACCAAAGATATTTCAGCAGCAGTCAGACTATGTGGAGCTACAGCATAAACATCTGGCACCTCTCTGTCTTTCTCTCTTTTATCCCACTCTCTCGCTCTCTTTACTGTCTGTACTCATGCACTTCCTTTGAACTTACATCAAGGGCCATAACACTGTGAAGACTGCATTTGCTACATACAAGCAGTTAAATAGTAGTGAAATCATTGGGAACCATCTGCCTTCATAATCTTTAACGCCTGCATTTGATTTTGTAATTAAGTTAAAGAAGTTTCTTTAAAGGCATTCTATTACTAGAAAGTAAAAAAAAAGGAGTATCACTTATGTTTGATTGTTTTGCTGATAAAGTGATGATGTTTATTCTAGCAAACAAATGCACATATTACTATACAGTATATGTTTGATGAATGTTAAATGATGTCTGTATTATTATCGAGAACGGATTGCATCACAATGGAAATACATAAAATCAAAAGTTATTGTTTTAAGGCGAAAGTTAAACTTCTAACCACCTGCCAGACATGTGAAAGTCATATTTTTGATAAGATGTTTTCCTATAAGATCACCTTGTCATTATGTGTGTAATTCATTTATAGCACTGAATACACATCATGTGTGATTATAACATGATCAAGTGTTTCACATTTAGCCTGTCTGAATCTGTGATATATCTTATACTTTTGCAATTTCAAAGATAAACTGTCAAAGGTCAGTGTCTTAAATGCATTCTCAAAATCTGCTTCCAAAATGTTTTAATGAGTTTTCCAATCAGAGAATCTATTGAAATGTTCAGATATTTCGATTTTTTTATAAGATTTTTTAACTTTCTTATGACTTTGTGCAATCTGCAGACAGGGACATCGCAAATTTTGTCCAATAAATTTGCATGATTCTTTCATTATTTTTCCAGTCATTCGTGATTTCGGAAAAATATTTTTGCCTATTTTTGAAATGTATTCTTTTCAATTTCTTAACAAAATTTCATGAAATTGCATTGTGTAATGGATAACAAAATGTAATTCATAAAACTGTATTTTTATATTATTTTATTTATTTTATTATTGCATTTATACATACAGAGAGACAAACAATAAATTTACTACAGTGAAGACAATTACAAACGTATTGAGGGGAAGAAAAAAGAGAATACATAAGTAAATAAGAGAGAACAAAAAGAGAGGTAAACACAAGAGACTGATAAATACAAAATTATAAGTACAAATAAAGAACAGCAATATATGTGCAGCAAATAAATAGATATAGGTTCAAAAGATAAGGGGGAAAAGGGTAAGAGATTAACAGTGAATAAAGATTAATATATATATATATATATATATATATATATTTCTTTAAGAAACCTGTTGAACAAATAAAAGGTAGGTATATGGTAAAACGTTAGCAAATTAACTTTTGTATATGTATTTTGATATATGTATACTAACATTAATATGTGTAGAGATGTAATAATTAGGGAAAAAAGAAAACCACACCAAGTGAGGGGCCCAACATCCCAACCAGAGACAGGCTATATCCCACCGCTCATGCGACCACAGCCGGAACACACCCGCCCCATAACAACATCACACACAGCAGTCCGAGGTCATCAATAAAGAATACCGCCCATTAATTGTGAGGTTATAATTGGGCGGGTCAAGGGGTAGATGTGAACTTGAAATGTCTATATCTACAGTATATCTGTGGGCCATTGATAATTCAGCTATAATTCTTGGAGGTTAAAAGTAATGGTGAATTGTAAGTTTCATAGTGTTTATAAGTTGGAGCCTATCTGTAGTGTAAGTATTATGTGGTGTATTATGTATATTATGTTGTAAGAGTTAATGTAGTATAACATACGTTTAAATGAAACTACCCGTAGGGGGAGAAAAAAAAAGTGCATACTTCATTATCATAATGCCTATACACACGGAAGAAGAAAAGAGAAAGTGAGAGCAAGTATCAGCAAGTTGAATTCTTTGATGAATAAGGAAAATTACTTGATGAAATTCTCAGTTTGGTTTTTCTGTAGAGATTAATTACATTCTAGATTAACATATTTAGAGAGAAGGTCCAACCACAATGATGTTTTGAGTTGTATTTCTGTCTTCCAATTAATAAGGATTGTGTTTTTTTTTTTTTTTTTTTTTTTGCGATGTCCAAGTCTATCAGTAAAACAGTGGTAGATTCAGCAGGTAATTTTAGCTTGGAAAGATCACTGAGGATACAAATACTTGGGCATAGTGGTATATTCATTTTAAATATTTGTGACATTTTTGTGATGGTCCTTTTCCAAAAGAGATATACAGGTGGACAGAACCACAATGCATGGATGTAAGTATCTGTTACCTGGAGTGAGCACTGTGTACATTTGTCTGATGTGTTAAATCCCATTATGTGCAATTTGTGTTCTGTTATATATATTCTGTGAATAATCTTGTATTGAATTAATTGTAAATTTGTATTTTTAGTGATTTCGAAGATGGAATTGCACATTTTTGACCAAAACTTTGTATTAGTTGTGATACTAAGATCTTTTTCCCATTTATCGATGAGGAATGATATAGATGAATCATGAGATGCCAGAGTTTTATATAATTTTGAAAAGAGTTTGGGTGCATTTGTTAACTTGTTTAAAGTTTCTAAAAGTGGAGTGGAATGGAGAGGATTATATGTTATATTGATTTTTGCTTTTGTTGCACTTTTTAACTGTCTGTATTGTAAATACTGCTCTTTTCCTATATCAAACTTTTGGCAGAGATCTGGGAAGCTGAGAGTGTTATTTTCAAAGAGGTGGTGCAAATGAGTTATGCCTTTTTTTTTTTTTTTTTTTTTTTTTTATTATATGAAATTGAACATCGAACTGGTCCCTTGAGGTCCACTCGCAGAAGATGAAGCACTATGTCAGGCAAGGACAGCTAAGGACAGCTACGAAATGTATTATAATTATATTATTTAATTAAAGATTACTCAATTAAATTTAACGGAATCTTATGAAATTTAAATAAAATAAAAAAATGGTGTATATTTTATTAAAACATCAAAAGCAATTTCTAGTCACTGAAATATTTTAAAGACAAGCAGAAAAATGTATAGTCACCACTGACATTTCCATTCAAAACTTTTAAGGATTTTGTTCATTTCCACGACTTTTCCAGGAATGGAAATTACGATTTTAAAATTCCCTTAACTTTCCAAGTTTTTAAAGACAGTGGAAACCCGCTTAATTCTTTCAGAGCTACAAAAATGGTTGGATTGTAAAGACTGTGTGAGCTTGTGCCCAAGTTGGAAGAGCCCATGTGCACAGTGGTAATTAAAATGTTGTGCAGTTTGAAGAGGAAGCCGACTTTTCATCACGTTTGTGGAGGATTGCAGCTGTCGAGCAGTTAGTTTCCCAGAACACTGAACTGGTCCCTTGAGATCCTCTCGCAGGAGATGAAGCACTTTGTCAGGCAAGGACAGCTAAGAAACGGCTCTCACATTCTCGACCACTGCAACGATGAGCGCTCTGGGGTTCACTGAGCTAACAATGAGGAAAGCATTATCTCACTGCTAGAATTCATGACTCAATAAACTACTGTGATTTGTCATCCTCTTTTACCTGGTACAGTTATATACCATT